>NC_140595.1:639664983-640264983 GCF_964204655.1 Triturus cristatus
GGCTTATGAGGAATAAACCGAACCGATGACTTACGGTCCAGAAAAGGGTCCACAATCTGGTTGCAGTCACCACCTAGAATGAAGAGGTCATCTCTATGCTGTATACATTTGCTCGTAATCGAGGGCCAGAAAAATAAATCGGGTTGTGTAGGGCCATAGACATTGAAGACCGTCAGAGGAACATCGTTAATCAGCAACTTAGCTAGTATCCACCTACCATCAGAATCTGTCTCTTGCAACAATACTTTACATGCTAACCTTTTATGACACAAGACAGCAACACCATTCTTCTTATTAGTAGATGGAGAAAATAGCACCGTACCCACCCAACCTCGCTTTAGCTTAAGAGACTCAGCCTCCGAGAGGTGAGTCTCTTGTAACAGAACAATGTCAGGGTTATAGGAAGCAAGGTGGGAAAGAATCCTCTGGCGCTTGATAGGACTAATAAAGCCCTTTACATTCCAGGAGATTACTCTGAATTTAAACGCAGTGAAATATGAATAGAAACAGTACCTACAGCAACAATGAAAAAGCAAGGAAATATCAAATCAAAGACAATAAATACTAACAAAAAGGAAAATCGCAACAAATACAGGGAAATAGAAACAGATGGGAGAATAGAAACAGAAAGACAAAAACATGATTCTAATAGAGAAGAGACAAAAGAGGATAATAGGTTGAAAAAGAAGAAGAGGAAAAAAGATAAAGGACAAGAGAAAAAAAGTACAAGAAGAGACAGTACATATCCAAAAAGGATGACTGAAGATAACATACCTGAAGGGGACATAGAAAAGGTGGCGGGGTTGTGGAAGGATTCGAGAAGACTGACCACCCAAAACCAGGAGAACACACCGAGTCAGGACGGAAGACGAAAAAGACAAACCGTATGGAGTGAAGGAGAACACATCAGTCTGCCTAGATGAAGAAAAAGAGGACGTGAACAAATATGATGGAGGAAAAAACAATAAAACAACATGCGTGGAGAAGAAAGAAACCACAATCTGTTAGATGAAAAAAAAACTTGATCTAAGAGAAACCCACAATAAAACACAAAGCAATGCAAAAACCTTTTAGATAAAACCTGCAAGAAAAAAGAGAGTTAAGCATTCAACCACAAGCAGTAGAAGTATCCATGCCAGCATTAGACTGAATGTGAATAAAGTTTTTAAGTTCCGCAGGATCTTGAAAAGTCCAGGTTTGGTTCTGATGAGTAACTTTAAAGATGCAAGGGTGAAATAAGCCGTATCTGGCTCCAAGAGAGCGTAGAGGGGCACGAAGACTCAAAAATTCCTTCCGCCTTGCAGCAGTTGCGTTTGAAACATCCTGGGAAAGAAAAACCCTCTGATCCAACCATGAAACTTGACGCTTGACTCTAGCCGCAGAAAGGACCAGAAGTAGATCTGCAAACTTTAAGAAGAGAATGATAACTCCACGAGGCTTGGATGAGGTGGAGGAGCGAGGGCCAAGTCTATGAGCCCTTTGAATGCTAAGAGAAGTAGTGACAGGCAAATCCAAAAGTTTCAGGAGGAAGGAGGAAAAAAACGAAACAGGATCATCACCTTCCAAGGATTCTGGAAGGCCATAAATGCGCAGATTATTCCTCCTATTCCTATTTTCTAACTCCTCAGTGTGGCGCTGGAGGGCAAGGACGGACTTCTCTAGTGAGGCTATACGTTGAGAATTGACTTGGATCTCTGAAACCTGCTGCTGCACCGAAGAAACTCTGTTGTCCATAGTTGACCATTTTAGTTCAAAGTTCTGCATTTTGTTATTAGTCTCCTCAACAAATGGGCGTAAAGCACGGATCTCCTCCAGGAGTAACTCCAGAGAGATAGGAGAAGAAGGTTTATCCGGAGGAGGAGAATCCTGCTTCAAGCGTTTAAAGGATGTAGAAGGAGGAGAGACCTTACTTGAAGAGGGCTGCGAGGAGGAAGCACGATTAGGAGCTGAAGCAGCCATTAGGTCTGGATTAGAAGACAAATCAGCAGCTGAGGAGGAGGCAGGTGACGTCGTAGAGGCGTTTTTTGAGGGCACAAAAACAAACTTCGGGTTACGCAACTTGCCCATAGGTATTGAGGGGCCAGGTAACCCAATGTACCAAGGCAAGGAGGAAGAGAAAAAAAAAAAAGAAACTTCCTGACCCAGACAGGCAGGTACCGTACAGTGCAGATAGGCGGCACAGACGTAAGGTCAAGACTGAACTCAGCGAAGTATCGCAAAAAACACTCAAGTCCCTGCTGATAAAGCTGAGGCAGAAAAAGGTGCGACGCCTCAATAAACGCCGAGGTGAGAATGGACTTTATTCAAAAACCATGAGAGCTGACCAAAAAATGTGTACGTGCAACCACCAGAGATGTCATCAAACCTCATAGAACCACAGCGCCAGATGAAGGCATTTATAACAAAGGGAAGTCCAGTGCCACTTCACGTGGTTCAAAAACGTAATCATGAAGAATCTCCTCAAAAAAGCAATGAAGGCAAGTCAAAGAATCAAATGTAGTGCCCAAAAGCAAGTTAGCGCCATAAAATGGTCATTCCCACACATAGCGCAAAAAAGGGCATAATATATCACCTCAGTAAAAGTTCGCAGCTGGTAAAACCAAGTGGAGGAGCAAGTAAAATGAAAGTAAAGGTCAAATCTCTATGGCACTCCTGCGCAGAAACCACTCCTGTTTCTCCTCAAAAAAGGCTTCGAAAATGAGTAGAGAACATACAATAGGAATTTAAGGAGGCAGCATTTATATCAGACCGTGTGAATGTCTTGAGCGCATACGAGCGCTCCGAGATATCCAAAATGGCGGCCGCGCTGAGGGGGACCAAAAAAGCGGCATTAGTAACTCACACAGACACCAAAGTCCATGATGCAGACTTCAAACGACAGGCGGCAGGCTCCGACGCTGGAATTTACCACAAACGCTCATGTCACGGTTTCGAGAGCGCAGGACATCGCAGAACATCGTCCCGGCAAAGCGGAGCTCCCGTGCTAGGCGGCCATCTTCTTCGGCGTCCTAGCCACGTCCCTAGCTTGACTGGTCTAGCCATAGGCCTAATTGTTGTATCAGTGGTCCTCTGCATGCAACCTTTTGCAACCCTGTACCTGCTGTCTTTCTCTGCCACCTAAAAGCCTGTCGAGATACTGCTCCCTCCACTGCAACAACAACATACCCCCCTCTCTACTGACTCCTGCTGTGGGTCTGAAACCACCCGCCTTACTAAAGCTTTAGGCGTCTGCCATCTTCAAAGACTTATGCATCAAACCTTAAATCAAAATAAAATTGACAGTTCAAACAGTTATTCTTCCTGTCTAGTCTGAGTTTGTAGGGTTGGTGACCAAGTTCTCAGTGCTGAGACTCAATTTTCTGTCACTGGAATCCTACAGCCAATGGTCAACATGACTTTTACCTACTGGGAAGCCACTGGTCAGGCGGAACTATGCAAATCTCATTAGCCACCTGTCGGGTTCCCCGTGTCTTTCTCCATCATTGCTGGCAGAAACACCCCTGGGCTGCCAGCCAGACACCCCTGTGCCTTTTGTGGTCTGCCCGGGCACCATCTTTCCAGCAATTTCCACACATATACGGGTGTTGTGAAGAACCAAGTGCTGCCCTCGAAGAGTACCTTTAATTTTGCAGGAAAGAGCATCATGTATTGGATGTTCCTTTTCCACAGTTCCACTTTGACTTTGTCAAATATTCTCTGGCTTGTTTGGACTTCCTGTGTATATTCTGGGAATACCATGACAGTATGGTTTTCAAAGTGCAGCAGAGTGTGTGGATGGGCCACCCTCAGGATTAGATTAGCATTCTTAAAGTTCAGGATTCTGGCAATCAGGGGTCTTGGGCACGCCCCAGGTTTTGGCGGCACCCAGGGACACAGTGCGCTAATTCTAACACGAAGTGGGTGGACAAAGCCTCTGGTCTTATTGTTCTCCTGACCAATTTTTCCACACTCCTCCACCTACTCTGGTGGATTCACTAAGTGGGTATTGTTTCCGCTCAATCTTCCCTCTGCATTTTCTGCTCTGGCGAGAAGCTGTTGAGCTGTCATCATTAAGTGAAGGATCACAGATTTGAGCATTTTGAGTTAGTATACATGTTGCCCCAGGATTTGCTCCTTCGTGGTGACCCTAGCTGACATTTTGTGAAAGTCCACTTGCAATATATTGATGTCCAAAGTGGCCATGTCGATCTCGGTCTCAAGGGCAGTCCTTGTTTCCCTGACCCCCACAGCAGCATTTTGAACTTCAACTCTTGATGTATCTCATCCTGTGACCCAGTGTCCATAGGTTGCTCTGACCCTTTTCCTGTCGAGTTGTTCTGAAATGCACATTTGTTATATTTATTTTGTTGCATTTGTTTGTGTTGTTTGCCCCTGCCCATGATGGTGAGTGTGCTGTCTCAATGTGCCACCCGCTGCATGCCCCAATGGACAGCATGTCTCCTCTCCGTGTGGTTTCTGGCACCACTACTTTGATAAACCCGCCACAGTGCGTGGTGCAGCAATTTACAGGAGAGTGTGTATATGGCTCTGCTGTGGTAGATCAGGGTCTCTCATCCTGATTCACACTGTTCCCTCTTGGCAATGCCAGTGTGCCCGGTTTACCTCCTTCCCAGTTCGCCTTCTCCAGCAGCTTCTTCTCAAACCATCCAGTAGGTGTTGGTTTCTTTCCGTTGTGGGTACGTCACTTTCCCCAGTAAGAGGGTTTGCCAATACTGTCTGTAGCCTTTGTAGAGCTAATGGGTCACTCCCATCTGCACTTTTTGCTGGGCCGCTCCCTTCACTCCTACCCAGTGACTCACTGCCCGAGGGTCTCCACCATGGCTTTTACCACCACACGGCTTACTCCAGGGTTCGGAAGCAAAAGCAAAGCCACAGGTCACTCACCCACCTCCTGTGGTCTGTATTCAGTGCCAGTGCTGGGCACCTATCATCAAGTCCCCTGTGCATGCAGCCAAACACCTCAGGGCCTTGCGCTCCTCATCTTCGTAAGGGAGCGGCAGCTGCCATCTTGCCACCTCGCTCAGCACCAAGTGGATGCGCAATCCAAAGAACACGCTGTGGTCCACACTCAATGGAGCTTGGTACCAGTCTCTGGTTGGTAACAGAGGTCCTCTAGTGGGTTGGGGGCAGCTGTAGCCCCCTGACCTGTCAAGATTTTTGCTGGTATCACTGTCCTCAGCCTGAGCTCATGCTCAGCACACAAACTTGCTTTGGCTGCCCAACCACCGCAGAGTGTAACCCTTGACTGCTTGTCTTAGCTATTCAAGAAATGTCAAATTCCAATAAAGAGCCATTTGCTTACCTAGTAAGAGTGCAATCGTATTGGTGGCACTAAGACATGAGTGTCACTTGACATTACACGTGCAAAAGAAAAGGTCTCACAACAGTTCAATTTAAATATATAGGGGCAGATTTACAAGCCCCTAGCGCCACTTTTGCGTCACATTTAACATGGGAAAAGGGACACAAAAGTGGTGCAAGGGGCTTGTAAATCTGCCCCATAGCATTTATCATTTTCTGAAAAAAAGTTTCTCCAAGGCTGAACATAAAGAATTATAGATGACTAATTGTGAATTATGGAGATCTTTTTCACTGAGGGCTACTGAGTGACATCAAATAGATGAGAGCGAAGCTCGAGTTACCTATAATGTCACTCAGAACCCAGAGGTGAAAAACATCACATTCATTCACTTGTTATGCTTCCATAATTTAATGGTATGCATGGCCCACAAAATCATCTCGCCCTGTTTTCAACTGCTATACTGAGGCAGAGGAGTGATGGGGGACACAAACATAAAATGAGTGACCAAAATGCTGGGAAAAACCTGCCATCCTTAACCAGCCCCTTCCACCTTCCCTGCCTTCATTCCCTCACACAGCTGTGCTTTCTGCTTTAAGTCAAAGCAGACAAGCAGCCTAGCACCAACAGGCTCTCAGAGAACCCTGTCAGCCTGGCTTGGAAGACCTTTGTGACTTGGCAACAGTGAGTAAAGTTTCAGTGAGTTACCAGGTTTAGAATCTGATATTAAAGGTAGAAGCCATGCATAACAACAGAAATATACGCATTAAATGTCACAGTTGTGCCTAGA
This sequence comes from Triturus cristatus, assembly GCF_964204655.1. Taxonomy (NCBI): domain Eukaryota; kingdom Metazoa; phylum Chordata; class Amphibia; order Caudata; family Salamandridae; genus Triturus; species Triturus cristatus. The sequence continues at coordinate 639,671,073 of NC_140595.1, forward strand.
AGGCAGGTGAAAGATATGGGAGTTATTGACTAGAAGTTTTAAATCGGCAACTCAGACTTATTAGAGTGAATGCAGAGTGTGACGATTCCAATACATAAGAAAAAAAAACACAGCATGGCGTGAGGTCATATTTTCTGTTTACCAGTTATTACTACATTTTGCACAAGATCATTTCAATCATCATAAATTGCACATCCCTTCAAATATTATTCTCGTCTGCACCCAAAAATGTGTGTTAGCGAAACATGCCAACACCCTCTTTTAAAGGGGCAATTCTGTAAATCATGTTAAAATACATTTCAAAACCCCTTTTGATATCATCAAACAGAGCAACATTCTAGAATGTGCATTGTTAGTGGTTGTGAGAGATGCAGAACTGGGCGAGGAGAAGTATTTTCTCTACCCTAGTTTTAGCTCTTTGTTCTTGCTGTGTCTTCTTCAATTCAGGCATATATCACAGCCCCAAGATAATCTTTGTGTGGCCCAGTTCTCCATTTTGCAGTCTCTTGCTGGATGAGCTTGTCTATTTTCATTGTATTCTGTGGTGGTATCTGTTGTCCTATGGCTCCATCACTAGTGATTGGGAGTATAGCAAATGCCACATGGGCATCTTGCGGTGTGATACGGTGGCTTGTTCAGAGTCTGTCGATGACTTTTCTCAGGGTCAGCAAAGTGTCACTATAGATTTCAGAGTAGTGGTAAGGAAAGACACCATGGGTCAGTATCTAACGTCCTGTACCTAGTGGTTGAAGACTGAGCCCAGGTGAGCTTAGACGACAGACCACCAGCCCTGGAATGATGTACCAGAAGACCACCCTATGTAGAATGTTGTGCCAGTGTGCAGCAAGCAGGGTCATCACACCTCAATGGAACTGGGCTGGAATCATATGGCACTATATGCCTAGAAATTCTAAGTAAGATGTCCTCTGGGAGAACTAATAGCAATTCCAACTTCCATGAAATTCCTGCACATTCACCACCACCATTCATAAATCCACTGTTCCACATTCATTCTAGGGTAACACTGTAAAAACCAATAGAGTACGTGGTGGCACAGAGACTTACAGTTGATGCATTGATATGCTGACTTCATAAAAATTATAAAACACAATTAAAAACATTCCATCTGGACCACAGATGTGAAACATTAAAACAAATAATAACACAAAATTAATGTTACAAACACAACACGAGAGATAACAGAGACATTACATTTTTGTCATTAGGTACCACAACCACTGCCAAAGGCTATATCAAAAAACACCCCAATGTTTCCAAATTCATCAGCATTTGGGGTGAATTGAGAGCGGTGAGTTTGTGGCAGACAGGCGTCGACGCGTTTCGAACGTATAATAATAGTTGAACCTTCTTTTTCAAGACAACATGCCTAGGACATAGTGATCATAACATTGTTTGTAAGTGTGAAGCTGTCCAGTCACTTGCGCTTATTGTAATATAGCAGAAGCAAGAGATGCACAGGGATCATGGGGTCACAGAGCTACTGCACAGGGCCTGTGCTTGTATCCAGATGGAGAGAGTGCCAAAAGCAGCCAATCGGCATCACCCGGCTGCCTGGCTACAGTACTGAGATAGCCAAACTGACCAGAGTCTGAACGGTGACAAGTGGACTAATGCAAGGAGGCAGTTGTAAATAAAGTGGAGGGTGGCACTATGTCTGGGGTGACTTGACCCAATTTAAACGGCAGCCGGTAATGGCCTGAGGTGGGGGGAGGGGCAGATGGACCACATGTGCACACACATGCTCACACTTATTTACATGCACACTCACTCACACTCATCCCTTCAGAAGCATGCACACATACACTCACTATTCACAAACACACACACACATTCACAGCACACATGCACAAATACACATACATTCATACATACACACACGCACCTGACATATAAAAAAACTCTTATCAGGCAGCTGTGGTGACACCAGGTATACCGGATTGCAAGAGGAAAGCTGCTGAAGGCTTTGGGGAAGGGTCTGCCAGAAAGTCCACCTCCTCTCATTGGCTGATCGTGTCATAGGCCAGTGAATTAAAGGAGGACATTACCCTTCTCGTCAAAGATTGGGATTGTGTCAGTGAGACTTGCTAACCCCACCAAAATCTTTGAAGACGTGTCAGTAATGGACAGTTGACTCTGGGCACTTCAGGGCTTCAAACTGAAACTCTCACGTCCAAATCATGAGGGAGAAGACCTTGCAGCATTTTTCTGGGCTAAGGAGGTCATGCCCACAGGGCTGTGAAATCGTCAGCCCTCCAACATTCGGCCTAGGCAGCCAGGCACCTGCGATTTAGCGCATGTACAGCTATTGGCTGCCTGACCCGAACACGGAGACTGTCTGTCAGGCTGACCTTTGCTCAGCCGGACAGACACTCTTCATGCTTTGAAAAAAAGTGGGGCCGGTGCCTCGGCCCCTAACGATGGCCCGCACATGCCCGTTTTTTGTATGGGTTGCTGTGCTTGCAGTCAGCCCCGGAAGGGGTCCACTGCAATGCAAACGGAGCATTGGCCATGTGGAGTACCGATGGGTGGTTCAGCTTCCTCAGAGTGCTAACTAAGCAGAAGAGAAGGAGGTAAGTGCTGCAGGAAGAGGCTTCACAAATGCGCAGGAGGAAGGGGATCTCCACAATCAAAGGGTTGGTTTTTGGGAAGGGGGGGCCTTAACATAGAACAGGAGACAGAATATTGCATCAGATAGAATCCCACTTGCTGGGCCAGAAGGTTCAAGGCAAAGGAGAGTTCTGGAAGTAGAACTAGAGGGCTGGGGTGATATACCAGGAAGCTGGATAGCACATGGAGGTTCAAAGGACTGCAGGTGATAGATGATGCTATCATCTGGGTGTGGCTAGGGATGAATGCAGCTCAGGAAAGATGTGTTCACAGCATCATTGAAGAGATGCGTCCTCCTGTGACACTGTGGACCCCAGCTTGCTTCAATTGCAACAGACACAGTGGCAAAAAGAAAAGGTGGGTTTCGGAGTGAAGGTCACAGACCCAGGTGGTAGATGAAGCTGCAAGGGACAAAAAAGGCACAAGCAGTGCTGTCTGAAGGTCGAGTACATGGAGCTGCAATTAGGTCGAAAATGTAATAAGCTGCACTTGATGAAGTCTTAGAAGCTGGTGAGAGGAAGGAAAAACCCTCAGGGACAGTAGGGCCAACTCTAGCTTGGAGACTCGCCCAGAGCTATTCCATATGTGGCCCGGGAGGAAATTTGGCCGTTCATTTCATCAAAGGGAAGGACTCTGTATGCTGAATTACTTACAACCTGTGGATTATATGCTGGCACAGGGGACAAAAGCTGCAGGGCCTAAAGTGAGAAGTTCTGTACAGTTCTGGCCGGGTGGGCCCTATGCAAGGCAGCAGTTATGTAGGGATTCTTTGGTACTGGTCACTCGGCTAGCACCTGAGGGAGCAGGAGAGATGCTGTAAATGAGCAGGCATGGGTAGGGTGGATGTGTTAAGGTAGGTGAGAGAATTCCTTGCATTTGGGCTGGGTCAGAGGAGCTCGAGTTGCAGGGTTGAACCCATCAGCCGTTTCTTACTCAATAGATAGTTTACAACTATACATTGGGTTATATATCACTATCAAGGTAAACAATATTAGGATAAGTATATATTATTTACTCTATACATACTTACCTTGTGTATTAATTGTAAGTGGAGTAAAGGACAATAGTTATACACTTACCTTATAATTACAATGCTGTGGTCAGTTGATGGGTGGATATCAGACCATTGCAAACGATATATTGCATGCGAGATTGAGCGATTTTATTTTGACTTTACAGAGCTATTCACGTTAAAAGCTGTATTGATTAATACAGCAAACACAAGGAGATGATGGACGGAGCGCTGAAACTTTTCAGAAACTCACCCCCAGTCACAGATCTGGGTTGAATCCATCATTGTTCTTTAGCTCACTTCGCCACCCCAGTTCAGACCGAGCTGTATGCAAATCAGTCTTGACCCTGTGCCTCATGAGAACAGTACAGCCGGAACTGCGAAGTCAGGTCTTTGATTAATACAACATATATTTGCATCAATTAATACAGCTTGCTGCCAAAAGTGGCACGTCATTGATTTCAATGCAGGTTTACTATCCACAGATGGACATAGCTTGTTGGAAATGCCCCTTTTACCCTCCGGCTGGTGTATCACACCTATAACCTACCTCCCCTTCATGTGAAGGTCTCTGATACCCTCCAGGGCTATGTTCTAGTGTCTTTGTTCTGGGGGGGCACTTCAGCCACTATTGAAGTGCACAACACCCCCATACACATTTTCAACCCAGGCCCCAGACATACCACAGGGGGATGGAGCCAGCATTGTGGAAGGTAGGCACAGCCCTATTCAGGTGCAGATGCTACTCCTCCCACCACTCCAAATGCAGACCAGGCCGATTCAGGTGCAATAGAAAACTCCTCCTGCTACTCGAAATTCAGCCAAGGTCTCTTCAGCCTAGCGCCGAGTCACCCAGGCAGAGCAGGACACACCTCGACACCCCCCCAGGGACTGCCAGGAGTAAATTAATCCCAGGCGTAGTACTCCGCTCCACCCACGGAGTGTACGTAGCGCTGCCTGCTTCGCAGTTTACGAAGTAGGCGTAGCAGGCAGCGCTACGCACACGCCACGGCGAAGCAGAGCTGCCCGCCACCCGCCTCCCGCCCACCCTAATTTTAAAATAAATTAAAGAATTTAAAAGTAAATTAAATACCTTACCTGCGGTGTGGCGTCCCGGGGCTCCCTCTTCCTGCTTGACCGGCAACTTCTTCTCACAAATGCGCATGCGCAGATGCCCGCGCATGCGTATTTCTTGTGAGAAATGCGCATGCGCGGGCGTCCGCGCATGTGCATTTGTGACAAAAAGTTGCCAGTCAAGCAGGAAGAGGGAGCCCCGGGACGCCGCACCACAGGTAAGGTATTTAATTTACTTTTATAATTCTTTAATTTATTTTCAAATGAGGGCGGGAGGGAGGCGGGCGGCGCGTAGTGGGGCTACGCGGAGCGCGCGAGTGTGCGTAGATTTGGCCACACTACGCGATACTCCATGTAGCCCCACTACGCCCAGGGTTAGAGTAAATGCACCTCCCCTCTCTCCGGTCAGTCAGAACCAGATGGTCAGTACACATCAGGCAGGGCACAAAGACCCATAAGCACACAGAAATTCCCACTTCTAAAAGTGGAATTTCTAAAATAGTAATAATAAATCTGCTTTCAGCAGTAAGCAGGATTTATCACTACTATTCCAAACATGCCAAACATGGTCACGCTACCCCTCTCATGTCAGGAATGTCCACTGTAGCACATATCAGGGATTCCCCAATGCATCTCTTTGAGAGGGCAGCCTCACAGCAGTGAGAAACCAAATAGGCTGTTTGTCACTACAAGGACATGCCACACACTTAAGGCACATGTCCTACCTTTTACCTACACCGCACCCTGCCCATAGGGTTAGCTAGGGCCTACCTTGGGGGTGACTGATATGTAGTAAAAGGGTAGTTGCAGGCATGGCAACGATTTTTTATGCCACGCCACGGCGGGAATAAACTGCGCACACAGGCCCTGCAGTGGCAGAGGCTTGAGACAGGTTTAAAAGGCTACTTCGGTGGGTGGCAAAAGCGGTGCTGCAAACCCACCAGTAGCATTTAATTTACTGGCCCTGGGTATATGGAATACCACCGTATAAGGGACTTATAGGTCAATCAAATATGCCAAACAGGTGTAGACCAATCTTACCAAGTTTACAAGAGAGAACACATGCACTTTAGCACTGTTCAGCAGTGATAAAGTGACCAGAGTCATAAAACCACCAACAACAGTTCAGAACAAATACAGGAGGAATGCAAAAAGTTCTGGGATGACCCTGCAAAAAGGGCCAAGTCTATCACCGTCTAAGTTAGTATATTAGTTATGATTTGTTTTTTAAAAACAATAGTTTGGTGAGACAGCTAAAGGCCAGACTTAAACAAGGTACTGCCTTGCCAACAGATTTGACATGGGAAGTGGAAAATGAAGGAGGGGTATCAAGAAGAGAGGATGCTGATAGAAACGGAAGACGAGAGGGAAGTCTTCAAAGTCATGGAGTATTGTGACTATATATGTCAGGCCATTTTTAAAGTGCGTACCCAGATAAGAAGCAGTTACACGCTGTAGAGGGTAAAAGGCACAATTAGGGATCATGTACATATAACAAAAATAGTGAGGATCATGTACAAATAAGAGAATGTGAAAAGGGGAGGAGCTGGAATATTGGAATTTTATCTGGATTTAGGCCTATTGACGACCACTCTGCAGTAGCCTGGCGTCCTTGCATATCTTTTGGTCCCTGATGCATTTGCCCGTGGCGTGGCCTTCTATTACAGCCCTGCCTTCCTGTTGGCATGATGCTGCTTTTAGTCCCCAGCCATGTCACTTTCAACTGGATGCCTCTAGATCCAACTCCACTGCAGTTGACTACCCTCCTTTGAAGCTTGTGGAGACAAACATAGCAAATCAAGAGCAGAAAGGAAGCAAAAAAAAAAGCTGAGCCCAAGGACCAATTCCATTTTCCTTGAATAACCATGTGGAAATACCAATATTGCATGTTGCTTATTTCTGCAGTCACAGCATTACCACTCAGTTCCTAGTTTTAGAGATCAAAATGAAGGACAAAGTGCAGAAACAGCGTCACCGCACATTTTCTCTCTTCTGAACTTTTTTCTGCAAATCATTACTGGTAAAATATAGATGTATTTTTGAGAGTGAAAAAGTAAAGATTGTGGTAATTTTGTACGACTCGAACCCCAAAATCAGGTGCCAATGGGCTTCTGATTTACCTCTGAAGATGGAAGGAGGGCACAAGTCTGTTATTCTAACAAGGAGACAAACAAACATGTATATTACAGACATTAGTTACCTCCTCTGATAGTTCTACCTTCCTGATTGATCCCTCATCATACCTGGCAGAGAGGTTCTGGATCTAGATCTCCAGTTTTAGGTTTCCAGTGTGCGCTGTACATGTCCTCGCAGAAGGGTCACAGTGCAATGACACATTCTGGCAGTGGCGGCTGGTGTCAGGGTAGAGAGGCAAGGTAGAAGGAGACGACGGACAACGGAGGACGAAAAAAATAAATAAATACAAATAAGAACTTACCTGACGCATTGCCGCTCCTTTGATCTTCAGGCTCTACTGCTGGCAGCACAGGCTCGCCGACTCCCCTCCGGCCAGTCCTGACGCAGCTCTCATGTCATGAGAGCAATATCAGGATTGGACTAGGCACCCTCGATTTGCACTCCCAGGGAGACCGGGAGCCTGTGCCTGCTGTCTCCAACCCAGCAATGCAGCTTGGGTTAGAGACAGCTTTACTATACATGCCAGTTTGGTCGGCCTGAGACGGCCAGCCAAACTGTCATGCGTACTGATAACAGTGCCCACCACTTCCCCTGTGACTGCCCCTCTTCTCCCACGATGGATCCGCCTCCAAACCCTGACTCCGAGAGCAAAAACAAAATGATAATGAGCACGTTTTATTATTGTTTTATTTTTGACCTTTTTGAGGCTGCTGACAGGGGGGAGATGGTCCTCCACCATAGCGGGGGAGCCACCACTGCATTCTGGCCACTCTTATAAAGGAAGTCACAGAGAGCTAGCTGCCTCAGGATCAGAATTAACTGAACTTCACAAATTCATTAATGTTTCATTTAAAGGATGAATTAATCAGTGCAAATGGATGTATTATTGATGAGGGTGTCAGCGCAGTCTAGCTCTGTGATTTGACAACTCTGGGTCCAACATCATATAAACAAAATAAATTAGTTTGGATATTGAACATATCTGTTGTTGTACACTGGGGTTTCCTTTGTAAATATAAGAGAGTTGGTTCCATGTCAGAATGTTTAATTAGCTGAATTCAAATGGAAGCTATTACATCGTGAATAGGTATCCTGAAAAACAAGCATGGATCCAGCCCAAATCGACCTATGTGGACACACATGTTATACATCCTGAATAGTTTCATTATGTATTCACTCATCCTTGTACAAAAGAGTGAACGGGCTAGCAGGAGAGCTATTTTCTCAGTTAATCCAAGCTCAATTTGGGTGTTAGTTTCAGGCCATTTTGGTGGTCAGGTGTAATGTGTGCCTGTGGTTGCACTGCTGGTGACATTTACAACGTGAGGTCTTATTACATGCTGTTTTGAAAGGTTGTGCATAGGTAGACTGGGGAACTGATATAGGAATTGTGAGAAATTGGGTTGTTAGTCGAAGGGATTGAAACCCTACTCAAGCAACAGCCACAATACTTGTCAGGGTGAACCACAAAAAGTCAGTAAATTAACCTGTACTTAATCCTCTCATAGCTTGGCGCAAAAGCAGTCAGGCTTAACTTAGAGACAATGTGTAAAATTTTTATACAGCGCACAAAGAGTATTAAAGAAAAAACACAACACAAGGAAAATTCCACACTTATCTAGAAACATAGAATAACATCTAATAAATTATTTGACATCAAAATGGCACAAATCTAATCAGCAGACCCAACGATATGCAATTTCAAAGACTTAAGGTAAGTATTGCATCTAAAAGCACAAAGAGCCCCTCACGTTATCTAATTGTGCAAGACTGGGTGAAAATCACAAGTTTGGCCAACCACGATGGAGCGAAGGCCAGATACAATGATCAAGTTACTTCAGATGAAAAAGTTGCCGTCTAAAATCCAGCGTGAAGAGTTTAGTTCATGGGTGAGGAGGCCCTGATGAGAATGGAGAGCGTCGTGGAGGGTCGTCGCTAAGCCTGAAGAGCAGGCTGGGTGGCACGGACGGTCTTCGCTGTAGTGCGAAGATCCTGTCGGGTGTCGCGGATGGTCGTTGCTGGAGAATCGCGTTAGCTGTCTCCGTGGGCTGTCGATGCTGTAGTGAGAAATGCAGATCTCGTGTTAGCGTCGTTAGTGGCAGTCGGTGTAGCACAAAGAGTTGAGTTCACCTGAGCTTTGCGTTGGCGATCAGTGCATGGGACAACATCTTAGCCCAAACAAACCTGTTTGTGGTTGTGACCAAAACATCAGTACTTCTTTTTTTCTTCAAGTGATGCAACACCAAGGGACCAGGACATGGGAGGAACCTCTTGAGCATCAGGAACTCACTCTAGCAGAGGCCAGCAGGACCCAGGCAGGTCCAGTTGCAGGTCCATGCTGGCCCAGTGCAGCATTTTCAGCTGGGCAATTGCAGTGAGGCCTCTAGAGCTTGGTGTGTCCTTCTAGGTCAGAACAGGAAGTCAGTCAGCTGACCCTTGGAGTCCCTTCAGCCTAGAATGAAGGGTGCAGGTCTAGTTCTTCCTTCTCAGCAAGCAGGGTAGGCCTTAAGCAGCAGGGCAGCATACCATCCTTCTTCTTTAGATTCCAAATGCCCAGGAGTGTACTGAAGAGTGGATCTGAGAGTCCCCTTTTTAGGTCTCGCCTAGCGTTGCAGCGCGAATGCGCTGCCATCGCTTTGCGAGGCATGCAGTATATACAGTAGTGTGGAAGCTTCGTGGAAGCTCTGCCCACTCTCTGCCCATTGGCTTTTGTCTTTAATGCTGCCTTCCGATTGGTTTGAGGCTTGTTAGTCCCTCCTCATTCATCATTTATATCCTTCCATGGCTATTGGCCCCTTTACTCCTGACACTATTTTCTTTTAGGTCTCGCCTAGCGTTGCGGCGCGAATGCACTGCCATCGCTTTGCGAGACATGCAGTATATACTGTAGTGTGGAAGCTTCGTGGAAGCTCCTCCCACTCTCTGCCCATTGGCTTTTGTCTTAAATGCTGCCTTCCGATTGGTTTGAGGGTTGTTTGTCCCTCCTCATTCATTATTTGTATCCTTCCACGGCTATTGGCCCCTTTACTCCTAACACTATTTTCTTCCCTGTCTCTCCACCCCACGACCCCCTCCTCAGTCTATGACTTCTCACCCTCCTCCGCCACCCCCACTCCCGTTCGTGTTTTCTTGCCTGCCGGCACTTCCGTTTTTATCTTTATTATTGCCACCTTGAAATATGCGAGTTCAAGATGCGTGCTGTACACAAACTTCTCATGTTTAGTGAACTAGATTTTAATGTTACTCTAAATATAATAAGACTCTAGGCAACATTCGGGGTATGTATGGCAACTGACACCTCTTAGTTCACAAATGGCATTGTTGTCTGGCAGGAGGAGCGGCAGTGTTTTAACTCATGCTTAAAACGAGCACTTTTAATAACTTCCTTTCAATTCAGTGCTATAATCTTGTGTACTGAGGTGACGCGCTAAAGAAATGCACTTTTTTGAATTCTGAAGCGACATTATCGCACATTTACATCATGTTTACTGTATGATTAACATGCTGACCATGTTCACGGCTCGCCCAAAGGCTCGTATATGCTTGGCTCATCTGCGGCTGGCTCTACCTGTTAATTCATAAATTTGCTTGTGCACCTCTAACAAAGAGAGATGAATGGATACATGACAGTGAGCCCGGTAGATGGTAGAGACGCACGCAACGGAGGACACCAGCGGGGGTCTGCAGCACCGAGGAGATCGCTGCTGCACCATTGCCGTGAGGGCAACGGCGATCGTTATTAACAGCACGAACACCCTCACTCCTTCACCTTGTTTGCCGTGAGGGGAACGGCTCCATTGGCTCTTTGGGACTGGGACTTCAATCCTCAGAGTCCCTTGCTTTGCCGCTTGCCCTGACGAGGCAGAGCGTGCCTGGAGGCGCGATTTAAACACCGCCAACACCCCGCAGCACGGGACGCACGAAACGGAGGACACCAGCGGGGGTCTGCAGCACCGAGGGGATCACTGCTGCACCATCACCGTGAGGGCAACGGCCATCGTTATTTCCAGCACAGACGCCCTCACTCCTTCACCTTGTTTGCCATGAGGGGAACGGCTCCATTGGCTCTTTGGGACTGGGACTTCACTCCCCAGAGTCCCTCGCTTTGCTGCTTGCCCTGACGCGGCAGAGCGCGCCTGGAGGCGCGATTTAAACACCTCCAACACCCCGCAGCACGGGTCGTGCCTGACCGATGCCCGGGCCAAGGGCGGGCCCGTCCGCACCCGTCAGAGACTGGAGGAGACTGGGCTGGGCCACCCCCCTTTCATCAGAACTTGGCTGAACTGACTTGAAAAGGTGAGCCTATATTAACTTTGTTTTATCTCCAACGATATCTGGCTAACACGATCATGGGGAAGCAAGTGGGCCAGTCGGCCCTAAGGCCCGCTTCAACAAGTATTGATAGCATGCTGGAAAGAGCGGTTAGCATTGTGAGTAATGAGACCGAACTGACCGAGAGGCGTCTTTCCCTCAGTTTGGGGGTATCCCCTCTCCCCCCACTCTCCATTCTGGAGGGCGCCAACTCGAATAACAGTGCACCAGACAGTTCTATCACCAGTTGTGCAGTTTCTGATGGCGACACTATATCCCAAGCTCCCACCCAAGATGTGGTTATATTAGACACCCCAGTGGCCACTGAGGCAATTTACTGGCAGTCGCATGGATAGGGCAGGTACACTGGCGTGACCATCTGGGCTTAAACGTGAGTATCTGTGAGTAGAGGGGATTGACGACCCTTACAGCTCGAGACTAATGATATGCATCTTACTCCGTTTGTATACATTTATTGTTTCAGCCCATTAACGTACGGGTGGATCATGCGCCTAGCCGAAGGAGTATCTGTGTCCGACCAGTTAGGTAAGACTCCTGGGTAGCTAAGGTTTCCCCGTGCGGAGTAGTAATTTTTACAGGTGAGGTTCTCTGCCGATATTAGTGTTCTACACTCTAAGTGAGATTCCCTCGCACTAGCCCATCAGATAGGAACTCAGATACCACTTACAATATGGGTGCTGTTAGGTGAAGAATTGTGTAAAATGCCATGTACGGTTGTGGTGCCCACATGTATATTATGGATTTGAGTGCCTGCTTTAACGTGGGTAAGATGTGCACACGACTGTGGCACACATATGTTGTATCAAGTTTTACTGATAGACATCCCTACTGCTGTTTCTTTTTCTTTTTCCTAGATACTGACCTGGAGCCCACTTTTCATCATCATCCTGTGACCACACTGAGGAACACAGTTTGTGGCCCAGAGCGGTATTGAGGGTATTTTATTATGTCTCACCAACCTTCACGTGCACTTAATTTTAACAATTTGGTCCTGACGAAGCGCCATCGACCTCTTATAGGCGGAAGAAGCGCGAAACATGTTGACCTATGACTGACCTATGACCTATGACCCCTGGGCATAGCGTGCCTCTAGGGTCATAACTTTTCAGCAGTCCAAAGCCTGCTAAGGGTACATCTAATAAAATTTGCTGCATGATGACCCTTTTTTACATATTTTTCACACCAACTAGCACGCACTTCATTTACCCTCCATCAACAACCCACTCCCCACACACCCACATGCACCATCCGGCGGTCCTCAAAAGATCTCCGACAAAGAGACCCTTCGCGGGGCCCGTAGGGAATTGCAGCGCCGGCCCTACGAGGAGCAACCGCCCGATGATGAAGCATGACACCCTTCGGGGTGTGTGAGGGCAATAGAGGACAAAGAGTGGTCTTCCAGTTTCATGAGTGGGTTTCCAATCTAGGAAATTTTCACACTCTGCTTTCCTTTTTTTCTTTTTTAGGGCTTGGTGACTTTTTGCACCCGCCCATAGGAACTGTGTCCTCTTGGTTTAGATATTGAATTTAGGGAGCATGGACACTGGACCTTTCTGGCTCCTAGATCCCCCCTCTTTTTGTGTGATATATATTTAGAACGGCAGCTTAGCCGTGGGATCATTGACTTTCTATTTTTTCTACTTTAGGTACACAAATCCTTAGTACTAATAACATGGGCACTGCATGAGGGCTCCACCTTTGTAATCTACCCCCCACTTTGCACTATATGGTTAGCGAACCGACATGGGCTGGGGCTTCAGAACTTTATTAGTTCTTATATTTATATATATGGGCTGCAACTTCTGTTGAGCGTGGGCGAAATGGCGATAATTTTCGTCAAGGTTTTACGTTTTAGTGACGTGATTCTAGCTAGAAACGGGCTGCCCTGATTGGGGCATAGTAGTGTAGTAACTTCGACACACGCACGCGTACAACCAGAGGTGCCTCACGCATGCGCAGTCAAGCTGTGAGCCCAGATAAGGAAACCATCTATACACGAGTTCTAGCTACTTAGTTAAGAGGCGTATTTTGCCGTGGGCAGTCCTTTACTGGCAGTCGCATGGATAGGGCAGGTACACTGGCGTGACCATCTGGGCTTAAACGTGAGTATCTGTGAGTAGAGGGGATTGACGACCCTTACAGCTCGAGACTAATGATATGCATCTTACTCCGTTTGTATACATTTATTGTTTCAGCCCATTAACGTACGGGTGGATCATGCGCCTAGCCGAAGGAGTATCTGTGTCCGACCAGTTAGGTAAGACTCCTGGGTAGCTAAGGTTTCCCCGTGCGGAGTAGTAATTTTTACAGGTGAGGTTCTCTGCCGATATTAGTGTTCTACACTCTAAGTGAGATTCCCTCGCACTAGCCCATCAGATAGGAACTCAGATACCACTTACAATATGGGTGCTGTTAGGTGAAGAATTGTGTAAAATGCCATGTACGGTTGTGGTGCCCACATGTATATTATGGATTTGAGTGCCTGCTTTAACGTGGGTAAGATGTGCACACGACTGTGGCACACATATGTTGTATCAAGTTTTACTGATAGACATCCCTACTGCTGTTTCTTTTTCTTTTTCCTAGATACTGACCTGGAGCCCACTTTTCATCATCATCCTGTGACCACACTGAGGAACACAGTTTGTGGCCCAGAGCGGTATTGAGGGTATTTTATTATGTCTCACCAACCTTCACGTGCACTTAATTTTAACAATTTGGTCCTGACGAAGCGCCATCGACCTCTTATAGGCGGAAGAAGCGCGAAACATGTTGACCTATGACTGACCTATGACCTATGACCCCTGGGCATAGCGTGCCTCTAGGGTCATAACTTTTCAGCAGTCCAAAGCCTGCTAAGGGTACATCTAATAAAATTTGCTGCATGATGACCCTTTTTTACATATTTTTCACACCAACTAGCACGCACTTCATTTACCCTCCATCAACAACCCACTCCCCACACACCCACATGCACCATCCGGCGGTCCTCAAAAGATCTCCGACAAAGAGACCCTTCGCGGGGCCCGTAGGGAATTGCAGCGCCGGCCCTACGAGGAGCAACCGCCCGATGATGAAGCATGACACCCTTCGGGGTGTGTGAGGGCAATAGAGGACAAAGAGTGGTCTTCCAGTTTCATGAGTGGGTTTCCAATCTAGGAAATTTTCACACTCTGCTTTCCTTTTTTTCTTTTTTAGGGCTTGGTGACTTTTTGCACCCGCCCATAGGAACTGTGTCCTCTTGGTTTAGATATTGAATTTAGGGAGCATGGACACTGGACCTTTCTGGCTCCTAGATCCCCCCTCTTTTTGTGTGATATATAATTAGTGGGGCAAAACATAAAAGGAAGCCAGCAAAAGTGACAGTTGCTAAGAGGAAGCAGCCTAACCGCCCTTGCTCATCTCGCTCAGTACTGAGCTACTGGATACGCCCTCCTTCTAATTCTTCGACAGTTGTTGCCCAGGTTCACATTCCACCTATTGACTCTTGTCGCTCTATTGGAACTCAGACTGAGAATGGTTTGCCTACAGAGCTGTAGCAAAGCTGTCATGGGTTATATTGTGGACACCGTCACTAAACGTGTTAAAAGTGCACTTGACAGTTTCCTCGCCCCTTTGAGAGAACATCTGCCCTTGCCTCAGCTTGAGCTCCCAAACAAGACTCCTCCCACTCACACTGATTCTATTGCGTCAACTGCTTTGGGAATGCCACTCATTTCATGTAATAATATGTCAACCTGTACAAATACCTTGACCGGCACAACCAACTTGAATTCAGCGATTATTTCTTGCGATATGTGTAACAATATTAAGCTGTGCTTTGCACCTGAGGGCAATGGTGGAGAAAATGGCATCTCTGACAAGGGTTGTGTAAATCGCCTACTTGCTAAGAACGTGACGCGCATTACGCCCACAGTTAGTATCCCCGCTGTGGCTCGTTCTAATATCCAGGATGCTTGCAGCATACCACAAGAGGGTGGTATTGATATTACAAGATCGCCAGACCCTTTGTGCTGTAGGGAGGTGCTAAATCTACCCCCAGAGGCGTGCCCTTATGTCGTGGTCCTGGAAGGTGTGCCCCCATTAAGGCCAAATCAGACAGAATCATGGGAGCAATTACGCCATAAGAGCTTAGACTGGCTATCCAAACATAAAGGGTTTAGGGCATCACTTACTGACCATATTATTATGGTACGGAGAGATGGTTGGGTGGGAGACTCCGTAAAACGTATTAAAGGGGACTGTATAGTTATTAATTTTCGCAGACCTTCATTGGTTAGATCAATATTATCGTCCCAGGAGGCCCAGCCTAATTTAAACACCAGTATCTGGCCCTGCCATTGGGGTATTTCTATAAACCTTCCCTGGAGGCATCATTTTTTTGATACGCCTCTTGCCGCCCGCCCCCTCTCGCTACACAACAGATTCATGCCCTTATCTGGTTTGGATAGCCAGGACTGACTGTCTCCTCCCCGACCAGAATCAGATTTAGTAGAGCTAGTCCCCTCTTTAATTGTATCCCCGTCTTGTGAACTCGACACCCAAACCCCCCTTAACGCTGAATCCACTCTCAAAATACTGAGTTGGAATGTGGCAGGTCTCGCCTCTAAAATGAATTTGCCTGACTGGTTGGAGTTAATTCACAAACAAGATATTGTAATGTTCCAAGAGACCTGGGCCACTCGAGAGTTGTTTCTAGAGGGGTTTGAATGCTTTAATACCGTAGCCCCCATTCCAGATTCTGGAAGACCAGCTGGAGGCCTCTCAATCTTGATTAAAACTAGGGCAGGGGGCCGTGCTAGGGCGCTTACCACCAATAACGACAAATTTCAAGCCTTGATCTACAAACGGGGAATTTCGTTTTATTTAATTAATTTTTATAATAATGATTTTAAGAATGTTCCTAATATGAACTTTATTGATTTGTTTAACTTCATCACTAATATACAGACATCTAACCGCGGCACTAAACCTGAGGGTATTTGCCTAGGGGGTGATTTTAATGTCAAGCTCCCGAGGGGCATCCACTCTGCTATCTATCCTACGAACATAGCACCATTATGTCACAGGGGGGCCCAATTACTAGACCTCCTAAGTATTAACAACTTTACAGATATAATGGAACTTGCAGAAGTGTCGACTAGAGCGGGCCATATTGAACCCACCTATAGAGGCAGGGGCTCGACTTCTACTATTGATTATATTTTTATTAGTGCCCCTTTAGGGAATTGTGTATTAAAAGCTGAGGTGATTCCCACATTACAGGGGGATCACAATCCTGTCAATCTAACCCTGAGTTATATGTCTAGACCAATCTATTATATAGAGTGTGGTGCTAGGGACTTGTCCCCCTCTACTGACAATATCAGACTGGTCTGGCGTGGAAAAGACAACAAAGCCATATTTGGCAGGATGGTAAGAACTCATCCTGAATTGATCGACATTTGTTTGTCGTTTAAGGAACATAACCCGGAGGTAGTCGACGCCTTCTCACAGCCTTGTGCAGGAGTTAAAACCTTGTTGTCTTGACCTAATAAGAAAGCCCACCTGGACCCAGGTTGGTTCAAAGCTGATTGCTCCTCAGCTAATAGAGCCCTGCGCAGGACACTTGTTAACAAACCCAGAGAAAGCTCTCTTATTAAATCACTTAGATTTGGTTATAAAAGAGCTATAGCAACTAGAAAGGAGGCAATCATAAGAGAGCATTGGGACAATCTTGCACGGGCCATCGCCTTAAAAAATGGTAAGGCTTTTTGGTCGGCTGTTTAAAGGCATGAGGTCTCTAGGGAACCTTAGGTCTCCTATTAGTTGCAATATCTCTAGTGAGTACTGGGAAGCGCATTTTAGTAAGATCTATTCTGCTCCGGTTGTACCTATAATCATTAATGAGTATATAATGACTACCAGGGTTTCGATTGACCTATCAGAGGTAGAGGAGGCTATCGATCAGAGCCTGGGAGGTAAAGACCCTGGCCCTGATGGCTTCCCCATCGATCTTATCAAAAGTCATCCTGATTTGTGGGCGCCCCTATTGTTGAATGTTTTTAATAACCTAATTAATTCCCCTATACCCCATACTTGGTCTTGTAGTATTATTGTGCCTATTTTTAAAAAGGGGGACCGCTCAAACCCGAGTTGTTACAGGCCGATCTCCCTGATTGATAATACGCTGAAAATTTTGGGTAGGGTCCTGTATAACAAAATTAGGTCATGGGCCGAGGAATGTCAGATTTTACATCCCTGTCAGTTGGGGTTTAGGAGTAATATCGGTACAGTTGAACAATGCCTCAACTTGATTATTGGCAAATATAATATAGCTAAGAAAAAACCTATATATCTGGCATTCATGGATCTCATGTTGGCCTTCGACTTTGGTAACAGGTCTCGGCTGTGGACTACCCTTTTAAACTATGGTCTGGACGAGTCCCTTGTATCCTTTTTAGCTTATCTGCATAAAGACCTTCACGCCCGGGTGCGCATCAGCAGGGACGGGGAGGTCTCAAAAATTATTGAAGTTGGTAGAGGGGTCAGGCAAGGATGTGTCCTGGCCCCTCTTTTATTCATTTTGTATATCAATGATCTGAATTAGTCTCTGATAACATTGACCCAAGACGTCCCACGCATTAACAGCAATAAACTTCCGGCCCTGTTATATGCCGATGACGCGGTGCTGATGGGCCGCACCCCAAAAGCCCTCCGTATTCTGGTGCGTGGCTTTGTAGATTTCATGGCCGCCTTGGATTTATGCACTAATTAAAAAAAATCTTTTTTAATGGCGTGTGTTGGTCAAAGAAGTATTTTAAGTAATCAATAGTTTTAAATTCTAATAGTTTACAGAGCACTCGCCCTTTCCCATATCTTGGTCTGGTATTTGCCTCAAATGGATTATGGGCGGAAGACGTGGTTTATTGCAGGAGAAAGTTCACAAACTCTACTAACACGATACTCGGGCTATCAAAGCCAAGAATAAAGAGGTGGTATCTGCCACTGTTAAATTTTTTAGATTCCAATGTATACCTCTTGCCACTTATGGCGCTGAAGTTTGGGGACATACTAATAGTGGCATCATCCAGGATGAGGAGAATAGATTCTGTCATAAAATCCTGAGTGCACCTATTTCTTCCTCTAAATAGGCCTGTCATTGTGAACTTATCCTGCCATATATCAAAGATTACATTAAGGCTCGCCCAGCATTATTTTGGCTGAGAGTTTGGAGAAATCCAGCGGCCCAACTAACCAGAGAGATTATATCAGACTGTCTGAAATGTGATAAGGGAATGAACATACCTTGGTTGGCAGCGGTACATAAAAGTTTAACCAGTGTGAACTGCGAACACTTATTCTCAAATCCTTTAGACCTCGGCACCACTAGCAGTAAATCCCTTCAGATGGTTCTTTATGCATCCTATAGGGATGCCAGATTGGACAAAGAGCGCAAGAAAGTGTCAGTCGCTAGATATCTGTGTATTGAGAACGTTTCACGTGCACCTTCTAGCTACTTATTAAAACCAATTAGTAGCTGGGAAAGGGGGCTATTTTTACGGCTGAGGACTGACACCATGAAATTTATGCTCTCTTTTCCCGCTGGGTTTACCTCTAACCTTGATCTATTGCCATGTCCATGCAATAGCCAACAGAAACAATCGATGTTGCACTTTGTATTTTTCTGCTGCTATTATTCAATACTCACTAAAAGGTTTTTACTTCCGTATTTTAAAGCCTTACCGGAGACTGATTATAAGGCTGCATATGGGAAGGTCATCGCTTTAAAAGACGATGAGCTAACCTTTCGGGTTTGCTCTTTCCTGAAGGCGGCGGTACGTACTCATAATTCTATGTGCCCCTGCTGAATCTTTGTATTTTATCTTGATATCTTAATTTTTAAGTTATATGTCATTTTAATGGATTTTGCACTTTTCTATCCTGTGTACTGTTCTACTGGAGGACTAATTTTAATCTCAACTGGATTCTTTTTAACTGTTCTTTTGTTGCTGAAATTTTTCGTTGAATATGCTGCTGTTTGTCTGTACTTTTATGGATACGTATTTGTATCCGAATAAAGTTTATATTGATATTGATTGATGTATGGTAGAGAAAAAGACTGGTGCAGACAAATAGACAAAGTCAGTCTCCATTGCCTCACGTCAGAATCATCACTTTCAATAACCTGGAAATCTGCTGGCAACTCCCGCATGTACTAACCTCATCCCCCTCACCTATTCTTAGCAGATGCGGCAGATTCTGAGCTGTGCCCTGCTGGTGCAGTGGAGCACGACAGAGTCTGTAGAAGCGCTGGGATCCCTAGCATCTCCAGGCAGGCACCTAAGCCTTCCAGGTGCCTTCACACTCAGGATAAATGAATACATTGTGTTTGTGCTTTTTTCGCCACTCTGTGAGCACTGTCTGGTAGATGAAGCTCTAATAAACACATTCAGAGAGGTGGTTGTGTACAAACAAACAACAGCCACAATACCGTACGTTTTGAACGTGTAGTTAAATACCTGCTCATCGAGTACCTCATTGGCTGATCATTCCATGGCACTACCAAAATTACATTTGGACACATTTGCTCAACTGTAAAACGCTCCCTTCTATGGGTCATTTAACAACTCGGGGCTTTGGGGTTAGGTAACCTACTTTGGATGCTTTGTAAACGAGTATATACAAAAATTAATGCAACGAAACTAAGCAACCAGTACTGTCTAAAACACTGTGAAAACTGACACACATTCTGGCATTTTGTTTAGTTAATGTCGATTTTCTCATAGATGCGAGTAAAGTACTATGTTAATGAGATCTGCACACTTTTAAAATAGCACCAGGCGACCTTTGACAGCTAGACAATGAATACATTTTCATGTACCCCCGAAGCCCCCCATCCCCCTGCCCCCTTGGCAAACTTCATTGCCTCCCAGTGTTTGGGGGATAACCAAGACACAGGAGAGTGAGTCAAATAGTCTAGAAAATGAAAGAGAAACCAGGATTCGGATTCACATGCTCCGATCCCTATCGCGTTGGTTAGTCTGTAAGCACTACTTTTATTAATGAGTTTCGCATTAGTAAAGCACCATGGTGTGCACGTGTGGTGACACTTCACCCATGAGGTACGTGTCAAGCAATTGTTGACACAATCCACACTTTGTGTCTTTTTCAATATATTTATTACGAAGTGCAGGACCTTTCCAAGGGATTTTGCACACTACATACATTCACTCCAAAAATAAAACGTTTAGGTAAACATTGCCATTTACAATGTCAATAGCTCTAACTCACAAATGCGAGACCTATTTGCATTGCAAATGCTTGTTAACCTTGTGCTCACTTTGAAGTCAAAGAAGCTTCTGTATTTTCTCCCTACAGAGGTGTCTGGAATTTCCTGCCTCCCTGTCCTGGTCCCAGTCTGTTTGAGGGAACAATATGCTAGTGTGAAATCCTTAGCGTGTGAGCTGAGCCAGTGCATTTGAAGTGTGGCAGGTAACAGCTCTGCCTCCCCATCCTGCCAGAGAAGACCCATCTTGCCAACACCTAGACCGTGTGGTTGTGATGCTGTCTGAGAGGAATATGCAGAGGCCAACTGCCACTCACATCTATTCATGTGAGCCAGGAACAGGATGCAGGCACCAAATGGCTGTGACAAGAAAATGGCAACTTTCTAAAAGTGGCCTTTTCAGAATTGTGACTTAAAATTGATGCCATTCTCGCCATTTATCGCTCTAAATGTCTGGCTATTGCCACATATGGTGCTGCTATCTGGGGTTATAAACCTGCGACAGGGGTGCAGTTGGCGGAAAATAACTTTTTACGCACACTCTTGTCTGTGCCCCAATCATCCCCCACATTTTCTATTTATCAGGAACTAGGGTTGGGGTATGTGACTGATCAATTGAGATTGGCCCCATTAGTTTGTTGGATTAAAACATGGCTAAATCCGGAGTTGACCCTGAACCATGATATATTGTGGGATTGTGTTGCCCTGGATAACGCTAGTAATATCCCATGGCTGTCCTATGTTAAGTCTATGTTTTACAAACTAGGGCACCCTGAAATTTATAACACTCCAGCAAGGATTAAAAAAGAAGATGTAAATTGGGTGAAAACACATTTTTTAACCTCAGTAATGTTAGTAAGGGAGCAACTAGAGTTACAAAAACCCATGGTTAAAGCCCATTACTTAACCATTTCCACTTTATTTATTGAGCCCTATTTAAGTGTTGTGACTAAACCTTACCATCGTTGGCTCCTGACCAGATTTCGTTTTAATCTAATCCCCCCTTTGTTGGGTAATTAATCTGGTTTGTGCAAATTAGAGGAGATGGGCCCGTGCCAGTGCGACAATTTTTCTACACAGGACACTATGCACTTTATCATGTTTTGTGACTCTTACAACGACCTACGGAGGAGGTTTCTAGTCCCTCTTTTGAGGGAAAAGGGCTTCTTCCAGGTTAGACCAGCCCTTTTACACCTTCAATTACTGGATGATGTTAGGACTATTTTTTGTGTGGCTAGTTTCCTTGTTGCTGCTGTTCGCCGCAGAAAAAAAACATTGCCCATGAACAATTTTGAATGAATTTTAATTGGTTTGGTATTTTAATTAGGATTGCGATGTCTTCTTGCAGATTGGATCTTCTAAGCTATTTTAATATTCTAACTTCTATCCGTTTTTATGATAATATATCTCTTTTTATTCTTGTGTACTTATGCATTGTACTTTTATGATTTTAATTAATCAAATAAAGTTGCTTTGTCTGTCTGTCTGTCTGACTTAAAATCGGACTTTACTATTAAAGAGGGCTTTAAGTTACAATTCCTCAGACACCAAACATGACTTCCCCTGTGCTCCCAATCAAACGTTGTCATGTATTAAATGGAATAAGGTAACCCAATGTTATCCTATGGGAGAGGTAAGCTTTGCAGTAGTGAAACAAGAATTTAGGAGTTTTTCATACCAGGACCTGTAAAACTAAAAAGTGCATGCTCAGCTTTTTAAATACAATGCACCCTGCCCGACTGGGTGTTTAGGACCTACCCTAGGGGTTACGTATATGTATTAAAAAGGAGGTTTTAGGCCTGGCAAAAGGTTTGTTTTGCCAGCTCGAAATGGCAGTCTAAAACTGCATACATAGGCTGCAATGGCAGGCCTGGGATGTGTTTTGAAAGGCTACTTAAGTGGGTTGCACAATCAGTGTTGCTGGCCTACTAATAACCCATATACAGGCTGCAAGCACTAAATGGCTAAGGCTGGAAAATGCAAACTTTCTAAAAGCCTTTAACCATATAGGAGCAACCTAATATTCCCCTAGGGAATTGGGTAATCAGTCTCCAGAAAATAAAATTCTAAAGGAATTATTTCAAATATACATTCAGTTCATTGGTCTCCAAATCCAGCAATATGCAAACCACATTATTCCCAATATAACCGAAAAATAAGACTTTTGGCTTACTGATCTGACAAGACTTTTCTTATTTACAAATTATAGAGTAATTCTATACAAAAGATCACTGTAGAGAGTCAAATCCTCCTAATCACATATGTTCACAAGTACAAAGTCCAGTTAGATTACTTCTTCTTTTCTCCAACAATCATATGGACTGATAAACAAAATATCTCTGTGAATTATGTAAGAGAGGAGGAGCCATCAACATTTCGTTCCCTTATGATCAAACAGTCCACGAGACCTTCATCAAGACACAGTATAGAAATGCCCAGAACAGGACAAACCCCTGAATGACCTATAATTAGGCCATCAATCAAATCTTAATAAGTAAATTGTCTGGCAGTGTAATTTTTTACATGCACTTGTCTGTGTTAGTAACGTCTGCTGTGATTCAGATGTTACTAACACAGACAAGTGCATGTTAAAAATTACTCTACACTGCCAGACAATTTACGCATTAAGATTTGATTGATGGCTAATTATAGGTCATTCAGTGGTTTCAAAAAATGTCATTCATTCAAATAAATATCAATAAAATAACTAACAAATAATTAAAAAAAGCCTAATACATTTGAAATTCAAATACATTTGTAAAACAAAAAATGCACTATAAATCTTAAATAAAGTACATATAAGTATTACATTATATTAAATAATAAAATACAAAATAAAGGTACCATTGTTACTATGTTTAAAAATAAAACCTAATTTATATTTATAAAATCATTATAAATACATTTTTAAATGTTACATATGCACCTCTAAAATTATTATTTGCAAAAGACCAAAACATTAAAAATTAGAAAATATTTTTACCAAACAAATAACTCTACTGTGACAACAATTCTGCAAACGGAAGGAAAAATGCATACATTGTAGGGGGTGCATCAGGTTTACTATTCTATGTCTAATATAGCAATCAGGGAAAATACATGAATCAGAGTCAGACTTTCTATTTTGACTCCACCCCAACAAACATTGGGGAAAATGCATATATTTTGTGAGTCAGATTAAGGGGCTGATCACGACTTTGGCGGATCGGACGCGGACCGCCACGCGCAGCGCCCCATTCCCGCCCAAATCGACTGCCTGCCACCCACCAGATTAGGTGTTTTCTCCTGGTCTGGTGAGCGGTCCCTTGGTGTTCCTACGGCTGTGCCTTTAACAAAGGCACTACAGTGGGAACGCCAAAGCAAGTTCCTGCACAGCATGGAATGTTAAGTCCATGCCGTCCAGGACCTGAGCATGCATGCACACGGGGGGCACACCATGTGCCACCCAGCATGCATCCCAGGGTACACTGGAAAAAGGGGGTGCGATAGGGACCCCTTTGTTTCCCCAACACCAGCATTTTCATGGTTGGCTCTCTGCCATGAAAAGGCTGGTGGTGGGGAAACTCAAAATATGCTTGGTGGTGCTGTAGCAGCACCGCCAAGCATATTACTTCCCCAGACCGCCAGGTTACTGCCAGGGAACACAATTCCTTGGCAGATGCGGAGGTCCAATCTGACCGCCAAAGTTGCAATACGGCGGTCGGACCGACGGGGCGGCTGTGGACAGACCACCAACGCCACGTCACTGTGAGTTTTGCGATCTACAGACCGCCAAACTCATAATCAGCCCCTACACAATCTAACATCAGTCTAACAAATATTGCAGATAGAGTAAACATTGGGAGGGGCAGCTTTACCATTTTTACTCCAGTATAGCAAACAATGTATATGGTACATTTACTGGGGGAGTAAAATGTACTATTATAGTTCCAGTCCAGCAATGTTGGCAGAAAAAACATGCATTGAGGTTGGCCTGATTTGCATTTCCAACTACTGACAAATATTGTGGAAATTGTAAGATGTAATATTCTAAGTTTAGAATGCTTTATTGAGATGAAATACAAAGTAAAACATCAGTATACATCATACTAACAAAGGTCCAATAGTAACATTACTTGAAAATGGAATAACAAAAGAAAGGAATTATATGTGAAAGATATGCAATTAAAACCAATTTGACCCTTCTAAACCTATACTTAGACAAGAGCGATTTAGCATTTTAAGAAGGAAAGGAGGGGGGGGGAAAGAAGGCAGAAGAGAGAGGAGGGATAGAATAGATTGAAAAGGGGGGGGTGATACGTGGCAACAAGATAATAATGCAGAGATAACAATAAGAAAGAAATATACATTTTAACCCCTTCCATGCTGGACGGATTCCCCTGCTGTGCTGATCTTTTCCTGCGCGGGCGTGGTCATGACGGAACGGTTCCGTCATGAGCACAGCTCAACCGTGGCTCATGACGGAACCGTTCCGTCATGAGCACCGAAGGGGTTAAAGCATAATGTTATCAAGAAGATTCATGACAAAATACATGCACGGTACATCAAACAGGCAGCTTGGAAAGAAATGTGGTGAGTGGTAGCCAGAGCAAGTCCCTCTTTATCTGACTCCTCACACACACCTTTAACAGCTTGGAGCTCTGTGGAACGATCCCATACGCTCCATTTGCCTTTGGTGCGGCTTCCTGATTATCCCAACTCACTAGATGCTTCTCATCACGTATTTTCTCACACTCGGCAGAAGTTGCTGCTTCTTTGTTCAAAGCTCACTTCTCTCACTCAGATAACTTTATATTTTCTCCTACCTGGCATAATAAATACTTAAAGATTAAAAACAGAGCTCTTTTTTGGAAAGAATGGATTGATAAAGTCATTATTACATTGGAGCACTTGTTGACCAATGGTTCTCTTATGGATTTAACGGAGATCCAAGATAAATATGATGTATCTCATTTTATGCCGCTCAGTATTCTCAATTTAGATCATCTATCATTCATTTACAATCCCAAAATTCCTCCTTAGCTTCTCACAATCAGACATCCATTCTCTCACTAGATTTTTAAACTCAGCTCAAAGCTTCCCATATATACAAGATATTGTCTCATCCCTCTGCCCCTAGAAGCAAATCCAATAGTGAACTTTTTTGGGAAAAAGATCTGGCACATGGATTCTCGTTTCAAACCTGGGGCTCCATTTGGGCAAAAATTCATATCTCATCACAATCAGCGAGCACTACACAGACTCTATACTTTTTCTATAATAGACTCTTCCTCACCCCCACAGATCTTCATAAATTCAGATTAATGGACGAGCGAAAAAGCTGGTCCTGCCCCCATGGTAATAGTGACTTACTCCATATGTTTTTTCTCTGCCCTTTGGTTAAGGGTTTTTGGCTGCTCATTTGGAAGAAGTTGAATGAAATTTTATCTACCCATGTTCCCTTTGATATTGTACATGTTTTTTTGGGCGGTTCCTCTTCCATTTGGAACGCCCAGAGAAGCGTGGGTAAATTTATTGATTTGTTTATAGCTATTACTTTTCAGATTATCACCTCCAACTGGAAAGACACAACTAAAATCTTGTATCAAGCCTGGTGGAATCTACTATGTCATCACCATAGACTAGATCGTGCTTACGCTACCTCTACATCCCTATTGATTAAAAGATGTAATATTCTGACTCCGCTCTATCAAATAAATTGATATTGCATACATTGGGGGTGGCCAAATTTACTCTTCCAACTCTTGTCTAAGAAACACTGAGAAAAGAGCCAACTATGGAGGGTGAGATTTACTATTCTAACTCCAGTCTAACAAGCTTTATATATTAGGGATGAGGGTGTGTGTGGGATTAGGTGTACTATTCTAACTCTGGTCCAACAAACGTTTGGGAAATGCCTATATTTGGTGGTAAGGCAGAGAGGTTATTCTAACTTCAGTGCAACAAACACTGGGTACAATGCATACATGAGGTGGGAGGGTCAGACTTACTGTTCTAACTAGTTTCAAAAGTATTGAGAAAGTGCATATTTTAGGAGGGTGCTAATATTCACTACAACAAAATATTATACCTACAAAATAAAAAAGTGAATAATATGAAAACATTAATGAAAGGATCTTACCTTTTTAAATACATCTAAAACATTGTAAAATTATTGGATACAATTTTCTTTAAAACATAATTATTAATGCAAACATTTTAAACTCATCAGTGGACCTAAAACACAACGTTAAAACAAAAACATTTAAAAAAAATATGGAATTTAATAATAATTTTAACATTTTGTTCCCAAATATAAGTGCCTGTGAGTCCACAGCACAAATTAACAACTGTGGAATACCATCTTTTCCTCTGGTGCAAGCCAAAGCAAACATCTTATTCTGGCTGTTTCATGAACACTGTGGCCAACTACTGTTAAGGTTTCTTCTATTTTCATTATATGACTGATAACAGATTATTTGATGTCTTTTTGTACAAAGTGTAAAGTTTTTAGACATGCAAGAAGTAATAGTATCATATCTACCTCCTGTCTATGCTGGGATAGTTTATTGTTTTGCTATGGAAGATTCCATTATATCATTGCCACTTACTGTATACACACTCATATTTTTATTGTTTAGCGTTATAGGGGCATTTAATTTGCATGTGTGCATTTAATTAGCCACTTTCAAAATAGGTTTTGTGACTCGCTATTAGAAAGGGGCGTTCCTTTCCTAATAGCGACTCATGAGCCATGTATGAATATTTTGCGACCGCAAAACACTTGCAAGTTACCACCTACTTCAAGTAAGTGGTTATGCTATCGCAAATGGGAAGGGTTCTGCAGGGGACCCCTCACCCCTTTGTGAATGCATGCAAAAATATTTTTTAAGAGCAGGCAGTAGTCACAGGGACCACTGCCTGCCCTTAAAAAATGAAACAAAAATGTTTCTTTTTTTTTTTTAAATGCATCCCATTTTCCTTTAAGAAAAACGGACTAAATTTTTTTTAAAAAGCTGCTTTATTTAAAAGTAGTCCCAGAAATGGTGGTATGCTGAGCCCAGCAGGCCACCATCCCTGGGAGGTTCCACCATTCACAATGGGGTCGCAAAATGGGAGTGCCTTATTAATATAAATGAGCCTCACATTTTGCAACACCATTGAGAATCACAATCAGTGTCTCTGACACTGTTGTACATAGTAAATTGCGACTCACAATCAAGCGCAAATTGCGAGTCGCAATTTACTATGGTCGTACACCTGGCCCTTGGTGCTCACTCGAACCTTGCCCTGTGCTGACCTAAAACCTCGGAGACTGGGTTTGTAAATAAAGAACTTACCTGTGAAATTGCAATCTTGTTTTCCTCTTATTAGTTAACATTGCTTGATTGAAATATTGTACTGTGTGCATTTTTCTTGCCTTGCAAAGTATTTCTATTTCTAAAAACTGTGTCTACCATGTTGATCTGAAGTCTTGCATGAAGTGTTCATTTTCTGCATTGAAAAGTACTGCCAATTTGAAAACTGTATTTACCTGCAACTAATTTCTTTGGTTCTAGTAATAAAGTTAAATTTTTACAAACCATTGGTCATGGATTTAGTCATTGAGTTTGTGTAATCATTTCTTGTCTGAGTGTGTACAACAAATGTTTAACACAGCCCTCTGATAACCTTAACTGCTCGCCAAAAAGAGAATTAGTATTATCTACTTTAGCCTCTGTAAAGCTTCTGAGGATCCACTGGCCTTTGTGTACACTATACCTTACTTTGGTATAGTATATGCAGAGCCAGCTTTCTACACTCTGCTCCTTCACCCATCCATCTTTCCACTTTATCAGCCATCCTTCCTTCCATCCATCCATCTATCCATCCATTCATCCTTTCACTCATCTATCCATCCTTTTACCATTAATTCACTATTTAATGTATCCATCCACCAACCCATCCATCCATCCATCCATTCACTCACCCATCCATCCTATCACCCATTTATGCTTCCACCATAAATGCATCCTTTCATTTATCCATTCACTTCTCCATCCATCCAGCTATCTGTTCTCCCATTTATCCTTTCAACCTGCCGTCCATCCTTCATCTATTGATTGATTGATTGATTCATCAATCTATCCATCCATCATTTCACCCTCCTGCATCCATCCTTTAACCCATCCATTCTTTCACTCTTTGATGCCCATTTTCATCTAGCCATCCTTTCATCATCCACACATTCATTACATCCATCATTTCACCTTTGCATTCATCAAGCCTTTCTCCCATCACTCTTTTCACCCTTCCATCCTTCTTTCACCCTTCCCTTTTGCCTCATTTCACGCTTAAATCTATCATTTTTTCAATCCTTTTCCTGTCCTTCTCACCCTTATTTCCTTTCACATTTCCTTTCACCCTTATTTAATTTCATCGTTCCTTTCACCCTTACTTCCTTTCACTCTTCCTTTCATCTTTCTTTCTTACTCTACCCATTCATCCTTCCTTCTTTTCACCCTTCCTCCCGACTTTCCATTGCCCCTTTTTTATTTCCACCTTACCATCGTCCTATCTTCATCTTCTCTGCAGCTGTTTTTCCTTCTTACAGTTCTCTCGCCCTCTATTTCTATTTGTCTCGCTGTCTATCATTCATAATTTTATCATTTTTCTTTCTCTTTAGTCACTGTAATTGACTAAGTTAACAGCACTGGGGCCAGGCCCTTTAGCGCCGACATGCTAAGCAGCTGTACTGTTATTAGGAGCTTTTGTCTGCATATCCGCATACAAAAGAGACCCATAAAGAAGTAAGCAACAATGACACCTCCACACTTGACACCTCCACATGTCTGCTGAGACCCTACTTTTGGGGTTTGCTTTTGAAAAACAATAAAATGAATTCTGAGCGTGCATCAGCAACATGGGTCAGGATGTATTTTTGCCAAAAGTGCCTCCTGTCAGCCAACAGATGTGCTTTTTACAGAGACCTCCCTGCTGAAATGGCAGGGGGCTCGAAATAGGGTGGGTGGCCCGCCAGGGGGTGGGGACAGGCGGTGGCGGCTGGTAACCTTAATATTTGGTGAGGCAACAAACCACTGGCCAGAATGCTTTTAAGGTTAACGCCGAAGCTGTCTGTCATGGCATGTTTTAATCCGTGTTTATAACGAACCACGACTGAGAGCTCTGGCGTTGAGGCTGAAGGCAGTGCTTGTCAGTCGGAAATGAAAATTAAAAAAAATAAAAGTTTGAAATAAAAATGTACTTACCCAGTACTTACCCACTCTGCTGGCTCGCCTCTTCTGGACCTCGTGCTTCAGTCCCTCAGTGCTGGTCTCTGCAGGAATTGAATTCTTCACACCAATCCAGACGCTGTTTTCATGTTGCTGATAATGTTAGGCAGCATGAGAGTAGTGCCAGGATTGGCTGGAGCAGGCTGCCTCGACTCTCTCTCAGGCACTGGGGGCCTGTGTCTGCTCTCCACTCAGCTGTTTAGGACAGCTGGGTGGCATGGTTTAAATTGTGCATGTCAGGCTGGCCGTCAGACAGCTGGCCAATATGACACGCGCACTCTAAACTGGTGTAGTGAGCGCCACTCCCCGGCTGTTAGTCAGCAGCAGTTGCTCGCCCCCAAACATGGCTCGGCTGGGGAAAGGGAAAAATGACATGGTAATACATTCATTTTACTACCATTCTATTTTCCACCTTTGTGGCACTGGCAGCAGCGGGGCGACGCTCCTCTGCCCTAATGGAGTGGCCACCGCTGGGGACAGGGTCTTTGCTAGACTGGCAGATCATGCAGGCTGCCCTCCTGCCTCTAAATGAAGTTCTGGGTCTTTGTTCCTCAGGGATGATTCTCTGTTGGAGGGACTGCTTTTACCAAGCATGAGAAAATATACTTCCTACGCTTGCCTGTGATCCAGGTGTTGGGCTTACTTAATCACGGTCTCCTCCATTACACACTAGCAAAATACGGGTGCTTAGATACCATGGGCCTGATTACGAGTTTGGCGCAGTTACGCCAGCTCTCTGCTGGCACAGCTGCGCCAAACCCACGCAAGGACCGCCTGCCGTATTAATAGTTGAACTTGTGTACAGCGGATGGTCCTTCATCTTTCCCATGGCGGTGCCTGGAAAACAGAACTACAATGGGAAATGCAAAAAACTTCCAACACGGCATGGACATCACCGTCTATGTCGTGCTGGAAGTTGGGGGAATTTAGACAGGGGGTCACATGTTATGTACCCCTCAATGTATCCCCATAGCGGGGGTTTCATGGGAGCCCTGTAGGGCCACCTTTGTTCCTGCCATTAAATGGCTGGCAATGAAGGAACTCTTTATATGCTCAGAGGGACTGCTCCAATCCCGCAGAGCACGTTACACTGTGGTGCATCTCCGCCACCGCCAGGGAACAGTCATTCCTTGGCGCAGCCGGTGATCCTCCGCCGCTACGACTTTTATAGTCGTAATGCAGTGGATGGGCCACCACCGCAAGTCTGGTGGTCTCAAGACTGCCAGACTCATAATCAGGCCCCATGTTACATTAACTCAAAGTTTTATGATCTTTGAAACTTGTGAAATGTGTTTGGCTATATATTTTGGAATATATATGTCCACCTCTTTATGCCAGTGTGGTCAATTGCGTAATTGAGTTCAAATTCTGGCTTTTGCACAGGCCTATATTTTGTATGATACTGGGAAAATCCCCTTCCCTCACTTCCTTGAAATATGTGTAATGTAAAAAGTAAGTTACATGTAGTTTACATTATGTGTAATCTGCTGACATTGGTTAGTTCCATTGTCACTGAATTTCCTCCACCACTAAGTAACAATTTTGTTTCAAGGGATCCAATGCATATCAATTCTGGTACAAAAGCTTCGTTCTCATGCACATACATTTAATTATATTTATATATATTTAAAATGTGGCAGGCACACCGGATGCTGCTTCTACCTTGTGAGGATAGGTCCTTTGGTTCCCTTGCTCCCATGCATCATCACCTCCTGCATATGGCCAGGTGTAAGTCTGAGACCACCTTCTTCTCTAGTGCCCTAGATTGGCACAGCAATGGAGAGTTCTTCCCATTCAGTCTGTTCCAATCCTTTGTAAGCAAGCTACAAACTCTCCAGCCGTTCATAAACCTTGTGTGATGTGAATGGATTTCTTCGCATGGACCTGTCCGGCAGTGTTCGGGGACTCTAGATCACACCTTCAAGTACACATGGACATGCATGTTAGCAGATATCACATTTAGCATTTACAACCAATCCAGCCATGGCGAGAAAAAGAATGAAGAATCGAAAAACGGATGTAAGGCATCATTTAAATGTTGGCGGTAACAGGGCATTTAGGGCAATGCCCCAATTCTGGGTGGTTGACCACCAGCAGGGCTGTAATCGAGTAAACACCAGTGAGGAGGCATGGGTCGGGCCCGTGTCAGATTTTCACCTGTCCACGTGCACCGCGCACACCATGTTGGTCCCAGGCCGGCAAAATGCTCAAATGTCCACCTCATGCGTGCAGAAAATTCCAAATGCATCTGGGTCATTTCTTTCTTTATTTCTTGTTCAAAAACCAGGCTGCTTGTTGGTGGCTTGTTTTTAGAAAAAAAAATGGAAAATGCGCCCCCTTGTAATCAGAGCATGGCAGGCCGGCCAGGACATTAACTTCAGCGTGGCTAAAAAACTTTCCGGAGGTGGCCACACCTGAGCCAAGGAAAGCGGGGCCTGCACTGTCCTACCGTGATCAACCACCCGCTGACACCAAAGTGACCCCCTCCTTAACCCCCCAGACTGAAAACCACAATTTTCTAAGGGTTTTTAGTCCTGAGGTTTTGAACCAAGCATGGAAGGGATGTTCTAAGGTAAAACCAGACTAGATATGAATTACCACTATTTTTAGCTTGTACAGTGGCTGGGGACGCATTAATCCCATCACTTTTAAATATAATGTGTTTGATGCGAAACAGGCATGGCTTATCACTTCTTCATTTCCAGCTGTTCAAATGATTTAAAACCTTGATAAGAATATTGCATTAAAAGAGACAAAGAGATAATTATTCAATTTGTGATAAATATTAACTGTCATAGGGATTAATTTCAGAAGAACTGATAAGGAAGATGACCACAGATAAAGAGACATGCAGCCTGATTTCGTTTCCGAAAAAATAACTAGCCTGCTCTCTTCTCTTCTGCACAATGGATCCTCTGATCTGCTTATACAATATCCATTTCTGCATAAGGCACGCCAACCAGGCTACGAGCTTGACTCCGTTTGTAGAGGTGGCTGTGTTGCACACGATTCTTGCTTGATACTGTATATCACATGGCTATGGTTCTGTCAGATATTAGATTCAATATGTAAGCCCTTATTTTGACATTATTTTGGTACCCTTTACTGTAATACTGCTCCTAAAAATACCAAATGCAAACAGTGCAGTAATTTCCGGGGGCTATATTACTGTACTTTTACAAGTTTGCCTCTGACAAATGGGGAATAGCCACTTTAATCTGTGTTTCTGCACTGATTCCAGAATGTTTACCCTATACATTTCATTACATTTTTTCCTGAGGAAATGTGGTCAGTGGAAAACGGTGGAATATGTGGCGTTCCTGCTCATGGTGTGGTGGTCCTGCACAAGATGTGGTGTTCCTGCTCATGGTGTGGTGTTCCTGCACAAGATGTGGTGTTCCTGCACAAGATGTGGTGTTCCTGCTCATGGTGTGGTGTTCCTGCACAGGATGTGGTGTTCCTGCACAGGATGTGGTGTTCCTGCTCATGGTGTGGTGTTTGTGCACAAGATGTGGTGTTCCTGCACAAGATGTGGTGTTCCTGCATAAGATGTGGTGTTCCTGCACAAGATGTGGTGTTCCTGCACAAGATGTGGTGTTCCTGCACACGATGTGGTGTTACTGCACAACCTGTAATCTGGATATAGCCTGTAGTCTTCATGACCCGCTGAGGTCTGAGTTCCTCATAATGAGGGCCTTAATGTCTGCAGTGCAACCTTTGGTTACTTCACATAAGTGAGTGGCAGACATTTTATGGCTTAGACTGTATTAGTTTCAGTGAAGTATGTCTGGAGTCACACTCAGGTTCCAAAGGAGAAAGGTCGTTTGTGATGTGACCAACTAATATACCCATAGTTAAACAGGCGCTCGTGACCGTCCTCCTGAATTTCCACAAGTCAATGTTGAGATGCAGGTTCTGTTCGAGAAAATTCCGTAACTGTGAGCTTCCCATGGAGGAATCAGCTTTCACCACCAACCAGGGTGTGGCAAGTGGCTTCTGCCCATTTTGTACACGAGGATTTTTCACACTCGAATGCCTGTTTTTTTTAACTTTTACTATGAGTGTGTCTCACTGAGTCTAAGTCTCAGTAAATTCAGGATAATTGGACTGAGAGTGTTAATCACCACAGTCTCCTTTTAAGATAAGGCTGTTGCTGTGCAGCTAGGGTGGGAGGCTCTGCACTGGTTACATGTGTGTATGCCTGTGTGCGGACAGTGCATGTGAGGCTATGGTCTTGAGTTTACCTGTATCAGAGCACAGGTAGCCTGTCAGAGAAGGGACTCTTAAAGGATCGGTACTTACCTGGAGTAAGCCATAAAACGTGAGTGGGCATTCATAGTGTATGTAGGTCTATTGTGCTTACTCAATGTCTGTGGGCTTAAACTGTATTACACATTATAAGGGAAATCCACACTAGAATACAGTTTCACTCCACTTAGACCTACAGAGTCTAGTGAGATATTCAACAAGGATAATGCAGATTTACAGTCACTAACATAACTACATTCCTTATGACCCTTTAGTAATTATTATATTTCTCTGACTCAGCTCATTATCATATTCCAGACCTGTTTCCCCTCTACTGAGCCTAGTTAATTACTCACCCCAATATGAACATTAAATATTGCTCCTCACAACAGAGCAATTAACAGTATTGGACCCAGTTCTCGGGAAAGGAAGGGTAGGAAATCAGCCTCTGTTAATTAGCTTGCCACACTACAGTTGGGTTAGGCGATGCAGGCTCACAGAAACAAAGCGTAGGACCAGACCACAGGAGGGACTCTCATGGGAGCTCTTTCCATTGACAACTTGAAGTCGCCATATTGGATTGTCCCAGAGTGCTGTGCAGGAGGGTTGGGACAGGGGTGGAGTGATGAAGTGGTATTCTAGGATTGGCCAGGGGTGCCTAGATGCTAGAAATTTCCACCCTCACTTAAGAATCCTTGCACAAGAGGGAGAGGCAGATGAGAAGGCACTGGACCTGTGAGCAATGATGGTGAAAGACTGCCCAGTTGGAAGGAGAAACCACTTGATGACCCTGCAAGGATGGATTGAAGGACTTTAACTCTAGCTGGTCCCCCAGGACTGGGATGGGTCACTCCAGGGTCAGTGGCACTGGCCCCGTTATGCCAGCGGGGGAGCCACTCGTGTAATGAACTCTCTGGGGGACCCTGAGTGAATGTATGATGTTACTACGCCATCCATTACCCCGCAGTAGGTTACATTGTGGACGTTACATCGTCCGTGTTGTTACCACGTATGGATTTACATCGCAAGTCGTTTCTACCACTTGCACTAGATGGTGCGCTGGACTTAGGAATAGTATAAATTACTATTCCTACTCCAGTTAGCGCAACAGCAGGGAATGTGTTGGATTTAAAATCCAACACATTCCCTGGTGTTGCGCGCCATCTAGCACAAGTCGTAGAAACGACTTGTGATGTAATGCCATGCGGGACCTGCAAGGACACTTAGACAAGGCACATTGCCTGCCACTTGTGCCTTGGGATGCGGGTCACGCCAACCTTTCGTCCCCATCTGAGCTCCTTGCATGCAGGAGAAGTG
This sequence comes from Triturus cristatus, assembly GCF_964204655.1. Lineage (NCBI taxonomy): Eukaryota > Metazoa > Chordata > Amphibia > Caudata > Salamandridae > Triturus > Triturus cristatus. The sequence goes on from NC_140595.1 coordinate 639,706,339, forward strand.
CACATCTCCTGCCTGTGGGAGGGATCAGAACAAAGAATGTTCTATCTCCTGCACACTGCAGAGGAAGTGTGTGCATACTCTGTCAGCAGGATGGAGTTGTGGGGGCCTTTGAGTTTCCCTCTTCAACACCATATTCTCAGGGCTGGTTGTTCCCTGGGTTGGACTGGGGCTTTCAGAAAGAAAAACAAAGGGCGTGGTGCGAAGCTGCTAGTTCAGAACAAAGAGCAAGCGAGGCCACACATTAAATATGCACTACTCCAGCCAGTAACGCTCATAAACTACTGCTGGGGCACTTCCAGGGAGAACCTAGCTTCCCTTGGTACCCATGGGGCACAGGGGCACCACCAGCACTTATAAACCATGGTGTGGAGGGCTCTAGAAAGCCCAGCACCGCCCCGATTGATTTTCCAAAAATCACCCATAGCATTCTTGGTCTTATGAATCCAGGAGAGGCTTTTCATTATTTGAAAGATCTCCCTGAATTTGCGCTTTTGCACATGGGCTCGGCTGGGTGGTGACCTTTAGTGGGTTGTCCTATGACTGCAGCAGCAGTTTAATCAAAGTAAAATAAATACCCATGGATTGAATGCAGTGCTTTATTCATGCTGTTGATGTTGACAATATTGAGTTTCAAGTATAATGGACACCTTTGAATTTTGGTACTATCCCCACTGACATCAATGGTGGGTTATATGAGAACTACATGTTAGCACTGTCCCCATTATTTGCAATGGTGTTGTTATGGTAAAATATAACGTATGGTTGATTTTGCTGATGTGGTGATACCCTCACAAAGCCAGTAGAGCTGCCTTTTATTAATGACACCCCTTTATGTTGTGATGTTACATCTAGCATAGGTGGGAGGTATTGTGATCATAGGTTTCAGGATCCACTAGGGTTGTAACATAATATGAGGGTGTCACCAAAGTTATTTCCATCTGCCTGATGTACATATTTGTATTTTAATGTGTAATATTTAGACATGTGTGGTTAAGACAAGCACTTTCCTTTTTAAAAGAAAAGGACAAATATTTATTGAGTGCTGTCGTTGCGTACCAGTGAGCTGGGGTCACTTCCCACACTATCTCCCCTTAGGAGGCCTTTGACTCCTTTGCTTCGCTACCCTGGGAGATGCAAGTGCTACAAGGCAGTACTTGGTTCCCAGTAAAAAGACAATTGCAGCATTATTACTTGCGACGAGCTCACATCCTTTGCAACTAATAACTCAATTTCTTACACAAGGCAATGGGAAATTTAGGAAGCTTAATATTTCACTGTGACAGAGAGTTGAGACAGTGTAAGCTTACTTTGTAAACTTTGGTGTGCTAGGAATTAATGTCAGACTATTGCTTGATATAAATATTGTGTCCCAAACATCATTTACAAAATAATTTCTTACATTTAGTAATAGAAAATCCATACACAACAGGGCATCTTTTTGTAAACAATATGCAGGACACAATATTTATGTAAAAAGATATTTCTCTCCACAATGTTTATACATATAACCAGCGTTTTATTGACAGCTGAATGCTTCTGGCTAGGTATGAGGGAACCACATTCCAGGTGCATCTGAGTGATGCATCACTTACATGACCCTCTTGCAGTTTTTGGAGGCGACATTTGTCTACACTTGCAAAGTACTTCATACACCCCCTCTCTCAAACGGCCAACCTATTCCAGCCTCAACTCCAAGGCCCGTGCTGAGAGTGGGGAGTGAAGAGAAACCCACAAGCTGATACTGTTTTCCCAGTCCTCTCCAGTTCACACTACTGACGGAACCCAGTGTTACTATGGAGACTAAGAACCAACAGTGCCCGGGCAAAATCATAGGACCACCATTACCTATTTTGCCATGTGACTAAGGCCGCCCAAATCTTATTGTAGCTTGTACTGTCACAGGCCATATCTAATTCACTGGTAAAGATTATATGTTTCAAACATTCCGTAAAAGTTGGGGGATTTACATCTTTCCATGCTCTGCATACCTCACGCCTTGCCAGAATAATAACATAGAAGATGAATTTAGAAACTAAATCATTAAGATCGTAGTCTGTCGTAAGACCAAAAAAGACAGTCCCCGGGGTAATCTCCACTTGTTGATGTAACACATCCTCCAAAAATTCCTGTATCTCGATCCAATAATTGGAGATCTTCGGGCAGTCCATGAACATATGGAGGTCATCCACAGCCGGATACTTACACCTAGGGCAGTAATATTCTAGACCCGTAACCTTAGCTAGTTTTCCAGGTGTTAAATATACCCTATGTGTAGTATATAAATGATTTCTTTTCAGTGCTGCGGGTTTGACAACTGCCTGTAACATAGTAAAGGAGTCTCTCCAAATACCCTTGAATTCATTGGAGTTGAAAGTGATGGCATTGCCCCAAAGTTTTTGGAGTTCGGATTCAGTCACTCCTCCGGTTTCTAAAAGGGCACAGTACCAAAAAGAGACCTCCCGTTTCCATCCCCCCCTCCTTGAGACTGAATCAAATTTAGAATTGAGTTCACAGTCCCAGGATTTCGTTGCCCACTATCCTGACAACTGATAATACTTAAATCTAGTGAGTGTCCCTCCTGTCAACCCCGAGAGGGATTCCCAGCTCAAGAGCTGTGAGGTTTTCTGCAAATCACCCCAACAAAATAAGCCTGCCGTTTTTAAGGGCCGGGACAGTTGGTTCTCTAAGGCAGTCAGGGGTACCGGGGGAATCCCAAATTGGGGCCTGGGGTGCATAGTAGGGGATTTTAAGACTCTTCCTAATGTATAGCCAATTCTTCAAGGCAGCACCCAAAATCTTAAGCCTAACCTTTTTATAGAACTTCGGATCCCCGAATTTGAAAAGAAAAAACTCTGGGGGATGTCATGCATCAAAGCCTGAAACAATAAACCCAGTGAAGAGACATCCCTCTTATTGGCCATTATTCTAAAGTTTTTAAAATGGAATGAGTGACAGTAAGTGAATAGATCTGGTAGAGCCAGACCGCCCATATATAGGCTTCTCCAAAGCTTTTTCCAGGAGATTATAGGAGACTTAGCATTCCATATAAAAGAACCAATTTTCCCTTGCAATTTCGCAATATCTGATGTCATTAAAAATGGCGGCGTAACTCCTGAGGCTTGAGCCGGGAGTCTGTCGCTTTGCGCTAGCTGAATATCTTTGAGCTTGGAGGGGGTGCAGAGTGGTTGTATTGTACTGTTTACGTGCTTTTAATCATTTTAAAATCGTGTTGTCTGATTTTATTGTACTCTTGAAAAACTACTTTAATTACTCACCAAGCGGCTACATTACCTTGAGCTTGCTCGCATTTCACTTTGTGGAAGGTTCTTCCCCCGTTCCCGCTCCCCGGTACCTTTTCCATCTACCCGACCGCCATCTTGGGGGTAGCGCAGGGAGCAGTCTAGTGTCTGCTTCCCTGACGCTACTAAAGTGGGGCATGGTGCGAACGCGCAGCGGCGTAACTCCTGAGGCTTGAGCCGGGAGTCTGTCGCTTTGCGCCAGCTGAATATCTTTGAGCTTGGAGGGGGTGCAGAGTGGTTGTATTGTACTGTTTACGTGCTTTTAATCATTTTAAAATCGTGTTGTCTGATTTTATTGTACTCTTGAAAAACTACTTTAATTACTCACCAAGCGGCTACATTATCTTGAGCTTGCTCGCATTTCACTTTGTGGAAGGTTCTTCCCCCGTTCCTGCTCCCCGGTACCTTTTCCATCTACCCGACCGCCATCTTGGGGGTAGCGCAGGGAGCAGTCTAGTGTCTGCTTCCCTGACGCTACTAAAGTGGGGCATGGTGCGAACGCGCAGCGGCGTAACTCCTGAGGCTTGAGCCGGGAGTCTGTCGCTTTGCGCTAGCTGAATATCTTTGAGCTTGGAGGGGGTGCAGAGTGGTTGTATTGTACTGTTTACGTGCTTTTAATCATTTTAAAATCGTGTTGTCTGATTTTATTGTACTCTTGAAAAACTACTTTAATTACTCACCAAGCGGCTACATTACCTTGAGCTTGCTCGCATTTCACTTTGTGGAAGGTTCTTCCCCCGTTCCCGCTCCCCGGTACCTTTTCCATCTACCCGACCGCCATCTTGGGGGTAGCGCAGGGAGCAGTCTAGTGTCTGCTTCCCTGACGCTACTAAAGTGGGGCATGGTGCGAACGCGCAGCGGACGCGCGCAGCGGGCGCGCCGAAGGCGCGCCAAAGGCAAGCCCGTCTGCGCCCGTCCGCGCCCTGACGGGACCCAGGGCCACCCCTCTTTCTTCTGGTTCTCAGATCCCTAAATTCATGTATTCACGTTCTGTTCTGTATAGCCTCCAAGTGCCTTTAGGGCCTCAATGCTCTCGATTATGCTGTAACGATGTCCCTTTGGTCTGCCCCTCATGTGCCCTAGCTCTTACTTCCCTCCCCTCGGAGTTGTGTATCGCCTCTGCCTCCTTTTGGAAGGCTACTCCCTCTTCAGTGACAGCATACCCCTCCGACCTTGCTCCCGATCTTAGTTTTATTAACCTAAATTGTAGATCTTTGCCCAAACACAAAAGGGACATATTTGATCTCCTTACATTATCTAGTCCGTTAGCTCTGTTTTTAACTGAGACCTGGCTTAATGATAGCTCCGGCCCTGATATTGCTACTGCTCTCCCCGATGAATACACTTTTGTGGGACGTAATCGAACGTCTGGGGTAGGTGGTGGCATCGCTATTATTTACAAGAGGTGTTATTCCTGCAAATGGGAAGACCTGGACATCCCCAATTGTGAAGCTGGCAGTTTTAAATTGTTATTATCCCCTAATTTTACTCTGTCCGGCGTCCTTTTGTATCGTCCACCTGGTGCGGCTGCCGCATGGGCAGCCTCCTTTCCTGAGCACATTGCTCCCTTTTTGTTGGAAACTACCAATTTTATGTTGTTAGGTGACCTCAATATCCATTTTAATGATACCCTATGTTCTACTAGCGCACACCTTATACAGGATCTTGCTGCTATTAATTTAAGTCTGCTTAATTCTGGCCCAACTCATAAAGGCGGTAATCTTCTTGATCCAATTTTCACTAATTTGGACACTGTAACTTGTTTACCCTCTAGGCCTATTATTTGGTCAGACCATTTTATCGTAGAGTTCTGTATTAAAATAGCGGGTGCTACTTGCCTTTCCGACAATACTCACCCCCCTAGAATCCATAGGAATTGGCAAAAACTCAATTTGGAGCACCTTAATAATTCCCTTTTAAAGACCATGCCTCAACTTCTTAACATCCCCACGGATGATGTTGTGACAATCAGCACCTGGCTTACTTCTGCGCTCGACCTCTGCCTTCCAGCACGCAAATGTAAGCAAATTTTTCTGCACTCCCCTGCCCCCTGGTTCAACGAACAATTAAAAATGGAAAAGTCTCGCTGCAAAAGACTGGAGCGTATTTGGAGATCAAACTATTCTCTTGCAGATAAAGAAAATTATAAAACGGCACTCCACAAATATCACGCTCTTTGTAAAATTACTAGGGCCAATCATGTTAACAACACTATATTGAAAGCCCAGAATCGCCCCAAAGCTCTTTTTAAGGCAGTCCAGGAACTATCAGGTATGGCCTTTGCTCCTAAAGCCCCCTGTTTGGATAGCATTCAATGCAATTCCTTGGCCGACTTTTTTATGCAGAAAATTGATAACATCTACGCGGGTTTTGGAGCCCCACTATCTGCCCCACCTTCATCCAGCCCACCCACACAGAACTATGACCAACCACTTATTCCGGATGATCCGGCTCAGTCTTCACTCCCCCTCTTAGATAAGTGGGACCTCATTTCTATGCCCGTCTTCCAGAAATTGTTGGCAGAGATCAAATCTGGTTCTCCCTTAGATCTCATGCCCCCACAGATTTTTTGTTCTCTAGCCCCTGCTTCACTTGACTGCATTTTGGCTCTTCTGAATGCTTCTCTCACCGAAGCTATTGTCCCTAATGTCTGGAAACATGCGATGGTTGCTCCACTTTTGAAAAAAGCTAACGCTGACCCTAGTAATCCAGCCAATTTCCGACCTATCTCCTTACTTCCCGGCCTCTCGAAGGTGCTAGAGAAGCACGTTAATCGTCATCTAACTACTCACATTGAGTCGGCGAACGTTCTCCACTTTTCCCAATCTGGCTTTCGGACGGGCTTTTCCACTGAGTCCACCCTTCTGGGAGTTACGGAGACAATCAGACGTCAGGTGGATAGAGGAGAGACTGTGGAAATTTAGCTTGCAAACTGAACATTATCTGCGCCATCTTGCCTCTCCCCAGCGCCACGCACAGCGAGCACGCGGCAGCCATTTTTAGGCACCCCACTCTCTCCCCGCTCATTGTCAATCGCCAGCGCGTTCCCCTGTCGCTGCAAGCATCCCCCGCGCACCGGCCACCCCCCTCTCTCTCATACATGGGCCATAAACCCTCTCATTCTGCGCGACCCTGCCATGGAACCACATCCCACGCCTGACCGACATCCCATACATGGTCATGCCTCTCTTTGATAACCCCCTTCCTCTGCGCCCCATTGTCCGAACCGATCCCAGGCCATCACCTAGCCCTGCGGATGCAGTTTATTGCCCCTACTGTAAGGGAAACACCCCACATCAAAGGGATTACAGTAGATCAAAGCCCCTACCCCCTGAGACCCGACCGGTCACACACACCCCCGGGAATTGGCGGAATACCCTGCTGCGCGATAGCCATCTCCTACTGCGGGTAAGGTGGGAACTTCTACTGTAGCTATGTGTGGGATCGGATCTGAGCCGGGGCTTCAGGGGATGTTCTCTCATGCATCAAGGGAATCTCAAGAATGTACTATGTGTAATAAAGCAATAAACCTGTGTATAAGAGACCAGGTCTCAGAGATGCAGTTAGAGCACCTCGTGACGAAACCTTGCTGTCTGATCTGATGTGTTCTGCTCCGACGGAATAAAACTTTGTTTCCTGCCTTCCAGTCTCCGGCGCCTGCCTCTTTCATTGGTAAATTATCGAGTGGTATGAGAGGCGATTACCGCCGGGCAAATACTTGAAAGGTTATCGATTGAAACTGCCGCTACCATTTAACAATTGGCGTCCCAAACGTGGGGCCCATCAGCGACAAGTGGATCCAGTGGGAGAGGTCCCGACGACAGAGTGAACGACTGCAACGATCGGGAGAGCTCCTGCCCAATAGACCCTCGTCTGGCAGCCGATCATCCGAACTTCACTGGTTCCGAGCAGACCTCTCTCGAGTGATCTACGGTCCTGACTGGGAACCATCAGGAGTGCCGCGGCAAATACGGAGAGTAGAGGACGATCGGGCGCTGGAGGCGGAAGACGAGAAACTGTCCACGCGGTCCGGGTAAGGTCGTGATACACGACAAATTGCGAAATAATTGATTGATTGATTGTTTGAAGTTTTGGAAATACTAGTATTGCTCATTGATTGTTCTCTTTGAGATATTCGCTGTCTACAAACGGGGAGGAGTAGAAATACTCTCTCTCTCTCTCCCTTTGCAGATAGTGAAGGGTAGGTAACGCAGACTTTTGTCCCCGTTGTAACCCGTCGTGCCTATCTTTATCTCCCCACTGATTGATTGTCCGAACATTGATTGTTTTGAAGAATAGTGCTCTTTGAGATATTCTCTGTTTGCAAATAACGTAGAATAGAAATATTCTGTCTAGTCTTTGCAAATGGTGAAGGGTAGGTAACGCAGACTTTTGTCCCCGTTGAAACCCGTCGTGCCTATCTTTATCTCCCCATTGATTGATTGATTGATTGTCCGAACACTAGTTGTTCGATATTGGTTCTTTGGAGGTATTCTCTGCTTACAAATAACGAGGAATAGAGATATTCTGTCTAGTCTTTGCAAGCAGTGAAAAGATAGGTAGTGCTGACTTTTGTCCCCGTTGAAACCCGTCATGCCTATCTTCTCCCCACTGATTGGTAGTTGGTTCTGCCCGGACCGCTTATTAGAGGTGAACCATCCGGCTCCACTGGAGGGCACCCCTAATAAGGACATGTTCACTAAATATGGACTAGTCGCCGTAGCTTATAGCAAGCTGTGGCATAAATATACCAAGAAGGACCCCGAGAGTCAGTGGCCACTGATGGGATCCTTCGACGACCATAAGATAGAAGCGCTAGAAATAGCTCTGCGTAGCAATAAGACGACGCCTGCTATGCTTGACAGTATCGGCATGTGGCGCAAAGAAGCAACGCAACGGAAAAAGAGGGAAGAAGTAAAAGCAGAAAAGGAATTACGAAAGGCAGCCCACCTTGCCGCTAGAAGGTTAGAAGAAGAAATAAAGGAGAGAAGGGAAACTAAACTAAGGCAGGAGCCCGAAACATCAGGCCAGTACGCTGTTAGGACCCCTTCTTTGCTCTACCCTGAGTTGTCCTCCAAGCAGCGAACGAATGACGAATTACTGTTAGGTCCCCCGATCATTTACATGCCCCCTCCATATGCACCCTCCCAGTCAGTAGTGCAACACCCACAACCCCCGAACACGAGCGAAAGCAGTACAGGGGCCTTGGTCCTCACGGCCTCCGCGCCGGCTGAGCCTCTTGTACTGAACCCAACGTCGGCTATAACGCTAGATGACCATGAGATGGGAAAGAAAGATTCCACCAGAATGAATCGATTAACAAAGGATGAACGAGCAGGAATTGATAAGATAGTAGGGACACTGGTGGAGCGAAAAGAAAGTGAGGAGTATATAACAGACGTGTATAACTCGTATGCCGACAGCCGCAGACGACACTTTGTCGTACGGCTCTGTTATCACGCCCTGAATGCATATGAGGATAGATACCACGATAAAGGTCCCGAAGGCTTAGCGGCCCTATATAGGAAGGTAGACATCGGAGAAGAAAGAGAGGGTGACGTGACGAACCTCTTCACTCATACACTCGAGGTCTACCGACACCTTAAAGAACATAGACAGACCACCAAAGCAGAAACCCCCATAGCGACTAAGCCCCAGGAAGGAAGGGCTGATGCCATGATGCCCATCAAAGAAGCTGCCCCCTACTGGGTCCCCCCACGAGGTCAGGGAACACATGACGACATCAACCACCAAGATGCGAAGGGAAGGGTTGTATATAACTGGGTCTACCAGCCGTGGGACCGGCAAGATATTTTGACCTTTAGAAAAACTCTACCCGACTTGAGAAAGAACCCGACTGCCTTCTACACTGAATTGGGTACAGCCTTAGGCTCAACGATAATGACTTTAGCAGATATCGACTTGTTCTTTGGGCTATGTCTGCCGGCTGATGTGTGGAAACAAATCCGGAAAGTTGACCACGCTGAGCCGTTCGGATATACCTGGGTACAACTCGATACCATAGATAAACAGCGAGAACCAGGACAGAAACCCCCGAAAGCCATATTAGAGCTCCCAGACAAGATTGTACAAAAGCTGAAGACTCTAATCCCAGAAAGAAAGGTAGACTGGTCGATAGTGACGGCTTGCCGCCAGAAACCCCAGGAGGATGTGTCTGAATACTTCTCCCGATTCGAGACTGTGTTTTCCGATTACAGTGGCCAAGACATGACCACCGCAACCGGACATCACCTCTTTGTCCAGAATTATGTGAAGGGTCTGTCACAAGAAGTTTCCCAGAAACTACAGACCAGCGAGAGTAGTTGGGCAGCCTCCAAACCCGCAGCAATTCTCCAGATGGCCCAATACTACGAAAACCAGAAGAACGAGAACGATAGGGCGTCAGAGAAGAAGAAAAAGGAACTAAAGGAGAGGGTAATGATAGCACAGTTGCAAGGGGTGACCATAGGAAGGGAACCCCCGAAAGAGAATTACCAACCAACCGCCCCTAGAAAGCTACCCCCTAGAGACCATACACCTACACCCTACAACGGACGGAGAGACTTAGATGGGAACCAATGTGCGTTCTGTAGAGGGTTCGGACACTGGAAATCCCAGTGCCCGGTCCTTCTGGAACTTAACAAAAATAGGGATCCCAGAAACACAGCATATGACCCCAGAAATAGAGGACAGGGACGAGGGCACACGAACGACGCCATCAACGACAGGCCAGGCAGACCAAACACCTTTGATCGCCCCCGACAAAACCAGTGTCAGCAGTCCGACTACGAAAGCACTCATGACTTCGCATAGGACCGCCAGGGGCAAGGGAGGGATCCAGTCGAACTCCGTGTTGACCAGCAAGGTCCTTACGTCACCGCTAAGGTCCTGGGCACGAAATCTCCATTCCTGGTAGATACTGGGGCGACACGTAGCGCGTTATCTAAATGACTGATTCCTAGGGCACCCTTGTCTGGCTCACACGTAACCTCAATAGGCTTCGATGGAACGCCCTCCACTAACCCCTTATCAGCACCAATCTCCTTTGACTTAGACGATAACGTCACTGACACAACCTTTCTGCTCTCCTCCAACACCCCCGATGCTATTATGGGACTTGACTTACTAAAACATTTTCGAGCTACCATCAGATGCTCCCCAGACGGAGTTCGGGTCATCTTGCACGATAACCCAGATCTGTCCAGACCCTGTCACACACGACGTATGCTCTCTATAACTGATGCTGACCTGTCCCTACTCGACACATTACCTTCACATCTATGGGCTAAAACCGACTCAGATGTAGGGCGCATGGTGATTGACCCAGTACACATAACCGTCCGACCGGACGCAGTGCTCCCAAAGCTTCCACAGTATCGGATATCGCCTGAAGGCGAGAAGGCGTTGGTGGAAATCATCGAGTCCCTAGTTGATGCAGGAGTGGTAGAAGAAGTAGTCAGTAATGTTTGCAACAGCCCTATCCTACCCATTGTTAAGAAGCAAGGCGAGGGGGATGAGAAAGCATACCGCTTTATTGTTGACTTACGAGAAGTTAACAAAATAGTCATACCTCAGTACCCCGTGGTCTCAGACATCACCACCATCCTCACCCTGATTCCGTCCACTGCCACTACCTTTACCGTTATTGATCTCAAGAACGCATTCTTTTCCATCCCCATCCACCCGGACAGCCGTTACCTCTTCGGCTTCACCCTAAAAGCCCGTTCATACAGATTCTGTAGGGCACCCCAAGGCTACACTGAGAGTCCCAGCATTTATAGCCAAGCCCTCAAGAGACAACTAGATGCAGTCCAACTACCCGATGGAGTAGTGTTAATACAGTACGTCGATGACATCCTTTTGGCGGCCGACACCACTCCACTTGCAGTCACAGCCACCATTCACCTTCTCCGCTTCCTCGCGGAGAATGGTCACAAGGTCTCCAGGAAGAAATTACAATTCTGCCAACCCCAAGTAACATATTTAGGCCACGTACTATCCAAAGATGGGAGAAAACTTACCCCTGACCGAATTCAGACCATCCTAGAAACCCCTGTTCCCAAAACTCAGAAGCAAGTACGGTCCCTAGTAGGCCTCACCTCCTTTTGTCGACAATGGTTGCCAAACTTCAGTCTTATCGTAAAACCCCTGCTTTCCCTGCTGGCTAAAGATGTCCCCTTCCCCCTTCCTTGGACACCCGAATGTCAATCCTCCTTCAAAGAATTACGAGACGCCCTCTGCTCAGCCCCAGTCCTAGGAACCCCAGACTACACTAAACCTTTTTCCCTCTACACCCACGAAAGGGAGGGGTGTGCGTTGTCTGTCCTAACCCAGTCCATAGGCCCTAAACATCGCCCTTGTGCCTACTTCTCTGCCACTCTTGACCCCGTAGCCAGAGCTTTGCCCGCCTGCCTTCGAGCAGTGGCCGCCGCCGCTGTCTCTATCCGGCAAAGCGAGGGGATTGTGCTCTCGAACTCCCTCACTGTATTGGTACCCCATGCGGTTGACACCCTCCTGAACCAAACCAAGACTCAACACCTGTCTAGCGCACGATTGACCGGTTACGAACTGACCCTGCTTGCACCCCACATCACATTGAAACGATGCACCACTCTGAATCCAGCTACTCTACTACCTCTCCCTGACGCTGACCCCAATGCATCCCCTATACATGACTGCGTGACCCTCACCGACGAACAGACCAAGAGTAGGGTTGACCTCCGAGATACTGCCTTCCCGAACCCTGACGGAGAACTGTGGGTGGATGGCTCATGTATCAAGCTCCCCGATGGCACCACCTCAGCTGCCTATGCAGTCACCACGGCCCGAACAGTTGTTGAGACAGCCCGCATCACACAGCGATCCGCACAGGCGGCGGAACTAATAGCTCTCACACGAGCATGCATTCTGGCAGCAGGGACAACCGCAAACATTTACACAGACAGCCAGTATGCCTTCGGGGTAGTTCACCACTTTGGGCTCTTATGGAAAGAGAGGGGATTCCTGACCTCTCATGGCACACCCATCCTGCATGGAGATCTAGTCTCTGCCCTGACCGAAGCAGTCCTCCTACCCACACGGCTGGCCGTGATCAAATGCCAGGCACACAAGAAGGTGACAGACATTATAGGACAGGGAAATGCACTAGCTGACATTACTGCCCGAACCACAGCCGAGAATAGGTCCACGACCCGTATGTACGTGACCAGGTCACAAACTGAGAAATGGAAGGATGCTAGGGAAACGATTAGGGATATCCAACTAGCCAGCACACCTCACGAATTAGCTGAATGGGCCCGGGTGGGATTGAAGGACGATGACGGTTGCTGGCGAACTAAAGACTTGAACAAATGGTTGCTACCAGACTCATACTTGATCCCCATGCTGACCATGGCACACTCCCCCGCACACATAGGGTCTGCCCCCATGATCGAACTCGTCTCCAAAGTCTGGCACAACGACAAGATCCCAGACTCAGCCAAACGTCTGGTCCAACAATGCCTAGTATGCCTCCAACACAACCCTGGGAAAGGAACTGCTGTACCCCGGGGAGGGTTTGGGGTCCCCAATCACCCTTTTGAAGTCCTACAAATGGACTATGTCCAGTTAGAAAGGTGCCAGGGTTTGAAGTACGTACTTGTTGTTGTATGTGCCTTCAGCAAGTGGGTGGAAGCCTATCCAACCCACGACAACACCGCTATGACTACTGCAAAAGTACTACTGAAGGAATTCTTCCCCCGATACGGCCTTTGTCGAATTTTGTGGAGCGACAACGGCCCCCACTTCGTAGCCGAAGTTATCCAACTCATCTTAAAAGGGTTGGGTGTAAAACAGAAATTCCATGCGGTCTTCCATCCCCAATCTGCAGGCCTGGTTGAGCGACACAATGCCACATTGAAGCTTAAGATAGCAAAAATAGTCGCCACCACAGGACTAAGATGGCCAGACGCTCTCCCACTAGCATTGCTATCAATGCGTTCCACCCCCACCAAACACCACTTAACCCCCTACGAGGTCGTCTTCGGGCGGCCCATGAACCTTTGGACTGCACCAAAACCAACATCCATCCACGACGTCCCGGACGTCCTCATGTCTGATTATCTGTACAATCTAACTAAAACGTTGTCTGTTATCCATCAGCAGGTGCTGCACGCCATTCCTGATGTTTCCAGGGGCCCCGGACACGACATCCAACCCGGTGACTTCGTCTTAGTGCGTAACTTCCAGCGCACCAAGAGTCTGGAGCCCCGGTGGACGGGCCCCCTGCAAGTCCTGATCACCACCCGAACAGCTCTTCGAGTGGAGGGGAAACGCAATTGGCTGCATGCACTCCACTGCAGGAAGGTATCACCGACCCTGACAACCGCGGACAACATCACCGCCCAAGAGGAACTTCTGGACAAAGACCGACCATCCCTGAGCCGCTGCCCGGATACAGAGACACTTGAATTGACTGAATATCCCGATCCCACTGTGCCATCCAAAGAAGGGTATAACTTGCGACGAAAGGAGAGAACTTCGGCTAAGCAGACCACAAACTAAGTTAAAATCTCAGAGCGGTTGCCTAGTCCCCTCAAAGGCCATCAGGAGAGAAACTAAACAAAGTCTGTGGTTCTGCCCGCTACCGAGTTCCTTGAAGGTGATGGAAGCGCCCGACACGAAGATGATGGAAGCAACCGGACGTCCGAAGACCTACTACAAAAACCCAAAGACTGACAGAATATACAGCTCGAAGATTATTATACTTTTCGTCACCCTTCTCTTTTGCCTTCTCCTCATGGTCACCTTCTGGATCATGGAGGAGAGCGCCCCTGCTCATAGGACATTGCTGACCACCGTCCAACCTACCACTATGAAAGAACACCATCTGATCTCACTTTCACCCCAACTCCGAGAAAGACGTAAGGAGTTCTGGAATAACTCTTTTGTGCAGTTGCTCCACCAACACAATCTTGCCACCAACGCCACTAACTGCTGGATCTGTGGATTGCTACCACATGCCACTGGGCACTCAATCCCTTTCATCCCTTCACCTTTTTCTGTCCATGGTTCCTGCCTCGCCTGGCTGATCCTCCTGCAGGAGAGCTACAAGGACAATGCCACTTCCGGCAAAACTGTGTCACACTTCTACCATGGGTTCTGGCTGAACAAAACTGGAAAAACCTCTGCCCTCTTCTGCCCTCTGAAGTCAAACACTTCCTTCCACCTGGACATCCCTGCCAAAGAACGAGTTGAAATGCAAGTGTTCAACAACCCAGCCAGACCTACCTTCTCTTACCTCCGGAAACGAACGGCCGCCACCCTGACAGTGGCCCTAACCGTCGTCAACATCACTGGATTTGTGTGCCTCGAAGGCCTAGGGGCGCAGCTGGTGGGCCACAGCTCCTGCCTCATCACCCGAACATTGGACTCAGTCGATCCACCCTCCTTTGTTGCCTCCCCGAATATGTACTTCATCTGTGGTACTAAGGCCTACACCTGGCTCCCGAAAGGTTGGGGAGGCACCTGCTACATCGCTTTTGTCCTTCCCCCGACATTTGTGGCTCCAGCAAACCATCACCGACAGAAACGTGCCAAAGACATTGTACAAGCCGACTCCACCGGAGCACAGTTCCTGGATGCAGTAAAGGGACTTGTTCCACTCTGGGGTCCAATGGTAAACAGCCGTGCCATCCGCCACTTAACCCAGGCAGTCGAAACAGCAATGAACATTACAGCTGGCGCCCTCGCCAACAACACCGCTGAGCTTCAGGCCGTCCGCCTGGTGGCTCTTCAGAACCGCCTTGTTCTAGATGTGGTTCTGGCTGATCGTGGAGGAGCATGCCGCATCATTGGGTCCAGCTGTTGTACCTACGTACCGGATAACTCACCCTCAGTCTACAAAGCAATTGAACACCTCCACAGACTTTCCGCAGAGGTCCATCAGGAGCAAGAAGGGTGGTCACTTGGGAGCTGGTTTTGGGACACTATTAAAAATTGGGGATGGAGGCTGTTTTCATTTATCCTAATACCGGTTGTGATACTATGTGGATGTTGCTTGGGGATTCAGTGTCTGCCACCTTTATGTTCGCTTTTTATGAACTGCATCTGCCCTAAGACTTTGAACTTTGAAACAGAGCGGATGAAAGCCCTTTATGAGGTGGAAGTCCGTAGTATTATGGGGATAAATCCGAACTAGACAAGCTGGCGAGATATGTTAAAAGGGAGGACTGTGGAAATTTAGCTTGCAAACTGAACATTATCTGCGCCATCTTGCCTCTCCCCAGCGCCACGCACAGCGAGCACGCGGCAGCCATTTTTAGGCACCCCACTCTCTCCCCGCTCATTGTCAATCGCCAGCGCGTTCCCCTGTCGCTGCAAGCATCCCCCGCGCACCGGCCACCCCCCGCTCTCTCATACATGGGCCATAAACCCTCTCATTCTGTGCGACCCTGCCATGGAACCACATCCCACGCCTGACCGACATCCCATACATGGTCATGCCTCTCTTTGATAACCCCCTTCCTCTGCGCCCCATTGTCCGAACCGATCCCAGGCCATCACCTAGCCCTGCGGATGCAGTTTATTGCCCCTACTGTAAGGGAAACACCCCACATCAAAGGGATTACAGTAGATCAAAGCCCCTACCCCCTGAGACCCGACCGGTCACACACACCCCCGGGAATTGGCGGAATACCCTGCTGCGCGATAGCCATCTCCTACTGCGGGTAAGGTGGGAACTTCTACTGTAGCTATGTGTGGGATCGGATCTGAGCCGGGGCTTCAGGGGATGTTCTCTCATGCATAAAGGGAATCTCAAGAATGTACTATGTGTAATAAAGCAATAAACCTGTGTATAAGAGACCAGGTCTCAGAGATGCAGTTAGAGCACCTTGTGACGATACCTTGCTGTCTGATCTGATGTGTTCTGCTCCGACGGAATAAAACTTTGTTTCCTGCCTTCCAGTCTCCGGCGCCTGCCTCTTTCATTGGTAAATTATCGAGTGGTATGAGAGGCGATTACCGCCGGGCAAATACTTGAAAGGTTATCGATTGAAACTGCCGCTACCATTTAACAAGACGGTGGCACTCATCCTTTTGGATTTGAGTGCCGCTTTTGACACCGTCTCTCATACCATCCTCCTTTCTGCCCTGAGGTCTGTTGGGATTTCTGGCTCCGCACTTGCTTGGATTTCCAATTTTCTTTCGGACCGCACTTTTCAGGTTTTTTCTCCTTCTTCGGTGTCCTCTGTTCATAATGTTCCGCACGGTGTCCCCCAGGGCTCTATTCTTAGTCCTCTGTTTTTCAATCTTTACATTAGACCCCTTGCTTTTCTTGCTGTACAGTCTGGACTATCTATTTTTTCGTATGCAGATGATACTCAAATCATCTTCTCTCTCTCTGCTAATCAACACTCCCCTTGTTCCTCTCTTAGTTCAGGGCTCACGGACATTGCCAATTGGATGACGACTAACAAATTGAAGCTGAATGGAGATAAAACGGAGTTGCTCCTGTTTGGGCCTGACTCTGCTCTCTGGGGCCCTCAACATTGGCCTCAGCAAATGGGTCCTTTGCCGGTCCCGGCAACTACAGCTCGCAACCTTGGGGTCCTCTTTGACAATCAGCTATCCATGAGACAACATGTGATTAAAGTCGCAGCCACCTGCACTACTATTATCAGGTGGCTGAGGAAGATTACGTGGATGCTTCCTCATGACACCCAGAAGCTTGTGGTCCAGGCCTTAGTGACATCACGGCTGGACTACGGTAATGTTTTACTCCTGGGTGCCTGCAAAGAGGTCTCCCGGAAGCTCCAATTGGTACAAAACATGGCTGCCCGTTTACTGTGTAATTTGCCCAGATCTGCATCTGTTTCCTCTGCTCTGCGCAGCCTGCATTGGCTACGCATAGAATCTAGATCTAAATTTAAAGCTTTATGCTTCATGCATCGCATTAAAGCTGGTAAATCTCCCCATTACCTATCCACTTTAGTTCACCAATACTGTCCCTCTCGTACTCTCAGATCCTCCTTTCAGTGCAGATTTGCTGTCCCTCGTTTTAAGCGCACCAGAGTTGGTGGGCACTCCTTTTCGTATTTGACGCCCTCACTCTGGAATTCGCTTCCTATTCCTTTGCGGTCTGAAATGTGCTATCTTAAGTTCCGCAAAGGAGTGAAAACTTGGTTGTTTTCCTCGTAACTTTCTCTTTGTACCCTTGCCTGCTCTACATTGCTATGCTTCAGCGCCGGGAAACCTACGGGTAGCTGTGCGCTTAATAAATTTATATATAATAATAATAATAATAATTGAATTGAATAGGAAAGTTATTTTTGGTAAAATGATAATTTTTATCAAATTAACCCTTCCGAAAATATTTAGAGGGAGGTTTGACCATCGCTGCAGCAGACCACAGACATCCTTAGAGACTCTAGTCAGATTGATTTTAGATATATCGCCAATTTTCTGGGCCAGATGGATCCCCAGATATCTCAAACAGAACTTGACCCCTTGTGTCCCCACATCTTGATTCCATTCCATGATCTCGGTCTTATCTTTATTTATTTTGTATCCCGAGACACAACGGTCCCGCATCCGAGATCCCAACCATACCGACTCTCGTTGAAGCCTAACTTATACGTCGGGCTTTGGCTTACCGCCTTGTTAGTTTTCGCGCTGGGATTTAGACACCTTCCTACGCCGCGATCTGGCCACCCCTGCCGTTACCCGGCTCCTCACAGTTGCCATATCCTCTAACAGCCCTGATGAGTCACAATTGGTACACGTTGTGACAAAACACGTGTCGGCTGATTTATATTCATTTTGTATTGGTCTGAACTCACATACATAAAGAAGTTTTGCTCATGATACAACTGATGTCGACCTTTGTGATTTCATAACAGGAGATCTCTGATATCTATTCGATCTTTGATGGGCACACCCAGAACGTAATTCTCACACGTGTGCACAGGACTTCATTTCTAAATTTATGCTTCAGTATTATGGGAACATTGATTTAAAAAATATATATTTTGTCTTTCTTAAATGAGTTTTTCTATTCATACACTTTTTGGCCTCACAATGGAATTTCTGTCAGTGTTGGGAAATGAAGAACAATGGAACTTCAGTGTCCTAACATTTATGAATAGATTATTGATTGATGGGTTTACCTGCATTCTCCAGCAATAAAATACCTGGGGCCGTATCACGGGGCACTTTGGTATTACAGAAGGGACTACAGACGCTTGTGCGGCCCCTTCTGTAAAACAGATAGCGCTGGTGCATATAAAGAACCAGCGCTATCACCAGAGGGTCTTCCCTCATTTGCATGGGGGCGTGGCCCAATGCAAATGAGGGAATCCCTTTGCCTCTGCTCTTGTGCCGTATTATAGACGTGGGCATAGAAGCAAAGAAGCTGTCAGGAGGTGCACTGACTGAGCGCCACCTAAAAGGTGGTGCAATATCAATGTGCCCCTGGTGGCAGACCTCTGGATGGGGAAAAGGCGGTGCTATGGACCCCCCAGACATCCCCCTGCAGGCACATGCAGTCACTCATTGCACCTGCCCGCAAGGGGATCTTTCTCCCCTCTTAAAAGTGCAGGTGGGTTGCCACCAGCGCAGTGAAACACGGAGCGGCTGCTTCAAAGCTGCCCCGTCTTTCACTTGAATGTGCTGCCCCCAGGGCAATTTCCCTGTTTGTGTACAGCGCACTTGTTTTAAGGTGCACTAACAGGGAAAGTGTTCCCTATCCATAATACAGCCCTTGGCAGTCTAGCCATCCTAGAACCCTAACAATTAGTTTCACTACTTGACTCCTTCAAAGAAAGCTCATTCTCTGCCCAGATGACTATCACTTTGGCTTTGGGCAACCATTTTTTGAGAAATGGTTGAGTGAGGATGGTTTTAGTTGTCTCACTATTCTGACACTCCATTTCACCCTTTGAAGGTAGATAAGATATGCCTGCACATGCATAAACACATAGTTGTGGATGCCTCCTTCCTTACATTTGAAGAGAAGACCTCTTCCTTGGGCTTAGTGTCTCCAAATTAAGTCACTGCTTTTGCTTCATCTTTGAACCAATCTTCTAATGGTATTCCATAGATTTTGAATGAAAGGGACACCTTAAAATTCTTTTTTCCACCAAGATACCACTAAGTGAATTTTCAAAAGCGTTTTCAGAAATTGTTTTGCAAAAATTCACAAAAAATATAATTTTGCTTTCCCATACACTTGCCCCCCCGTAGAACCTTATCAGACACATAACCCTTAAGACATGAATATGGAACCTTCACTACATCATCATGCCACCAGAAAGATGCAGAAAGGTACTCAGAATGGGACACGTGATTCTGTATCAAAACAAAATAGAGTAGGACACCAAATCAATTCCCTTTTAGCGCTTGCCTCTCTTAGGGAACATGGCTGAGCAGTCAAGGCTTACTCCAGGAGGTGGAGTGGGTTGGAAACTGAGAGAGTGGCACAATAGATCACAGATAATAACTTGAAGGACTAGTCAGTACATTACCTTTAGAGAAACAAAGGGACCTACTTGCCTAGAGATGAATTATTAAAGGAGAACACAGCTTAAAGAAACCAAACTAAAAGAGCTTAATTGGTAAGAATAGCAAGAATTTAAAGGATCTAAAAACAAAAAGAATCAACACTCTGAATATGTTGTGAAGAATGACAGTAGCATGGATTTCATTACACCTATACACAATTATTAAAACAGTGACTCCTACAAGGAAGGCACAATAATGACTGGGTGCCACATGTATCAAACAATTTTGCGTTCGCAAACGGTGCGAATCGGTAAGTTCGGCCATTTGCGAATGCAAAATAGCCTTTCAAGATGTATGAAACACTTTGTGGCCGCAATTTTAGGTAATGGCAAAAATTGCAATTACCTAAAATTGCGACTACAAATAAGGAATCAAAATTTGCAATTTTCTGAGCGCATGGACCAAGCATTTTCCAAATGCAAAATGTGCATTTAGGAAAATGCTATTACCATCTCCTCCAAGTCGATGGTAACCATGTGAAAATTTTGAAAAATACACATAAATGCGTTTTTCAAAGTGCCATGTAGCGCACACATGCCCTAGGGGGCTTTACATGTGCACATTTCTTTTTGAGGTGCTTCAGGGGGGCCTTAGGCCCCCAGGCACCCTTGGCTTTGCATTACTTAATTTGCGATTACCAATTTGGTAATCGCAAATTAGCTAATGCAATGCCATTTGCACCTATGGGCCTTTAGGCCCAAAGGAACAAATGGAGTAAAATTACATAATAGGGATTACCTATTTACTGAATTGGTATTTGGTAATATTAAGGAATTGCTCAATCTCTGATGATTCCTTACATACATAGCATTTTGCGATTACCAAATAGCGATCCGGTAATAATCACAATTTGGTAATTGCAAAATTATATTTTGATACATGTGGCCCTGCATTTTTAATTATCTGCAAACAGTGCGCTCTAGCATAGCTTGACACATTGGGATGGTTTCCAAATAAAAACATTCAACAACACAAAGTATGCACAATACAAAGTGATAAATAGGAACAGTTGAAACTTGAAATTATCAAAAAGCAATTTTTCGGAAAAAACTGACTTGCTAAGACAGATGATAGATTCCCGAACATGTAGTGCATCAGGAATTAATCATTACTGCATCTCATCATCGATTGACCCGCCACTGTCAATGATGGGAAAGCATAAACTGTAGAAGAATAAGCACAAAAAATAGGAAAGGTACAAGGGGCTGTAGCAGCTAAGCACAATGCCAATAAGGTTATGTAATTGGAAAATAAATGTTTTCTGCGAATGTCTCCTAATTACTGTTTCAGAACTACTGCACTTCAAATACATTAAATTAAATGAATTGCCATTGAGATTCATATCGCATCATATAATGTTGGTTCAAATTCTAAATTGAAAAAACTTGTCAGCAAAATCTAAACCTCTATTAAGAGTAAATGAGAGGTTTGGGGATATCACTTTGGCCACTAAAAACTTTATTACATTGTAAGCCATGATTTAAGAGTCCAGTGAGTCAGATCTAATGGATTGTATAAAACTGAGACCATTTTTAAATAAGAATGCAAAGTAACACAGATTTCCCACTGCTGAGATTCTGTTTTATATATAGGATTCTCTTTGGTGGGACACCTTGTATTCCAGGTGTGACATGGAAGGAAGTGGTAATTAAAATATACTTTAATGATGAAAGGTTATAATGAGAAACCTATTTTTATTCAGCCACATGATGGCAGATTTGAGGGTACATAGTCAGAGCATGGAAGGAGATTGGCTGGTAGGAGGGTAAGAGGGTGACAGGGCTCAGAGAATGTCTGAAACAGCAGGGGAGGAAGGACTCAGGTAATCAGGAAAACTAGAAGGAGGACTTCTGCTATGAGCACCAAGGTGATCAGGCAGGTAAGTGGTGCACAGTGGAGCTTGGGCATGCTTCAGTGTGGGAAAGATGAATGAATGGAAGAGCAAATTGAAGGAGGTTTTGACACATTTTGGGCAGTTGTAGTTCTTTGGCAATGCAGCAGACTTAGTGTCATCTTATTGCTGGGAAGGTGACTCACAACAGTTTCATCTGCTCAGGAATAGTACAAGTACAGTAGCAGCTGTTGACTTATTCTGTAGCAATCTGAAGAAGCTTCTCCATGCAGTCAGTAACAGTAATTGACGTGCACTGGCCATCAACACAATAAGTGATATGTAGGCTTTTAACAATGTTTCTTACATCGTCTTTGGAAATTACATTTTTAGTCTTGGAAGCCTATTCACAAACAGCATTTGTATGCTTAGTACCACAATAGTACTACTTAGGTACTACAAAATGTTACTCACTATCCCAAGTGCAGAAGTCTATTTCTCCACCTCTCCTACCATAAACGCCCATGTTTTAAAAGCAAATGAGGGAGGGACGGGGGAGTGGCTGAAAAATGGGGAATTCCTACTACTAAGTTGGAAGTGTTTAAAGAGGAGTGAGGGGGGTTAATGGAGGGCTAGAATAGGGGTTAGAAAGGGAATGGCATGGACCCCAAAAAAGGGAGCCCATTCTTTGTTTTGCAAGCCTTTTCTTATGTTTTTTATAAGGTTACCCTTGTTTCTGGAATTATTTGATAGTTATATTTTATATAATAATTATTTATTTCCCGCTGTCAGTGAGGGACAGAGGTATGACAGTTTTGGGGAAAATACTCATCTAAGATAAGCATTATCTGGGAATTTTCAAAAATTATAATGTGATGTTTTTCCTGTTTTTTATGCCTTCAAAGATGCATCAAATACAACTTTCAATGTTACTTAGGTAATACTTTATGATCAGAACACAGCAGAGCCATAACCTGAAAGTGGGGTTTGCAAAGAGATTGATAACTGAAAACCCGCCCTTTTTAATGCAAAAAACTGTCCAGACCAAGAAGGGATGTCTGAACAAGGGAGTGAAGACTACCTGAGGTAGACAAATAATGGTGTCTTTCGTCCCATTCCCCTTTCTCCGTTTGTGAACCTGCACCATAAGTGTGATTTGCAAGCAAGGGCATTGTGACCTGTCTTCATTTCTCTCCTGTTGCTTCAGCAGGATGGAGCACTTTGAGGTGAGTGTCAGGAAGAGAAGGCAGGGCCGAGTGATTCCAGAGGTAAACCTTAGCAAGGAGATAAGGCAAGATAATACCAGGCTACCCAAAGTATAACTGAGGCAACTAAACAAAACAGGAGCAAGACCCCCCTGGGTTCTGCTCTCCCAGCACACAGCTCCACCAGCAGTGCACCTAGGCAGTGCCTCTGCCTTTCTCCGCTGCTGACCGCGGTTCGAGACCCTGGGTTTACCCTCGGTCTGCTCTGCTTTTCCCAGCTGCTTGCCTGCCTTCCTTAATTCTGATCTACTTTCTCCTTTTTTTCTTTACTTCATTTCTCTTTACTTTATATTCTCTTTACTTAATCTTTATTAAATCTTTCCTCTTTCTGCCTCCCTCTACTGTTTTTTCCCGCCTCTGCTGCCACCGCGGCCCCTCCCGCTACCGCTTGTTCATGCTCCCTCTTCCCAGCTGTCCTGCCCTCCCCTGACCACTACTTAATGGCAGCCGCTGCGTGCTGAGACGAGCAAGACCACATTGGGTTCTGCTCTCCCAACGCACAGCTCCACCAACAGTGCACCTAGGCAGTACCTCTGCCTTTCTCCACTGCTGACTGATGTGCGAGGCCCTGTGCCTCGCCCTCGGTCTGCTCCACTTTTCTCAGCCGCTTGCCTGCCTTCATTTATTCTGATCTACTTTCTCCTTTTTTGTCTTTACTTCATTTGTCTTAAATTTTTCTTTACTTTATATTCTCTTAACTTAATCTTTATTAAATTGTTCCCAGCTTTCTGCCTCCCGCTACCATTTTCCCCTCTACTGCTGCCCCCGCGGACCCTCCCGCTCCTGCGTGTTCTTGCTCCTGCCTCCCAGCTGTCCCTTCCTCCCCCGACCACTACTTAATGGCCGCCACTGTGCTGCTGCACTAGTGGTGAGCCAAAGGCAAGCTCGTCTGCGCCCGTCCGTGAACCGACCGCGACCAGCGCCAGAAACCCTGGTCCTCCGACACACCAACGCTGCAGCTCCTCCGCTCTATACGCACTCAACATCGGCAAGCTTTCTTCACCTCTTGACACCCACAGACCCTTCACCCACAGACACTTCCCCATTCCTTCCCCTTCACTGGGACCCAGGACCGACCTCCACCCTCCAGAAAAAACTCCACTGCACTCCAAACGCTGCAATGCATCCTCCTCAATGTCCGCACCCTCCACAGACACTCCGCGGAAATTTGGGACTTCCTCGACAGCACCACCCCTGACGTCACCTTTCTTACCGAAACCTGGACAAACGCCGCCTCAGGACCTGACATCACGATCGCCGTCCCTGAAGGCTACAAGATCACCCGGCAGGACCGCCCCAACAGCCCTGTCGGAGGCATCGCCATCCCTCGCAAGTACAACCTCTGTCTGAGCACCTAGACTGATGGGCCCACAGACCTGATGAAACACCTCCACTTCAAGATACAGACCAACCCGTCCACTACTATTCGAGGCACCCTGGCTTAGGGAGAACACCAGTTGGGTATCATCTGCATATGAGATCAGGGATATCCCGAATGACTGTACTATGTCTGCTAATGTACACGTATATATATTGAAGAGCGTCAGGGTCAGGGATGAGCCCTGCAGAACTCTGCACCTCAAAAGGAAGATGTCCAATGAGCATGATCTATCAAAGACTTGGAAATCCTGTTTTTCAAGAACCTAAGACGTCTAGTACCAGGCCCATGATACCTGCACTGTAAGTTCTATAACTGAGGACATGAATGTTAACCATGTTAAATGCCGCACTGAGATCGAGACGATGATGGCCGCTGTAGCTTCTCCATCAAGTTGTATTTTTGACTCCTCTACTACCTCTAAAAGAGTGGTCTATGTGCTGTGTTTAGGGCGAAACCCAGTCTATGTGGGATGCAGGATATTGTCTGTTTCAAGAAAGTCTGAAAGATGCTTGTTTATATGTTTTGCTGTTGCTCAGACCAGGTAGTAAACAAATGGGTCTGTAATTCGCCAGACAGAGAGGGTCCAGGTTGGATTTTATTTTAGCAGGGCCTTGACAGTCGCTGTTTCCATGTGGAGGGTACTATTCCTGTTTCTAGAGATCAGTTGGCCATTGCCATCGTCACCGGGAAGGTGAGGAAACTGACTTGACTTTATTAAATGTAGTTGTGAACCTACCTGGGGTAAAATTGGGAAAGTCCATTAGGCTATTTTTCTCCACAGTTAAAGTGTTATTGATTGAACTGGTATTAGAGTCCATACTAGGTTCAAGACATATGAGGTCGATATCGATGGTCTTATTTTTTTTAACAACATACTTTATTGTATTTAAAAAGCACATCAAGGTCAAGCCGGCCTGCACATGAATATAGAATTTACCCGTAACACTATCACCTCTACTTCCATACAATGATCCATAGCTTTCTTACAGACATCCATAGTCTTTTTAAAGTAAAAACATGTGTATTCATTACAGTGCTATTGCCTTACATGGGCTAGAGGTGAAAACATGACTTTCCACATACCAACTGCATCAAACTCATTGCTGCAAGGTGCCCCCTTGATATGTGTGATACCTTCAACTAATCCTGACTTTTTACCCAACTGCACTTTGGTGTTCTTTTCAGCATATTGGGCCATATGTAGGAAGCCCAATACCGGTCGGTAACGGCCGATTTTCGGTAAATATCCCGTTACCGACCGGTATTCAGGCTTTTGGTATGTAGGGGGCACATTTCAGGATTCGGTAATTTACTGAATCGGTAAAATTACTGATTCGGTAATTTTACCGATTCGGTAAATACCGAATCCTGAAATGATATGTAGGGGGAGTGTGTGGTTGTTGTGGGGATTCGTTATTTACCACCAACTAAAAGTTGGTGGTAAATGACGAATAGCTGGAAAAAAGCATTTCTTTGCACTTTGAAGTGTGCAATGTGGCAGACATACATGCCCTTAGGGCATGTATATGTGCCACATGTGCACACATGCAGGTATCAGGGGTGCAACAGGGTGTCACTGTGACACCCTGCCACCCTTGATTGTGCTCCCCCCATTACCGAATCGGTATTTACCGATTCGGTAATGGTAACTGGCTTCCCATTGATTCCTATGGGCCTCCTGGCCCATAGGAATCAATGGGAAGCCAGTTACCATTACCTAATCGGTAAATACCGATTCTAAATTACCGACCCATTCCGAATCGGTAAATATTACTGATGGATTACCTACATATCATTTACCACTTCATAAATACCGAATCGGTAAAATTCGGTATTTATGAAGGTGTAAATGTTAGGCTACCTACATATGGCCCATTGTAATAGTGTTAACAGCAACATCCAGCAAGTCCAGAATACAATGTGATATCTGTTAAAAGGTCACGACTGGCTTAAAGTGAGTTATTTGCAATGGAGACCTTTTGGCAGCTATGAATATCCACAAAAGCAGCACCACCTTAATATAGTCAGGCAAAGACTGCAGAAAAAGCAGTGAAGAGCATGCTTAAAGCATCACATTACAGGTACAAGGCTACAAATTAATCTGGTGTAAAATGTTAATGGTTTAACAGTTTACTATGCTGTTGGCAGGGTTGATCACTCCTACAATGTCATAATATTGCATTAAAGTAGGTAAATGACCCCCAACTATATAAATTACAGTGGCATTGGGTACAGTATAATGTATAAAACCCACAGAAATATTTGGTTGCTGCTCTGTTGGTATCAGATACCCTACTATAGGAGGTGTCAAGTCACAAAGGACCACAAGATCCTGTGTGTATATCAAACATCAGAAGACACCACAGCACTCCAATGGAAGTCCATACAAATTCAAAAGTCCATTGATTAAAGATTCATAGTTCTGCTTTAATTGTAAATGTTTATTGAAGAAAGGGAAGTTCTGCAATCTTCTGTACATTCAGTTTGAAACTATTAATCTTCAGTATATACAATTTTGGGCGACAGCCGACACGTGTTTCATCACAAAGTGACATTTTCAAGGTTAGCAATAAGTGAAGTCAGTTCATTAACACAAATGCTCCAATTAAGGTAGACCCATGATATGGTAATGTATTTGTAGATGAGTCAAACCGGGATTTGATGGTTGAGATGTCCGTCTCAATATATCAATAGAAAATAAATGTCATGTGAAGTCATTGGTTCCAAGAGCCAACATTTTGACATATGCTGTTTAGCCAAAATTTGCCAGATGCTGGTGTTTAGGGTGACTCCATATCCATATTGCATGTGATCCAAAAGTAAAAGATAACTGTATTAAGGTACGACAGAGCAGGTAGTTAGGAATCAAATCCTCAGTATTACCGACAATATGTGAGTAAGTATCATAAAGACTGTATGGGGAGGTCATACGGTCTAAGATATGCTAAGTTTAGTAAGCCAGGTGGGAACCAAGAATGGTTCTTACCCAAGAAGACCGTATGCCATGTGATAATTAAACTATCAAAGAAAATCTTTTGTCGGAGACCATAATAAACTCCTACCTCATGCATGAAGTATCAGTGTACCTACTTGGCATAACAGAAAAATCCCCAACTGTATGCAGGATTTAGTTTATTTAAACATTTGAATACAACATTCTTACAGTTTTAACCCATTAATAGTCCTGTGAATTAGACTGAGTCCTGACCAAGTGAGAGTAAGAGGGAATGAGAAATGAGAGAGGGTAATAAGTTGTGAGTTTGAGTGACAGGACAATACACAGACTTTCTATGCTTAAAACAGTCTAACATAAGTCCATTTAACACACTGCCAATGGGAAGACAGTACATACCCTGCCTATGTGCTTTATAACAAGAACTACAAAAACACAACATGTTTTCTAAATGCTGGAAAATCACAGTTTTTTTCAATTTGGGGGGTTAGGATGCTGAATATACACAGATAAGCATTGCTATCAAAAGGTTTGGAAAACACTGAGGAAACACCACTGAAATCCCCCCAAAAAATAAACACTGAAAACAGGAACATCTAACTATATGAAACAAACTGAAGTAACATTTTTTGTCTTGAAGAGGAAGACAACGATTTCCATTCAAAATCACATTAAGATGATGCAAGAAATTGAGAAGCATCGGGACAGTAAATAGATCTGGCCTTTTAAAGTCTTCAGTGGTTTTGCCATCTAAACGGGGCATGAATATGTCTACAAAAAAAGAACTTAAAAAATGACTAATCTCAAAAATAAATAATCAAAAATACATGTTATGAAAGTGGATATAGGCCTACCAGTCCTGGCACTGAAGTGGACTGCTTGTTAAGTGGATGTGCACATGTACAGGGGCAAAATGCCTTCACTGCCTGTTAAGTAAGCCAATGGCTAAAGCGATGTGGTCCCTTGACACATACTATACACAGTGATGGGT
The DNA here is from genome assembly GCF_964204655.1 of Triturus cristatus. Lineage (NCBI taxonomy): Eukaryota > Metazoa > Chordata > Amphibia > Caudata > Salamandridae > Triturus > Triturus cristatus. The sequence continues at coordinate 639,734,598 of NC_140595.1, forward strand.
GGAAATATAATGTGTATGACACTTGAAGAGACCAGTGGATGAAGAGAGCTGACTTAAAAGTCCTCTATATACATACACATTTATTTATTTTTATTATGAATTTAAAAACATGAGGTTCATGAAACAGTTAAGCTGACTCTAGGTCATACCTAACAAAAAAATAACTAAACCTGTAAATAAAGCCACTACTGTATTCAAAATAGACTGAATAATTCTCCTTAGAAAGTTAAGCCATTCTTGACTCTTACCTACCAAATTTACTAGGAAAAGAACAATCTGGCTTTGTCAAAGGGCGAGTCATTACAGATAACACACGGCTCTTTTTTGATATCTTATCCAAATCTTCACACCTTGACCATCCTTTGGCAGCAATTGCACTGGACGCCGAAAAGGTTGTTGATAGAGTTTAGTGGAAATATGTATTTTACACCCTTGAATGGTTTCGATTTGGCCCCAATTTTATAAATTTACTATTTCTTCTCTTCTCTAATCCCTGTGCAGCAGTCTGTGCCAATGGCTTGATTTCCTAATTTTTTAACTTGGGCCGAGGGGTGCGCCAGGGTTGTCCTCTTTCTCCATTCCTTTTTAATTTGGCCTTAGAGCCATTTCTATCCGATTTACGCCAAAACCCAAACATTCACGGATTTCAAATGCCAAATGTTCACATCAAACTTGCAGCCTATGCTGATGATATTCTACTTTTTTTGTCCAAACCAGAAGAATCAATTCCGGCTTTTTTAGCGGAGGTGAAATCTTACTCACTCATTTCCGGATACAAATTAAATAATGATTAGTGCGAAATACTACCGCTAACAAAACATACTTTTAGCTCACAATTTCAAGCTTCTCAATTTAAATGGAGTCCAAATCATATTAAATATCTAGGTTTGCACTTTACACCTTCAATTTCAGAAATGCTAACATTATGTATGAATAAATGTTTTCAAAAAATTTCAGAACTGACTTCTAATTGGCATCCCCTTTATTTGTCTTGGTGAGGCCGCTTAGACACCATAAAGATGATGTTATCACCCATGGTTTTGTATACTATTTCGAACATCCCAGTCCCCATTACTTCCAAATTAATTTAAAAAATCAACTCCATTTTGACTTCTTTCTTATGGAATAATAAGAAACCTCGAATGTCTTTATTAAAACTAATCCGTCCTAAAACAGAGGGTGGAGTTAACTTCCCAGATTTCCAGGCTTATCACAAAGCTTTCTTATTATGTCAGGCCTCTCTGTGGTTGCTTGACTCTGCAGATGACTGCCCTCTCTGGACTTCAATTGAGCGCTTGTTTATGTCTCCTTATTCATTTGTGAATATCTTTCTTTTTCACGCAAGCCACAGACCATTTCTACTCCTATACTGAAGCATACTTCCAAATTACTCGATTTACCTTCTCACTCTACTCGTGATTCTAACGATTCCTTTTTAAATTCAACAATTTGACACAATAAAAATTTATTGATCCATAACAGGCCCTTTTATTGGAGGACTTGGAGTGAGAGGAGTTTGATATGGATTTATCAATTATTCTCAGATTCAGAATTCTCGCCTTTTGTAAATTGAATGTCATGCAGACATTCAATTTACCGACTTCCTTTATCCATAAATACAATATACTTAAAAAAGTTGTATTGGAAACCTATTCCCATCTCCCTAACACACCAACCACCTCCAATAGCTCAGAATCCTCTTTACGACTTCAGCTCTGTTAATGACCAAGCCCAAAGCCTCTACTATTTACAATCACTTACATGGTATTGATACCGATAGACAAAAACCAAAAACTGAAGAGGCTTGGGAAAGAGACCTGGTGGTATGCTGGCCACTCTCACTTTGGAAAGGCCCAAAATACGTAAAACCTCTAGAGAAGCAAATACCACACAAACATTATTTTTTGTTTATAACAGACTTTTATTCACACCAGCCACTTTATGTAAAAGTTTTTCAGCCAATCCGGACACATGTTGGACTTGCTCTTCCCCCAATGCATACCTATTTTATATGTTATTCATTTGTCCACAAGTACACACCTTTTGGAAGCAAGTATGGTCACAAGTTAACTTGATTTATGACACTACATTTCCTTTTTCTGTTACTCATGTCTTCTTGGGTAGCCTCTCTTCTATCTGGGACGGGGTCTCACTTAATGTCAAGATTATTGATTTATTGTTAGCAATTGCCTTTCAACAAATTACTGTCAATTGGAAAGACTTCTCAAAGATTTTATACAGAGCTTGGTGGTACACTGTGTGCCATAATCATAGGTTGAACACTGCCTTTGTGTACCCTCCTCAAATGGCTACAAAACGTGCTGATTTGTGGACGCCTGTCACAAAATGTATTGATGTTTGTGCCAAGAGATGTTCTTTACAAACACCGTCTCAACAGGAGGTTCCCAAACATCCCTGACTTCCCTAGTAGTTCCATAAGTTTTTATGTTTCATTTAATGTATATTTCTTGTTTGTATCACTTCTGTATTATTAGTCCAGTTCCTACTTTCTAAGCAACAAGATTGAAATGTGATGTTGTAAAACTTATAGCGTATACTTTGTATGGTCACCTTGCTTTCTTTTCAATAAAATTATTTGAACTTGAAAAAGAAAGTTAAGCCATATGCAGAAATGTTTGATTCTAAACGTCTGAGATGCACTGACAGAGGAGAAGAAAACATACATTAATATGGGACATTTTTGGACTTTACGTCAGCCTTTGACCTGGTATCTGTGAGTTTGGAGCCAATTGATGAACATGGGCCTGGCAGTGGCACCTGCTCTCCTGGTATTCCCCAGAATGTTGTCCTCAGGGACAAACTCCCATGTTAGAGGAATCCAAAAAGGAATGCTCAACAGACAATTTACAGCCTACGGAGGAGTAAAACAAGGTTGTTTAGTTGCCCCACTTGTCTTCTCCCTTTACATGAATGTTTTCTACAAGGAGGACTTAAAAGCCTCCCAAGATGTGTCTGCCATAGAGGGCTTTCACGTTCCAGCATTACTCTATGCTGACAATCCCATTCTCATTGCTCATACTATATAACTTTTATAAGCACAACTAACAGCAATGGAGAGCTAATTCGCAACACTCAGTCCTGAAACAAACAGCCAGAAAATAAAAGCAACGTCTTCAAGAAAAACAGACAGAAGGGAGCAGCTTTTAACACTGGGGCTATAAAGCTTGAGGAGGTAAGTACTTTCCCAAACTACAGCATAACTGTGCCGTCACCATGAATTGGGAGTCTCACATGAAGAGGGCAAATGGACAATCAGGGACATACTAAGCGCTATTCTCTGGCTTGTTCACCCACATGTGAACAGATTCTTGCAGCAAAATAGTACAGGCAAAAGTGGCAATTCAAATGCCCTGTGGGGCAGAACTTGAGGGCAAATGTGAAGGTAAAAATCAAACCAAACGAAAGGAAGTTCTGGAAGACGTTGTTTATGCTTCTGGTAGGCTTTCCCGCCATCTGGTTGGAATCTGACGCCGGCTAAAACTCTATCCTAGATAGAAGGGACTCTCAACAAGGTAGTATGAGCTGAAATGCTGGAAGGCAGCCAGAAGCCAACTAAGAGATAACCTCTGGAAGGAGCATTGTGATGTGAGCCCAGTATCTCAATACACAATGTCCTGGAGCAATAAAAGGGCATAGTTACTATAAAGTGGCAAAGCGTGTCGTTAAGTCAAGAAGGCTAACAACACGTTTCATCACTTTGGAATCACAGGCCTGCACAATATTTACTAGAATATGGTGCGGCCCTGCGTTTCCCCCTGCGCTGCTGCCAACTTTAGCTTCCAAGCGCTAATGCAGACACCCTTGCACCACAGTGCAAGGGTGTCTGTGTTGAGGCGAAGATTGTTTATGTGCAGGAAGGTTAACTCTTCTTGCACATAAACGATCTTTAAATGCCGTTTTGTAACTTCTATGTGTGCTGCTTAATGCAGCACACATAGAAGTTGCAAAAAGCCATTTTTCTAAAATAATCGTTCATGTGCAGGAAGGGGGACCTTCATGCACATAAACAATCATAGGCAATTTGCTGTTTCTATGTGTGCTGCACAACGCAGCACACATGGTAACAGCAAAAATGTGGAGAAATAAAGCATTTCTCATCATTTCGCCTCTTTAAGATCAGATTTTCCCTGGCCTTAAGTTTGGTGCTGCCTCCTATTTAAACTGCCCTTGTAAATAGGGGGCAGCGTCAAAATCAATGGGTGTTGCAGTGGGACGACCACTGCAACACCCATGGCTCTCCCCTTTCACGCTAAATACATCGTGAAAGGTGGTCTTAACGCTGCCTTGTAAATAGGCGATGCCCCTATCGCCAACACGTCAATGAAAGTAACGTGGTGGCGATAGGGGCTTGTAAATATGCCACAAAATGTCATTCTTAGGGCCTGAAACAGACACTCTTGGGATCCATATCAACAAGACCAGACTGGGAACACAAACCAGCCCTGGTAATTCAGTTGGACCAGCCCCGGGGATAGGGGGAATTGTTAGTGAGAAGCACTGCTGCTAGTTTTGTTACAGGGAGGCGATATTGCAGCACTGTTACAAAACTGGCCCCAGTAACAACAAGCATTGGCATAGCCAATAGGTCTCGCTTTTGGGACCGTATAAGTGTTTAGCCATGCAACAGTTGCACAACTAAACACTTATAAGGTCCCAAAAGCGAGACCGATTGGCTATGCCAATGCTTGTTTTAACTGCTGCAATCTATTGAAGCCTCACGGAGAATATCAAAGTGGCCGTGTGGCCGCGAAAGTGAAAGTAATCTCGGTAAAGCGCGACGCGCGCACATGCACGGTAGCTCTAGGCTGGCCTGGTAGCACTTTTTGGAGCCCTCACAAAATGTCTTGCCAGATCAGCGCATGCGCTGGGTCAGGCGAGACCTAAAAACTCCCCCTCCATCACTCAACCCCTCCCCCCCATTCCGGCCCACAGTGAAAATGGAAAGGGGGGGCTTTTGGCCCCCCCGCCTGCATGGCTGTGCGGCGACCTCCCCCCGGACTACTCGGTGGTGGGGCGCGTCACTAGGGGGCGCGCCCTACCGCCGATTGGCTGCCTGGATGACCCGGATGTCGTTAATCGACATCCGGGTCGGAAGGGAGGGGGGCGGGCCACTGGGGGGGGGATAAAGCGGTGGGGAGCGCCCAGGTGACCCCCTTGTTCCCTGGACGCTCCCCCACATAGGACGTGCCCCGGCGCTCGGGGGATGGGAGCAGCGCAAAAGGGGTTGGATATCTCATTCTTCGGGAGGGGGGGTTTATGCCTTAGCCAGTTTCGGAGTTTCTTCCAGGGAATCTTAGCTCAGCAGCGGCCCCCCCCGTCAGTGGTGATACTTCACCTGGGGGAGAATGATTTGGCGAAATTGGGGAGGCGCGTGCTCATTGAGGAGATCATTTCCACTGCGGGGTGGGTGGCCAGGGCTTGCCACAGTAGTTTGGTCGCAACTTATTCCTCGGTGGCAGTGGTGAGGGGGGGTCTCGGTCAGGGCATTGAATCACTCGGTACGGAGGGTCAACACACAGTTGGACAAATTATTTCGGACCCCCCAGTTGCAGACGATTCCACATGGGTGTATCTGGGGCGAGCATTTTTACTTGAGGGACGGGGTGCACTTGACCGAGTGTCACGGGGACACGTCAGCGACGGTACGAAGTGAGCAGATGGACTACGGGGAGGCCAACAATTGGTGGGCCCCGACAGCTGAACAACCTGGTGTGTTTCCTTCCCCACAGGGCAGAACTTTGGAGATGCCCCTGGATACGTGGAGCGCAGACGAAGCGGAATATGGGACCGGTTCCTTTAACTGGTACAACAACTCCAGTATGGACACACCCACGGATGACGTGGTAGAGGCTCAACCAATCGCCTACACCTACAGAGACAGAAAAGGGGGAGGACGCGAAGGACAGACGGGAAACCCGGAAGGAGAGACGAAGGAAGGAGACGCGACCGGAGAGAGAAGAAGAGAACGTGAAACAGACGAGAGAGGAGCGGAGGACAACTGCCCCACCGCCGAGGAGACGCCTGGAGGCCAACGTTCCCACGAATCGCCCAGCCACCCCTCAGGAGAGGAGTGGCTACGCCAGGTACGGAGACGTGTGGCGGGCTGGGTCGGGAGACCGAGTAGGATTACACAGACTAGTCGAAACCCCCTAGCAGAACCGTAGACGGTTACAATCCCAGCCTACAGGTCCCCCTCCTTCACGTGCACGTTCACTTAGCAAGCAGGAGAGACAAGACACCGTGGTGAACTTCCCTTCCCCCTCACTACCCCTCCTTGGGCCCTTGGATTATAAGCAAATCAAGAATATTGATACTGTCCTTTTCTTTCCATCCACTTTGGGGTACCCCGGACCGGAGTGATAAAGACAGTCCCTACGACCAGGACCCGTGAGACGACCCGTGACGACGTGGGATAACAGCAGACCGCGGACTCCGTGCCTTCTATCCCGGACCACGGGCGACCCCCCCCCCTTTTTTTTTGTGTTTGAACTGCACTGTCTTGGAGTTTTCCCCAATAAAAACTCTTGTCGATCCAGAGAACCCTCTAGTGCCATTTATTCCTGGGGCGAAGCAGCCTCTGAAGGGTCAGACTGTCACACGTGGTGGAGAATGCGGGCAATTGTCCAGTAACCAATATGGACGCACTGATCCAACATATCGTGCAGGCCCAGGACAAACTGGGATGGGCCCTAGAGCGACACCTGACCTCGGCAAAAGCAGATCGTGAGGTATTTTCGAACACGATAACAGCCCATTTGGAGGGGCTACGCAAAACTGCAACGGAACAACCCCTGGGTCCACACCCTATACCGCGGGTTTCTCCTCAAGGACCAGCCGGAGTTGCCTTACAGAAGTATGTGCCAGGCGAGGATCCCGATACCTACTTTACGAATTTCGAGAGAGCAGCAAGGGCCTGCAATTGGCCTCCCGAGAAGTGGCCATTCTTTCTAGCGCCTCTATTGTCTGGAGAGGCACAAGCCGCTTATCAGGTCGCAAATCCTATGGGAAACACCCCATATGGGGAAATCAAAAGAATCATACTGGACCACCTTGGCCTCGATGAGGAGGCATACCGTGTAAGGTTCAGACGGGACAAGGGACACCCAGGAGAGAACCCGAAAACGCTGTTCCACCGGTTAAAATTCGCTGCGGACAAGTGGCTGAAACCGGAGGACTGTTCCAAAGAGGAGATCCTTGATAAAATATATTTGGAACAGTTCTTAGAGGCGCTCCCTTATTCCACCCAGCGATGGATTCGGCAACACGCCAATCTGAGCTCCAAGGAGGCGATGGACATGGCTGCCACCTTTGCTAGAGCCCAGCCGAAAAATCAGCCAGGAGAGCCAGAAAAGACGTTCAGACCACTACCTGGAAAGTTCGTGCGTCCCTCTGGTAGACGCCCACTTGAACCTCCCAGACCTCGACCTAAAGCCCCCGAACCGCCACCCTCGAGGGGACCACAGTGTTTTGACTGTGGGGAGTGGGGACACATAGCGAGGGTATGCCCCCACACTAAGACGGCGGAAGAACCCATGGACATTGGGTATATCCCTAAGGCTATCCTCTATACCGCCGAGATGGGGCCAGCCTTCCACGTAAGTGTGCAGGTCAATGGACAGAAGGTTCAAGCTTTGTTAGACTCTGGGTGTAAGCAGTCTGTAATACTGAGGGACCTCATAAGGAATCAGGATCTCATTAGGGGTTCTTTGGTGCACATTCGGTGTGTACATGGGGACATCAAGCCCTACCCGTTAGCAACAGTGACCCTAGACATCCCGGGTTGGGAACCATGCTCTGTCCGGGTGGGGGTTCTAGGTAGTCTACCGGAAGACTTGATTATAGGTACAGATAATCCCCAGTTCCTGGCCCTGTTCAAAAAAGTTACGGGAGAATACCCCACACAGACAACAATAAGAAAACAAGGGGTACCAGCTCTAGCCAACCCAGACCCTTGGCTCCTGGATAGGAGTTTCAAATTCGCACAAACCAATGACGCAACCCTTAGGCATGCCTGGGAAGCCGTAGGAAACAATGACCCCCCTCAATCCACGACCCCCTACTTCATAGTGCAAAACGGGCTGTTATATAGGAAGAAAGACCATGACAGTGAACCCCAACTATTGGTCCCCTTGGAATTTAGAGAGCAAGTCCTTTTCTATGCGCACACCCACTTGACCGCCGGACATCAGGGGACGGAGAAGGCAACCTTGGCGGTTTTGAGACACTTCTATTGGCCGGGGGTTTATCGGGACCTGAAAACATATTGTCAACAATGTGAGACCTGTCAAAGAAACAGTTCCTATACTCCTCCGGCCGTCCCGTTACAACCCCTACCAGTAATTGGCACACCCTTTTCTCGCATTGGGCTAGACATAATAGGGCCACTCGCGCGAACGAGTAGCGGCCGTAAATACGCCCTGGTAGTGGTGGATTACGCCACTCGCTATCCGGAGGCCTTCCCCTTGCGAGTTCCTAACACACAATCAATAGCCAACTGCATGATAGAACTTTTCTCACGCGTTGGGTTTCCCGCAGAGATAATAACAGATCAGGGGTCGCCCTTTGTGTCCAAACTCATGCAAGAAGTCTGTAGAACACTCAATATTAAACACCTCAGAACTTCGGTGTACCACCCCCAAACAGACGGACTGGTGGAGAGGTATAACGGATCCTTAAAACGCACCCTGAAAAAGATGCTCACTGTTGAGGGGAAAGAATGGGACCGGCTACTACCCCTAGCCCTATATGTCCTCAGGAGTCAACTACAGAGCAGTCTGGGGTGCTCATCCTTCCAACTGCTTTACGGAAGACAACCTCGCTCCCTCCTCGAGATGACAAAAGAGGCGTGGGAAAGCCAGGAGAAAGAGGAATCCCACCAGCTCCTAGACTATACCAGTAAGCTACGGTCAAAATTGGGGAAGTTGCGGGATTTAGCATATTCCCAGTTAGAGAAAGCACAACAAAAACAAAAGTACCACTACGACAAAGGGAAGAAGTGGAGACGGTTAGAGGCAGGGGACTGGGCCCTCGCTAAGCTTCCTTCGGGACTTAGTAAAGCCCCTTCCGAGTGGAGGGGACCCTACAAAATAATCGACACCATTGGGAAGACCACATATAGGGTACAGCTGAAGGCCGGGAAGACCCAAACATACCACATCAACAACCTAAAGAAATGGTTGGGCAAACCTCCCTCATCCGTTCACTTCACTAAAACCCTTGGGGCAGAGGACACTACATATAAACACCTGGTCATAAATCCTCACTTGAATGAACAACAAAGGACCGGTCTAGAACACGTGTTTACCGAATATGCTTCTACCTTTTCGGACATCCCTGGGAAAACCCATATGGTAGAACATGTCATAGAGACCGAACCAGGGAAGTCAGTGAAAATACGCCCCTATCGGATACCAGCCGCCAGGAGGGAGGCTATCAGGAAGGAGGTGCAGGACATGCTTAAGATGGGTGTCATTAGGACGTCGACGAGTGACTGGAGTTCCCCCATTGTCCTCGTACCCAAGCCAGATGGTTCCTCTAGATTTTGTATGGACTTTAGGGCCCTCAATTCCATCTCGAAGTTCGATGCATACCCCATCCCCAGAGTCGATGAATTAATCGAGAGACTAGGGGAATCCGAGTACATAACCACGTTGGACCTAACCAAAGGTTATTGGCAAGTGCCCCTTAGAGAAGAGGATCGCAAAAAGACAGCCTTTGTCACCCCCGATGGCTTGTATGAGTTTACAGTGTTGCCTTTCGGCCTACATGGGGCTCCTGCCACATTCCAAAGGTTAATGAACCAAGTACTCAGTGGGCATCGAGAGTGCTCAGCCGCATATCTGGACGATATTGTAATTTACAGTCGTTCTTGGGGACAACATGTAGAAGACCTTTCAAAGATCCTAGACAGCCTAGCAAATGCAGGACTCCATGTGAACTCCAAGAAGTCACGCATAGGATTCGACCGAGTGAAGTACTTGGGGTATATGTTGGGACACGGAGTAATCGAACCACAAGAAGAGAAAGTGAGGGCAATACAAAACACCCCGTTCCCTACCACAAAAAAGGAGATCAGAGCGTTCCTTGGTTTGCTAGGGTACTATCGCAGATTCATCCCGAGGTTTTCCGAAATAGCATCTCCCCTAACAGACCTACTGAAAAAGGGTAACCCGACGTCTCGCTTGGCCACCCCTTCAACAGAGGCTCTACACGCATTCACCTCCCTTAAAAAGGTCATCACCTCTGCCCCTGTCCTTATATCACCTAACTTTTCCCTGCCCTTCATTTTACAAACAGACGCCTCCGATCGAGGGGTAGGGGCGGTCCTTTCCCAAGTGTCCCCATCAGGAGTCGAACACCCAGTATTGTTTATCAGTAGAAAACTGTTCCCTCGGGAGACACATTATTCCACAATTGAGAAAGAATGTCTGGCAATTAAATGGGCGGTGGATAAATTGAAATACTACCTCGATGGAGCCAAGTTCACACTCTTCACTGACCATGCTCCTCTGAAGTGGATGAGCCAGAACATGGGGCAAAACCCTAGAATCATGAGGTGGTTCCTTACACTGCAGCCCTACACATTTGAGGTCCGACACCGCCGGGGTTGCACCAATGGGAATGCTGACTTTCTCTCGCGCATTATCCCACTCCCCGATCGGGAGCAGCCTAGGGGGGAGGTTTGTCACGGGGACACGTCAGCGACGGTACGAAGTGAGCAGATGGACTACGGGGAGGCCAACAATTGGTGGGCCCCGACAGCTGAACAACCTGGTGTGTTTCCTTCCCCACAGGGCAGAACTTTGGAGATGCCCCTGGATACGTGGAGCGCAGACGAAGCGGAATATGGGACCGGTTCCTTTAACTGGTACAACAACTCCAGTATGGACACACCCACGGATGACGTGGTAGAGGCTCAACCAATCGCCTACACCTACAGAGACAGAAAAGGGGGAGGACGCGAAGGACAGACGGGAAACCCGGAAGGAGAGACGAAGGAAGGAGACGCGACCGGAGAGAGAAGAAGAGAACGTGAAACAGACGAGAGAGGAGCGGAGGACAACTGCCCCACCGCCGAGGAGACGCCTGGAGGCCAACGTTCCCACGAATCGCCCAGCCACCCCTCAGGAGAGGAGTGGCTACGCCAGGTACGGAGACGTGTGGCGGGCTGGGTCGGGAGACCGAGTAGGATTACACAGACTAGTCGAAACCCCCTAGCAGAACCGTAGACGGTTACAATCCCAGCCTACAGGTCCCCCTCCTTCACGTGCACGTTCACTTAGCAAGCAGGAGAGACAAGACACCGTGGTGAACTTCCCTTCCCCCTCACTACCCCTCCTTGGGCCCTTGGATTATAAGCAAATCAAGAATATTGATACTGTCCTTTTCTTTCCATCCACTTTGGGGTACCCCGGACCGGAGTGATAAAGACAGTCCCTACGACCAGGACCCGTGAGACGACCCGTGACGACGTGGGATAACAGCAGACCGCGGACTCCGTGCCTTCTATCCCGGACCACGGGCGACCCCCCCCCCTTTTTTTTTGTGTTTGAACTGCACTGTCTTGGAGTTTTCCCCAATAAAAACTCTTGTCGATCCAGAGAACCCTCTAGTGCCATTTATTCCTGGGGCGAAGCAGCCTCTGAAGGGTCAGACTGTCACACCGAGGCAGCTAATGTCCTGTGGTCTAATAATGTCTGGGCCTGGTTGGAGGGGTTTTTAAAAAAATAGGCGCGCTCCTGGTTTATGTCTGGGTAGAGGGGGAGGCCAGATCGTCGGTTAACAATGCTGGCCCGTGGCGGTAAGGTCATGACCGGTGAGCAACTATTTGAAGGTCTGAGGGGGCGGGCATCATCCTACGGAGGTGCCCGCCCAGGGGGAGGGGCCATTGGCCCCTCCTAGAACTTCAGGGGCAAGGTAACTGGTGCTTCAAAGGGGCGCGGGTTGGGGAGTCACGCTTTCCTTAGGCTGGTAGCCACCCCGCGCGCGCATACTCATGACGTCACCGGATGGCGCAGAGTAAGGGCCCTCCTTTAGTGGGTAAATGAAGTTCACGGCGTGGACCGGGTAATTACCGGGCCCGGCTGCGCATGCGCACACCTGTAGGGGAGGCGCAGCTAGTAGGACCTGACACCGGTTAGCGACCTTGCCATATGGCCCAGAAATGTTAGTATACAAAATTGCAGAGGAGGATGTTAGATTCGGTTAGGAAACAATTTGTATTAGAGTCTTTGTTAAGGATAGACACTCACATCTGTTGACAATTATGTATCTAATGTCCTGCTGAATTTTGTATAACCGTTTATCATGCAAATTTGAAATTTATTGTTTTTGTACTTAATAAATACGGCCGGGGGGTTTCGCGACCCCCCGCCTTCCAAAGATACCACGTCTGGGTGCTGTGTCCGGGGGTGGTGTGGTCATAGGGGGAGGGCGGTAGCCAGTCACTGACCATGTGGAAAGGGGGGGCTTTTGGCCCCCCCGCCTGCATGGCTGTGCGGCGACCTCCCCCCGGACTACTCGGTGGTGGGGCGCGTCACTAGGGGGCGCGCCCTACCGCCGATTGGCTGCCTGGATGACCCGGATGTCGTTAATCGACATCCGGGTCGGAAGGGAGGGGGGCGGGCCACTGGGGGGGGATAAAGCGGTGGGGAGCGCCCAGGTGACCCCCTTGTTCCCTGGACGCTCCCCCACATAGGACGTGCCCCGGCGCTCGGGGCTGATAACTTTTCCCCACCCACCATCCCTGGAGTACGTGGTTGATGTGTTGTTAGCCCAACTAGCGGGCATTTGGGCGCGGGTAATTGTCATGAAATGTTAGTTTCTGATGAGGTTGTTCTGTTAGGACTTTTTCTCCCATTGTAGTGATCAATATGGTATTGTGCAGTTATGTTTTGACTATGCTTTTTGTAGCCCTTTTTCTCCCTAGGTAGCGATTGATTTTGGATTATGTGTAAACTGTTGCAGTCGTGTTTAGGCCTTTTCTTTCCCTAGTAGCTTTATGATGTTGTACATGACCTGTGTTTTTAGTCAGTGTAGTTGTCCTTTAGAATTTTCTTCCTTAGGTCGTCGTATTTATTAGGTATGAGGGGCATGCGGTAAGGTCATGACCGGTGAGCAACTATTTGAAGGTCTGAGGGGGCGGGCATCATCCTACGGAGGTGCCCGCCCAGGGGGAGGGGCCATTGGCCCCTCCTAGAACTTCAGGGGCAAGGTAACTGGTGCTTCAAAGGGGCGCGGGTTGGGGAGTCACGCTTTCCTTAGGCTGGTAGCCACCCCGCGCGCGCATACTCATGACGTCACCGGATGGCGCAGAGTAAGGGCCCTCCTTTAGTGGGTAAATGAAGTTCACGGCGTGGACCGGGTAATTACCGGGCCCGGCTGCGCATGCGCACACCTGTAGGGGAGGCGCAGCTAGTAGGACCTGACACCGGTTAGCGACCTTGCCATATGGCCCAGAAATGTTAGTATACAAAATTGCAGAGGAGGATGTTAGATTCGGTTAGGAAACAATTTGTATTAGAGTCTTTGTTAAGGATAGACACTCACACCTGTTGACAATTATGTATCTAATGTCCTGCTGAATTTTGTATAACCGTTTATCATGCAAATTTGAAATTTATTGTTTTTGTACTTAATAAATACGGCCGGGGGGTTTCGCGACCCCCCGCCTTCCAAAGATACCACGTCTGGGTGCTGTGTCCGGGGGTGGTGTGGTCATAGGGGGAGGGCGGTAGCCAGTCACTGACCATGTGCCAGGTGCGGCCCTGCATATCAATAACGATTGCTTGCACCTTGGTGAAGAAAAAATCGGAACAGAGAGAACAAAACATATGAATAAAGGGCCTGGATATCTTCCATGCAACTGGCCCAGTGAGGATGTAGAAGGCCTCACAGTGCACCCAGCCTCACCTGATAAGCAGAACTGACCCTTAGGACAGGAGGTGGCATGCCCTGGCCATAATCCGAACCCTCCCGCTTGAAACATTTCTGATGAAAATAAACCTGGTTCCAGGAACAGCTGTGTCAGCGGCCAATAAGAAGACTTGTTCCATTTCATCTTGACCTGCTCACTGTTTGATGAAATTCGAGGCAAGGCAATCACATGAGCAATAGCTAAAGCACAATTGGAAACAAATGAAGAAATATTGTTCTACTTGTTCTAGGACATGTCAGATCCAACAACAAGACTGATGGGACAGTATGTGTGGCAAGGAGCCGGGCAGCAAGAGATAAAGCTCTTTCCAGATTAGACGTGAATGGTGAATGGTGAATAGGGGAAAACAGAGCAGAAAACACAGTGAAAGAAACTGCCCCAAAGCACCTCGGAGCCCAATGCCCTGCAATCCTTTAATTTAGGTAGATGCTGTACCATAGACGCTTTAGCATTTATCTTTTAATGTTTATGAATGTAAGAATCTATTTAGGTTTAACAGATTCTTTGTGCAAAAGGCAGTACACCGAAAGCACCTAATTAAAGTTAATCAAATTTGACTCTAGCTGGCGTCTTATACTGCACTAAAAATATTGCAGCACGTCCAAGAAAACTGTAACTTGGGGGCATATTATCAAGCCAGGCGATAAAATTATCGCCGCTTTAGCGGCAGAAAACTGCCGCTAAAGCGGCGATAATGGGCTTGATAATATGCTCTATGGAATTCCAATTGAAGCCCATGTTAGACGTCCTTCACATTTAACATGGGCTTCAATTGGAATTCCATAGAGCATATTATCAAGCCCATTATCGCCGTTTTAGCGGCAGTTTTCTGCTGCTAAAGCGGCGATAATTTTATCGCCTGGCTTGATAATATGCCCCTAAGACCCTGCAGAATGATGTTGAGGTGTTCAGCTGTCGATATAGGATTATTTTTGCATATCTAAAAATTAGTCCTGGGCATAATTTTATCTATTCTGTTGAAACTGGAGTAATTTTGCTAATTCCACGTCACTCTTTGATGCGACTTTACCAAACATAACGTGATTGTGCATGCTCCAATAATTAAGAGTAATTTTGGGGAAGACAATCCTACCGCAAGATCACATTTAGCGGCAGCAAGCAGCCGATATCGCTCGCTATTTTCGGTCTGCTGCATTTAGCGTTATTTCTAACGCAAAATGCATCCGTGCGTCCATTTTGGACACGAAGGTGCATTTTGCGCTACGAAAATAGTGCTAGATGCCTGGAGTAACTTGGGGGGAAAATTCTACCAAACAGCACGTTACAGTGAATTACATGAGTTAAACTCACCCCTACTAAAAAGTACGACAATCTCAGTGTGAACTATTATAAACTTTTTTATTATATGATTTTGTTAGTCCAGACCGCTCCTTGGCTATTTACCTATATACAATTTCGGTATCTCTTTCTTGAGTGACACAAATGTTCCCAGTGTCATTCAGGTTCAAATATATCCCGCCCTTACCTGGCCTCTCAGTGTACTGATTATCAGACACATTTGAACAAACCCCTAAAACCTCCAAGTCCCTTTAACCTGTTTTACATCCCCCTGTTTCGGAGCTTTCTTCGTCACTATCATGTTAATGCTGCATGTCCGCTTGAGAGAATGCCTCTTCATCTTCATTAGATCACTGTTAGCTATTGTTTTCAACATTTGCTCACTCTTTCGCATTTTGCACAGGCAGAATATTTACTATAGCCTTATAGCCCGACCTAGCGGGCTATACCGGCTATAAAGGCCCGCTGCATCGTTAAAGGCCCGAGCCGAAGGATTCGCTCGGGCCTTTAACGATGCAGCGGGCCTTTATTATAGCCTTATAGCCCGCCGTAGCGGGCTATACCGGCTATTAAAGGCCCGCTGCAACGTTAAAGGCCCGAGCCGAAGGCGAGGGACTTTAACAAAAGCAGCGGGACTTTAATAGCGGTATAGCCCTGCTACGAAGGGCTATAAGGCTATTAGAACATTCTGCCACTAGAGGGCAGAATGTTCTAATAAATTAAACAAAGGCTTCTCGAAGCTCGAGGGGATTTAAATCCCCTCGAGCTTCGAGAGGCTTTTGTAAAACATTGGAATGTTGCTCTGCGGGCCTTTACCGGCCCGTAGAAGCACGGAGCACTCCATTGTCTACAATGGAGTGCTCCACATTCCAATGTTCTAATAAAACATAATGAACTAATATTTATATCATTGTTTTTGACATTATACGTATCATAACCTGAGATGTATTTTAGCTTTTCGTGTAAATGGCTCCACCAACCATATTGTATGATACATAGTCACATTTTCTCTTTCAGAATAATCACGCTTTCTTTGTGTCTGGGAGCAGTCCTTCAGATATTGCTGCACACCAGGGCCTATATGAATCTTTTAATCGCACGTTCAGGTAACAACACATCATCTGCCTACATTGACCACAGAAATGTAAACTCATTAGCACAGATTTTCCCTTAGAACCTGCTCGTAAGTGGTATGGACGACCAGTGGGTTAGTAAGCCCATAAGAGGAAGATGCCTGCGGCATCCTGAATTGTGCATGAAGTTCCATCCAGGAGCAGACAGTGGAGGGACCCTAGTGGGACATTCCAGACTAATATAGGGAGTCGGCTTGAAAGACAGTCACCAACCTCCACCCATGGTTGACCTCCAATTAAATTTGGATACTGAATCCATTGGGGGCGCAGTTATGTAGACCAGGCCCATATTACATTAAACTCACAACTTACGTGGTCACAAAGTATAGATAGCATGCCCCCATCTCAGCCTGCCATTCATGGCCAGTGCAACAGCTAGAAAGAGCTCACAGCATGTACTTACGCTACATTCAATAGTCTAACAGATGGACAGGAGAAAATTGAAAGCACGCGTAATATTCTTTGCTGTGCAACCAAAAATGAAAAGATTGAGGGTATGGAAGGATGAGGAAGCAAAAATAGTGAGACAGAGATGACAAGCTGCGTGGAAAGGTCAGAAGTAGAGGTGGTAAAAAACTGAAGGGTTACATCCTTCACTGGTGCTCTTTAAAGAGTTATTAGAGTTAGAAGCTGGGCTAGTTTGTGTGAAATAGAGGGCAGAGAGATTAGGGGAAAAGATTGAAAAGCAAAGACACTTGGCCCACAGTGCCTAAAGGAGGCACAATGTAAAGGAACAGTTATGGGAACTAGATCCCAAAAAATAGGAACTGTTGAATTGAACTGAGGTAGATGTAAATGGGCAGCCACAGAAAAGAATGGAAGAAGGAGCTTGTTGAAAGGAGGAAAACTAGGTAGAAGCTCTAGGAGTTCAACTGGGTCAGAATTTGTTCCAAGCGAAACTGGCAGAGAAGGAGGAAAAGCAAAAGGGGAGGGAAGCAGGCAAATAAGAAACTGCTGGTGGGGAGTCTGGTAAACATGAAGAAAACTGACTTAGAGGGGTTCCAGTTGGTAGGTATGTGGTGGGTATGGAAGTGAAAAAGGAGTTAGTATCACGAAAAACTACTAAAGGCTTTCAGAAGATGCTATGACAGCCTTCAGAGAATAGGCCAAGTAGATGTTGCAAGCTGCAGCGGCGGCAGTGGCAGCAGTGAACTTTATGAATGATGCACCTAACCAAATTGGTTGGTGTCATCCAGTGTACTGGCCTGACTCCAACTAAATTGGTGCTCTGTTCAGGTATTTTGTGGTTCTGGACCAGTGATTCCAACCCTGGAGAACACCAAAGTGATTTAACATCTGTAACCAATTGTTTAAACGTGATAATCAGAAGTGCATTTACCAATACAATTTATACACTTCCAAGCAGTGGATTTTGTCTCCTATTCTGGATATAAAAATATGTTGCCTTCTGGCATTCTGGTCAAATGTTTGATGACTGGATTGACAAAAATGGCTAGAAGAACTCCAGACTGAACTGAGGGAATGTTGTGCCAATCCTGTGGACTACAGTCTTGGCCTGCAGTGAAGTGTTCTTGAATCAGTTTGAACAGAGGCTTTGGAAATGCTGCAGTGTTGTGATGCAACCAGAATAAGGAAACAGCAATAGGCTGGTACAGAGGAGGTGCTCCAGGGTTTTTCAGAGAGAACAACGCTGATAGGTGGCTTAGGGAGCGCCTGTCGATGACCAACCACACTGAATGTGGCATTTGACATTCACAGGCATGCCTGGGTACAGAACTGGAGGTGCAAATATTGTGCATAATACACGTTTCTCAACCTTCCACCAGTGCTGCAAGCTGTTGGCCAACGTGAGAGTTGTCATGAAGTGTCAATGCTCCTCAAAGATTAGAACCTGCTTTTGTAACTGCTATGCCCAACCAGTGCGGATGCAAGCCGCTGGCCTACCTGAGATCACTTACAATTCCAAGCAGAGGCACTGTTCTGTATATTCTCTCTGCTCTGCCGGCCTTTGAGACCCTTCATAGATCTACCACTAGCACTGCATATGGCAGGCCAACTGCAATGGGACTGAAATTATCAATTAATTCACTTATCTTGATATCAATTTAGGGAAGCTGAAAATCGGGTTATTGTCAGTGCACTAATATTGCATGGGGTCAGGCTGATCTATTTTCTGGGGACAGTTCCTTTTCCTAAACCTTCAAATTCCAGAGTCCTGCATTCAAATCAATCGTGCTGTGACTTATTAAGGATGCAATATTCTTACACTAAGGGCTTATTGCAAGGTGGCCAAGATCTGGTGCGGGAATTCCACGGTCGAGGGGGGGGCGGAATGACCAGTTTCAGCTCTCAGCCACGCACCAGATTCTGGCTATTTTGAGGTCCCTCCCTTGAATGAGGAATAACCTTACAGACCCAGCGATACCAGGTCCTTTTCCATGTAATTTCCCCAATTCTGGGGAAATACTGCACACAATTTTTGCCTGTTCTGAGTAGACGGAAAGTGTCTCCAGGAAGCCTGGTTCAGAGGGAGGGCTTTGATGTCAATGGTGCAGGGCAAGATCGGGCCTGTCTGGGAGCTGGCATTGGTTGCTTCCTTCGGACTGCTGCACGAGGTGGACAGGGACCAGGCAGTGCTGCCCACAGCCCTGCATCTGAAAGGCTTCCCTGTCTCGATACCCAGAATTATCAGGTCGGAACTCTGCAGACCCCATAATTATGTCCCTGAGACATTTAGGAAATCAAGTTGCATTCAACCAGAGTGATTGCTCTGGATAAATTGCCCCACTTGTAATGAGAATCGAAGACTAAATGTGTTCTCTGACTACTATTAAAAAATACCGCTGCATCCTCCCTTAGACCCCATGAAGCCAAAGCTGATGCAATATTAAGTAGCAATGAGAAGTTACCTTAAATATATACAATGTTCCTTGTTGACACCAGCTGACTTTGTGTAAACTCCTTGAACACTTTTTAAAAGGGCAAATCACACCCAAAGACCTTAAAAATAAGTACAATCGATCGTCGCAGCAACATGGCTTATAGTATAAAAGTTTAGCTATTGCTTAATGTTTCAGTCATCCTACTCTTCAGTCTGTGTGGTCTCTGCTAACTCTTATCCTATGCTCAGCTTAGAGTAGGTGTGAAATAGGTGTGAAATGGCTCCCAGGAGCACACAATAGGATGGCCTGACTGGGCAGAGATGACTCCTCTGAACTCCCCAAAATATCCCCAAGACATCATTTTTGACTCTACAGTGTCAAATCCCGCTTGGTAGGTCTGTTGAGCCACATGTAACACTGTGAGCACACTTGAAAGAGAGAGAACATGATGCCAAGTCAATTTTTGTAGTTTCCCTGTCTGGTTGCTGAAGGACCCTGCTTTTCTCCTACCAGACCTCTGTTTCTGGGTTTGTTGTAAGAACTGCGCCAGCCTCAAACTAAAGTTTAGTGTTAGATGTGGGAGAACACTAGGGTTAGCATTGTACATTCAAACACACTCTCGCCCACCTACAGTGCCCCAGTTGAGTGTGCCAACGACTTAACTATCTTAGATTTTCCCTGGCACATAGCAGTTTCTGCATTTTTTGCTGTATGGCAAACAGGAACTATTGCCAAAGTAAGTAGATCAGGGTTTGGAAACATAGGGAGGGGGCAGGACTCACCCCTCACCCACTAGCTAGTGCCAGACATAAATGTGGCATTCCCAGGTACCCTCTTCAGAACACCTTCTGGATCTGCGGAAGATCAGAGGACAATTGGACCTGCTGTCTGTGGCCTGAAAAGAGCCTGCAGGACTGGACCTGTTCCCTCTTCTACCCAGGACAAGGAAGAGGACCCCAAGGGTCAGCTGGCTGAACTCCGGTGTGGTTACTCAGAGACAACAATCTGTAAGAGTCCTTTTCCTGGAAGATTCCAGAGGACCAGTAGCAATGGGACCTGTACTAGTCCCTGCTGTTGGCCTCTCCCTGACACACTGTGGGTCTCCAGGTGCCTCCTCTGAGGTCTGGGGGGGGAGGGGGGCGGGGGGGAGGGGAATTCATATGTGTACTTCTGTGGTGGATTAAAATTTCAAAAGACTACTGATGATGTTAAAAATCTTCTTTGGCCGGGGCAAACCTGGTAGGTGCAGCTGCACTTTGGTGGGGGCCCTAACAGCCATGTTCTTTGGTTCCTGGGTTGTCACATGCAAGGACGATTGATAACTCGTTTTTGTCCACGGCCTTTGTGCAGAGTGGGTGAGGTGAATATGTTTGTTATTGGGCTGTGGTTTCAACCTACATGTTGCCAATTTTATTTTAGTGAGAGCAAATACATGAAGAGAGCACAAGGGATGCTGGCCCATGGACATTACTTAAAGGCATAGCAACTCCTAGTTACAGGCAGGATACTCAGTGGGCCAACACTTATACTGTAGAGATCCGTGTGTCAACTATGGTGACAAGTTATAGCCCTAACACTGTTGATGAACCTTTTCACCACCTCAATGTTAGTGAATTGAGTCCTGTTGTTCGGGGCAATAGTATGAGCTATTTTCTAAAGCCATGCAGGCTGCACAGTCATGGCAATATGTGCTATTTATTTAGAACAGTTCGATTATTCAGACTTTTTTTTTGTTTTTTGTTTCTTCTAGGGTGCTTTCCATGTAACAGTAACAATTACAGAAAATATCGACCATCACAAACGGTGAGGTGTTGAAACAATGGAATAACAATATGACACTGAATATGATAAGAAAAATTTGGAAATTGTGAGAGAAAGCAACATTAAAAGAAGAATACGCTGCAGTGTGTACCCCAGGTTAGCACAAGTAAACCCAGCAAATGTGTGATGACAATCATTTCTTGAAGGATAACAGGTTTGGTTGGGTTCTTAAGGTGAATCTAAGAGGGTTACAGATGCTTTTGCAGTACTGGTGAAGGATTGTTCAAGTATAAGAGACACTTTAAATGTATTGGTCTCCAAACGTAGAAAGTCTTTTATTCTGTGTTGCCCACCTGTAGTGGGTTTCCTAAATGAAGGGCCATGTAAGTGAGGCACAAGATTTAAAAACGAAGTATGGTCTAAGTTGGTAGCCAGACTGGACCTCTAGAATTGGAGATATGTGATTGAATATTACCTTAGCATGGGTGAGGTGATTTGTGGCATGGACCACAGCCTTAATCAGAGTGAATTGTTACCAGGGAACACAAGCCAAGAAGAGAATACAGCTGTTGAGTAATGTCTTAACTAAAGCTTGGGCAGCAGATTTCGTTAAAGATGATTGTATGTTTTGTTCTATGAAAGAAAAAAAGTTAGTAGATTAGAAGTGGAGTTAAGAATAGTAAATCTATACTTACCTACATATTTTTTTCTTCACAAAAGCATTAGTTGATATTCTGAGTATGATATTTTGGCAGGACAACGCTTTATTACAGAGTCTGGCATGCAACCTATGAGGCATACATCATCAGGCACGTATAAGATTGTTGTCTCCATGCTGAAGCAGGAGCAAAATACAAATTGATAGGCAACAAGTAGGTAGCCTAGCCAGGGTAGGTTGGAGACATCTCTGAAATTTGCTAGAATGATGGGTTCCAGTTTTGATTAAAAATTGCAGCCATCTGGCCAGTTATTAGTGTGACCAATACTCTGAGACAATTAATTGCTGATTGTTAGACACCAAGCTTTTTCAAAGACGTCAAAATTAGACTTCATGATGTTAGCTGGTAGGATGTCTTGGTAAACATTTGTTGTTAATTTGGAGACATCATCTGTGGGGCTAGCGGCAAAAGTATTCAAGGTAGTCATTGATTTTGGGTGCAGGTGTTCTAACTTAGAGCTGTTTGTCAATATTCGCCCTCCAATTATGTTTATGTTTTTTCCAGGACAAAAGAGAGGAGTTGAATGTATTTAGAGACTGGAGCAGATAGGGTGGCATTGGCTGGAGATTAAGGGGTCTATTAGGATGGCAGGTGGATGGCTGGTGCCGCCGGACCGGTGGCGGCCATCTGCCCGCCATCGAAACCCGGAAAACCGCTGGTCCGATTAGCATTGTGGTCGTGACCGCCGCGGTGTGATTTTCCGCCCACCACTTTTCCGCCGGTTGCAGTCCACCCGCTTGCCTGGCAGGCAGAGCTGGATCGCTACAATTGTTGCGGATCAGGGCCAAGCACCGCCGGCACGATTTTGATGCCGGCGGTAGCCAGCCTAAAGGCATGCGGAGAATGTCTCCGGGGGCCCATTGCGGGCCTCCAATGTGTTGGGGGGGTGTGTGGGTGCACTAGGGTACCCCCCTACATGTCTCTGTACCAGGTGGCAGGCACTGTGCAGTGCAGTGACATGCATGACATGCTCCTTTTCACACCGCGGCGGTGCTGCTGGCAGCAGCAACCGCCGCAATGTTAATCGCCAGAATCCGACCGCCGCGGTCGGATTTCGACTGCGGAGCATCCTAATTGGACCGGAGGTTATGCCGCGGTCCTTGCGGGCGGTCTTTTCCCACTACCATGGAGGTCGGGGAGATTTTCTGACCGTCATCCTAATAGACCCCTAGGTGTTATCATGAATGAATTTGAAGAGGCTGTCCACAGAATTGTGTTAGGTGGACATTTGCCCCTGAACTAAGATTTTTTTTGCGTTGCTGTCAGTATTTTTATTGTTTATTATTTTTTGATAGCTTTCAGCTTTTTAGAGGAAGAAAAGTGATTTTGAGTATCAGTAGTCCTTTTCTTAGGTTGCATAGCTTTATTAACCTCTTGAGTGCCCATGACGAGATGGTCTCGTCATGGGCCGCGGTTGCGCTGTGCCCATGACGAGACTATCTCGTCATGAACCCTGCCCGCTAATGAAAAGGCCGGCACAGGGCGGGGAAAGGGCGGGGCACTCAAGGGGTTAAATCATGATTAGCTCAGTTTAAGTTGGCTTTGTTTTAGTTGAAGAGCAGCAATTGACTCGACTATGTAATTTATAATTTAGTTGTAATTCTTCACCATGATGTAGATATTTCCAGATAGATCAAGATATTTGAGTTTAGGAGATAGCAGAGTTCAAACTAAAGATTTCATGATTCTTTTCAAAGGAAGAGTGTTTTTTCTGATTCATTTGGTAGTGATAGGCTTGGTGTGAACTGAGATATGTAAGATATAAGAAAATTATCACAACAATCGACATCAACAGGGGAAGATATTTTACTGACAGAGCTTTATTGATGGTGAGGTTGAGAATAGAGCCCTTGATGTGAGTCAGGAGAGAGGAAATTCGGTGTAAATCATTTATTCATAGAAGGGTTCCTGAATGCATTTGGATTTGCAGCAGGAATTACCCCAATCAATGTTGAAGTTCCCAAGAATATGTTTTGGAGGAGAGCATTTTGCTGTTAGCGATCAGTTCATCAAGCTCTGAGGTTCATTTTTAGGACTGGCCTAAATACAGCTTTAGGTGTATTGCAGCCTTTTTTCCCCCAAAAAACATTATACAAAAATACATACATTTATAGCGGCTCCCATTCAACATACTTAACTATTAGTCCATTGAGATGTCACTCAAATGATGCTCCTTACCACCGTGCAACATTTATAGACAGACCAGCCCACTACAGCCATTGGATGCTTTCACTTTGAGTGAATGCATTTTGCCCTTTCACATACAAACATTCACCTAAAAATTATTTCCCAAGAATCTAACTTTTCAGACACTTACACTTCTCAATGACTGATAGTTTCTATGTATAGTACAATTTAATCAACTATTAACTAATGATAATTCTCAAGACATTTATTGTAAATTGTAATATTGATTCCTCACTTTAACCGACCGTTGGTACATTTATTTATCCTACAGAAAATGAGCCCAAGTCATTACAGTGTATAGGTTTTATATATATGTGTGTATATATATGTGTGTATATTTATATATATATATATATATATTATATATATATATATATATATATATATATATATATATATATATATATATATATATATATATATATATATATATATATATATATATATATATATATATATATATTCAATAGTCAGCAAATACGTGCGCTCTCGGGCTCAAAGTAAACACCATCCAAGTGAATATGCAACCGGGTTTATTCCACCACAACGCGTTTCAACTGTATTGGCAGCCTTGATCATGTGAATAAAGTGCACAAAACAAACAAACATCTTATAACATCAGACAGCGCGTCATAGGCACAAAACATAGAGGTAGGACAATACCTTTCGTAGTTGGCGGCCATATTGGAGTGTTAAAAAGTGTTCACTACTCAATGTAAAACATCACAATAGGTTGAAATCCAAATTTTTACGGTGCTTAAAAAATGATTTTGCTTGGTGCTCGAAAATATTATTTGAGCACTTTGCTCATTTAGATCTTTTTGAGCAACACTAGGGTCTCTTTGATGCTATTCGGGCGGAGCTGCACTTTGCACGCAATATTGGACACTTGTCAACATTTCTTAGCACTTTAAGTCTGAGGCACTAAGTGGCTGCGCAGTTCGAGCACCATGCAAAATCAGTTTTTTATGCACCGTATAACGCAGCGCTCCACTGCTATTATTCAACCTTGCCCAATGCCAACGTTAACGTCGTATTTGCAATGTTTACGTTTTATTTACAACCATGTTGGTTCATATTCCTGTTCACATAACAGCTACAATGACGAGAGCACATGCAATGTACTATCAATTTGGATTTCAACCTATTGTGATGTTTTACACTGAGTAATGAACATGTTTTAACACTCCAATATGGTCGCCAACTACGAAAGGTATTGTCCTACCTCTATGTTTTGTGCCTATGATGCAATGTGCACTTTATTCACGTGATCAACGCTGTGGAAGCAGTTGAAACGTGTTGTGGTGCAATAAACCCGGTTGCATATTCATTCGGATGCTGTTTACTTTGAGCCTGAGAGCGCACGTATTTGGTGACTATTGAAAATGGATTTTGCCAGCATGCTCCGCTGGCGTGTGCGCCTCCGTCCACGGGTGCCAGCTGTCCGGAAGGAGCTTTGGTGTTAAGGATATATATATATATATATATATATATATATATCCACGAAGTTACTCCTTCTGAAGTTCCAGCCCCCGTAGGAGGGGTGGCGCGGACCGGCGGAGACAACCGGCAATACTATAATCCTGAATGGAGTCCCAAACGCGCTCTTGGAGTCAAAAATAATTACCAGGGAAACGAAAGGTCACTTTGACACAGGTAGGTTTATTCACGTCTTAAACCTGCTGCAACGCATTTCACCCGCGAACGGGCTTGTTCACACAGCGTGCCAAACACAAATGCCACGATACATACTGTTCCGTATAGAATTCATTGACATGGAAACAGGACTTAGAAATTATGTATAGTCCGCAAAGGTACGTAAAATAAGGCGCCATTTTGTAATGTGTTTACAATAGTACACAAAATAACTGTTATCCTGACAGAAAGTATCTTTCACGCACGAAAAAGTCGTCTTTGTAAAGGTGCTCAACTTCCGTAACTTAGTATAACTGACCCGTCTCAACTTCATGTTATGGCATATTTAGTGCAAATACAATGAACAAAATTTTGATACAATGAACAAAATTTTATCGAGATATACAGTACTAATCAATTAACTTTGTGTGAGTCTAGTTATCGTTATGTGTCAATTGAATTACGGGATTTCTAATGCATGGTATACACCTTTACAAACTAAGGAGCCATTTTTTTCGAATATAACTTTATGCAAGTGCATAGCTACACCGTAGACACTGAGATCATGTCATGTTCGCCTAATAGTGGCAAGCGACAACCTGTACCCAACTTTGTCATCATCAAATGTGCATGTATATACATAAAACATACAAAGCTCAATAAATGCAACTCTTATTTCACTTGTCAGACAGTTCAGACAATTAAGCAAAAATTCGCCCTATAGTGGCATGAATGCAAAATGCAAATGTTGTTACATTGGTTGGAAGTTCAGATGGTTAGACCTTAAATTCGCCCTATAGTGGCAAAAGGACATATCAACTGTCTAATGTACCTCAGACACTTGTCTACGTCAGGTCAGTCATGCTATATCAATTCATGAGGAGTATGGTACGACGTCTATTCTATGAAAGAAAAGAGCATCTACCTTGATCTGAAATTCCATGTATAACTTCCTTCATGTACACGTGGTGCTTTGAATTATACTTGAGACGTCCAAAATCTCTATCGGGAATATGAAAGTGGCATGTTGTGTTGCCTTGTTCAACCTATCTTCCTATAGAACACCCATCCGTGAAAACAAAATTAATAATATAGGAAAAAGACATCATATAAAAGAGAGAGAAGAGAGCATCTTGGTTTGCTGAATGACAAGAGGTCACATTAGAGGTTAAATCTCTAGCATGTCTATTAAGTACATCATAAAAAAATTCATTGTTGTGTACCCGGAACCTCAACTTCTAGCAAATTACTTGATAGTTGTCAAAACCCCAGTGTCTGGAAGTTAAGCGAAGAAAAGGGTAGGGACCCCCTTGGGCCCATAGGAAATGATGGTCCCTTCCTTTCCTCCTGTAAAAAGAAGAACAAGAGAAAAGAAGAGTAGAGTGAGAGAAAGCAAAAGGATAACATATTAACACTTTGCATCCATTTGTGGTTAAAATCACAGGATTATGGAACAATTAATTCAGCAACTAGAGACATTTCACAGTACACATCTCTGGAACATCCTGTAACAGAATCTAAAAAAGTATCATTACAGTAGATACATAAAAAGTACGGTTGTATAAACATCCTGAAAGTAGATCTGGTAAGAAACATAAGGGGCTACAAGGATCATAAGAGCTTTGTGTTGTTTGATACTTTCGACAAATCATTCATTCAGATTGTAAATGGATCGCCATTTCCTCGTTCATATTATGTCCATTGGGAAATCTGGTGCACATCCCAATGATGTGTCTCGATTCTCTTTGTCTAAGACGTAGGGTGCGATTTCCACCTCGTTTGTTAGGTAAGATTTGTTCTATCCCATAATAGGAGAGTTTTTTACAATCTGAGAAATGGAATCTTTCAAAATGTCGAGCGATAGGATATTGTTTGTCTTTGTTCGTAATCGCTCTCATGTGTTCCAGAATTCGTTTTTTCACCATGTGTGTTGTACTGCCCACGTATCTTAACTTACATGGGTATTCTAGAATGTAAATGACGAAAGTACTATTGCATGTTAGAAACTGGTTAATGCTAATCATTGTGTTGGTACTAGTGTTCCAGAATTCCTTCACCATGCGGCTGTTGGCACGCGCCTTGCAGTGTCCGCAGGGAAAGAAGCCTTGCATGTTAATGCTTCTCGAAACTGTACCTGTTGTTAAGTCACTATGAATCAGCAAGTCTTTAAAAGTACGGCCCCTCCTATATGTGATGTTTGGTCTGTCTGGTATACTATCACCAATTATGGCGTCACTTTTCAAAAGTTTCCAGTTTTGTGCCAGGATTTTCCTTACGGGTTCAGAGTTACCATTGAACGTTAGAATCATGCGTGCAATGTTGGACTCTTCGTCGTCGACTATGGGTTCTTTAGTTTTGTCCTCTAAGAGTGTATTTCTCTCAACATTGGATACCTTATCCATTGCCCTTTTGAGTACCCACTGCGGATAACCTCTTTCTCTGAATCTTTTTACCATTGTTCTCTCCTCGTTTTGGTAATCATTCAGATTGCTGCAATTTCTTTTTGCTCTGAGAAGTTCACCGTACGGTATACTCCATTTCAAATTATCTGGGTGACTACTCATGGCATGGAGCAGTGTGTTTCCCACTGTACTTTTACGGTAAAGGATCGTCTGTAAACTGTTCTTCACTACTCTTACTTGGGTGTCTAGATAGTTGACTTGTTTGCGACTGATGGTACTCGTAAAAGTGAGATGTTTGTTGTTGTGGTTAAGGGACTCGATGAAGAATCTCAGCTCTTCATCATCACCCTGCCAAATTAAGAAAATATCGTCTATATACCTTAACCAAAGTGTAACCTTGGCCAAGGTATCTCGAAGAGTAGAACTCGTGTGCAGGTCCTCCTCCCATGCTCCCATGAAGAGGTTGGCAAAACTAGGGGCAAAGCATGTACCCATCGCAGTCCCCAGTGTTTGCTTGTACAGATCGTTGTTAAACATGAAAAAGTTGATGCGTAAGCAAAACTTGATCATGTCAAGAATCATGGCAGTGTGACCCAAAAAGCGTATGTTCCTCCGTTTTAGAGACCTGGCGCATGCCTCTAGGCCTTGATCATGATCAATCACTGTATATAAGGAGTTAACATCTAGGGTGACCAGGATGTACTCTTTCTTCCACTCGAATTTCTCTATTTTACCTAAGAAATCCTTGGTATCTCTGACAAATGAGGGTAAGGCATGAACAAAATCCCTTAAAAAGTGATCTACATATCGTGAAACGTTCTCTAATACACAGCCTCTAGAGGAAATGATGGGTCTCCCAGGTGGATTGTCCCTACTTTTGTGGATTTTCGGGAGTAAGTACATGACTGGCAATATGGGATAATCTTTTTTAAGGAAACAATATTCCTCCCGTTCAATCAGCCCTTTGTCTTTCCATTCCGATAGCTTCTCCCAGATGTTAGTAATACTCTTGTTGTAATCTGCCCTGCTAGACGGAGTGTATGTGGTACTGTCACTGAGTTGTCTTGAGGCCTCTGTGATGTACATTGCTTTGGTTAAGATTACAATATTGCCCCCCTTGTCTGCGGGTCTTATTACAATGTTATCATCTTTGGCCAAGTCCTCCATCGCTTTTTTTTGGGTATGTGACAGATTATACCCAAAGTTACGTAATTTCTTGGGCCAATTCTTTTGCCTGAATTTGACAAGATCATTACCTACAAGGTCTTGAAAGGTGTCAATATTATCGTGGTTCATTTTGGGCAGGAAAACAGATTTGGGCTTGAACTGACTGCATGCTGCTTTGTCACGTTTTATTTCCAACTCCTCCAATATGAGTAAAGAATCTGCACTCATTTGTGATCCATCGGGGTTACTCTGTAATTCATGGAGAGTCACCATAGCGTCTATGTCACCAATCGTGAGATTGGATTCATATGAAGATCTTTCCAGTTGTTGGAAATCACGGTTCTTTGCTGGCTTAAGTTTATGCCATTTTTGCAATTTCAGCTTTCTACAAAATTTGAAAATATCAATCCTACTGTCCACATAATTCATTGGGACAGCGGGACTGAATGATAACCCCAGGCAAAGTGTTTTTTTGTCTTTACTACTAAGAGCTCTAGATGTTAAGTTAACAATAGTTTGATTTACCATTTTGTCTTCCATTAGTAGTTCTTCTTGGAGCGAGTTTGCCTTTTTCCCATGTGCTCCATTGTGTTGTCTTTCATGCTTCCTCTGCCTGTTCCTCTTCCTCCTCTTCCTCTGGTATTCCTTCCTCTTCCCCTTCCTCTTTCCCTCGGTGCAGGGGAATCGTCTCTCTGATCTGGCCTGGACGTTGATCTCGTGTCTTGTCTGCTCTTCTTCAAGAGACGGTACTCGTCTAAAAAAGTCGACTTTGGGTGCGTAGCATTGTCTCCCATGTCTTGCAGACTTTCGGAGGAAGAAGTAGTAGCTGAAATGTCTGTATTAGTATCACTGGTATCTGATATAACATTAGTGTGTTGATTGTAGGGCTCGGTTGGTTTGGTAACAGATTGCTTCCCACTTGTTTCATATAGATAGTCATATTTTTTGCTGTAGGTCAGAATCCTGCCTGTTTCAGAGTCGCCGCAGTCACGGTGTAGTTTCCTTTGTTTTCTCCTTTTTATGTCCTCTTCCAGAATCTTGAGACGTTTTCTCATCTCTTCTAGAAATGTTATTATTAATTCTTGTTCTTTGTGTTTGTTCAGGCTCTCTCTCATCTCCTCAATCTCCTTCTTGATGTTCTCTCTATCCGACCAGACATATTTGACCAAGATAGTCAGCATGTTTTTGGAACTACTGGCTGAGTTTGCAGACCACTCTTCAAGCATCTGTGGATCTGGAGACTCATATGATGGCGTTATATGTATTCTGAGGCCACGGGGCACCATTGATTTTTCAATGTAGTCTTGTAGTGATGTGGCCTCCCACCACTTGGACATCTCCTGCTTATGCAATTTCTCGAATTTTGAAAGCGTGTCCATAATTGTGTTCTAAGCTGTTGTTATTGGAGTAGTACGACCTTTGCCTGGTGCCCTGGCAAATAAAGTTAGTGCTGCCTCTCTTCTCTCTCTCTCATCATCCATTTTTTTGGTTCTTGGGAAAGATTTCCCTGTCGCTGTGCCCTCGTGACCCTGGTAAAAAATGCTCCCCCTTTGGCAATAAAGGGTTCCCCTTGCTACTAAATGTCCTTGGAAATCGGCATCTAAGGAATCAACATTACAGTGTCCCCTTCGTGCCTCCAACGGAAAGTCGTCCCAGATCTCGGAATTTACCGCACCCTTCCACGTAATAACGTAAATTTTCTTACCTGCACGATGTCGTCCTACGTGCAGTCTTCGTGGAATCCGGGTGTGAAAGTAATCCGATCTGCGTAGTAGCGGCGAACTTCTCAAATTCTATAAATCCACGAAGTTACTCCTTCTAAAGTTCCAGCCCCCGTAGGAGGGGTGGCGCGGACCGGCGGAGACAACCGGCAATACTATAATCCTGAATGGAGTCCCAAACGCGCTCTTGGAGTCAAAAATAATTACCAGGGAAACGAAAGGTCACTTTGACACAGGTAGGTTTATTCACGTCATAAACCTGCTGCAACGCGTTTCACCCGCGAACGGGCTTGTTCACACAGCGTGCCAAACACAAATGCCACGATACATACTGTTCCGTATAGAATTCATTGACATGGAAACAGGACTTAGAAATTATGTATAGTCCGCAAAGGTACGTAAAATAAGGCGCCATTTTGTAATGTGTTTACAATAGTACACAAAATAACTTATGCTGACAGAAAGTATCTTTCATGCACGAAAAAGTCGTCTTTGTAAAGGTGCTCAACTTCCGTAACTTAGTATAACTGACCCGTCTCAACTTCATGTTATGGCATATTTAGTGCAAATACAATGAACAAAATGTTGATACAATGAACAAAATTTTATCGAGATATACAGTACTAATCAATTAACTTTGTGTGAGTCTAGTTATCGTTATGTGTCAATTGAATTACGGGATTTCTAATGCATGGTATACACCTTTACCAACTAAGGAGCCGTTTTTTTCGAATATAACTTTATGCAAGTGCATAGCTACACCGTAGACACTGAGATCATGTCATGTTCGCCTAATAGTGGCAAGCGACAACCTGTACCCAACTTTGTCATCATCAAATGTGCATGTATATACATAAAACATACAAAGCTCAATAAATGCAACTCTTATTTCACTTGTCAGACAGTTCAGACAATTAAGCAAAAATAACTAGACTCACACAAAGTTAATTGATTAGTACTGTATATCTCGATAAAATTTTGTTCATTGTATCAAAATTTTGTTCATTGTATTTGCACTAAATATGCCATAACATGAAGTTGAGACGGGTCAGTTATACTAAGTTACGGAAGTTGAGCACCTTTACAAAGACGACTTTTTCGTGCGTGAAAGATACTTTCTGTCAGCATAACAGTTATTTTGTGTACTATTGTAAACACATTACAAAATGGCGCCTTATTTTACGTACCTTTGCGGACTATACATAATTTCTAAGTCCTGTTTCCATGTCAATGAATTCTATACGGAACAGTATGTATCGTGGCATTTGTGTTTGGCACGCTGTGTGAACAAGCCCGTTCGCGGGTGAAACGCGTTGCAGCAGGTTTATGACGTGAATAAACCTACCTGTGTCAAAGTGATCTTTCGTTTCCCTGGTAATTATTTTTGACTCCAAGAGCGCGTTTGGGACTCCATTCAGGATTATATATATATATATCTATATATATCTATATATATATATATATATATATATATATATATATATATATATATATATATATATATTACCTACTGGCAGTCGCCAGTAGGTAGTTATAGTTAGGACCTATTATCCATAGGAAATCCGCAACATTCTATTTGGAATAACTTTGGCTCCGGTTGACGAATTTTTGCGAAATTCTCAAAACTGGTGGGACGCTCCGGTCCGCTCCTATCCCGAAAGTTATGGGGTGATTCGTCAAGCAGGGGCCGAGAAAAAAGGGGGATCCCAAAACGTGTTTTCCCCATGCAATTTTCTATAGGAAACTTTAATCGCAGCTACAGCCCGAACTGCTGAACGGAATTCCACCAAATTTGGCAAAAAGGTAGCCCTTGGTTCAGAGTCGTGCCTTGTGTTTAAATGGTGTAAATCTGTTCAGTAGTTCCTGAGAAAATCAATATATAATATATATATATATGTACATAACCTTTCATTAAATATCTTTCTTTATCTTTTGTGTTGTTCCAGTGCAGTGGCATAACAAAAGCCCTGCATCTCTTCGGTGCGGGGGGGGGGGGGCTGAGCTCCAGGGGCCCCCTCGATGTACTGGCAAGTCCCTTGCCTGAGAGCTCCAGACTTGGTCCAGAGATTGGGGTCTCACTGTATGTACTTTGCAGGAGGGGGAGGCGCCTCAATTTTTTATTAATGCCACTGTTACAGTGACATTGATATTTAGCTTTTCCCTACCGAAGCATAGGACATTGGGCTTTAAGATAAGTATTTGGGAATATTGGCAAACATGTATAGTACCACTCAAAATCAAGTATGCTAAGAATATCTTTGAAGGCACTTAAATTGAGTAACTTATACTGCAAAGCTGCCAGTCTGATGTTTTTTCTAAAAATCTAATAACAAATTTAAAGGCCACCACCTCTATTCATTGAGTTACTCAAAAAATTCCAACTTCCACCACAGCTCACAAGAAACATTAATGAATTAACCCCTTTTAATTAAAGTAGTTAAAGGGTATACAAATGTTAAGGTTGAAGCCACACACCCCTCATGTTTGTGACTCATAATTCAAGCATTTGGATGTGACTTGAGAGGGGCCTCTATTAGCTACTGGTGGAACTGAAGCTTTTGCAGGATCAGGGGCCTCTCTGCTGAAAGTAATCCGAGAAATCCTCCTCTTAATTTGTGCAGAAAGTATTTAAAAAAACATCCACTGCACTGCCAAAATTAGATATTCAACCACGTATTCTTGCCAGTGTATAGAGGTTCCTATGTATTGTAAGGAGTCATCACGTACTTCAAAAAGCAAAAGCCTTATCGAAATCTGTAGTTTTAACTCATTATTATAAACAAGCTTTGGCAACTTACTTTATCACATGAAAAACAAGCACAAAACATTAAAATACCAAATGATAATATGCAAATGAAGATGGTAAGTCCATACCCCCCTCAGCTTGATGAATGTCATTTGAAGCAGTTGCATCTAGCTTGAGAAGGATCTCTAGTAATAACTAGTGGAATTGCATCTTCATATAAAGAATGTCCAGAATTTTGTATCTGACTCGAGAGGGACCTCTAGTAATGCCGTGAGGGACTGAAACTCTGGGAAAGAATTGTAATGCTTTGCATCTGACTTTAGACCACTAGTAATGCTTTGAGGAACTGCAGCTCTGGAAAGAATCTTGAAGAATTAGCATCTGACTCGAGGGGGACCTCTACAATAGACTTGAGGAACTGCAGGGGAGTGTGTTTGTGTGTGTTTTTGTGTATGTGTGTGTGTGTGTATGAGTAAAATGACCTTTCACAAAATACCATTGTCTATTTGCTTGCATTTTGCTTGTTCCTACCACAGCCCTTAGCATAGGGCAGTGGGCATTTTACTGGGACATAATGTGGTGCCACCCAAAAAAATGTTTTTCAACAATATGATTGAAGGCACTTCACTTAACCATTGATTGCTAGTACCTATATATGCAAGCTTGTCTTCACAAGTATTCCATAGTAGTTAAGATATGTATTGAACATTCTGATATATCAGCATATACCAGGACTGGCAAATGTACTTATCCTGTAGAAAACAAGAACTATATATTAGAGTAGTAAAAATGGATATGTACATTTGTATGTTATAGCCACAGTCCCAACCTTTATGAAGGAAATCTGAAGAAGTTGCATCCCACTTGAGAGGGCCATTTAGTAACAATGTGAGCTATTGCAGCTTTGTGACAGACTTGTTAAGAAGTTGCTTCTGACTTGAGAGGGACAGCTAGTAATGTTTTGAGGGTTAGCGGTCTTGGTAAAGACTTCATGCTGTTTCTTCTGACTCGACAAGACATCTAGTAAACACCTGAGGTACTGCGGCTATGTAAAAAGCCAGACCAATTGGCTTTACCAATAACTGTTGAATTTGGGCAGTGGTAGATGAAATTAATATATGTGTTGTTTGTGTATTGAGTTCTTTGGAATTGGTTTGAGATAGTTTGTAGTTTGCCTTCGAGTTCTTTGTATTTGGTGTTTCTATGTGGACTCGGCTCGAAATTATTATACCCTAAAACATCCTGTTCCTTGGATGCCAATCTGATAATTCTGTTTTTATTGTATATAATCATCATGATTTAGTCACCTGCTTTCAACTCTTCCTACAGTACGAGAGCAATTTTTGCAAAAAAACGTGCTGGCTTTGGCCAAGTTGCTTTAAATTTTTCTCAAAAGCTATGTCATGTTTACATCTAGCCGGATAAAGTGTTCTATTGAACACAAATTCCTGCAAATAAATGATTTGCTTCATTGCACAAATAATGATATTTTACATTATGCTTGGCTATTATAGTACATGCAACCTGAGTTCACATCAATGGTAGACACTGCAAAGACACTTTGACTGCTGAGTTTATCACCAATTATGTCCAACAACCTCATTATGCACACAAGCTCTAGAGCAAAGATTTTTGGAACTTGAAGCAAAATGACAGTTTTCTTTTAGGGTGCTCCCGCTAGCCTATCAACAAAGCCATTTGTTGCATTTGAGTGCCCTGTTGTTGCTCCATGTAATGCTAGAAGCAGGCCTGGACAAAATGTTATCTATGCCAGCATCATTTGTATCCTTTCTGGAATTTCTCATTATGCTTGTTAGGTGGATTTCCCGATTTATGCCACTTTGCATTCTTACGTACCATTTGAGGTACAAACTTACCGCGAATACATGCAATAATAGAATACAAGTGGTGGTACTTTGCAGTGCTTTTGTTTAAATACATCCGTGCACAATAAATTGACACAGGAAACATTGTGTGCTAAAATAGTGCATGAAATTACAAACTTACATCCTGCATAATTCAAACTAATTTTGGCGAAATTGCACACAATTATGTGAAAGAAAATGACACAAATTTCGCACACCCCTAGCTATAATAAGGAGGCTGGAGTACCTTAGCCTCAGTGTAGTACTGGCCCCGCTCAGTATGTAGCTATTCAACTGTATCTACCATGTTGTATCCCTCTGTGTGCATGGAGATCCAAATTGGCTGGAAGATGGGGTGTTGATATGGTAGACAGCGTTTAATTATTTAAGGCACTAACTGCACTTGCTCTGACTGCCATAGAGATCACATACTAATGCAGCCTTTAAAATCAGTTTTCAATTACATTTTTCTCCTTTATTATGCCTTTAGCAGCCAATTAAGTGACAGCATTCCCTGCAAGCCTCTTCACCCAGTGTTATAGCTGACATGGTGCTGTGCAAGAGAAATGTTTATAGTTGGAAATAATTGGACTTCCTTTACATAATAAAAAGATGTATATTATCACTGAATGAGGGGGGGTGGGGGGGCTGCCATCATGACTCGTTAGCACACACTGTCAGACGAATACTGCTCATATAGGTTTCATTCCAGGTCACCACATGTCTTTTATCCATGCAGTTCAACATACACTAATAATAAGAACTCACTTTGTTACATTTCTTTCTTTCTTTCTTTCTTTCTTTCTTTCTTTCTTTCTTTCTTTCTTTCTTTCTTTCTCAATAGCACATTGCTGTAAAAACATGTTTAAAATTCCCAATGGTGCTCATGTTATCAAGTTAGGAAGAATGAAAAGCTATGTTGGCCCAAGGGTGAGTCTAATCTGTGACCTGAAGGTCAGGTGCGTGTTTTCACCGCAGGAACGTGAACCCGCTGACCTATCTTACCAGAGACGTTGTCAGTGACGGAGCTGCTCCACGGGGGGGTGGGGGGGGGCGGGGGACTGGCACCGGGCTGACCAACATAATCCTGGGTGAATAAGTGATGGCCGGTCATCTTATTCACCGGACACTTATTCACCCAGGATGTTATTGGTCAATTAAACCAACTGCAACATCCACCTTCGCCACCTTTTAATCTTACCTTACTTCTCCATTAATAAATTGGCTCCGGACAAGTAGAGGTAATTTTAACCTTCACAGTGTTATTTTTCACTCCTTGCACAGTCCAAAAAACCTGCTCCGCTGTTACCAGGCGTCTTAGCACACCCGAGAGGCACTCGGCCCCTCGGCCCCTCGGGTGGGAACCCTATGATGAAGCGTCTCACCAACTAGGTTGGTGAGTGAGGGTTCTTTTTTAAAAACACCCTGTGACTCCCTAGGTAATACTTTTCATTTGGAATCACTCTTTCTGTGTTTAGTGATAGACTATAAGGGGACCAAGAGTGGCTCCATAACAATTCCCTTTCTCTCTCTGTTTTTATATCATTACTCACATTGTCACCAGAGGCAAATGTTGCCCCCTACAATATGAGTCATGTATATGGGCAGAGCTTTTCCTGCCTGGCAGTGATCAAGGCTGTGGGGTGCATAAGGTGGGAGCAGTAGCAGCCCGTCTCCTGCCAAAGTGGTGGAGCGGGCTGGGCTGGAGGAGGGGGAAGGAGGAGGGTTCAGGGAACAATAAAACAAAAAAAACAAAAAAACCTGAATGCTTCCACAACGCGCTCCTCCAGGCTCCTTCTTCTGGGCACAGGCAACCAGACTGTACTATGGACAATCATGATGCTGCATGAAAGCAGCATCGGGATTGGCCTGTGCACCGGCAACTTGTGCTCCCAGGCAGACTGGAAACCTGTGCCTGCTCTCTCCAGCTCCTGCAACGCAGTTGGGGCTTGAGAGAGCTTCACTGTGCATGAGGGTTTGGCCAGCAGTCTCAGTCCAGCCAAACCCTCATGCGCAGTGAAGGAAGTGCCCACCACTCCCCTACCAACAGTGTCAGCCCCTAGACCCGCCCCGAAGACTCATTAGAGTCAAATGGAGCGGCCGCCTCTGGGTGGCAGTAGACGTGACGATTTGGGCAACAGTACTCCATTTATGTCTTTGCACAGTCTGGGACTTCGCTCTCTTTCCTGGACACACTGGTGGCCCTCAATACTTTCAAGAAGTGCCGCCCCGAGGCTGGTAGTGCACAGAGCCTGGTGCACGCACCCTCAAAACCTTGTTTGAAGTGGTTGACACCTATGTGCATCGCCAAAGCATAGTTACTTAGGCTGTGGCTGGGCTGCTCCAGATAACATTGACCTACTAGATAACGACTACTTCTCAATATGAGGAAAACCAAAGAATAAGCACAAATATCTGGCCTCTGCGTTAAGACACCAGGACTTTCAGGATGCTGACCTAGAATAACATCAAAGTGCAGATAGTGACAGAACGCACATATTCACTCACTCATCCACCTATGCATTCCTCTTCCATACATTAAGCATCCATTTCATAGAATATAATGCTGTTGCATTTTTTAAAAACAAGCATTTGCAATGCAATCAGTCACGCTTTTGGGACCTTATATCTATTTAGCTATGCATCACATTAGCCTGGGTGCTGAAACCTCTACTGTTCTTTAATATGGAGGGAAAGTAAGCACCAAACTGCGTGACATGCCAGGTATGGGAACACATGGAGAGAAATATTGCCTTTCAGCAGGAAATGTTATAGTCAAAAGCTCTGTTTTTAATATAAAATTAGGGCCTTCGGTGGTCATAGCACTGAAAATACAAGATTTGAAAAAAATATTATTGTCTACGGGTGCTTGTGGATGACAATTTCTATGGACTGGAATCTAGAGAATGCTTAATTGATTCTGGTATTTTACTGACCTCTGCTGGTCGTTTTCTATCAAGAAAGTTAAATAGAGGCAGTTGAACAGAAAAAAAAGCCCCAAGTGGAAGCAGACAAGTCCTAGGGCTGATCTCCAGAGCCCACAAAGTACATACACATATAAGTATATACTAAAGTATATAAGTATATACAAGAGGTCTCGAATGCTCTACCTAATAAAGTCTTATTCAGGAAAAACAAGAGAAATGACTTGCTCTTGAAACGTTAATAACATTGTCACACCAGAAAAATTGCGGTTTATTAATTCTAATAAAGGCCAATCAGGGCCATCATTAACCCCCTACTTTAGCAGCTTGAGCGGGGGTGGGTGCCACTAGACAATTTAGTATAAAATGAAACATGTAAGATGTTATTTATGGCTCCTTTCACTTTGGTCTCCAAGAATCTCAGAAAGATGATTTCTTTCAGTAGAAGGAAGGGAGGAAATGAGTGCTGGAGCGATGATGAGAGGACGGATGGGTAAATGTACAGATGCATGGACGAAGAGAAGGATGGGTGATGGTTACATGGAGAGATGGATGAATAGTGGTGGTGAAAAGACAGACAGTATGGAAAGAAGGATAGTACAATGGATGGATGATGGACAAAAAAGGAAAGAATGAAAGTGAGAAGGAAGGATAGGTAAAAGATGGAGAGATGGATGGATGGATGGAAAAGGCTGAGAGAGATGGATGGAAGAACGTAAAGAACGGAGGCAAAGAAGGGGTGATAGCAAGATGGAGCAAGACAGAAAGAAGTGTGGAGAAAGAAATGCACAAACGTAAGGATGCATGGAGAACAGAATGGAAAGAGATGTAAGAATTTTAGAAATGCCTCGAGGGGCAAATCTCCAGAACAACTGCTGGATTTGCTTGCCTAATCCTCTCACTCAAATCTATTTCGGACATGGTTCAAAGTGTGGGGTATTTTATTTACTGGTTGCTGTCTTGAGGCCAATCAGTGCAGTGATTAATGTAAGGTGCTAAAGTGAAACAATCCAAAATACCCTTTCCTAATATAGAAGTTCATACCTCAGTTATAAAATAATGGGTAGTCGCGACCCTTGAAGCAGGGCAGGAGGTCTATGCTGACTTAAAGGTGTTCTGTTCAGGGCTGCTTTTGCACACAGGATGCAACGCCGATGAGGCTGCGGAGAATGATGGGACCCGGCTGTCACTGCTTTACAACCACTGCCCTATTGGTGCTGGTAGCAGGGCAGAAGATGCTTTGGTGTTGGGGACGTCGTTCGTGGCCTGAAGGACTATGCACTACCCCTGCCCATATCGATCAGGGACTGTTTACAATATTTGATATGAGATACCTATATTAATGAAGATGATTCCTGGTTCCTACAGGGGCAATAATTGAACACGGAAACATGTAGCTCGGCTGTCCTGCTTTTAATCTGTGGTAGGGAGTCACCTGTAAAAACATTTTTAGATCACCCACATGCAATTTTAATATAGGTCTGACAGTTTAACAAAGTGAGAACATAAATGTCGGCATACGGGACTTAATCGCACCCAAACTAGAGAACCCGTAATGGGAAGACTGCAAAACCAGTGAACAGTAGTACTCTCAAATGCTTCCCACTGCAAGATGTGATAGGTGAGGGTTCATCATCCTGAATGAATAAGGAAACCTATAAGAATTTATGATAATTATGTAAGAAGTCTGGCTATTTCTCTCAGTAGTTTTGTACTTCTTGTATGTTTATGTCTGTTTACCAAAAGCGCAAGACATTTCTTTAACTCCTCTCACTCCTGTTTTAATGTGTGAGCTAACTGTAAAGTACCTGTCCTGTATGTGCGAGAGAATTGCGTGAGGTTCCCTCTGCTACTGCCACCGACCCTTTACTTATTATGTCTGATAGCAAAACTTGCATTGCTGCTGTTCGTGTTGTACCTTTACGGTCCTGTAAAAAAATCCATTACACATAAAAAAATTATTCACACTGCCAATGCTTGTTTTAATGCATTATGTATGTGAAAGAGCGAACCCGCACAAAATCTGTGAGCCAAGTTTACTTTTGATTTTATGCATGAAACAAGTAGTTTTTTAAATCTAATTGGTGTCTTTGTAAAATTTTAAAACACAGCTGACCCGTGGCTCCAGCCAATTCTGCCATTTTAGTCAATCATACTTTGCATGACTGAGTCTTGAGCTTAGAATGATACTGTTAAAAGCAAAACTACAAGCTCCATAATGCAGCTTGTTGTTGGTTGAAACAAAATGGATGATGGTATCCTGTGTCATAGTGCCAAACCGCAGGTCTGTAAAATGCAAAATAAAATTTTATTCTTGGCTATAAGCTTTTTTTCTTGTAGGCAAGCACGGGTTAAACAGCCCAGTCGGTGAAACTTAAGAGATAGTCTTTCAGATGCAAATGTGAGTATGTGACTGTCTAATGCGCTAACATTAACTTTAAAAACACGCAGAAGACATTGTTTACAAGAACAATGTGAGTAGCAGTTAGACATATCTAGAGACACAGAGAAAGGTAAAATAATGCACTGTCGTCCCTCTTCCCAAGCACATCCTTGGTCTAGAAGTTGGTGCAATATATAGGTAGCGGGCTTAGACTAGGGGAGGATAGAATTTGTGGAGTTTGATTCAGCAGAATTTTGTGGAATTGCATTAAAATTCTGCCAAATTTAGTGGAATTTCACGGCCGGGCAGAGTGGGCATATGGCACTATTTTAATAGAGCAAAATGCACCCTTTCATCCAAAAATGGATGTGAGGATGCATTTTGCCTAAGAAAATAGCATGGCCAAATATCACTCGGCGCCCTTGCATACTCTACAGTGACAATCCGAGTGGTATGCAGTAGTGTCTAAACTTTGGAAACCACTGCATAACTTTTAATTCAACCGGCAGAGTGGCAGAATTTTAATTAATCAGTAATTCCACTGTACAAGAGTAACACAGAACTATCAAAACTCATCCAATATCACCGGCAGACTTGCCATTTTTTCCCAGGCTTAGCTAGGCCACTGTGGTGCGCCTTGCGTTGAACAAGTGCAGCATATGCTGCATGTGCTGCCCGCGAGTGCCGCCAGTGTGCAGTCATTAGCTATTATGAGAAGTAGTGGGATTGGCATTGTAACTATGGGGATGGAGGCCAAATTTCAGCAGGTCCGACATAGGTTTCCTGCTGCATTTCAAAAAAGTATACAAAGGTAGCTTATCATGGCACAAAGTTCAGCACAGGACCTAATTATGAGCACCAGGGCAAACTGTTAACTGCATGAGCAGGCCTCAAAGCCCTCTCTGGCCATGCTTGCAATAGCACCTACAGATACTAGAGAAAGCACCAGCTGCAGGAGTGCCCTGCAAAATTCATGCCTGCTTCTTCCTGTAGCATGAAAAACATAGATGTACATGTATGATCTGTAGTGCAATATGCTTAGCAGGCAGTAGAGTCAAGGGGAGGCTTGTCAGTAGCTTTTGGGGGCCCTGCTAAAAAACCTCATGCAAATCCCACTGCTCTTTCCAAATGGAAAAATATATTTTTCTAAATAAAAAGAAAGATTTCTTTTCCAGGCAGCTCCAGCATATGGCCCCATCTAGTGGTGTGACTGCCTTTATCTCCCTCATAAAAAATTAACTGGTCAGGACTACTTTTTTATTACATAAATACATTTTGGGGCATTGGACCTTTCTGGGACTACTCTGGTTCAGGAAAACAGTCATCTGATATGTGCCTCATGGCACGCTTGTGTTGCTTCATGATTCCCCGCTGAAATGAAATTGTCAATAGGTAAAAAACATCTGTGATAAGTTGGATTTTGGAAG
This sequence comes from Triturus cristatus, assembly GCF_964204655.1. Lineage (NCBI taxonomy): Eukaryota > Metazoa > Chordata > Amphibia > Caudata > Salamandridae > Triturus > Triturus cristatus. Next base: position 639,776,767 of record NC_140595.1, read on the forward strand.
AAGAAACAGAGCCCTTCAATAATACCTCTCCTGTCCAGCTTGCCACTGTACTATGGCCTCTTGCCTGTTTGTCTTCTGGGTTCAACATGGCACACAAGCACAAGATCTCATGGGTGGCAGGTTCTTAACTAGACTCCAACCTGAGCAAGCTGTTACTGCTGACAAGTCACAATCTTATGCTTGCCACAAAACTATGGAGACTGCAAAGACATTAGCCCTCAAGGTTGCTTTCTAAACATCACCTGCCTAGAATGGCCAACACTGATACACGATCATCCACATATTCAAAGCTGTGTGGGGGGGATAGAAACTTTGGTGACACCACCAACCATACGTTCATTCCTCTGTTTGGGCAATAAGCAAATCTCATTCTAGGACGGCCCTGAATATAACCTCAGCGACACATCAATCATCGTATGCTCTCAGATCTATGTCTATTGTCTGAACTTCCTGGTTGACAACTTATCAACATTAGGTTTCATACCCATAGCTGCATTTGGTACACTGCCAGCAACTAATACTACAAACACAAGTGTGCAGAGGTCTACAGGCAAGGCGTTGAAAGTCAGAGTAGGGCCCAAATCTTTCCCAAGTGCTGACTTCTTAGGCTTTGAAGAGAATATAATTTCTCACCAACCAATAGTTGTCTATCCTCCGAAATCTTACTCACCTGGGAACTTTTTCAATTATCACTACTCACAGATAAATGTACACACATCTAAATTAAAGCCCTATTTGGCGCATTGTACTCCTTCACCGACTGACCACCTCATATTCCTTGCCTAAAAAACACTTCCACACCTACTGGTTCATGCTGTGGCCATGTGGGGGTGTTGGCATGTGGCCATGTGAAGCAACATGGAGTCTACACGTTTCCCTTGCAAGACAGCTAGTTGAGCCAATGGCTGTTGATGGCCCACAAGGAACATTCAATCGTGGTTGGTTATTAAAGCAAACATACAGGGCAGCCTATCTTCTTTCTTGGATATAGACCGGTGGTCTAGTCATAACATTGAACATTTTGAGTGAGAATCCGCAGAAAAATATCAGCTCTAGTATGAAGTGTGTCAATTTTATTCAAGTCACATTTTCTTCAAACAATACAAGGAGACAAGATTCAGGGGACAGGAGGCAGGTGCCTTGTTCAAAAACAAATTAGAATTTTGATATATCTTATTAAAGGAGATTTACAAACTGCAAGCAGCAGCATGATTTTAAAGAGATGAGCCAGTGCATACATTTTTTACAACTTTATCAAGGAAATGATACCCTTATCAAACAAAGCCAGCATACAGATCATTGGTTTTTAATGCCTGCTCACAGCAGTTAGAATTGGAAATACGTGTCGCCGACTATAAATATATGTGAAAAATAGAAAAGCATAAACACAGGCAACCACGTCCAAATACAGGATCAGACTCCGCAGGCTGGTCCTGGATGAGAATGTAACAAGCTTTATGGACACACCTAGAAGGCAGACACATTACTGAAACCTCAGCCATGGGGAGAACAAAATGTACTCCCGCTGACACTGCCGCGAAAATGAGGGGCAAAGAACAGCCGACACGCAGCATCCCTAAGGGGATCTGTAACTTTGCACAGTTGGAAGTGAAACAAAAGATTCAAATTCTGTCGGGAGAAACCTTATAGTAATGAAGTAATAATAATTGGTATTTTGTAAACATTAAAGCTTTGTGAAGGTTTGAACACCGTTGAGACCTGCCAATAATATAGATAAGGAATTAATGTTAAGAGAGCATGAGACAGAAAGAGACAGAGAGTTGGAGAGATAGCAGGAGGGAAAGAAAAAGAGTGGGAAAGAAAAAGAGAGAGAGGAAGGAAGGAAGGAAGAGGAGGGAAGGGCAGGGAAGGGAAGGGAGGAAGGGAGGGAGGAAGGAAGGGAGGGAGGAAGAGGAGGGAAGGGAAGGGAAGGAAGGAAGGAAGGGAGGGAGGAAGGAAGGGAGGGAGGAAGGGAGGGGGGAGGGAGGGAGAAGGGAGGGAGGGAGGGAGGAGGGAGAAGGGCGGGAGGGAGGGAGAGGGAGGGAGGAAGAGGGAGGGAGGGAGGATGGTTGCGCACTTAATTATGATTACGGCTGTTGCAGTCCTTGAGAACTTGGCTCTGATGATGCCCAGAGCCCAGTTGGGACACCCCAACCAAAGATTACTCAGCAGGACCCCAACTAGGGCACTCATCAGTGATGGACTGGATTTGGCAGCAGCTCCACCCAGTTTACCGTGTCCATAAGTTGTCTCTCTTGCCTCCTCTGTCTTCCGCAGATTCATCCGCAGTGTTTCATGCCCTTAGCTGCTCTCTGCACCATCATGAGTGGATAGATTGAATGGGGGATGGTTTTGGAACAAAGCTGAGGGCAGGAGGGCTTTATCTTAACATATTTCACAGCATGGAGGCAAGGGGAATGGGGGCAGAGCTGCCGGGATACGGATCCTGACAACCCCAGGTGACAGCCGTACTGACTCTCTTTCCTCTGCCCTTGGACCCTTCCAACTTTCAGCCAACAAATCACCTAGAACAATGGGCTGGTTTAAAGTAGAGCTGATGTCCCAAGGAACTCCATATGGGGCCATCAGGTTTCAACCCCATTCGCTGATGATGGCGGTCACTCTCTGTGTGAACATTCAGAATGTAAATGTTAACAAGTGAAGGCTTTGTTTAGACTCAATCTAGCAAAGGTATAGTAAAATACTGTGTTTCGTACATATTGTTATGGTTTTAATTAACAAAAAAAATAAACTTGGCTTGACTTGACTAGACACAACCTTAGCCCAAATGGAATTAGGCCCTTTTGCTCAAAAATATGTTTGCTGAGCCAGACAATCCCATTTAAGTTTTACATTTATTGCTCTAAAGTTGAGATTAATCAACTCATTGTTGTACGGTTGGCGCTCACAATCACGTCTTTATAAGGTGTAATCCCTAGTATCATTCATTAGTTTGTCGTCAACCCTAAAAATCTTTGTATCATAAACTTAAATGGATTTCCCCAGGTGTCGTACATTAAACATGTAAAGAATTCTCTGACCTGTCAAAGTACATCTAACATTTCAGGAACTGTAAATATGTATTGCCCATTAAAGACTTGTGATATTAGTTCATCAAAGACATAGGGGTCCTCTTTGTGACTGCCATGGGGTTTCCAACATTGTTTTAGAGATTGAGTTGTGCGTAGTTACTGCACGCATTCTGGTTTGATTCCTTCCTATATGAAGGGGAGGAATTTACGCAGGGAAAACAGGCCAGTAGACGTGAAAATGTGTCAATTTTCACTATGGTAAACAGTAACTGCACTTTTATTTAATATGTTTTTTTTCTCATGAGCATTAACTTTTATGTACATTACACACAAGAACATAACCATGCACATATTAATTTGTCGAAACATAAGAATTAGGATGAATAAAAGGTTCATCATATATATATATATATATATATTGGGGGAAGGAGGAGGGTTCAGGGAACAATAAAACAAAAAAAACAAAAAAACCTGAATGCTTCCACAACGCGCTCCTCCAGGCTCCTTCTTCTGGGCACAGGCAACCAGACTGTACTATGGACAATCATGATGCTGCATGAAAGCAGCATCGGGATTGGCCTGTGCACCGGCAACTTGTGCTCCCAGGCAGACTGGAAACCTGTGCCTGCTCTCTCCAGCTCCTGCAACGCAGTTGGGGCTTGAGAGAGCTTCACTGTGCATGAGGGTTTGGCCAGCAGTCTCAGTCCAGCCAAACCCTCATGCGCAGTGAAGGAAGTGCCCACCACTCCCCTACCAACAGTGTCAGCCCCTAGACCCGCCCCGAAGACTCATTAGAGTCAAATGGAGCGGCCGCCTCTGGGTGGCAGTAGACGTGACGATTTGGGCAACAGTACTCCATTTATGTCTTTGCACAGTCTGGGACTTCGCTCTCTTTCCTGGACACACTGGTGGCCCTCAATACTTTCAAGAAGTGCCGCCCCGAGGCTGGTAGTGCACAGAGCCTGGTGCACGCACCCTCAAAACCTTGTTTGAAGTGGTTGACACCTATGTGCATCGCCAAAGCATAGTTACTTAGGCTGTGGCTGGGCTGCTCCAGATAACATTGACCTACTAGATAACGACTACTTCTCAATATGAGGAAAACCAAAGAATAAGCACAAATATCTGGCCTCTGCGTTAAGACACCAGGACTTTCAGGATGCTGACCTAGAATAACATCAAAGTGCAGATAGTGACAGAACGCACATATTCACTCACTCATCCACCTATGCATTCCTCTTCCATACATTAAGCATCCATTTCATAGAATATAATGCTGTTGCATTTTTTAAAAACAAGCATTTGCAATGCAATCAGTCACGCTTTTGGGACCTTATATCTATTTAGCTATGCATCACATTAGCCTGGGTGCTGAAACCTCTACTGTTCTTTAATATGGAGGGAAAGTAAGCACCAAACTGCGTGACATGCCAGGTATGGGAACACATGGAGAGAAATATTGCCTTTCAGCAGGAAATGTTATAGTCAAAAGCTCTGTTTTTAATATAAAATTAGGGCCTTCGGTGGTCATAGCACTGAAAATACAAGATTTGAAAAAAATATTATTGTCTACGGGTGCTTGTGGATGACAATTTCTATGGACTGGAATCTAGAGAATGCTTAATTGATTCTGGTATTTTACTGACCTCTGCTGGTCGTTTTCTATCAAGAAAGTTAAATAGAGGCAGTTGAACAGAAAAAAAAGCCCCAAGTGGAAGCAGACAAGTCCTAGGGCTGATCTCCAGAGCCCACAAAGTACATACACATATAAGTATATACTAAAGTATATAAGTATATACAAGAGGTCTCGAATGCTCTACCTAATAAAGTCTTATTCAGGAAAAACAAGAGAAATGACTTGCTCTTGAAACGTTAATAACATTGTCACACCAGAAAAATTGCGGTTTATTAATTCTAATAAAGGCCAATCAGGGCCATCATTAACCCCCTACTTTAGCAGCTTGAGCGGGGGTGGGTGCCACTAGACAATTTAGTATAAAATGAAACATGTAAGATGTTATTTATGGCTCCTTTCACTTTGGTCTCCAAGAATCTCAGAAAGATGATTTCTTTCAGTAGAAGGAAGGGAGGAAATGAGTGCTGGAGCGATGATGAGAGGACGGATGGGTAAATGTACAGATGCATGGACGAAGAGAAGGATGGGTGATGGTTACATGGAGAGATGGATGAATAGTGGTGGTGAAAAGACAGACAGTATGGAAAGAAGGATAGTACAATGGATGGATGATGGACAAAAAAGGAAAGAATGAAAGTGAGAAGGAAGGATAGGTAAAAGATGGAGAGATGGATGGATGGATGGAAAAGGCTGAGAGAGATGGATGGAAGAACGTAAAGAACGGAGGCAAAGAAGGGGTGATAGCAAGATGGAGCAAGACAGAAAGAAGTGTGGAGAAAGAAATGCACAAACGTAAGGATGCATGGAGAACAGAATGGAAAGAGATGTAAGAATTTTAGAAATGCCTCGAGGGGCAAATCTCCAGAACAACTGCTGGATTTGCTTGCCTAATCCTCTCACTCAAATCTATTTCGGACATGGTTCAAAGTGTGGGGTATTTTATTTACTGGTTGCTGTCTTGAGGCCAATCAGTGCAGTGATTAATGTAAGGTGCTAAAGTGAAACAATCCAAAATACCCTTTCCTAATATAGAAGTTCATACCTCAGTTATAAAATAATGGGTAGTCGCGACCCTTGAAGCAGGGCAGGAGGTCTATGCTGACTTAAAGGTGTTCTGTTCAGGGCTGCTTTTGCACACAGGATGCAACGCCGATGAGGCTGCGGAGAATGATGGGACCCGGCTGTCACTGCTTTACAACCACTGCCCTATTGGTGCTGGTAGCAGGGCAGAAGATGCTTTGGTGTTGGGGACGTCGTTCGTGGCCTGAAGGACTATGCACTACCCCTGCCCATATCGATCAGGGACTGTTTACAATATTTGATATGAGATACCTATATTAATGAAGATGATTCCTGGTTCCTACAGGGGCAATAATTGAACACGGAAACATGTAGCTCGGCTGTCCTGCTTTTAATCTGTGGTAGGGAGTCACCTGTAAAAACATTTTTAGATCACCCACATGCAATTTTAATATAGGTCTGACAGTTTAACAAAGTGAGAACATAAATGTCGGCATACGGGACTTAATCGCACCCAAACTAGAGAACCCGTAATGGGAAGACTGCAAAACCAGTGAACAGTAGTACTCTCAAATGCTTCCCACTGCAAGATGTGATAGGTGAGGGTTCATCATCCTGAATGAATAAGGAAACCTATAAGAATTTATGATAATTATGTAAGAAGTCTGGCTATTTCTCTCAGTAGTTTTGTACTTCTTGTATGTTTATGTCTGTTTACCAAAAGCGCAAGACATTTCTTTAACTCCTCTCACTCCTGTTTTAATGTGTGAGCTAACTGTAAAGTACCTGTCCTGTATGTGCGAGAGAATTGCGTGAGGTTCCCTCTGCTACTGCCACCGACCCTTTACTTATTATGTCTGATAGCAAAACTTGCATTGCTGCTGTTCGTGTTGTACCTTTACGGTCCTGTAAAAAAATCCATTACACATAAAAAAATTATTCACACTGCCAATGCTTGTTTTAATGCATTATGTATGTGAAAGAGCGAACCCGCACAAAATCTGTGAGCCAAGTTTACTTTTGATTTTATGCATGAAACAAGTAGTTTTTTAAATCTAATTGGTGTCTTTGTAAAATTTTAAAACACAGCTGACCCGTGGCTCCAGCCAATTCTGCCATTTTAGTCAATCATACTTTGCATGACTGAGTCTTGAGCTTAGAATGATACTGTTAAAAGCAAAACTACAAGCTCCATAATGCAGCTTGTTGTTGGTTGAAACAAAATGGATGATGGTATCCTGTGTCATAGTGCCAAACCGCAGGTCTGTAAAATGCAAAATAAAATTTTATTCTTGGCTATAAGCTTTTTTTCTTGTAGGCAAGCACGGGTTAAACAGCCCAGTCGGTGAAACTTAAGAGATAGTCTTTCAGATGCAAATGTGAGTATGTGACTGTCTAATGCGCTAACATTAACTTTAAAAACACGCAGAAGACATTGTTTACAAGAACAATGTGAGTAGCAGTTAGACATATCTAGAGACACAGAGAAAGGTAAAATAATGCACTGTCGTCCCTCTTCCCAAGCACATCCTTGGTCTAGAAGTTGGTGCAATATATAGGTAGCGGGCTTAGACTAGGGGAGGATAGAATTTGTGGAGTTTGATTCAGCAGAATTTTGTGGAATTGCATTAAAATTCTGCCAAATTTAGTGGAATTTCACGGCCGGGCAGAGTGGGCATATGGCACTATTTTAATAGAGCAAAATGCACCCTTTCATCCAAAAATGGATGTGAGGATGCATTTTGCCTAAGAAAATAGCATGGCCAAATATCACTCGGCGCCCTTGCATACTCTACAGTGACAATCCGAGTGGTATGCAGTAGTGTCTAAACTTTGGAAACCACTGCATAACTTTTAATTCAACCGGCAGAGTGGCAGAATTTTAATTAATCAGTAATTCCACTGTACAAGAGTAACACAGAACTATCAAAACTCATCCAATATCACCGGCAGACTTGCCATTTTTTCCCAGGCTTAGCTAGGCCACTGTGGTGCGCCTTGCGTTGAACAAGTGCAGCATATGCTGCATGTGCTGCCCGCGAGTGCCGCCAGTGTGCAGTCATTAGCTATTATGAGAAGTAGTGGGATTGGCATTGTAACTATGGGGATGGAGGCCAAATTTCAGCAGGTCCGACATAGGTTTCCTGCTGCATTTCAAAAAAGTATACAAAGGTAGCTTATCATGGCACAAAGTTCAGCACAGGACCTAATTATGAGCACCAGGGCAAACTGTTAACTGCATGAGCAGGCCTCAAAGCCCTCTCTGGCCATGCTTGCAATAGCACCTACAGATACTAGAGAAAGCACCAGCTGCAGGAGTGCCCTGCAAAATTCATGCCTGCTTCTTCCTGTAGCATGAAAAACATAGATGTACATGTATGATCTGTAGTGCAATATGCTTAGCAGGCAGTAGAGTCAAGGGGAGGCTTGTCAGTAGCTTTTGGGGGCCCTGCTAAAAAACCTCATGCAAATCCCACTGCTCTTTCCAAATGGAAAAATATATTTTTCTAAATAAAAAGAAAGATTTCTTTTCCAGGCAGCTCCAGCATATGGCCCCATCTAGTGGTGTGACTGCCTTTATCTCCCTCATAAAAAATTAACTGGTCAGGACTACTTTTTTATTACATAAATACATTTTGGGGCATTGGACCTTTCTGGGACTACTCTGGTTCAGGAAAACAGTCATCTGATATGTGCCTCATGGCACGCTTGTGTTGCTTCATGATTCCCCGCTGAAATGAAATTGTCAATAGGTAAAAAACATCTGTGATAAGTTGGATTTTGGAAGAAGAAACAGAGCCCTTCAATAATACCTCTCCTGTCCAGCTTGCCACTGTACTATGGCCTCTTGCCTGTTTGTCTTCTGGGTTCAACATGGCACACAAGCACAAGATCTCATGGGTGGCAGGTTCTTAACTAGACTCCAACCTGAGCAAGCTGTTACTGCTGACAAGTCACAATCTTATGCTTGCCACAAAACTATGGAGACTGCAAAGACATTAGCCCTCAAGGTTGCTTTCTAAACATCACCTGCCTAGAATGGCCAACACTGATACACGATCATCCACATATTCAAAGCTGTGTGGGGGGGATAGAAACTTTGGTGACACCACCAACCATACGTTCATTCCTCTGTTTGGGCAATAAGCAAATCTCATTCTAGGACGGCCCTGAATATAACCTCAGCGACACATCAATCATCGTATGCTCTCAGATCTATGTCTATTGTCTGAACTTCCTGGTTGACAACTTATCAACATTAGGTTTCATACCCATAGCTGCATTTGGTACACTGCCAGCAACTAATACTACAAACACAAGTGTGCAGAGGTCTACAGGCAAGGCGTTGAAAGTCAGAGTAGGGCCCAAATCTTTCCCAAGTGCTGACTTCTTAGGCTTTGAAGAGAATATAATTTCTCACCAACCAATAGTTGTCTATCCTCCGAAATCTTACTCACCTGGGAACTTTTTCAATTATCACTACTCACAGATAAATGTACACACATCTAAATTAAAGCCCTATTTGGCGCATTGTACTCCTTCACCGACTGACCACCTCATATTCCTTGCCTAAAAAACACTTCCACACCTACTGGTTCATGCTGTGGCCATGTGGGGGTGTTGGCATGTGGCCATGTGAAGCAACATGGAGTCTACACGTTTCCCTTGCAAGACAGCTAGTTGAGCCAATGGCTGTTGATGGCCCACAAGGAACATTCAATCGTGGTTGGTTATTAAAGCAAACATACAGGGCAGCCTATCTTCTTTCTTGGATATAGACCGGTGGTCTAGTCATAACATTGAACATTTTGAGTGAGAATCCGCAGAAAAATATCAGCTCTAGTATGAAGTGTGTCAATTTTATTCAAGTCACATTTTCTTCAAACAATACAAGGAGACAAGATTCAGGGGACAGGAGGCAGGTGCCTTGTTCAAAAACAAATTAGAATTTTGATATATCTTATTAAAGGAGATTTACAAACTGCAAGCAGCAGCATGATTTTAAAGAGATGAGCCAGTGCATACATTTTTTACAACTTTATCAAGGAAATGATACCCTTATCAAACAAAGCCAGCATACAGATCATTGGTTTTTAATGCCTGCTCACAGCAGTTAGAATTGGAAATACGTGTCGCCGACTATAAATATATGTGAAAAATAGAAAAGCATAAACACAGGCAACCACGTCCAAATACAGGATCAGACTCCGCAGGCTGGTCCTGGATGAGAATGTAACAAGCTTTATGGACACACCTAGAAGGCAGACACATTACTGAAACCTCAGCCATGGGGAGAACAAAATGTACTCCCGCTGACACTGCCGCGAAAATGAGGGGCAAAGAACAGCCGACACGCAGCATCCCTAAGGGGATCTGTAACTTTGCACAGTTGGAAGTGAAACAAAAGATTCAAATTCTGTCGGGAGAAACCTTATAGTAATGAAGTAATAATAATTGGTATTTTGTAAACATTAAAGCTTTGTGAAGGTTTGAACACCGTTGAGACCTGCCAATAATATAGATAAGGAATTAATGTTAAGAGAGCATGAGACAGAAAGAGACAGAGAGTTGGAGAGATAGCAGGAGGGAAAGAAAAAGAGTGGGAAAGAAAAAGAGAGAGAGGAAGGAAGGAAGGAAGAGGAGGGAAGGGCAGGGAAGGGAAGGGAGGAAGGGAGGGAGGAAGGAAGGGAGGGAGGAAGAGGAGGGAAGGGAAGGGAAGGAAGGAAGGAAGGGAGGGAGGAAGGAAGGGAGGGAGGAAGGGAGGGGGGGAGGGAGGGAGAAGGGAGGGAGGGAGGGAGGAGGGAGAAGGGCGGGAGGGAGGGAGAGGGAGGGAGGAAGAGGGAGGGAGGGAGGATGGTTGCGCACTTAATTATGATTACGGCTGTTGCAGTCCTTGAGAACTTGGCTCTGATGATGCCCAGAGCCCAGTTGGGACACCCCAACCAAAGATTACTCAGCAGGACCCCAACTAGGGCACTCATCAGTGATGGACTGGATTTGGCAGCAGCTCCACCCAGTTTACCGTGTCCATAAGTTGTCTCTCTTGCCTCCTCTGTCTTCCGCAGATTCATCCGCAGTGTTTCATGCCCTTAGCTGCTCTCTGCACCATCATGAGTGGATAGATTGAATGGGGGATGGTTTTGGAACAAAGCTGAGGGCAGGAGGGCTTTATCTTAACATATTTCACAGCATGGAGGCAAGGGGAATGGGGGCAGAGCTGCCGGGATACGGATCCTGACAACCCCAGGTGACAGCCGTACTGACTCTCTTTCCTCTGCCCTTGGACCCTTCCAACTTTCAGCCAACAAATCACCTAGAACAATGGGCTGGTTTAAAGTAGAGCTGATGTCCCAAGGAACTCCATATGGGGCCATCAGGTTTCAACCCCATTCGCTGATGATGGCGGTCACTCTCTGTGTGAACATTCAGAATGTAAATGTTAACAAGTGAAGGCTTTGTTTAGACTCAATCTAGCAAAGGTATAGTAAAATACTGTGTTTCGTACATATTGTTATGGTTTTAATTAACAAAAAAAATAAACTTGGCTTGACTTGACTAGACACAACCTTAGCCCAAATGGAATTAGGCCCTTTTGCTCAAAAATATGTTTGCTGAGCCAGACAATCCCATTTAAGTTTTACATTTATTGCTCTAAAGTTGAGATTAATCAACTCATTGTTGTACGGTTGGCGCTCACAATCACGTCTTTATAAGGTGTAATCCCTAGTATCATTCATTAGTTTGTCGTCAACCCTAAAAATCTTTGTATCATAAACTTAAATGGATTTCCCCAGGTGTCGTACATTAAACATGTAAAGAATTCTCTGACCTGTCAAAGTACATCTAACATTTCAGGAACTGTAAATATGTATTGCCCATTAAAGACTTGTGATATTAGTTCATCAAAGACATAGGGGTCCTCTTTGTGACTGCCATGGGGTTTCCAACATTGTTTTAGAGATTGAGTTGTGCGTAGTTACTGCACGCATTCTGGTTTGATTCCTTCCTATATGAAGGGGAGGAATTTACGCAGGGAAAACAGGCCAGTAGACGTGAAAATGTGTCAATTTTCACTATGGTAAACAGTAACTGCACTTTTATTTAATATGTTTTTTTTCTCATGAGCATTAACTTTTATGTACATTACACACAAGAACATAACCATGCACATATTAATTTGTCGAAACATAAGAATTAGGATGAATAAAAGGTTCATCATATATTGTGTTCATTTCCAATCTTGAAGTCACTCACACCTTCACTAACATCAACGATGTAACCAAACAATACTAAAGCCCACTTTGCTCCACTCATCTTATGCATCAGTCATTTTTCAACAGTGCACCAATCCTGTCCCCCCAGGTCTAGGGATTGCATTATTTTGCAGGAGTAACATAACTTCAAAGCTCAGATGTAGAATTACAGATTTATAAGAACAATATCATAGGGGTAGGCTCCCCCATCTCAAGCCTCCATTCATCACGTGGTGCTGTTCATCCCCGCATCTATGAAGGATGTGACCACTTCTGTCCACAGGTCTGCTATTGGTCTTTTATGGACATCCCTCCATTCCTCAGCTTGTATAGCGGCTCTCTTCCATAGACCACTTCTCTACTGCTATTTTCCATCTGCTATGCAGTAGTCCTGAGGATGCTCAGTGTTACGATATGTCACTACGAGCAATCACTATGCTAGGTTCAAAAATATATTTCCCACTTTCTTCTGGTGTGGATATAATGCAAGGAGGCACACTTCAATTGTTTGCAATTTTATTATTTTTAGCATGCACTCATGTTAGCTCCATGACTAGCCCAGAACTGTGCTATAATGGAGCAGCTCCACACATTGTGCATAAAGTCTGCATAAACAAACCCGAGTGATGGCAGTGCATAGTGTCTATCTGCATCATGACATTTAATCTATGTGGAGTGATGCATGTGGTGTGTAGGTAATTGAACTATGTTATAATTTACCTGTATTATGGTGTCTTCTTTGCTATGCAACCCTAACTATGTCATGACCTATGTAACTGTTCAGAAGCTTGTAGATATTATGGGTGGTCAGCGTTCAAATGTTGTCAGTTGATTAGATAAGCTGTATGGTGGCTGGTGGTTTTCACCAGATTGATGATGAACCTATGGTGTATATCCAGAGTTCACTTGTTTGCACCATTTTCAGCTCATCATTTGTTCTTAGCAACTGGGCTGAATTCCAATCAAAGTAATCTCGATCCAGTCCAAGGTGAGGTGTCTGTCTTGGGTATTGTCACGATCAATGCGGCTCTTCAGTCTCGGTACAGCAAAAAACAGACTATCCAAACTGAGGTGCAAGCGGTTGTGGGATCATTGACAGAATATTGGAAACAGAAATATTGTGTGGACATAATATTGTGTCAAAAATAGCGAGGACCAAAATATCTAGAAGGTAGGTGTAAATAGGTAAGTATAGATTTGCTATTCTTAACTCCACATCTACATACCTTGAATATATATATATATATACATATATCGTTAAGGTACATATATGGGGAGCTATATATAGTACAACTTTGCTTACCTATAGAAACTTATCTTCATGATATTTGTGTCCTCGATATTCTTGACACAATGTTATGGTCCACAATGTTTCCGATATTCTGTCAAAATACCCGATTGTGCAGGCACTGCTTCTCTGCTTTCTTGAGAGGTGTATGCTGGTAACTCTTTTATTGCATCTCCTGGTCTTGATTCCTTAATCGTCTGTGTTTTGCAGTTTCTGGTCATAACCCCTGCAAGTGTTTTGCTGTGTGCAACGGCCCCCTCAGAATTTGATATTAGCTCTATCGCCTCCAGAAAAGTTGAAGCAAGGTACTATGGAGGTGAGAGACATAAAGTATGGGTGTCTGATCAAACTTCTGAGTTACCCAGTGAGTCAGAGGTGGTAAACTCCTAAAGGAGTGTAGCCATAAATTGGATTAGCTATATGTTCATGAGGTGGATGGGGTGGATGAGATAAGGTTGTTTATCCATTTAATTCATTCAATGAAATGTCTTCATTTAACATCAATCTATATGTGGAAAGATGGAAAATCCAGTTTTGTTCTTTTCTAAAGAGAGCCTTCTAGCTCATGTGTGGGTGTGCCTCGAGGATGGTCCACCATATGTCATCTAGTCATTGTCCCTGGTTTGTAAAGTGTGTGCACATCTTTGTCTTTATTCTGTGACACCGAATGTTATTATGGTGTTCCGTGATGCATATTTTTACCGGTCTGCTGGTCATACCGATGTACCTTTTGTTGCAAGGGCATGTCAATGTATATATGCAGTTGCTGGTGTTAAAGTTAGTATGTCTCTTCTGTATCCAGTTCAATGTACTTGTCAGTTTTACTTTCTTTGTCGTATTAGTCAATGAACATACAGTACAAGAACCGCAAGGGAACTGCTCCCTCACTGGGGGTAGATCCCATAGAGATCTCTGATCAGATCTTGTTGGTATTCGTGGTCTTGTATGTATGAGGATGTCTTTCATATTCATAGTACGTTTAAAGGCAAACCTAGGTTGAGGTATAGTCTGTTTGTAAGATACCCCAATGTTTTTTGATGATCTTACAAATTCTATTTGAGACTGGTGTATATGTTGTTACCCACGTCAGTGTATCTGCCTGCTGTTTTGTATTATGTTCCAAGAGTGCCTCTCTCTTATTATTTTTGGCTGTTTTTACTCTATTCTTACACTGTGTGCTGGGTACTCTTATCTTTACAGATTGTCTGATAGTTGTTGTGCCTCAGTATTGTAGTCCTACATGGTGCTACAATTATGGTGTAGCTGTAAAAATTGTCCGTATGGCAAATTGTCCCTAAGAGCTATTGGGTGATGACTGCTGTAAAGGAGTAAACTATTACAGTCAGTTGGTTTTCTGTATTTAGTAGTAGTCACCTTCCCCTCCGACAAGGTAATCATCAGGTCCAAAAATTTGAGATATTGCTAGAAAAGCGAAGATATGGATTCATGGTGTTGATCCACTGGCCAAGGGCCTTGCATGTCAGCCTTTCAAAAAATAAAAATATCATCAATCTACCTACGTCATAGTGATATGTTAGAGGTAATGGGATTGGATTCTTGAAAAATCATGTCCCTTTCAAAGGCTGCCATATACAGACATGCCAGGCTAGGGGCAAATCGTCTTCCCATTGAAGTTTCCTGGGTCTGGTGGTATAGCTGTTTGTCAAATTGTAAAAAGTTCTCAGTGAGAGCTATAGTGGCGCACTCCATGATAAAGCTGACTGGAGTTGGTGAAGTCCATTCTTCAGCTAGTAGTGCACTCTCCACCACAACAAGTGTAGCTGTTTGGGGTATGCTAGTGTAGAGTGCCTCTAAGTCCAATGTGATCAGCAGGTCAATCTTATGGGTGTCGTGGGTGTTCTCGATCAACGGTAGGACACCTTTATTGTCCTGTAAAAAGTACGGTGTACTGTCAGGCGTGGCGGGTTTAGGCGCCTACCACGTTTCATGGACAGAATTGACACTACATTTCCCATGATGACCGGCCGGGCGCATGGGTATTTCTGCAAGGATATGCATGCAACCGGCGTGCGTAATTATTTCCAGTTCAGGATTTCAGAACCAGATTAGACCGTGACGGGTGCGCGGGTTGCTCTTTGTTGGATGCTGCGAGAGAGCGACCCCCCTCCAGGTACCTGATTAGATCTTCAGCATGTGAGCAGGGCTCTGCTGACACGCACTGAGTAAAGACAGGAGTTGTCACTTTATTTTGCTCCACTACGATCACCTCGAAGAATTGGATCGAGGTAATCGTCTTCCGTTTCATGACTGTTCCGCAGGCTGCTTCCTGCGGATTATCTATCCTAGACTTCCTTTGTTCTTTAATTTTCGGACTTCGTTTAGGAAGGATTCTCCTTTAGTATTCTCTCAGAAGGTGACATAACCTTATTCTGGGAGTGTTGCTTTTCCATTTTGTTTTTGGCCTTGGTACTTACCTTCCTGCATTTTCGTTTGTGAACCAATGTGGATTAGCGTTCAGGTGAACGCGAAGAGTTCTGTTGGATCAGGGAAAGGGTTCAGTTGTGCGAGACATTGATACTACTCAGTGCTGAACTCACCCTAGGATCTTGTTCTTTTTTCAGTCGCTTCTTTTATGCTTGTGGTATGTTAAATGGGGGATTACCTACTGACTTGACAGGTCATGTTTTGAGCCATGTATGTATGAGACAGAATACAGATATAATCATTTATGTTCTTATTTTAGCAGAAACAACAAAGAAGAAACAACTGGATGGTTGTTGTCCAGATGGAAGTTCTTCTATGGAAAAGGTGTTTATACGTTTGAAGGTATACAATATTCCTGGTACTTAGCAAGAGTAAATGAGCGTAGACAGTTTAATATCTGCGTACTAATGTGTTGTTTTCTTTCACAGCTTCCTATTCCCTTCAGTTCCCTGCCCTATTCCCTATCCCTCGCTTGACCACTTCACTACTCTATGTATATATACATAACCATAGAGTTGGAGATGTCAGGAGGTGGACCATTTTGAGCAGCATTTCCGGTTCTGAGGTGTTCATATTCGCTGGATACTAACACTGGGAGAAGTAGAGCAGGGTGTACAGGCGGGCATTCCTCTGCTTTTTTAATGGTGATATTAACAAACTGCCCATAACAAAATCAATGAGTAAAATAAATAGTCCTACATTCATACTGTTGTTATATGCCTTACATCCATAGCAGGGTAGCATCTAGGTCATTCAGATAAGGGAGATGGAGTAAATAGGCTTAGAACTTTTCCAGCTTCAAGTATAGGGGCTCGTGGGTTTTTGAGGCCACTGGGGTGTCCTTGGGCAATATGGAATGTCTATCAGTTCTTGTCGGATTCATAATGCCTCCTTCAGCTGCCACAAAATGAACACAGTAATCAGCTACAGGAATGAAGGAGAAGGAAAAAGGACACAAATTAAGGAGTTTTATTACAATTTCTGAATATTTATGAAAAACCGGCGGGCGGGGTGGCCGGCGGGTAGCACAGTTTGGTGGTAGAGTGTGTGGATTCCTGCAGTAATTGGCATCTGAGCTTCATACATTTTATGTAGAGTGCCTTAAAAGATGTTCTGTTAGGAGCAGAAAGAAATATCAGTGCTACTCCAATGAAGGAACTGCTGTTGTCTTATTTTGGTAGCCCCCATGCAACTCAAAATACAAGGCACCACTCATAAGCAGTTCTTGAAATGAGGGCCCCCTTATCTGATTGTTTGCTGCCGGTGGTACTCCAACCACTGCTGTTTGGAATAGCCAGGGCCACCTCCTCATTAGCTCTCTGTCAAAGAAATTCAAGTAGGATGTCTGAACAAAACAGCACCGGGCACCACACTTTGGAACCCCGAATCGAACTCAATCAACGAGGTTAATGATTAGTTGGGTCAGAAAATATTGAATTAAATTGTATTATAATGCCTTTTCCCTACTGGAGCATCTGAAGACTGGCTGTCCTTTTCCCTTGCCCTCATGTATTGCCTTTTCTGGGTTCCTAATGTTCAGACTACTCTCCTCTGCTTTATTTCAACACAGCAAGCTCTAGAACAGTCAGCCGGCTGCATGTTACACATTAAATAAAACACCAATACATATATGCATACATTCATCACACAAGCAAACATACCATTGTGTTCTGCTGCTTTGAATTCTTGCCAAGGAGACTGCTGCTTTTCATCCCACATGGACTTGCAGGGACGTCAACTCACCAAAATACCACGAGTAGCGGACATCTTATCATGTAACAATTGATCCCAAAGACATCACATTTTTGACTTGTTGTCCATCCTTAACCCCTCATCAGCCACTGATAAGGGGCTAGGGGATGGGCAAGGAATAGATCTCCAGAAGGTTTAGAGAACCCTGCTCTATTTCTCTTGATATTGTGGCCATCTTGCTCCCTGATACCAGAACTGGAGAGGGCAATGCAAATGGCACCAAAAGATAAGACAAGGTAGCAGTTGCTACCCCGGGCTACCCTCAACAGATGACCATGTAAACTTTCAATCAATGCCTCTGGAGATCAATGTTACCGTTTTTAATAGGTTGACATCAACTGTGCAGATTTTACAACTATATTTTGTTCCTTATTTTTTATTTATGACAAAGTTACACTTTGGCTTTAGTGGTCACCATGAACAAATGAATGAATAAATGAGGTATTTGTATAATGCAACAGCTGCTAAAAAGCAAGGTGTCCTGGCACTACAGACTACAGAGGATCAGGTAATGCTCCAGTTGGCTGCAGAAAAACAGGTTTTTAGTTGCTTGCTGAAGAAAAATTCAGCTGGCACACATTGAAGGTCAACTGGGAGAGAATTCCAGAATTTTGCTACGAAGAAGAGGAAGGATCTGCCTCCAAATATGACTTGATCATTGCGTGGACCTCTCAGTAGATGTGCGTTTTCTAATCTAAGTGCCTTGGTAGGAGTGTATCCTTTTTGTCACGACCACAGGAACTCCTCGGGATCTAGGCGATGCTCAAAGGGGTCCACCTCTCGATTTCCCCAACTCTAACATAAGATACACAGAGTATTGAGAAGATCAAGTGAGGGAAAGGAATTAGGGTGGGAACAGCTGGGAAAGGATACCTGAAAACAGAAAGCACAAAGATTACTACAGGGTACAATGCTATCAACTCTCATATGGTCTCACTAAGAGGACTAGTACCTGCTCAAACAATTTCCACCAGCAGCGGAGTTCCAATATCAAACTCACTACCCAATGATGATTCGTCTCACACCAGGAGTAGTATAAACCTACAACGCAGAACACATTGGTTAGGTTTACTTGCAACCCCCCCTTTACATTTATAAGCCGCCACCCTTAAACATACATACCCTTGTGTTTGCCTTTCCCTTCCAAAGTAAATAAAATGACAGGACTAGACACCACAATCCAAAGTAGTCAGAAAGGAGCAGAGTCCTGATCCTAGCATACAAAGGCTTCTCAATGATCAAGCACGAAAGATCCTGCATAAATGTTCCAAGCACCTCAGTGTTCGAATAATAACTCGGAAGCTCCTCGAGAATACAGGAAAAACAAAAATAGAACTATCTTGAGATTATCGGTAATTAACTCCTTGTAATCACATTAACAGTTATATGGCAGTCTTAAAGAGCGCACACCACCAAATACCTTCTCTGGCAGCGCCACTTCGTTATTTTACTTGCGTCCAGCGCTGATTCTCGAACCTGCTGCCACCCGAGCCCGGGTAGCCAAGATCCCCAACAGCCGTTGGAGTCAATTCTTCTACAAGGAAATCGGCCCCCTGCACCTTTGCGTCTCACTCCTTGAGAACACTATACTAGGTGCTAGTTGCCCAGAAGTAACCCGACTCCGGTTAGAAGACACCGCGAGTCGGGATCAGATCAAGGATCGGTCCGCACTGCGTACCAGCAGGCTGCTTAGACGATAGATACCCGCCGGATCATTTTCTGTCATCCAGGCGGAATATCGTTGAGTCCTGAAGCCGCCAACGAAGAATCTCTGTTCCTCACAAACACGGAATTACGCATGCAATTAAACGTGCGTTTCTGGCTAAAATACCCGGAGGCCCCTCTTACCACTGCCTTCTGGGAGCTGTATTTCCTAAGATGATTCCTATTTTCCGGGCGGAGGTTCCATTGATAAACTTCTAGGTAGGCACGAGGGTCAGGTCCTGACACTTTTACCAGCTTCTGCAGATAAGCGGGCCGGTCTTAGTTAAGACCTTATAGGCAATTAGGATCATTTAGATTTCGAAGTGGACAGAGAGCCAGTGAAGAGATTTAAGATTTGAACACATCTATAGACATCTAGGAATTTTAAGGACCAATCTAGTGGCAACATTTTGAACAACCTGTTGCTGGGCTGTGGAAAATTCATTTGAGATGGCCCAAGTAGATGGCGTTCCCATAATTCAATTAACATATATTTAAGGGCATAATTGCCATTCTTAACAGTAGATGGAAAGAAGTCCAAGATTTTACTCAGAGACTTAAGACGGCCCCAGAAAATACTCGCTAATGTGAAAATCTGAGATTTGAAAGAGAGATCTACATGGAGTTTCATACCCAAGTTCTTGTCTATTTTAACTGGAGTTAGGGCTAGAGGAAGCTCCGATAGCCATCAGATTGCGTTGTCTGTGAGGCTAACTTTGCCAAAGATAGCAGTTCTAATTTATAGGAATTAAGTTTTAAGCAGCTGTCACGCAGCCACAAGGTAACTAACTATCGACAGGCAGGTTTTGAAGTTAAGATAGTTGGTGGCAAGATTGCCTCCACTGATGGCAATGAGTTGATATGTCTTTAGCATAGGCTACAATGGAGAATCCAAAGGGATACCCCAACTGAGCAAAGCAGGTATATAGGCATTTAAAAATGTGAGGCTGATAGAAGAGCCCCGTGGGACACCACATTTAGGCAGATAGGTGGTTGTTTGTAAGAAAGAGAAAAAAACTGATTCATTTCTGTTTTTAAGAATAGACACCAGCCAGTCTAGGGCTAAGTTATGGCAGCCCAGTTAGTGGAGTCAATGTAGTAAGATTGAATATAAGATTGAATCAAAGGCTGAAGGGAGGTCGAGTAGGATGAGAGCAGTTGATCCCCCTGCGACCAATGTGGCCCTAATTTGCTCTGTGCTAGCTAAAAGAGCTGATTCTCTGCCATACCATGGTCTGAAACCTGACTGAAAGATGTCTAAGCAGAAACTGGCTACTAGAAAGCTGAAAAGTTGGTAATTCACCAATGTTTCCAGAGCTTCGGCTGCAAGTGGCAGGAGAGAGATAGCCCAGTAATTAGAGAGGGTCAGCAGTGGCCTGCTAAAGAAGGGGAATAACCTTTGCAGGCTTCCATTTAGTGGGGGCTGAAGCTGAGGTTTGACAACTGATGTAAGGGCATATCTAACACACCATTTGCCAGTTCAAAGATGTTGGAAGAACAATGATCTTAGGGGGATCCTGAATGACAGGTGGCAAGCACAGATGAAAACTCTGTAATTAAGGTTGGAGAGAATTGATGGAGTGCAGGCTTTAGAGGTTGGTGAGGGGATAAAGTGGGAAGTGGAAATGACACTGCCGGAGGTTGTGGCAGGAAGTTGGAGTAGAATGTGCATTCTTTGTTGTGAAAACATTGAGCGACATTGTCGCAGAGATTTTGTGAGGGGGTCATTCTTTTCTTATTGACAGGCTGTGGGTTGAAGCATGGATGTTACAGTGGTGAAAATGTATTCAGACAATTTGGATCAGTGGACATTTTTTTGCTAAGAAGCGGGCCTGCAACACATGTATAACTTTGTGGTAGTATTTGAAGGCCCAATAATATAGTTTTTTGCATCCTCTCAGTTATAAACTGTTTTCCAAATACATTCTAGTTTTAAAAAAATATATTTCTTCTCCTCTCTTAGGGTATTTGAGTACCAAGGGGAGTGACCAGTTTTGATAGGAGCTAGTAAGTCCAGGACTGAGGTGATTCAGGAGTTAAACTAAGATACCTGAGATTATAGGGTGTGTTTTTTGGAAGTGAGTTTTTTTGCTTAAAGCTGCTGTGAACAAGTTAGGGTTCACCTTCGACCGGCATCTAAAGGGTCTCAGAACGTGAGAAACAGATTCCACCTGGAATCAGCAGCATCACTATGGGGGTGCAGGGGGTGCGGACCGCACTGGGTGACACCCTCGCATGGGGTGACACCAACAGGGCCGGTGTGTGCAGAGCAACCTAACCTTTCAGGAGGAGGAGGTGCCTGTGTGCAGTGCGCACTGTCTCCTCCTCTGCCACATCTAAGGGCCTCTCTAGGCCCGGGTGCAGGCGGCTGATGTCATTCCCACATGCGCATTGGGCCCTAAAAGTGCACATGACTGGCCTGCAGCAGCCTCACGAGTGACGAGGAGCAGAGGCTCTGTCTTGACCACCGGTTTCTGTGCCGCCCACCAACGTAGCCCCCCCTGTCTGCCACCAACACAGCAGGTGAGTCTCCCCGGCACCAATTGATTAATGATCGTGGGTGGTCAAGCGGTTATGCTGCCTGTGCTGTGCGAGTTATGAGTGAGTGACTTCTTGTGCAGGGCGCAGGGCGGAGCCAGTGCGGAGCGAGGTTGCCTGCCTCTGATAACTGATCACCGAGTTGTGGGCCCATCTCTTGAGCTGTCAGGAGGCCTGCGAAGATGACTTTCAGGCACAGCAGCTCTGTGTACATGCTGAGGCCTCTCGCCTGCTAGCCCGGCAGTTCTTCTCTTACTGAAAAAAGTGGCTGCAAGACGGGGTTCTCACTCTCTTTCCTCCTTTCTTTTATTTGCTTCCCTATGAAATGGATCCAAAAAAGAAAATCACTTTTGCTGGAAAATCAATGTCGTATTTTTCTGACATTTAATTCCAAAGTGCAGCATCGGGAATAAAAGTTAAAAAATATGAAAAAGAAATAACTGAAAAAGTAAGACAGAGTGGTAGCAAACTGGCCAGATTGATTTTATTCACACCCAAACACATTAGCGCCACTTTTACAGAGTTTGCCAGTGAAGCGCTAGTTTTGTTGTCTTGGCTTTGTTTTCCCTGGGCTTGGAACTAGTGCACCAATCCTGGAGGTACTGCAATGTGAGGATTAAAAAACAAAATTTGTACTGCTGCTCTGCATCTAGGGATGTTGTCTTTTTTTACCATACTGCTTACGTTTTGTAAGGATATAAGCAATAGCCATTGGAATGGGTCCATTCAGGGCCCTGTTGTCATGTCCTTAACTTTTCAGGCAAAAGAACTCACTGATTTCTGAACAGTGAGTGTAAAAGCGTTAAGGTAACCATGTTGTTCCTGCTTACATTTCACATGGTTTGCAAAATTTTGCATTCCCTATGATTGTTTGCTTTTTCCAGGATGCTGTCACTTTTTTCTTGTAGGCCACATATTGCTCTTGCCCAGTGCGTAATTTAAATTGAGCCGCATCCAGGTGTTTATAGTTGGCAACAATTGGGTTGTAGTTGAAGGCAGTCTGAGTTTTTCTCAGTGGGGCAGTATGGTGTTCAGTGGGGGAGAGGATGTGGCACTATGGCCAGAGCTGCTGAATTTGAAACTGGGGAACCAGGTTCAGCCTTAATAACCAGTCGACCAGACCACTCTCCTGAGAGAGCACTATCTCATGCTAGACCTTAGAAGGCTTCGCAAGACATTAGAAGCCCCGGTGTCGTAGCACCAGCAGGGGGACCCTAGCATGACAAGTGTAGGTTAACCTTCAAGGCTTGTCCACCACTATTCCTACTGAAGTTCACCTCCAGTCTTGCGGGCAGGCCTATGAAGCAGCACACCCTAGAACAACAGTGACCCTGTCACTGAGATCACAGGACCCTTGAGAAGGGCCAGCTCCTGGGCGGTGCACCCGCACCAGGTGCTGACTTTAGGTGGAGGCATCATTTTTGCAAGTATATTATGGTTTTAAAAGCGCTTGCTGCCTCCTTCCTGGCCTCCAGCAATTTTCGGTAACAATAAAAATGTCATGATGACTAGAGAGAGATCGGAATTTTGTCTAATGGAAGATTTGACTCATGGAAAGGTAGCTCAGAGGGTTAATGTACCTGCTGCAAAGAACATGTACCATGCAGATCACAAAGTGCACATAATGTAAATAGGCCAGAGGGCTACTGCTTTTGTCAGAGAGATCCTTTTGTTACTTGCAGTTTATAAGTTAAAATCCTAACATAGAACAGTTAGCTATTAACTGTCATCTACTCCGCAGCAACACAAGTGACATTTTTTATTAACTTTTGATACGTTTGAGCTACAAACAATTTATTAGTTTAAATGGTCAGATCACGCTGCAGATCTTGCATTATGGGGCAAATATGGCAGAGCCATTATTATTTAGAAAACATTTGCAAACTAGGATTTTTAGCCATTCATGTTTGAACTGCTGTTTTGGAAAAGGGAGAAGTGCTGATGACAAACTCCATGGCTCGGAGACAAATGGCTTGTGCTTCCACATTTTATCGTATTTGGGGACATTCTGTGATTAGAAGCATATCCCACTTTGTGAATACATTTTACTGTCAATAACTCCTTATAACCTTAAATAATCATGTGTATCCATTGGTTGATAAAACTGGGCAGTGAAACCAAACAAATACAAAAAATTGGGATGTTTGCTCATTCTGGCCGCACCTCTGGCTCCGCCCACTGATCCAATCCTTGGGTTATTCCCGCCCTCTGATTCTCTGCCCAAAGTTCCCCTACTTTTTTCCCCCCACTTCGACCGCTGATATATCGTGTTGCTGGATAGTGGGAACACCACACCAGTACAAAGTACCATACCTATGATATTATAAATTCCAATAAACTGTTGACTAGCAGGTAGCCCACTGTATAACCTGATTTATGAGTCATTATTACACTGTTGTTAACAGGCCCATTTTGTAAATATTGGACCTACATTTACAAACGTTACTAAGGATTCTGTATGGTCCCGTTATTTGCCAACTGTGTCCACTAGCGGACTCGGAGCAGAGGAGGTCCATGCGGTATGTCGTGAGGGGGTGACACCATGAGTTACCCGCACCGGGTGACACCAACCCTAGTGACGCCACTGCCTGGAATGGGACCACCGCGAGTTCTATCCATAGAAATGGGATTGAGTGTTCAATTAGAAGAGAAGTAACACAGTAAGGATCAGCTCTAGTTGTGCCCGGAATCGTGAGTAGGGCCACGGTACGGCTTGTTTTGCACATGTACATTATTTGGAGGTAGTCAGTGTGACCTCTAGCGTGCTCCTTGCTACTCCTGGCACTTCCTTTGCGGCCCCTTGGCTCAGAGGGGGCAAATAACCACTCTGAGGCCAGGGGCCGCAAAGGAAGTGCTAGGAGTTGCAGGGAGCATGCTAGAGGTTACAGCTGTGACCCCTGACTACCTCCAAATGACGTCCATGGATTTGCACCACCTGTTTACAAAGCATACATCCATAACATTTATCTACAACCTTACTGACGCATAGTCCGTTTCCCAGCTTTCTAAATAGTGCTGTTCAAGTGTAATCTAATATTTCAATGGTATTAGTCTTCTCTGAATTGATGGCGAATGCAAGATGAGCGGCTTTGAGCTGTTCGGCGAGTGATTGCAGCGCCGTACTTATGCATAAAACATACATTCCACCAGCCGTAAGTGAATATATCATTAGCATTCAACTAACCTCACTGACGAAGGCAGCTGAGCAAAATGCCATAGTGTGGAGTCAGGGTTCATTAATTACACATGTTAAAAGGAGATGGAAATGTCAGTTAAGGGACAAATATATACACAGCTCTTCAGGCAGCTGTTTATAGATAATACAATCTGCCCAATTCTATAATTCCGTAAAACGCATAATCTCGAAAATAGGCAACAAAATCCATTTATATTCTGTACGCACAGGGGAGTTTGGGGGTAGCGATGTGTGCTGGGTTAGAGATCTGCAATACTGAGGGCGATAATCTCTGCTAGATAAGGGGTGGCGACGAGGCTTTAAGGACTGATCTGAATACTAGAATGAGGAAGTTTTGTAGGGAATTCTGGAGCACTGTGAGCTCGCTCACTTGGTGGCTATAAGGAGCAGTGGATGCGAATGTTGATGCTTGTACCAGATATCCATGGTGAAAGGACGGTGTTTTTTGGGTGATTGGAGGAAGCAGTGAGATGATATGCAGTAGATCAGTGCATTGGGGACTAGATCCAGCTCTAAAGTCTTTTCCAAAATAGAAGGCAAGGTGTGGGTGGATTTCAATGATCTTGAACAGAAGGGGGATGGGTAATAGAACTCCGTGGAAAGTAGATCAAAAACTGAATCATTCTAGAAGCAGTAGGTTGTAAATTACTTTTGTTTTTGGAAAGAAACGGCACTATGCGACATGTGAGTGAGTCTGTGATTTAGAGGAAGGCAGAGATTCAAGGGTCATTGGCACATAAGTAGTTATAGAAATCAAACTCAGGTTATTTCACAGAGCAAGACTGTTTATAGGGGACATGATGAGCGAGGCAAGGACATCAGATTATTGCCCACAATAAAGTAACCTTATACTTACTCTGAGGCACATAGGGGGTTCCCGACCCATTAACAACCGAGTAAATGGGCAAGTTTAATAAAGAGCCCAAAGTTGTAGGTGAATTTACAGTTTCTATAAGATGCCTATTTAAATAAGATACGACTTTTGTATTTTGTCATTTGCTGTGGTTCCTGCCACTCTTCTTTTGTAGTAACACCATTCTAAGTTTTTTAGAATAGTACTACCTCACATTGGGGACTGCCTCCTCAACATTTTCACTATTACTGGCACTCTTAACTTCCAACCAGCATCTGGACATGAAGAATCACTCCCATTTTACTTAGCTCAATGTGGTAAGACCAAGAAATGGGGTCCAACTCGGGGGCTAGGTCGACGTAAACGCTTTAACATGCTTCATAACTTCCACGTGAAAATCCCACATTAATATCACCCCAGGAAATCCTCATTCATATATCGTTCTTCCACTTAGGCTAATTGAGACTGTTTTACTCAATATAGTCTTCTGCAAGATGGGCACAGTCATATTGCCATACCTACTGACAGTCCACTGTTATGGGTAAATGATAGGCCTGGGTGAAATTGTAATTACGCCAGAGTAACTTCAGTAATTACGCATTACTCATGTGATGCGAAAGTACTGAAATTAGGTGATTACGCCAGCTTGGGTAATTAAGAGTAATTTGGGACAAAAATCCTACCGCAGGAGTACAGGAACAATGAGCTAACAGATAGGGAGTTATTCACGCCTTTTAGCGCTGTTTGAATTAAACTGTAATTTTCTCTGCATTTCCGAGTGCAGGCTTTCTCTTTACGCGGAGGAACTGGGCTTGATGTTGAAAGGCATATGCAGAAGCACCCCCTTGCCTGCACCACCGACAATTAGGATGCACGCCAGCACGCGCAGAATCTTGGAGGTATGGTAAGGCAGGCGATGCCCTCGAGCACTGAACCGGATGAACGTAGAAGAAAGGTGGAGGCAGAGTCAGGAGTTTGATGCTGGGAGCTGAAGGACTACCCTTGGGGGAGACTTGGTGGTCTGCAGTAAGACCATTCTCTCAAGAACTAGAGGTTGCTCGGAGCCAGGCCCTCTGTAGTCCATTTGGTCGAGCAGAGCAACTTTGAGTGGGAGACGATTTAGTGTCAACCGCTGTTTCTATGGGAAGACTTCTGAGGAAATGAGGCTTACATGAGGATTGACACTTGTATACTGGATGTTACCAGGATTAATGACTGCACTACAGACAAGTACAATACTGCATGAACTGCTGGGCAAATGCTGGTATCGTTTTTAGTTTGATGTATTTATTTCCGGACATGTCTGAAATATGGTGTTTTCAGTTGACAAAGGCTGATTGAGAAGCCGAAACGTGTCCTGTTTGTCTCATGCGTTGTTTGAATTAAACAGTAATTTTCGCAGAGTTTCCCATTGCAGGCTTTCTCTTTATGTGGAGGAACTGTGTATATGACCCAGTGGCAGTCTCCATTGGGTAGTTATATTTAAGTCTGCGTTTCCATAGGAAATGTCTTTTTTACTTTCGTACTAAGTTTGGCGCCATTTGATGAATCTTGTCAAAACTTTCCAAACAGGTTCTCTTTTTTGCCTAGTTTGTGCATAAATGTTTCAGGGTGATATTACAATTGGGGCTGAGAAAGAGGGGGGGGTCCCTGAATGCAAAACCCCCATGCATTTTCTGTAGGCTTTTTTTAACAGCGCTACCGCAAAAAATACTGAACAGAAGTACACCAAATTTGGCATGAAGCTAGATCTTGGTCCAAAAGCATGCTTTTTATTATTTGGTGTAAATTCATTCGGTAGCTTTTGAGAAATTAAGGATCAAAATGATTTATAACAGCATTATGATTGGCTGAGGGGGGCTTTTTTTTCTTGATCCTCCTTGCTTTCAGTGTAGTAAGAATCCTGTGAGAGGGAGGGCTCTGATTAGTTGGCTGCAACATGAAAGGAACTTCGTCAATACAGGACACTGAGGACGTAGAGCTTTGTCCTGAAAATTCTGTGAAAACAAGATATAAAGGGGCAGGGTAGGGATACCCTGCCTTCTAGCCCATGTGGGGGGGTTGGGGGTCCCAGAGGGATCTCCCAAGGCCAAAATAAAAAAACAGATGGGTTGTGCCACAATCGCTTAGTACTCCTGCAGTATCTCAGCAACATTATTTGGGGAAGCACTTTTGTGAGGACCGCCTTCTTGAGCAAATTTCGGCCCTGGGACCTCTTCCCACAGAGCACGCCATTTACATCAAAGGAGGGGTGCATAGCCATCCTTCATGAGTCTGTAAAGGCCCATGGGAGCCCATCCCCTGGGGTCGCAACATAAATATAAAGGGGAATGGGTGTGCAGCCATGTAAAAGACCCAGGGACCACATCCCCTGTGCCCAGTATCAATATTAAAGAGGAAGAGTTGCACAGCCTGTGTACCAGAGCTTCTTAAGACCCAGTGGAGCCCATGCCTCATGGCTGCCTCTACTGTGGTGTCCTGTGGAGCCCAACCACGGGCCACAGATGGCCTGCCCTCAAGAGCCCAGGTTTAAAACACTTGTCTGCTTCCTCCTGGTGGGAGACTTAAAAATGCTCCCCTCAGTTTGGAGCAAACATTTGTTTCCCTGTCCATGCTCTTGTGAGCAGGGTAGCTCAGATTGCTCCTGCTCGGCTGGAGAAGTGATAAATACTTTCTCCCGCCAGGCGGGGCCAATAGTGGCTCCTGATCCACCCAGGATGGATGCATGCAGAGAGGCAGAGGGGACACAGTGGCCCTGGGTTCCCCAACATACTGTCTGTAGGTGCCCTGAGTGGGCATCAGGGCACCCACCAAAGGGCCCTGTGGAAGGGGTGTCTGGGGTTCAGGGATGGAGCGGCATGTGTCCCCCCCCTTCCCATTAAATGTATGTTTTGGCACCCAGGGGATGGGGTCCCCGGGGACACTATTGTTTCAGGGAGGGGCCCGCATGCCTTCCCTTTAAATATATGCCTTGGCTCTGGGAAATTGTGTCTCTGGGGTCACTTTTGGCTCAAGGAGGAGGGCCAGGTGCCCCCTCTGCTTTAAAGAAAAGGCCCAGGGGATTGGGGTCCCCGGGTCCTAGAGGCTGGGGTATGGGGACCGTGCACCCCTCCCCATATTTAAAGAAAACGGCCCCAGGGCATGGGGTACCTGGAGCTCATAGAGGCTCAGGGATGGGCCTACATGCCCCCTTCATATAATTAAAGAAAACGGCTTGGGTGATGGGGTTCTTGTGCTCCTACAGGCTTGTGGAGGGGTTCTGTGATTCCCCCTCCCCAATATTGTTTTGTTTTAAAGAATTGCCTGCTCCCACCGGCATCTATGATGGGTGCTGGCATGAGGCCATGGGGGCTCTGGAGCTCCCCACACATCCTACCACCAAGGGAAAGGATCTGGGTATCCAGGGTGGACAGCTGGACACCCAAAATACATTTTAAAAATGAAGAATAAATGAGTGGCAGGAGCTGCTCCTTTATCATTCTCTGCTCCTAGGAAGGAGGGCCCTATAATGCCCAAGGACATTAAAAACATCATATGTTAATGCTTTCTGCACCCCTAGACAAGGCAGGGGCACCACCAATCATTTATTTTAATGTTGTGGTGTGCTGCAGGGAGTGCAGCAGTCCCCGACAACATTACAAAATAAACAGTAAGTCTCCTAATTCATTAAATTCATGACCCTAGGAGAACTTAACATGATTTCTAAAGCTCTCCGAGCTGGAGTGCAAGGCCCACGTGTAGTTATTTTTATGATTGCTTGGTGGGGGTGGAAAAAAATGTTAAAAGAAAACATTGGTTTCATTAAAAAAGAAAAATGTCTGTGTCTTTCTTTTTATATTTTCAGTCCATAAATTGCAAATATAACAATAATGTTAATAGATGGAGTCACTGACACATTGATTTTTTAATTAAAACTTTATAAAACATTTATATAACAATCACTATTATTAAGCAATGCAGTGTGTGATTTTTCGCTTTACTGGATTTCAGTGTTCCAATACTTGCAGACTGTGTTTCCAGTCATGTCACTGTTTTTAGAATCCAGTCCTTCTTTTCCCTGTGTCCTGTCCTGTTTCTAATGTTTCTTGCTCTAGTCTCCTTTTGTCCTCTCTTATGTCAGTCAGTCAGTCAAAAGTACTTTATTCGGCAGCCAAGAGCCATAAAAGTAAACATTTCAAAAAAGACACATTTCATTGAAAGGCATTTTATACATAAAAGCTTAGGTCACATAGAAATATTACAAATATCTGTACAGAGCAATAAAAGGGCTTCCGGCTTTACTGTTTCATCGATCACATATAGACATACAAAGAGTACAACATATAAAGTTCAACAGTGCTAGGCATTAGACTAAAGGCTATAAGCATTGTCTCATAAAGTGCACATTATAATAGTTTGAAAAAACGTGTTTGCACTAAGTGAGGGAACAAGGTGGCTACTGCGGTGGCAACTTTTTCCTATGTCTGATAGCCCCTATTCGAATGCTTGCTATCCCAAAGCAGACCATGGGGGAGGATAACATTTGAAGATAGAGCAGAGCCGGCCTGACTTGGACAAATTGGCAGTCTCTAAGTAATGGTAACATTTGTTTTCTGTGCAAAGAATCGTAGTAGATGCAGAAAAACATAAAATGAAGAGTATCCTGCTCTGAAAAATTATTACAGGGGCAGGGTTTTATTGAACCAGGTTTCGAGTAACCTTGGGGAAATGCCAGAAGCCAGGGGACCAGGTTCAAATAAAATCGTGTCAAAACAAAACCATGATATGCTTTGTTGACATAAGGTAAATATGGCTGCATCTGTGGACCCCAGCTCCATATGTCAAACCTTCTCACAGACGGTTTGGCTAATTCCATCTCCTCCCTAATCCCCTGCCGCTTGTCCAGAAACTGCTGTTTGAAGTCTCTGATAGCAGTCTTGCCCAGGGACCCGGGGCACAGGAACAGGTCAGGACAGCCGAGCCATCTAGTCTGTTCCATTATGTATTTCAACCAGGGAATGTGTAATGCACCCTCCAGTGCAATGCAATCAGTAATTATAAGTTGGTTTAAGTTTGGGGTCGGACTTGCGCAGATTCTATGCCAGCGCAACAGCAGGGTGACCGCAATCTGGTCTGAAATGTAACCCACCGCCAATTCTTCATGTAAGCTAAAAACAGGGGTTGCAGTCGGGACCGCAAGGAGTTTTCGCATAAAATGATTCTCTGCCGCCTGAATTCCTTTCACATCCTTGTAGCCCCAAATGTCGCACCTATACATAGCCATCGGGATACATTTTGCATTATAGACCATCAATAGTGCGTGAAGGGGCTTTGACCCCAATCTTTTAGCAAAACCCAAGGTGGCCCCTGCTGCTCTTGCCAAGATGTTCTTTTTAAGTAAACGTTGCTCATCGAAAAGTACCCCTAAGTATGGAAACGTGGACACTTTGGTTAATTCAGCCCCCTTACAATAAACCATGGCCTTAGCCGCCTTTTGGGGAGCTATGGTCATAGTGTGTGATTTCTTAAAATTTGTAGTTAAGTCTAACAAGTCCATAAAACCTATAAAACAATTTAAAAGTCGTTGAAGGTCCATTGCGGTTCTGGCCAGTAGAACCGCATCATCGGCATACAGGAGTGCAGGGATCATCTTGGAGCTAGCTCTGGGTATGTCTTTGCAAAGGATATTAGGGATCTCCCAATTTGTTAATATATAGCTTAAACAGCAAAGGGGCCAAAATGCACCCATGCGGGACCCCCCTTCTTACTTCCCAGGAGCCTGTCAGACTGCCATCTGCATTGTACCTTACCGCTGCCATGGTGTTTTCATGGGCAGTGTGCAAGAAAGAGACCAACTCCATGTCTAACCCCAGATTGCGTAACACCAACCACAATTTAGACCTATTAACATAATCAAATGCTGAGGTTAGGTCCATGAACTCTAGATGTAAAACTCCCATCTTGGTGGTGGTGTACTTCCCAATCACTAAATGCAGGTTAAGGCATTGGTCCAATGTCCCTTTCCCCTGCCTAAAGCCATACTGCAGATCGGAAATGATGTTAACCTGATCAAGCCAAACTGTTAGGCGATCCAATATTACTTTCCCCAAAATGTTAGCCGCTGAATCTAGGAGGGAGCTCTATCTATAGCAAGCGGGGTCATCCCGGGCGCCCTTTTTAAAAATGAGGATGATAACTGCCTTTGCCCATGATGAGGGAAAACCACAGGAGCAGGCTGCATTAAAAACATGAGTTCAATTCTTGGCCCAGACTTTGGGATCGGAATAATAGAGGTCTGCTGGTACGCCATCTGGTCCAGGCGCCTTTCCTACAGAAATTGAGGTAATAGCTTTATGAACCTCATCTATGCTGATATGGAGGGGGATTCTTGGTTGGCCAGAAGCTAGTTGTCTCACAGAATCTTCTAGATTTATGTCGCTATATATGTTACCAAAATGCTGGACCCAGAGCTCAGCAGGTATCGTACAGTCTCAGCTAGAGTTTGGCATAGCATAAAAAAAGGGCTGTTGAATACCGACCAGAATCTGGCGCTGTCAGCCAGGACACTGGCTTGGCTGAGCGTCTCCCAAGCCTGCTCCTTTATCTGCTTCTTCCTTTCCAGAACTGCAAGTTTATAGGCCTTCCTGCAGCTGCTAATTAATATTGCATCCGTTGGGTTTTGCATAAGGGCCTGCTTTAGTTCCTTATGGGCAAGTATTGTCAAACCAATTTTTAGGTTTTGGGCAACTAGTTCAAGTTTTAGAGGTTAAATTGGATGCTACCTGCTTAGTGATTTTGTCAAAAGTGTCTAGGATGGCTCTATCGTGTGGGACAGGATCCATACAGACTTGGAACTCCGGGGCATAGGTGGAATACAGATTGTCTAAGGAACTCTCCGGGATGATCCTTTCCCACTTCAGTCTCCGTGCTTGGTGTTTAGTACTGATGTTAGCATTAGAGATTTGACTCGCAACCCCCCCTTTTATGGCGGCCGAAATGGAGAGATCCAGTATTAGAGGATTATGATCACTGAGGCAGTTCCAAGCAACGCTTACATTTTTAACAGCCGGCACTAATAATGCAAATAACATGATGTGATCAATTATGCTAGAGCTACCACTGCCTGCATAGGTGGGGACCAGGACAGAGGCGTCTGTTTGCTGTAGGCATTGCAAATTATGGGCTGAAAGGAAACTTTCTAAAAAATGCCCAATGGTGTGTGTTCAAAATGATTTGATAGATCAAAACCATCCCCCTCCTCCAACGTGAGAGTACAGTTAAGACAACAATGATAGATATTAAAATCCCCTAAGATTAATGTGTCATGATAAGCTTGTCTTCCTTCCCCGTAACTCTCCACAAAAATCCTCTAAGGCTAATAGATGTTCAGTCTCGAGAGATCTGGCGAAGGAGTTTTAAAAATTAACCACTAACAGGGTGGGCAGA
Organism: Triturus cristatus; assembly: GCF_964204655.1. Classification (NCBI taxonomy): domain Eukaryota; kingdom Metazoa; phylum Chordata; class Amphibia; order Caudata; family Salamandridae; genus Triturus; species Triturus cristatus. The sequence continues at coordinate 639,809,910 of NC_140595.1, forward strand.
TTCTTGCATGACAGTTCCACTGCTAGCACATGGGTGATCAACCATCAATCAGTTTGGCTTTGTAGGAAAGCTTAAGAGAAAACATTAAAAGAAGACCCCTCCTAGCTCTTCCCATGTTCGAGGGGATTGCATGTTTGCAAAATGTAATAAAACCATCCAAATAAAAACAATTGTTGGCCTCCCATGTTTCTTGTAAGGCAATAATGTGGTGTGTAGCAAGAAAGTGTTCCCAAAATATGTTGCCCCTCTTTGACCTGAGATCAGCTATATTTCAGGACAATACTTTCATGAGACGGTAAATGGGAATGGCTGAGGTAGAAATAGGATTGGAGGGATTATCCGACAGAGGTGGTAGTGTAGGAGCAGATACACATAGCTTTGTAGAAGCATTCAGTGACAACTTCTTGCCCTGGGTTTTTTCTGCTGCCGACGGTAGTCAATCATTTTTGGCAAGGTGGGGGCAGCTAGAGGTAGATAACAATTAGTCAGATATAATACTGAGTTCACATTTCTGTCTTGAATAGACTTGACCAATTTAAACCGCAACTGCCATTGGAGATTTGCTAGGGGTCGTTTAAAAGGATAAAAAGACTTTAAGGGGACTGTTCTGATTTTGGTCTTGGTGTCATCCTTAAATTGGCAACCTGCCTGTGCTTTAGCCTGTCGGGGATTCTTGAAATTAACAATTTTGCAAACTCCCTCAACGTTTTTCCTAGTCCCACAACCTATCCACCCCACTCCTCTGGCCATAATGATGTTGGAGGAAATCTTAGGACCGTTAATCACATTGTTATTACACCAGTGAGTGGTCTTATGGATGAGGTCCAAAGAAGTTTCCTTGGTGCTTGGTGTGAGTGTAGTGGAACCCCTAATAAAATAGCAACTAGAGGCGCTGATTGGGGGGAGGTGAAGTATACAATGGTTATCAGCCGTGTCTGTATTGGGGTGTGTGAAAGAGTGTATAGATGGTGGACCCTCAATGAAATTTTCCTGCCATTCCGTGAGGGCCACCAGAGATACAATGATCGGCTCCCCTAATGTGTGATTATTATGATTAGTGTGTAGTATTACTGGTTAAAGACACTGCCGCCGCTTCTTGGGTACTGCTCGCCTGGTGGTCTTGGGTCTCACCACCCAATGCCAGGCAAGGGTCCCCCTCCCCCCAGCTGCTATGACATGCCCTGGGGACAGTTATTATACATGGAGACAAAAGAATTAAGTTTCAGCTCGATCTCTTCCAGTTTTGAAAATATGGGTGCTAACAGATCTTTGGTCAAACTCTCTAGCCTTACAGCGAGATTGTCCAAATTACGGTCAGCTGGAGGTGGGGTTGTTTTTGAACGTGGGTATTTTCTCAATGCTCTCTTGCCACCAGTTCTCTTTCTTTTAGTGGGTGAGCAATCCGAGTCTTCACCCAATGTCAGGATGGCTGCAGGGGTGCAAATAGATGTTTCCACCTCCACCATTTGGCCTACTGTCGATGGGGGTGGAGACATAAGGGGGACCTTTCTCCTGCCAGATCCCTCATTGCCTTCATCATGTCTCCATCCCTTACAGATGCCAATGCTAATTTCTCGGACTCTTTGGCGAGCCTTTTTCCAGTTAGGGCTATCTCCTTCGTGATGACATTTGCTGCTATAGTTAAAAAGGAGTCTATGGTCCCAACTGGCCCAGCTACGTTGATTCCTAGCGAACCCCCTTGTCCGATGGCCAGTTTCCTTTTACCCATCACTAATCAGTCGGGAGATGCTTTTTCTGACCTACAAGATAACAGTCTCTTCAAGGATCAGATGGAGAACACAGGGGGCACTTCCTGAGTTAAGATAAAGGGGCTGGAAAATCTAAACCAGGAATAACACGGTCATAGGTCCCCATACAAAGGAAAGAACTTTATTCTTGCCCTTAAGGACTCACTCCAAACAAGAGCTGTAGCCTGGGGGTAGCCTGGTCCGTTAACGAGAGCCAAGAGACCTGGCTCAGCCCAGCCTCTTCCGGCTGCTGACGGGCGCAGATGGGCCCACCCTTGCCCCACTGCTTAGCCCGGGAACGCCTGCACGCGTCCCGTGCTGCGGGAGACCAGCTACGGCTTTGTGCACCTCCTGACGTGTCTGTTTGTGGCGTCAGCCGCGTTGGTGGCTGGAGGCTGTAGTCCCCTGGGCGCAGGTTGTGGCGGCATTTCTGGTTCTTCTCTTATGGTTGTGTTGACATCTTAATTGCTATTTATAAGGGTGTCAGGGAGACTCTGAGGTTTGGTGCCTCCTGGACAGAGATGCACCCACTGCTCTACTTCCCTAAGAACTGCGTGTCTTTCCGGACGGTGTGAGATTAAATGCTCCTTGTCTTTTTTAGAAGATCTTTTACCCTAACAGTGAGATCAGCTTCCAAGGAACATTAGAAACTATCATTTATGATAGTTTGTCTGCTGTATTTTCTGTTTGTCACTTCATATTTCCTTCTTATTTTTTGTTGTTCATTATATGCCCTGTTGGTCCTAGTTTTGTTGTGGCAAGAATGGCCTATCCAGGCTCCCAATCCTAGACTGTTCAAACCTGTGCCAGGCCTCACCTTCTGTCCTGACCTTCCCTCACCAGACCTTTAGGTACTCCCTTGTGTTTATTAAACTCGTCGTCCTCAATCCCTTTTGTCCCTACAGAGAGCAAACACTACCTTTTAGTTAACCTTGTCCCAGTCTCAGCATGGTCCCTGACATTCTATTCAAATCAGTAGCAGTAACACTGACCTTACCTTTTACATTTTTATGTTCAATCTTCTTTAAATCCTCTTTGACCTTTTTCGGAATCAGTCCCATTGAATCTTCATTACAGATTTGCCAGTAGTTCCAATGTCCCACATGCTTTAGTTGAAGCAATGCGATTATTCTCAACCAATAGCGAATAAGCTTTTATAGGCAGCATGACCATCTTACCCACACATGTCACCTCTTCTCTTCCATGGAACGGGGCACACTCTGTACTTCCCGGAAGGGACCTATTCTAAATCGTGCATCTGTATTAGCAGGGTTCTAACATCCACCACCATTGCTGCTTTTTCCCTTCTTCCTCAAAAGCTTCCATTAGCCTCTTATCCATCCTTCCTGTTGCCAGGTAATGTATAATACTTTACAAAAAATGAAGAGGGGGAACAGCACTGGGTCGAGAGGCACCCCTCATAGTCACTGGGCCTCCTTGTTTTGTGGCCTGTCTGCAATGTATTTTTATAGCAATGCTACTTTAACATTACCAAGTGAAGGATCAACTGTAATGTCTTTAGCGGTATAAACAGGAGAAGCTTTCCAGCAGGGCCTGCATACCTTAGCCTCCCATGCTGCTTTTTGGGTAGATAGGTTTACAATTTTCAAGATCTGAGTTTTGTTTTCCCTCTTTATTTGAAACTACTTTAAAATGGGTATGTCTCAGCCTATGCATTAAAAATAACTAAAATAACTGATATTGGACCAACTCTAGAAGCTCATGATAAGCCTGAGAACCTGCTGCTAAAGATCTCCAACATGAACTTCTAGAACGCCTAATTTTTGAGGCAAAGCGAAATAAAGAAAGTTATTTCATTCGAGTCATAAGATCTTTTACTCGGTACAGAACAATTCTAATGTTAAAACTGGTCTGTTATATGGACATTATTTACTGTTCTTTTGATAGATTTTGTATTCATTCATGTATCATAAGCTACTATAGTCATATTAACAAATCATGAGAAATGTTTGTCTTCTGCAACCCAATTTTATTTCTTCCATAATATTTGTATCCATCTGCTAGAAACCTTTTTAAACGTTTTTAAGCATTTTATCATACATTGGTCAGTATACAAATGGTAGGTTCCGTTTGTGGTGACATACAGCAGTACTTCTCTGCTTGTACAAGCATATATATTCACAAACCTCTTCCTTTTACCTTGATGCAAGAGTTTATTTGATGCAGTACTTCCTTCTTATGAGAGGTACTTGACTGTAACTGCATAGAAGAATTGATCTTGCACCAGCTGGTCAGTGTTGCAATTCCTTAACTATACAGGGGGCAATATAGTGAGATACCAATATCTCCCACCCCTCTAAACCAAGGTATTCTTTTCCAGGCCTTGATATTCCAACTGAACAAAATGCATATTCCTGCTGAACAAAAGGTCTTTCCATTGACCTGTGTATTGAATTGGGTACCATCCAAGGAACCAGAGAAGTACTTGTTCTTTTTCCGGTGACTGCAAAGAGATACATGTAATTATGGGAAGTGGACACTAATGCTTTGGTTTATTGGTAGATAACTCTACATCACCGGGAGTGCCAAGTTCCAGTCTAATACCGTCATTTTACAAAGAGTTGTATTCTGATTCTCTTGTCTGAATTATTTTATAAAAGGGAACCTAGACAGTAAGTAACATGTAAATTGACAGAAAAACTAAATAATAGAAATCAATTTTTAAGATGGCATGTAATTAAAAATTGAACCGGTTTAAAAACACATTTATAGAAATACACTGTGGATGGAAATAATAACAGAACAATATCATTCATTTTCTAAAGAGAGAGAAAAAATATGTGTTTCAAAAATCTAAACTATGAACCCTATTTAGAATCCTGGTTAGGGAGTATAGTTTTAATATTAAAGAAAAAGAAAAATGATGGGGAAAAGGGAGAGGGAAGCAGGGTAGGGAAAGGAGAAGGAATGAGAGTACGGAAGGAGCCTCCAAAAAACTGGAAAAAAGAGGTGCACGTGTGGAGAATAGATTAATTTTAAAAGTCATTGGAGGAAGCAGTTTGGGAAGGCCCCCTACACAAAAAAAAACAAGTGGGAGTGGGGAAGGAGGATTATGGGAGGGAGCAATAGCAGTGCAAAGAGGCAAGTGCCCTTGAGGAGAAGGGACACTCTTGGAACACCATTAAAAAAAAAAAAAGAAATGTCATCCAGTGACAGGATGAGGAAAGAGATAGGGGATGAAAGAAAAAAAATCTCTTCAAACTTGAAAGTAAACCAATCAAAAAAGGCTTTTTTTTACGATTAATTATATTTCTATCTTAAAAAATGTGAAAGATAATAAAAAAAATAGGCTTTCAGTGAATTGGTAAATGTCTTAATCTTGTACATTTTGGCTAAACAGTCTATGCCACATACAATGCAGACTACGACATGCAAAATGTGCTTTTGAAACTGAGATTGGCCTGGGACATTCTAAGGCACTGGTCTTCTGTGAGCCAGACCCTCTCCATTTTCAGTTCTTTCCTCACCAGATTGTACTTGATTCTTCTTTGCACACAACGACCTTTTGTACTATATGGCTCTGTCCCCCGCATAGGCTAAAGTAAAGACATTGAAGAATACCACATCGAGAATCTGTGGTGCATTTTTTCTATTGATAACTCAGATGGGGTGTTCATTTTCTAGACTATATTTAGGAGAAAATATTTATTTCAGATGAAATTTCTTACTATATTAGCCTGGTGCCACAGTCCAGTAGCCATGAAAAGCATGAAGTGCTAGCAATAAGAGGGCCAGATTACCTAACCAGTGTGGGTTATATAAAAGATACCAAATATTATTTTGCAGCATTTTTGGTGTTTTTGTAATACACAACAGACCAAACGGATTTTGCTTATGTCCACATAAATATTTATGCACTAGGGAAAACATAGAGAAAAACAGTTTGGAGAGAAATAATGCAGAAATGCTATCAATCAATCAAAGAGGATTTGTAAAGTGCTGCTTATCGCCTGTGAGGGTATCCTGACCCTGGCTATGATGCATCTGATGCTTACCAATCATTTTGCATGCATAATGTGGTATTTAATGAATAAAAAACAAAAATCCACCAACAACCTTTGTTAAAACAAATCAAGCAAACTGATTTCGCATTATTTATATTTCATATTTATTCTTGTAAAGGCGGAGAAGTAATTATTATGTAAACAGAGCTATATTTGATCAGTTCTAATCTGCTCCATTTTTTTCCCAATGATACACAAATCCTGATGTGATATGCCTTGGCATTCAATATTATTACGGCAGAAGCTATGCAGAAGCACATTGGCTCAGTTTTTGTACCTCTCATCCCTTTTGTTATATCCAAAGTCCCTGCAAAAAAAGAGGCATTATCTTAAATGCTTTCAAGTATATGGAAAATGGTGTTCTGATATAAAAACAAAAATGATCTTGTCCATGAAAATATACATACGATTGGCAAACTTTGTTCCACATTTTTTAAAGGGATTGAAGCTGTATGTGGTTGTTGTTACTTCACAAAATGGAGGATGAACCAACAGAATAAAGCAAAATACCACCATTGCACAAAGAAAACCAATTACAAGCTAAGGAAAGTTAAAAGAAAATGATGAAGAAGAGAAGCAAACTGTCATAGAATTAGAAAAGAACTACAAAGAACGTCCTTGGTGTGAACGTTGAATGTATGTCTCTCGTCATCTTCATAAAGTGATGCCCAGGAATGTGGTTGAAACTGAGGAGATGCAGGTTAATCCTTTCAAGAGAAGACCAAAGCATTGAAGGCCCTCTCCCTTCAGAACTGCCTAGGAGAGCACCCCTATTTACAAAAGTAGCCCCATGGAGCTTTGATAATCATAAAGCACCAACAAAAAAACACCAAGAGCTAAAACACCTGGAAAGCAAATGTATGCATTAAAAAGCATGGTGGGCATTAGGGATTGTTACCATATATCATTGTGCCATTACCACAAAGGTTTTAGTCATCACAGCAAAAGCGAACCCTTTTCTCACCCTTCTCCCCTTTTATACTATTGTTCTCAGTCAAGACATACAGTCCTTGGCAATATAGTAAACTTTCTTTGGTCTAAACTCATTCTTAAGTTTAGTGAAAGGGTTGCATGGAGAAAGGGTACCCCAACCGGCTTGGTTCGCTGAATTTTAATTCAGGTCATCCCTTTGTCCATCATTTATTTTCCTGCATAGAAGTACTTGTATGTGTCCTCTGATACCAAACTCTCTGTGTCATTAAAGGTGTCGCTTTCTCCTGAGACGTTTGCGTTTGCCATTCTGGTCAAGTGACTTTCTAAGCGTTCGTGTTCTCTTTTGAGCTCAGCGTAGCAGCATGAGAAGGTGTGGAAAATGGAGGTAGCAGGGAAGGCCATGATGAGTATTCCACTAAGAATGCTGCTCAGTGCCACCACTTGGCCTGGGATGCTCCGAGGCACCATGTCACCGTAGCCCACAGTTGTCATGGAGATGACTGCCCACCAATAGGAAGCCGGGACGCTGGTGAACTCTTGACACAATCCCATTTCATTTTCCGCTAGATGAACCAAGGGTGCAAAGAGGGTGACCGCAACGCACAGGAAGAGCAAAAGAAGGCCAAACTCACGAGTGCACCGTCGAACGGTGAGGCCCAAAGTCTGCAACCCCAGAGAATGCCGGGCCAATCGCATGACATACAAGATCCGCAGGGCACGCAGCACACGCAACACCAGCCCAACCTTCTCCAAGTACGAGTTGCTGCCCTGTTTCTCGTCCCCGGTGTGCTCATCTTCCACGATGAGCGAGATGTAGAAGGGTAGGATGGCTAAAGAGTCAATGATGTTGAGGGGGCTTTTGAAAAATTGGCATTTGCTCTTCGCCTGGACAAATCGAAGCAGGAATTCCAGAGAAAACCATGCCACGCAGATGGTCTCAATGATGAACATGTTATAGCACTTCTGAGAGCATTCACCCTGGATAACAAAAGAAAGAGAATACATATTATTGTCATACTGCTGTATTCATTTTATTACCAATCATGAAATATGACAATTTGTGTACATCTATTTCAGGATTTAGGTGGAGCAGCCTGCTTCCTGAAATGAATTAATGTTGACTTGACTGAATGCCATTAATGGCCATTATACTCAGTCTGCTCTGATGCTCAAAGGTTTTGCTGGGAACTGCTTTTAGGGTTTCTACACATATCAAATAAATCATGTCTCATCGCTGTACTTTTATCGATTAGCTTCATCAGTCTAATCATTTATTGCTGATTTGATATTGGGCCAACTTTATAAATGTCCTGAAGGTAAAACTAGATTACTTGAACGGAGATAGCCTATTGGCGAGCGCGGGAAACAAACTGGAAGATAAAACAAGCACTTGCAACCACATATAACAAACTGTTTAACAAGGGAATTCACTCTGTGCCAAATATTTAAATGCAATATTTAAATATACCCAGATTTATTTAAAGTTTTGAATAGTAATCAATGGTGTGATGCAGGATTGGGGGCTGGAACTCTGTAATGGGACGGGACGAATGTGCACTGCCCAGGCCTCTCTCCTCCCACAGACACCCAAAAGGATCCTGTTCCCTCATCATCCTGTCATTAGTTATCTTCCTTTTTAACATTATAGACTGGACATACCAGAGAGGTGTGCAAAATCTGAGTAATTGTGTGAATTTTTGGAGAATTTCTTAAAATTGAGCCCAATGCAAGGCTGACATTTAACGCTATTTTTAGCGCAGAATATGTCTTTGCATCCATTTTGGATGCGAGAATGCATTTTGCCCTAATAATAGCATTACATCACGCAAGATGTTGCTCCAGTGAAAGAATTTCTTTCAGAATCTACGGAAAAATAAGCGACGTAGCATAATGTCAAGCATTTTGCGTAATAAGCACAATGTGAAATTTCAGAAATTATGTAAGATTATGCTGGCGTAACGAAATTTCACCCAGGCCTAGACAATGTATGGTGTTAGAAGCCAGCAATGTTTTTTTTAACGTGCACACGAGGGTGTAACAATTATGGATAAGTTACACCAAAACAGTTCTTTTATTTTTATGATAGTGCGAACCGACTGGCTATCTATTGCCCATACCTGAATCACTGAAAGCTAAAAGGATTTCACGATCCCTGCCCCATGAAGTGGAGGGCATTGTTTGCATCAATTTAATGCTATTGAAATCCCAGTCTCTAAGCTGCATTGACTGTTCAGATGTTCCATGAGCTGCCATTCCTCTCCTTAACATGAGGAGAATTTTCCACTCAAAAGTGACCCTAGTAACAGCCATCCCCCAAAATATCCGTCGGCGCCATCAGGTATCAAATTGATAAATCAATCAATCACGTGTTTGTTAAGTGCGACTACTCACCCGTAAGGATCTCAAGGCGCCGGGGAGGAGGGGAGGTGCAGGTTCCAGTTCATCAAGGAGGGGGTCTGTTTTGAGGTTTCTCGTGAAGATGGAGAGTGATGTTGTCTGTCTGAGGTGGAGCGGTCGGGCGTTCCAGGCTCTGGCTGCGAGGAAGGAGAACGAGCAGCCTCCTGATCTGGTCTTTCTGGCATGAGGACCTACATACGAGGCGGAGGGTGTGGAAGCAGGAGGATGCGATGGAGTTGATCTGGTGGTCCAGTTTGAGCTCGGAGTCCAGGATGATTCCAAGGGTGCGTGCGTGGTCCGTGGGGGTGGGTGATCTTCCGAGGGCGGGGGGCCATCAGGTGTCATTCCAGGCGTCGGGGCGTGGGCCCATGATGAGTACTTCTGTTTTGTCAGTGTTGAGTTGTAGGCAGCTGCTATTCATCCATTTGGTGACAGCTTCAATGCCTTCTTGAAAGTTGTGTTTGGCTGCTTTGGGTTCGTTGGATAGAGAGAGGATGAGTTGGGTGTCGTCTGCATATGAAACAATGTTGAGTCCGTGAGTTCTGACAATGGGGGCGCTCAGAGTCATGTAGACGTTGAAGAGCGTGGGGCTGAGGGAGGACTCTGCAGGTGTTTGAAGTAGGGTCCGAGAGGAAGGGAGGGAGTCTGACCCGCTGGGTTCTGCCAGAGAGGAAAGAGTGGATCCAGTAGAGGAGCCTGTCCTGGATTCCTGCGTCGTGGAGTCTGCATATTAGGGTGCGGTAGGAGACTGTGTCGAAGGACGCTGAGAGGTTGAGGAGGATGAGGGCTACAGTTTCTTCTCTGACCAATAGGGAGCAGATGTCGTCTGTTGCGGCGAGGAGGGCGGTTTCTGTGCTGTGCTTTTTTCTGAAGCCGGATTGGGAGGAGTCGAAGATGTTGTGCTCTTCGATGAAGGTGGTAAGTTGGCTGTTGATGGCTTTCTCAATGACTTTCAATGGGAACGGGAGCAGGGAGATGAGTCTGTAGTTTTTGAGGTCGGTGAGGTCCGCCGAGGGCTTCTTCAGGAGGGGTTGATCTGGGCGTGTTTCCCGTCGTCGGGAAAGGAGGGGTTCACTAGGTAGCAGTTGATGGTGTGGCGAAGCATGGGTGCAATGGTGTTGGCAGCTCTGTTTAAGATGTGGTGGGGTCAGGGGGGGCACCGGAGTGGATTGACTTCATTGTCTTCAGTGTGTTTTCAGTGCTGAGGGCTTTCCAGCTGTCAATTGTTGGCTTCAGGGTGTCAGGGTGTCTGGTGAGGGTTCAGTGTGTTGTTTGTCTGCGTCAAAGTTGTCGTAAATGTTCTTGATTTTGTGGTGGAAGAAGGTGCTGAGTTTGTTGCAGAGGTCTTTTGAGGGAGGAATGTCAGTAGACTCGCTGGTGGGTTGGGCGAACTTGTTGATGATGCTGAAGAGTTCTTTGCTATTGTGCGTGTGTGTGGAGATTCTGTCTTTGACCGCTGTTTTTCTCGTATTTCTGATGAGTTGGTGGTGGGTGTTGGTGACGGCTCTGAAGTTATTGTGGGCTTCTGTGGATTTGGAGTTCCTCCAGTCCTTTTTGAGGCGGCGGCATGTGCGTCTGGACTCTGGAAGTTCAGTGGTAAACCATCTGGCTTTCTTGGCGTGTGTGTTGTTGTTCTTCTTGAGGGAGGCTATGGTGTAGGTGCTGTCGGAGATCCATCTGTGCAGAGTTCGGACTGCGGTGTTGGGGTCGTTGTCTTCCACGGTGGTTGGGGTGGAGTTGCCGAGTGAAGAGGTGAGCTGGTCATCGGTGATTTTGGTCCAGTTTCTTCGTGGGAGCAGGTGCTGGTGTCTGTGGACGGTGGGTTTTCTGAAGGTGAAGTGGATGCATCGGTGGTCTGTCCATTGGAGTTCGGTGGTTGGGCTGAAAGTGATGGAGTTTCCCCGAAGAGGGGGTCGAGGGTGTGTCCTGCTAAGTGTGTGGGTTCGGTCATGATATGGCGGAGACCAATGTTGTGGAAGTTGTCCAGGAGGGATGTGGTGTTGGGGTCTAGTTGGTTGTCGAGGTGGAAGTTGAGGTCTCCCAGCAGGGTGTAGTTGGTGGATGCGATGGCTTGCAGGGAGATGATGTCTGTGATGGAGTTGGTGAAAGGTCCGCAGGGTCCGGGGGGTCGGTAGAGGAGAGTTCCTCGGAGGCTGGTGGTAGTACTGACCTGTATCTTGAAGTGTAGGTGTTCCATCAGGTCTGTGGGCTCGTCAGGGAGTGTGCTCAGCCGGAGGGTGGATTTGTGGATGATGACGATTCCTCCTTCCGGGCGGGTGGGGCGGTCCTTCTGGGAGATCTTGTATCCTTGGGGAATGGCGATGTCCGGTCTCGAGGTGGTGTTGGTCCAGGTTTCGGTGAAGAATGCTACGCCCAGGGTGGTGCTGTTGAGGAGGTCCTAGATCTTGGTGGCGTGTTTGTGGAGTGATCAGACGTTGAGGAGGATGCATTGCAGGGCCTTCGGTTCGGCTGTATTCTTGCGGGCGGGTTGTGCTGGGTCCGTGTTCCTGGCGGTGCTGCAGGTGTTCAACATACAAAAACGAACTGGGGGTCAATAAAGAAGCACAATGGGAAATATACAGACTAATTGAAGGATATCAATTCTATCACCCTGCAGGTGTGCTGGCAGCGGTGACAGCTGAAGGGTCCATGGGTGTCGGCTGGTGATGCAAGCTTACAGTTGTTGTTGTGGCCTGGGTTGAGTGCCTGGAGTGCTGCTGGGTTGTAGCATTGGCGGTGCAGAGGTCCAGGGTTCCTGGCGCTGGTCAAGGGAAGACAAGCTTGCCTTTGCGCGCCAGCGGCATGCCCGCTGAGCACGGCCGCACAGTGGCGGCCATTAAGTAGGGATCGGGGAGGGCTGGACAGCTGGGAGGCGGGAGCGGGAAGGGGAACTGGCTCTTGCTGGTCGCGCTGGGGTGAGGGGCCGCTGGGGCAGCAGCGGCGGGAAAAACGGGGGAAAGCAAGCAATAAAAAGAAGAGGAAAAATGTAAAGAGTAAAAGGGTGAAAAAAGAAAAGAAAAAGATATAAAGAGTAAAATGTTGAGAAGAATTAAGGGTGAAATGGAGCTGAAAGCAGAAGAAAAGTGCTATAAAGAGTGAAAGGGTGAAAAAGCTAAAGGGTGAAAATGGATCAGAAAGGGGCAGAAAGCAGTACGAGAGAGAAAAGGAGTCAGAGGTCCACTGGACCACCAGGGATGAGGCGCAGGTATAACTTGCGGGTGGAGGAGGGCCAACAACACTACGGGAGTGCAGGGGCTTAGGAGAGGCCTCACTTAATGGTGGAGTTGCGAGGGTGGGAGAGCAATTTCACTGACAATGAGTCAGTGGTCTTGGTGCGGCCTTGCACTTCTAGTTTTGAGTAAATCATAGAACTACAGATGATTATCCTCTCCTAATGGTGCAAGGTGGGTTGAACCTCGTGCCATTGCTACATGATTAACTGGGTGAGCAGTAGGGGTGGGCAAAACTCATGGAGTTTCACTCTGCGGACTAATATAAAAACTCAGAGAGATTCGATGGAGTTCTGCCAAAGGTCAGAAAATATGCATGCTGTGCGGGTCGCGCTGCAATTTAGTGCCCATTGAGCGACCAGCGCTGAAAAATCAGTGTGAACAGCACAATACAATACGCAGGACTGCACATCCACTCGAGCTAATTTTATTGCCGCTTCAGTAGAAAATCTATTAGAGTGGCAGCAAATCTACTTCAGAAGCAGCCCTCTGACCATGGCTGCTTGTGACCGCTCGTTTTAGAAAATGGCACTAGGGGATGCCAAATCTCGCCTGCTCTCGTATTTCGGTAGCCATGTGGGGAAACATTTAGCCACATGGCAATTGTCAGAATTAGGCCCGAACACCATATTACAAGAGTAATGCGTAGTCATCAAATTCTGCCTATTCCATGGCCGGAATAAACATGCCGCTCACCGCTAGTTAGCAGCATCCCAAGTTAGCAGCATTCGAGACATACTGCAAATATGGAGATATATTGCATGAACAGCCTAGCTTGCAGCATTGACACATTGTATATGATGAGTGTGCGGTCAGCTTGCTAATATATTATGGCATAGCTAGATGCCATATTAAAGTGGAAGCCTGGTGGGGAAGGGCCATCACCAAGCTGGACCACAACATTGGCCCCAATAACGGCCAGTATACTATAGCCCATGCTCAGGAGTAGACATTTTGACCAGACTTGATTCAGATGTAGCTTGGTTCTTGACCTTATAGCATGCCTGTTTCCTTGTCAGATAATCACGCTTGCGGTTGCAGTGCCATACCTCATGTCAGTGAAATGGTGGTGAACATTTCAACAGTGGAAAAGGCTGGTAAGTGATAGAACCACTAAAGTTTCTATTGTAAGTCTACAAATTAAGGAGGGGCCTTTGAGATATCCAGGTTTGCCTTAACCAGGAACAAACCTCTTTTCAATGCCTAAATTTCTCCACTACTTGCACCCTATCAATGCTCCAATTTCTCCGCTGTCCACACTCCTTCACCACCCCCACTCTTCTGCTGCACAACTATTGCCATGATAGGATTACTCTACTCCACCAGATGCTTTCAGGGTGGTTTGTTGTGCTTAACAAATAACAATAATAATGCCCCCAAACCTAGAATACCTCCAATGCTTTTACTCCTTTTTTTCTTTACTTCTCCACCTCTCCACTATCATCTGTACTCCACTGATTCAACTACCCCCCCACTATTCCACTGCCATCAACTCCATTGCCATAAGACCTTGTTGTTAATTCCTCTACTGCCCTCATTCCTCCACTGTCTTCACTCTTCCACTGCCTCCATTCCGGCTGAACACCTGCTGCCTCCACCTTTACATTACTTCTAAACCCCTTCTTTCATTCTTGCCCTGCATCTGTCAGTACACTCCCACGCTACTACAGCTCCTCTAATTCCACTGTTCCCTAGCTTTACTCCTTCAATGACTTCATTACTCTAATTACCCTACTACTACAACAACTTTGTGCCTCTAGTACTTCCATTGATGTTTCTGCTGGGAGTCTTGAAAGCAAGAAAAGGGCCTCTCGGATATCCAGGTTTGCCACAGTCAGTGTCTCTGACTATTGCTTGCAGTTCTCCACTGCCTCCATTCTTGTGTTAGCTCAATTCATCTAATGCTTCTATATCTCCACTCCTCTGCTACTCACTCTATAAATTCCCCAGCTCTCAATACATCTTCGGATTAATACCCACCACAGGCAATTCAAAAATAGATGTTTTAGCCATGCTTTTAGTCCATTACTCAAATATTTTAATCTTTCGCTCTTGCTGAAGATGCATAATAGCGTCTAGAAACGCTTTCAGGGGGATTTGTTGCACCTAACACATAACAATAATAATAATACCTTCATTTTTTCACTTTCTTTAATGACCACCTCCCCAATCTTCATTTCTTCCACTGCTTCCACCCCTCCACTTCTTCTGCTCATTTACTGCCCCACCACCGGACTCTAGGCAGGTTGTGTGGTAGGATGTGTATCACAGGCAGATATAACTCTGAAGAGGTAGTGTGGGAGGAAATATAGCTCAGGCTCCCAGGACTCCAAATACGTGCTGTAGTAGGAGATATTACTCATGCTGAAGGGATTCCAAGCAGGTCATATGGTTGGAACTATATCTGAAGCTGCTGGGGGTCTGAGCAGGTGGTGTGGTAGGAGGTATAGCTCACTATATAAGGAATTGTAAGCAGGTGATATGGTTGGAACTATATCTGAGGCTGCTGGGGGTCTGAGCAGGTGGTGTGGGAGGAGGTATAGCTCAAGCCGCTAGGACTTTAAGGATGTGCTGTGGTAGGAGGTATAGCTCACTCTGAAGGGATTCCAAGCAGGTGATATGGTTGGAACTATATCTGAGGCTGCTGGGGGTCTGAGCAGGTGGTGTGGTAGGAGGTAAAGCTCAGGCTGCAAGGACTTTAAGGATGTGCTAAGGTAGGAGGTACAGCTCACTCTGAAGGGATTCCAAGCAGGTGATATGGTTGAAAATATATCTGAGGCTGCTGGGGGTCTGAGCATGTGTTGTGGTAGGAGGTATAGCTCGGCTGCTAGGACTCTAAAGATGTGCCGTGATAGGAGCTTTAGCTCACTCTGAAGGGATTCCGAGCAGGTGATATGGTTGGAACTGTATCTAGGGCTGCTGGGACTCTGAACTGGCAGTGGAATGGGCGGTGCAGCCCAGGCTTCTGGGACACTGAGCTGGTGTTGAGATGCGTGGTGTAGCTTTGGCTACTAGGATTCAATACATGGTGGAGTAGGGTAGAGATCAGGGTGTCGATATTCTGAACATGCCAAGGAGGAATCTAGAAGTCTTTGTGCTAAACAAGTGTTCTGTTGTATATAGTGAACCCACACCATCCACCTTATCTGGCCACTAAGTGATGACACTGGCTGTAGTGTGTTAGAGGAGTTTGCTGTGTTGGGCACTCATGCCATTTCTTCTGAAGACCGGCAAGTGAGAAGTCTCCGGGTGTACACACTGCTGTTTATGTTTGTTAAATGCCAAAGCCATAGGAACCTCGCTCCCATGAAAAATAAAATACATTTTGGGCGTTGTATACTTGTTTGCTAATTAATTATTACAGTAAATATATTTTGCCCCATTTTCTGCCTTTAAGCAAGATCGGCGTCCTTCAGTTTCAGAGGCATTTAGGACCTTGTTCTATATAGTTAAAATTAAATTTTCCTTCGTTTTTAAATAACCCTATTTGGTTCTGCCTATCTATTCTATACACAAGTCCTCAAGGACATTCTTTGTTGGCCGATAAAGAAGCACTGATCTTTAGAAAAATACCTATGTCACAATGTACCATGTATATAACTCTCCCCTCAGAGTTTCGGAACAAGCGCCATAGTTCCATAAGCATATCTGACATGGTGTGAGACTCTTTTTTGATGGTGTGTCTGGGCTAGAGTGTAAGTTTCCGTTATTTGGGATAAAATCCAATTGATACAAGTAGATCCGGTTGATGTTTGTATTTTTTATTCTTATTGATAGCTGTAAACGAAAAGGATGGCACAGCCAACACGTGTTTCGCCCCCTAATTGGCCGCCAGGCCTGGGGCTTCCTCAGGGCAGGTGTCCGGATAATTCAGTATTTTTAGCGAGGGTTTATAAACCCGAAGATTTCTCTGGTCACGGCTAATGCCAGGTGCTGCTGTTGTCCATGTTGTGGTGCACATGGACAACAGCAGCACCTGGCATTAGCCGTGACCAGAGAAATCTTCGGGTTTATAAACCCTCGCTAAAAATACTGAATTATCCGGACACCTGCCCTGAGGAAGCCCCAGGCCTGACGGCCAATTAGGGGGTGAAACACGTGTTGGCTGTGCCATCCTTTTCGTTTACAGCTATCAATAAGAATAAAAAATACAAACATCAACCGGATCTACTTGTATCAATTGGATTTTATCCCAAATAACGGAAACTTACACTCTAGCCCAGACACACCATCAAAAAACTCGTTTCAATTTAGGGGGAAAGGGGCATCTCCCCCTGTCTCTGGGCAAGAACCAGCACACGAAGGATTTTCGCTTATTAAACGATGAGTAAGGGATGAGGATTTCTTTCCCCTCGCATACATACAACATGGTGTGAGACTCTGCAGAAGGTTAAGTTTACACATATATAATACGCTTTAGAGCCTTCTGACCTATCATACTGATCGACATTGCGCTTGATGGTCAAGAAATTGAGGCCTAAGTATCACATTATGATTCATGCACTTTGTATAGCAGTGTGACTGTCTTTTGATCCTGATGAATGCCTTGAACAACATTGTCACTTGGGCAGAAACATGTTGATCATTAGATAGGGCATTTATTTTTGACCCTATACTCACTTGCATTTTAACTTACTACCACATAGGCAGGAAGAATAAAGTTGTTGCCCCTATGTAGATAGTTTTTAAGCATACTTTTCTTTTTCTTTTGTACTCTGCTCCTCCTTACCATATCGAGTTGGTAGAACCAACACGTGCTTTGCACTCCCGCTCCTCCCCTCTTGGGTAAAGTCGTAGCCCACACGGGGTACCTTGCGGTCCCCGTGTGTTGGAGGAACCCTATGATGAAGCATGTCACCCTCGGGTGAGTGAGGGTTTTCGTCCATAACCTGGTTATGCCTAGCTTCATGGTTTGCTCTTATTTCTTTTAGTAGCGCTACCCTATATGATGTGTGAGTAATATACAATGTACCATGTAGCAGCAGGGCAAACAATAGTTTACATTAAATGAAGCTGAATTCAAGAGATGGTTAAACAAGATCCCTGATCTATTAAACTGGAGCCTTTTACCAATATTATCCACACTATGCCTAAAAACTGAGAAGCGCTAAACCACAAGGTCAGCTATGAGCCAATTTGCCAACAACTTCACCATCTTCCCCTATACCAGATATCAATTTGGGGCAATCTACTCCTGAGGTGTGGTGCTAAACCAGATCAAGAGGGGAATAACATGACCCCCATGAAAATAGTAGTTCTGGTCGTTTTGTCTTTACTGCAGCTAATGAAATTGAATGTTTGTATTGGATTTTTAGTATAACAAATAACAACTAAAGACAAATAAAAAATAAAGAAAGAAAAATACACATCATCTCACAGATAAGTCATTCGGCCTAATGATCTCTTTCCACTTGCATCTACTCAAACCTGTATATAAAGTTTTACCATCAGCATGCCTCACTCCACTTCCAGTCTATCTTAACTGCCTTTGTTATCAGCATTTAGGGTCCGCATGTACAACATGCTTTAGTGGTCGCAAACTGAGAATCGGGCCGTTTGCGACCCTTAAAGAGTCGTTTTGCATGTACCAACCCTATTTTGTGAGTCAGTAATCTATTACCGTATTGCAAAATAGGATTTGCGAGTCGGTATTTGGAAGGGGCGTTTCAAGGGCGTCCCTTCCTAATAGGGAGTCGCAGGGGCATTTATAAATGTTTTGCGACTGGAATGCGGTCGGAAAACATTCATATTTTACCGACTCTGTGAAGAAGGTAGTAACTCATTCACAAATGGGAACAGGTCCCTAAGGGACCCCTTCTCCTTTGCGAATGTGGTCACCAACATTTTTTAAGAGCAGGCAGTGGTCCCATGAACCACCTCCTGCTGTTGAAAAAATGAAAAGGTAACTTTTCATTTTTTTTTTTTAATGCATCCTGTTTTTCTTTAAGGAAAATGGAATGCATTTCATTAAAAAAATTGCTTTATTTAAAAAGCAATCACAGACCTGGTAGTCTGCTGACCCCAGCAGGCCACCACATCTGTGATTACAGGTCATTCTAATTGCGACCTGCCTCAAGAATATTCATGAGGCAGGCAGCCGCGGTCCATGCAGGTAACAGCGGTGGGCAGTGGGGCTGGGTTGGGGGGGATTCCTACAGATGATAACAAGGGAAAAATAATTATTTATTTAATTTTCCCTTTTCATCGTCTGTCAAAATCCCCCTCAACCCGGCCCCACCGCCCCACCGCTGTTACCTGTACGGAACGCGGCTGGAGGCAGGTCAATTGTGACCCCATTAGGAATCACAAATAGTGTGAGACACTGTTGTACATCACATTTAGCGAGTTCTCAATTGCAAGTCACAAAAATTCGCAATTAGGAACTCGCAAAATGTTTCCTTCGTACATGTGGCCCTTAGATCTGCTTCCCTGCTTCTCATATATTCTTTACAAGAATCCCAGAAGTCTCTTGGGGGTGCCTTCGTATGTGCCAGTTTACAATAGTCTTCAATTTGTGCATTACAATATGCCATGTCTTTTAATAATACCTCCTTTATGGGCTTTTAGGTGCCATCATCACCACTCGCCTTTTGGCCAGCAGCAAAGCCACTGATACCAGTCTACGCATCGTGCCTAAGATTTGCACTGTAGATTGTAGTGAAGCCATTTCCAGGGTCGGCACAATATTCAGCTCTACCCTTTCTGTGACTGTCGTGAATACCACCGACCAATAAAAGACCATTTAATTGCAACTGCAGGCAATGCCTATAATTAAATCGCTTATCTTGAACTTGTGCGCACCAATATTTCCAAGTCGCATCTGTTATGGGTTTGGCTAATTTTATTATCTTGCATTCTTTTTTTTTTCTTGTAGTTTCATATAGCGCAAACTAGACCCGAAGGTATCAGGGCACTTTACATGAGCACCACTTGCATTACAGATGGGCACATTCATTTTTCTTTTTTTTTGTTAGGCATGAGGAGATTAAGTGATTTGCCCAGAATCACAGGATGCTGAGGGTCCCTGCTGAGATTTGAACCCAGTTCCACAGCTCCGAGGTCGACCGCTCAAGCCGCTAGGCCACATCCTCTCCAACAACAGGATATTTAACGAAAACAAATGATACATCAGAAGCCTTGATTATGAGTTTAGGTGTTATTTATTGCACATAATTAATAATGATACCACAAGGTACGTTAATTTTTGTGTGCAATAAATTACACCTATATCGAGTATGTAGGGAGTAACATGCAGATTTTCGAGTTTAACGCACCATACTCTGCATGTCATGGTAACTACAGCATGGTTTTCCTCTGTTACATTTTGGCAAGTTTGACCTGCTGAAATTTAAAAAAGGTTGAGGTATTTAATGTATCTGATATTTATCGGATGCACTAAGTAACAATCAACTCATAATTCCGACCCCAGTGCAAACAGGGGTTTACGCAGGGGTCGAAAATAACAACTCACTCATATCAAGCACATGAGCTGGAACTCATCTCCACACTTTTAAATGAAGTCTGCGAACAAGAACAACCCGATTCCAAAGAAAGGCAGGGGCACAGACCCTTTTAACTTAAACATAGAGAAACCTCATGTATATCCCTGCATGGCAAGGGAGATTTAAGCCTCAGTGTTTCGCAGTGTCCTCCCCTAGCACATCCGAAGGCCCTGCCACCCACTCCCACTGCAATCACACCCAGGATACCTTCCCTGAAACCTTTGCCAAGTAGGTTAGTGAAAATAGGAGTAATATGCTTAGACATTATCTTCTTGGATGCCCTCTCTGGTAACCCTTATTACCATCTACTGAAAGGCGCCTACAAAAGAGGCCTCAGATAAACAAGCATTTGTAATGCAAAATGTTTCGCATTTGCTAGAGTTAGAGCTATTGGCGTTGTAAGCAACAATGTCTTTTATCTATGTGTTTTGGTTTGGAGTG
The DNA here is from genome assembly GCF_964204655.1 of Triturus cristatus. Taxonomy (NCBI): domain Eukaryota; kingdom Metazoa; phylum Chordata; class Amphibia; order Caudata; family Salamandridae; genus Triturus; species Triturus cristatus. Next base: position 639,830,186 of record NC_140595.1, read on the forward strand.
TAGAGGATGTATGTGGTGTAGAGTGGACTTATGTGGGTTGTATTAGAATTTTAGTTGTGGAATTGTGTGGGGTGAAATTACGTGGTGTGGAGTGTATTTGTGTAGTGGACTTATGTGACATGGTGAATAGAGGAGATGAAAGCTGCACAGAATAGATAGAAAGGAAGATATAGAGGGATAGGTACTTTGTGCAGGAAGTGGGGAATGAATTGGAGACAGAGGAGCAGAACAAATGAGTGAGAGTTGGAGAAAGAAGGGGAGAGCAGACCACAAACACATAAAGAGGGAGTGCCAGTGTACGCACAAGACACCCCAAGAACAGGAGGAGAGCGTGTAATTGAGGGACGGAAACTTTGAAAGTGCACGGAGAAGAAACTGCACTCGAAGACCTGAAGTCAACCACGTGAGAGAGGCTGGAAGAGTCTTGCCTTTGGAGCCTTGTGGCTTAGCCAATGGGTTTTAGCCATGCTGCTTAGCATCCCTGATCCTATGCAGCATGGCTAAAGATTGTGTTTTTTCAAACACTCTTTAGGGCTAGAATGGTGCCGTCATTTTGCAACTGTGCGCACCATCCATTCGCGCCTACAAAATTTACCAAGCGCATTTTTTATAGACCCGATTTGGCTCAGTAACTAAAATTAAAAAATGCCACGGAGGTCAGCAGACTAAAAATGGGGGTGGCAGGTGGAGGAAGGGTTATGCAACAGGGGGAACAGAAACAACATGGCCTCAGATTTCTTTCAAATTTAACAATTTCTACAAGTGCACTCTAACCACCAAACCCCTTACCCGAAAATGAGCTGAGCATCCCCAACCCTCTATAACTCATGTACACAGCTTGTGACAAGCTGCAGGATCAATGGCAAAGCTAAAGGTTGGCACAAAAAAAACTGACCATCATTTGTAGCATAAAAGGAATAAGAGCAAATGCTGCAATATTACCAAAACATCTGATCCAACCAAACAGCGTTGGAGTTTAAATAACATCTGCAGCCCATAGTGTACAGAAAGAATTACATAATGTAATGTTACTGTAAAAGAAAGAGAACTGATGCAACGCTATACAACTAACTTCCAGCTTAATATTGCAATGAGTAACCAAATGAGCACAATCAGTGGTCATGCTGACAGCACATCCGCAAAGATTATTAATTAGTCATGAAATCATCTTAAAGGAGGAAATTCAAAGTCAAATAGGGTTGGGTACATGACACAAGAACGGAGCAAAGCGTGAAAATGTACTCATACCTCCGAGGGGAGCAAGTAGGGGAGAACAAGGGGTGTCCGAAACGCCCATAATATGCTTTAGTGTAATTAAATGAAATTTCAGCAAAGGTACTCAAAAAAATCTGTGTTTTGCACTATATTTTAGTGAAAAATGCTTCCTCATGTCCATTTTTGGAGCAAGGACACATTTAGCATACAGCTGCCTGCATTCTTTTGTTCCCAGTAGATTTTTACTGTGAATTGCATGTAATTACATTAAGTGGCACAATGGCATAATTTCAGGAGTTTTGCGTAACAAGCGCAACATAAAATTCCCAAATTTACACGTTGTAATATACATTTTGCCTTGGCCTAGAGAAAATGAACCAATTATTAAACCTGACACCTCCTCTCGTCTTAAATTTGACAATATGTTCATAGAACAGACTGCAGGTTTGTGTGAGCTGCTTTGTTCATTTCTCAAATTTAGAAAACCACCTTGCTTACGGCATCACAGGCAAAAAAATAAGAGCGCCTTACATTTTTAGGTTTCGCCTACGCAGTGCGTATGTGCTGCATAGGAAAAAGACCTTTAGCAATCGCTTCACTTTTGCAGGCAAAAACCTGCACGCATTGCATTGCTTTCAATGGCAATGCGTGCACGTTTGGCGATTCCCGTGCGGGAGCGAGCTTTGGCGCCATGTGTTAGCAATTATGCTCGCAAGGGAAACACCTTCACTTTTGCCGACACTTTTTTACTTTTCGCGCGAGGCACGCGCGCTTGTATTATCATTCAGTGGCAGTGCAGGTTGTTCTTCCCTCTGCACAATGGAAATACAGGAATATCAGGGGCAGCGGTTCATTTGTATAGTGTTCTACGTCATCCTATTAATTTTTTATGTCCCTGATTGATCTCTGGGCCGCCGCCAGACCAGACTCATTAGACGAGGTGCTGCGCCAGCAGTTGTTTATTTACTGCCTAAGACGCTTGGTTGTGACGCAGCGTGGCGGCCTCATTTGACCCGGTGTGAACTGACTTCAGGTAAAGCATGGTGTGGTTTACCTGGCTTTCCCTTATCGAGAGGATCTGCATCAGCTCCCTGCAACACTTCAACTCCTACACCGAAGCTTTGAAGTCAATTTTCATTTCCCTAAGAAGCTGCAAAATAGCAGCGTAATTCACCCTGGGCCAAGAAGTAGGCTTTAAGTCGTAAGCAAAACATTTTAAGGAGTTGGCGGAACTTAACGTAAGAAGCAGTAACTTTGGAAACATGAGCGTTGAAAGAAAGAGCACCATCAGCGATAATGCCTATGTTTCATGAACATGGAGCACAGAGGGGTAAAGAGTCAACTGTACTAGATCACACCATTCAGGGCCCCAATGTGAAGATTTTCCACAGGTGAGGACTTTGATTTTAGAGGGGGTGAGGTGAAGAGAGTTGTCGTCCTTTCAAGATGTACACAAGCAGTCTCTGAAATGGAACTGCAGGCTACTTTTGTCTGCACCCAAATATAGGTAGACTTAGAAACATCTGCGACTGCTGAGAGACTCAGTCCAAATTGGTATTCTCTGTGTTGTCCGTCTTCGCTGTCAGTCGGCCAACTATCACTCAGACTTGGGACTCAGCATACTAGGCCGCACAGACAGTTTGAGAATGGGCGGAGGAGCCAGTCACGTGATACATCTTTGATGTTCACACTGGAGGGGGAGCCGCGGCCAGAGTGCTTGTCATTTAGCCCAGGCAGCGCCCCCCCAGGGACTCGCGACTAGCGAGGATTCAGCCGCCCGCACCATGGAGGAACTGGTGGTGGAGGTGCGGGTGTCCAACGGGGCCCTTTATAAGGTATAAGGGGCACGGCCCGCTTTCCCAACCCCATGCCCTACCATCTGTGTCAGGTGCCCGGCGCTCGCTCTCTCTCCCTGTGTTGCTCTGTCACCAAATAATTAGGTGTCTCCTACACATTAGCCAGGTGTGCGCAAAGTGTGCGCGCATGATTGTCAGTAAACTGTCTAGACCCTGCAGACCACAGCCCGAGCTTGCTTGCCTCACGCCTGCTGTCCAGCAGCGGACAGTGCTGAGAGGTGCACCTCAGGGCAGTATTATATGAAGGGTTTATTTTTTGGGGCGGGTTGAGTTGTGCATGCAGTTATTTACAGTCTATTTGGAGATGGTGAATTGACCATAGCATTGTCATTTTGGGGACTCGCCCTTGTACAGTTATATTTTGGTATGCGGTCCCACGCAGCCTTGAAATAGCGCATGTTGGAATAGTTTGTTTTTTGGAGAAAAATAAGTAATACGAGGGGTAATCTCCAAGGGCAGTAGTGTTGGTATGAGGGGTGTTGAGGGGAAGATGCACCTCTTGCACTGTATCTCTTTCACTGTTAAGAGACGTGAATGCACCACTGGGGAGTTTAGTGGGCTCACTCCCATAAGGCCCGGGCACCATGCTCACCTATACTGTGGGTGTAGCTATCTATGCACACTTTAACTGTTAAGATTTAAAAAAGTGGTTGATTAACACCCTATAAGCATTTAGGGAACTGCCCCCTTTTTGTTCAGAGTCAAGTTGGAACCTGAATTATTTTGAACTATTGGCATTAGAAATGGCAATGCCTTTTATATATGTGTTGGTTTTGAAAACACATATATAACAAGCATTGGAATAGCCAATAGGTCTCACCTTTGGTACTGTATAAGTGTTTAGCCATGCAACATTTGATGTTGTTGCACCAAGGATATTGTGCTGCATAACTAAATACTTATAAGGTCCCAAAGGCAAGACCTATTGGCTATGCCAATGCTTGTTGTATGGGTTATAAACTCATCTACACTTCTCGATTCAAAAATCAGTTTACCCCAAGTGAGAGATATGCATAGTCCAACTCTGCCATACAATTTAGATTCCCGGGAATCTTTGAAGTGTCACTGCTCCATGGATTGTACCAATTCAATTAATCCGTTGCACAGGGTCAATCCTTGATGGAACGAAGAGGACACACCCTAGATTTTGGTGACTTATGCAACTGTATGGAAATGCCCATGGCCAGAACCGATTGGAAGACTTGTGTTCTATATGAACAAGATAAAAATCCCTACACATTTTTCCTGTTGTAATATAGGTTGTGCTGTATCCTTCTGAGTTCATCGGTCGAAATATATAAAAGAAAAGACTGGTCGACTTTAATATAAACCGCAAACATAGGGAGCAAAGGGTATTTATGTTCTTTTAGAAAAATCCTAATTTCTCAATCTCCATATCAATTTAAATGTTTAAAAATCTCATTTTCCGAACACTCAGCTGAATCTTGAATGTCTAGACTTAACATTGTTTGCAAATCACGTGCCTTGGCAACTCCAGACAAGAGACCTCGATCTTCACCATCTTTTGATATTAAATGTAAATTGTAAATGCATCTCGAAAGGTGTATGAAAAGGGGATGTAGGTCTGTATGACTCAGGAAACAGTAGGTACCACATCACAAAGGAGTTATCAATCTATACACAGTAATACGGGCCACCTGTCCTTTCATAAAACTTAGAAAACCAGTTTGCATTTTGCAGCCACCGGATGAATCATTCTTTACCAGTGGAAGCACTAGACACTTTCACCTTGTACTGTAGTAGGTAGTCATAATTTACTAGCAATAAGATATAAGCAATCTTTTGCAAGTGGACAAGAATGTCATGGGTCTAAAAGAGTGTGGAACAACATGACAGAGCTGTGGGGCGGAGGAGGAAATGCAACAAGAAACTCCTTTGTAAATTAATCCCACCTACGATGAACCCAAAAAAGATATACTTTGTATTCGACAAAGTACAAGTGTTATACAAATACATTAGCAAACATTAAATGGCAGCCTTTCATACCCTAATGCACACACCTAGGTTTTTTTTTTTTAAACCAGCACAAACCATGGGTCATTGAGTGTACTGATGATTCATGGATACAATTCTGGAGACAAACTGTGACATCAGAGTGCTGATTCGTAATCAGCTCAGAGGTCTTCTGTGGGGTGCAGAGCAGCTGCTCTAAGTACAGTCCAGCACATCTGCTTTTTGATGTCACCAGGAGGATCATTTCCTTCTGAAATGCTAGGTGGATCGGCATTTATGGCAGATTACCGAGACAAGTTTAACTTTAAAATTACTAAAACACATAACCACTCAAAATCTGAGAAAGAAACATACCTCACCTGATAGTTAGAATCATGTTTAGGACACCAATAACCTCCACCTAGAAACTGAGGGGGATGTGTACAATGAAGTGGTAGAGCATGTGGTTAGCCTCCTTGGCTTAAAGACATGCTCGGAAACGCAAGGCTGCACCATATTTACAAGAATGTGGTGCAGCCTTGCGTTTCCCCTTGCGATGGCGCTAAGCTTAACAACTTAGCGCCAACGCAGGCACCCTTGCACCAGAGTACAAGGATGTCTGTGTGCAGGGGAGGATTGTTTATGTGTAGGAAGGTGTCCCTTCCTGCACATAAACAATCCTTAAATGCCATTTTGTATGAAAGTTACATAATGGCATTTTAAAAAAAGGTTTGTTCATGTACAGGAAGGGACACCTTCCTGTACATAAACAAACCATGGCATTTTGCTTTTTCCATGTGTGCTGCACAAGGCAGCACACATGGAAAAAGCAAAAAAGAGGAGAAATAATTCATTTCTCCTCATTTCGCCAACTTAAGACCAGGTGTTCCCAGGTCTTAATTTTGGCGGTGCCTCCTATATATGCAATACTTGTACATGGGGGCAGCGTCAAATACAATAGGTGTTGTGGTGGAATGCCCACCACAACACCCACTGCACGCTCCTTCCACGCTAAGTTAGCGAGAAAGGGTGCCTTATGTACAAGGCAGCGTTAAGCCACGTTAAGTGGCTTAAACTCCTGCCTTGTACATAAGGCAAGGCCCCTATCGCCACAGGAACGTCACAAAAAGTGCCGCTCCCGTGGCGATAGGGGCTTGTACATATGCCCCTGAATTCTTTGACAAGACTCTTACCTTATCTCTCTAAGATTTCGTCACCAAAGATTGGTGTAAAACCTACTGAAATGTGAAATCTTACAAAGGAGGCTCAACAATTGCCTACTATTAACCCGGCTTAACACTCTCCGACTGCATATAGCACTGAGAATGTATAGCCCAGTATATTAGGTAATCACTGGAATAGCTATCATAAGTAAGTGATGAATGAACTCCTTTAGCCAGTGATTTAAATATTAAAAAGATATACTATTGCATTCACTCATGTTTTGATGTGCAAATATACATTGTCTTCTCGACATTTTCTCAAGTAAAGCACTAACATCCCTTGAGTTAATGTCTGTGCTGCAAAAGAAAAAATACATAAACTGACATAATATTTAAAAAATAGAGAAAATAAACCTCAATTCATAAAGTACGGCTAGAAAGAGTTCCTGCAGTTGCGGGACACGAGATGTCTGGGATGGTCCACGTGAGAAGGCCTGACAGAGGGCACTGCTGACATAAAACTAAAACACCACATATCTCTGTGGTCCTTACACCTCTTCCTTGTTCTGTATGAGCTACGCTGCCACTTCCCCAGCAGGCGGTGAGTGAAGTATAAAACCAGGGGCCCCATTTGCTCTATACAATAAAACAGAGGCACGCTAGACAATACATAGTTAAAACAAGCATTTGCAATGCAATAGGTCTCACATTCTTTTGGAGTTAGAGCTATTGGCGTTGTAAATGACAATGTCTTTTACCCTTGTGTTATGGAGTGGATGTATGTGGTTTGAGTGGAATTATGTGGGTTCGATTGCAATTATGTGGTGTGGGGTGGGTTTGTGTAGTGGAAATATGTGGCATGGTGTGCAGTGGAATTATGTGTATAGGAATTATGTGGTATTGATTGTTTTTTAATATTACGCCAATGAAATAGACTCATTAGTTCTATGTGAATCCTTTTTTTTAATTGTAAGCAAACAAATAAGCTAAAGCATTATTTAAATGCGGCGACAGGATGGAGACAGACATGGTGTGAATACGGAAGGGGTGAAAACTGTTGCAGCAGGGTGCTAGAAGTCCTTTTGTGTAACTTAAGTCAAATGTTCACATATGTTAATAGATGTGGTGACAGGAACCTGTGTCACCAGATTTAATGTCTGTAGACGTACCTTCTTTTTTTGCAAAATGGAAAAGTACATCAGTAATCTTGTTTTTAAAACTATTATGGTATTTTAAAATAAAGTGTCCTGTACAAGGCAGCATGTTGCTTAACATCAATCAATTTGTTTGTATGCAAGTGTGTTTGCAATGACTGTGCTTTGTAAGTAAAACATAGCACTTGTCTGTTTATACCCCAAATGTGTTTATGTGTGTGAAAAGCACAGTGATGTACATTTTTTTTAAATTAACACCATCAAATTAGTGTATGTATATTTAAAGTTTGCACCAAATTTTTTTATGTGCTGAAAAATGTAGGGTTTTTGTGTGCAATTTATTTGCACATATTTCCCTTAACGTAATACAAAAATGTTAAACATGCCGCTTTGAAGATCAAAAGAGAAAGCTTTTTAGTAATTGTATTTCAATCTCGTAGTCCTTTAGAATTGAAATGTAGTGATAAGAGGGGTTTTATGTTTTTTTCATTATATTAAAGGTTTCAGCTATAAAGCGCGTGCCGCGCTGATCAAGTCAAGCAGAACATGAGCAATTGAAGGAAGTGCTCCGACTAGTGCCTATGCATTTCACACATCGCTGTCCATTTCCAAGCAATATAATCTTTGTTGTGTAAAACAAACATGATACTTGTATTTGAATTATGCATAAAGCAATAGAAAAAACCTAAATATAATCTTGGATATTAAAGCAGCCACTGTTTCCAAAACTGAACCCAGGGAAACAAATTCAGTTTCACAAACAACAAATTACATGTCCACATTTTTTCCTTGTTTATTGCTTACTAACAAATATTGTAAAACTTACCAAAACTACATATCACCAAGTTATCATGTGCAGACCTTATAAGCTATTTCTGCACACACTTCCTGTGTGACCTCTATAGAAGATTGACCCCTTTTCTTTTTAAAGTAAGTTTTCTAGTAAATGCATTTTAAACCCATAGTGCTTTTGAACTTTAATGAAAATTGAAGATGTGGCACACACGTTTTTATAACGCTAGAGTGAGAATTTAGCCTTTACTGAGCCTATAGTAGTATAATGAATTTCGTAGAGTCTCTCCCCTTCTTTGTCTGAAGCCCGCACCAGGATGATGTCACATATGGCCTAGGAAAGTAGAGAATCTGCCTGCTTCCTTTTGAAATGAGCCAGCTGGAACAGATGAGCCAAAAGATTAGCATGGCCATAAAGATTATTATCTCCTTTACTAGCTGCATTTTGTTTTGAAACAAAGTCATAGATTAAACAAGAGAGGAAGGACGGCAGCAATGACAGGAGGGAGGGGTATGAACGAGAAGGCAACTGATGGCCAGAGATGGCCAACTAAAAGAATCAATCTGTGATGTCCCGTGGGAGGGAACAACTGTCCAAATCTACCCCATTGGTCCCCTAAACCTTCTCCCTGTCAGCTTTGGTTGCCCAAACTGTGCCAGAGTAGCAAAACTAACTTGTACGAACTTTTCAAAAGTTTGCAAACTTTAAATTGACAATTGCTTGTTTGCGGTTGAATTAAAAAGTGATAAAATCTTCAGAAATATGTATCTCCTGAACCCTCCAGTGGATTTTGCTCATCAAGGACTCTAAGCATTCCTAAAAATATAATCGATTGTTATAAATAGGTGTTGTGTTTCTTTTGTGTTGTGTGGCTTCCTAATTTTGTTGTTTGGTATTGTTCAATGATTTACACTAAGTTCCGTTGTGCATGCCTTACTGCTTAAAGCCATATCTACCCAGGGTTCAGCTTAAGGTTGTCCAAATGAGCCTGACTGGACCCAAGACAGTTCTTATGAGTGTATTCCATGGCATGGCTACACAGTCATACCATATAATGCATCCAGATCCTCAAAGCTGCTTTCTTTTCAATGATTTTTACATCTACTGGATAACCCATCCAATGCATATGCATTAAGGATGATTGACAACATGGGCAGCCCTAACTTTGAACACAAATGCCCGACCCTGACTTTGCAGCCTACCCACAAAGCTGGTCACTGCCTGGAGCTCATCTTCTCCAAGATCCCAATTCTCATCAAATTAGATAACCTCCCTGGATCCTAGTTCGGACAAACCCATATAATTTTGTCCATTGAGGGTCAATTCAACATCAAGAAGGCCTCTTCTAATTGCAAATTGTCTCTTATTCCCTTTCATGTGTAACTTCCCAAACTCTTCCAGATATTATGTCGCTGCAGGACTGCTCAAAACCAGAAATACTAAGTCTGATGAAAATGAAAGATATCATTGACTAAGTGGTTGCCTGTGCTAAGTCAAGACCAAATAGTTCTCTGAATGACTCTACCTAATTAAATAACAATTAAAGTACACTGGAAAGGTAGCTGTGTTTTTCATTGACTCCACAGAGCCTAATACCAAAAGTATACAGAACAAGCAGTTCAGCCAAAGAATTCTTCTGAACTACACACAGTCAGCCCTTCCTTTAGCATTCATCAACTTTGTAAATATGATATATTACACTTTCAATATGAAATAACCATTCTTTTGGGTACCCTTACCATCATTTAACACCCTGCTGCTGTAAACCACCAATGAACTACCCTTGCCTTACCATCTTCTGTGAATAAAATGAGTCCAGGAAGTGGATGAAACTAGTCTCAGCAACAGCTAACATCTACTACCTATCCTAATGACACTGACAATGTAAGGCCATTAAACTCTGTTAATCACCCACCATGCCTTTTATTAGGAACTATGTTAATTAACACTTCTCCAGAACAAGAGAAAGTCCTCTTGTATTTCAGATAGCTTTTTCATTGAAGAAACCCAATTCTGTCAGAGAATACTTAAGCAACTACCTATTATTTGTCAGCCTATTCTACCATGCCAAGTTACTACACAGTGGTAAATAACTCAATTATTACCCATCTGGAACAGAACTTTCATATTAATTTACAGTCTGTGTTCTTGTGGTGAAGAATTGAGATATTCCTGATGAACATTTAAGAAGAACTGTTCACAGTACTAAACCATGGCCATGGATCCACCTTAATATATCAGTGGAATCCAACACTGTGACCCAAATATCTGCAAAAAAGAAACACTATTCAATCATGCACCTCTTTACAAATGTGTCCTCCCATGTAAAATTGGTTTCTTACCTTTCCACCTCAACCAATGTTCACTGTGCGATTCCATAAGAGTTGCCATTGTCATCACTAAAGTAAATTTCTATATCATGACCTTCTGAGGCATCTTTGATAGCTTCAATATGGTTTGCCCAAATGTATGCAGGCAACAGCTAAGTCTCATAAGACTATTGAAGGTATCAGGGGATCCTGACTAAGTCATGCATTGCATACCATTCTAAAGCTAGATGAATTAGGATGGTTTGTATCTTAAAACACCCAAGACTGAGGTCCTCCTAGTAGGCCAATGACACTCCATGTTTCTTCCATACAACTTGCCACTCTTCATAGGACATAAATATCCTTATAGCTTGAGAGTCACAATCAGTGCATAACAGCAACTCCCATTTTAGACATTTGTGTTCTTCTTTCACTGATATCACAGGGACGTGGAATGATAGGGCCTGATTTAGACTTTTGTAGAGGGTTACTCCATGACAAAAGTGATGGACATCCCGTCCACCTTATTACAAGTGCCATGAGAGATATGGCACTTGTAATAAGGTGGCTGGGATATCCTTTATGTTTGTGATGGAAATACCTGTCCGCCAAATTCTAAATCAGACCCTTAGCTTTTTGCTCGTTCACCCCAGTGAAATTACAGGACCTTAGAATCCAATTACATCAAATGAAGACCCCATGACATTTGACACCAATAGCATCCCAAGAAGTGACATCAATGAAGTTAAATCTAAAAACCTACAATTAGCAAAAGGTTAATACGATGGCAAAACAATTGCATTGTAAAATACTGGATTAACTCTTTTTTTGTCAAGGCTGCCAGAAGTAATGGAAAATCATTTCTGTAGCCAGTGTGTTGCTTAACACTTCTGAATATAATGTGGATGCAATAAGCGTCTCACTGAATGGCCACTAAATACAGGAAAAGACAAGGGGCATAAAAAACATCCAGCAGGCAGGAGGAATCAATTGGAAAATAATAAAGAAACTTAGCACTGTAGCCCCGGGCTGTAGTAGGTGAGGACTAGATCCAGCTAGAGAAAGATACCTGAAGATGTAACTGCCTGAAATCCTTTAGGAGAACAAGAGTCCTAAGGGCAGGGAAGAAGGAACAAAAGACCAGGAGGGAAAACCTGCCCCCACAGTTACTAGAGCGTTTATGATGCATGGTACTGATCATTCTAGCTTCTTATATAGGGAGAAAGCGAAAATGAAGACATATAAGAAGAATGAATTGGTGGGTGTCCCCACGTAACACCCATGGCATTTGGCACATTCCCAGATTTACAACATGTTGTAAACCTGGGAATGCATCAAAAGCCTACGCCTCCCCAAAGGTGGCATAAAAGTTGCTTTGTAAAGTGTCCCTTCCCCCACAAAAACAACCTGATTTCAATGCATACACACTTGCACCATGGTGAAAGAGGGCCTGTGTTGGTGCATGGCAGCCATTAGTGCTCCAGTGCTGTTAAAGAGGACAGGAATGCACAGTATCTCATAGGTATGGTGCAATCCTGCTCTTTTCTTTTGCCATAGGGCAGTGCAGCAGGAAGGCTTGAGGCAGTGCCCTGCGCCAAAATATTGTAAATGAGGGCCAAAGTTTTCAAGTTAGAGTTTGAGAGGATAGAAGAGATTTGCCCCAACACAGTCTTTTAACAGAATGTTTAGCAAAATGGACCAGTATCATTCAAGAACCTACCTATGTGTCAGCATGCATGAAGAAAGGTAGGAATCCAGCCTTTCCGACTCTGCACAAGTCACAAAGTTATGTACCTGCCACAGGAGAGTCAAAATGACCGAAGAGTTTACCCGCCTCAACCTCAAAACTCTGGCACCCACGGAAGACTAAACAGTCATCTAATAGGTGTGCAAGGTTTATGAGGAGGAAGGAGATTGGAATCATGAGAAATAACTGGTGATCTAACGTGGAACTCTTCCTGTACTGTGGGCACACCTGATTCTTCTCAAAATATGTTTCCCTAAACCACAGAACATTTTGAATTGATTTTCACTCATCAAATCCTACTCTTCCAGCACGGACATCAACACGAGTCCAAATGGAAGAATTCAAACTATTCACTCTAACCCGAACAGAGAACCCTACCACAACCCCAGAGTCATAAACAATGACAACCTCAAGAGAGTGAACACCATTCAGACCCCTCCCCCCATATTCCGGCTACACTCAAATGCATACTACTCAACTGTATGTCTGCCAACAAACACGCCTCTGAGATCTTCGACCTCATACAACATAATGATATAGATATCATTATCCTTACAGAAACTTGGCTCAACCCCTCGTCCACTCCGATTTTAGACCTCCTGCTGCCCCCCACCCATGACATAATTCGTCTGGACAGACTAAAGAAGCTGGGAGGTGGCCTAGCCTGTATACACCGAAGCACGCTCGCGGTCTCCCTATCAGAGTCCTCTTCGCCATTAACCTGTGAATACCTTTGCCTTAACATCTCCAGTAACAGACAGCTGGTTTGCAAACCACATACATTCTATCACCCCCGGGCGACAACCTCCCATTCATTGAACAATTAATGGAAATCATCTCTGATAATGTGGATTCAGTGCAGTCCCACATCTACCTTGGTGACTTTAACCTTCATTGGTCGAACCCTAATGACCAAGCCGTAGCGTGCCTCAATTCCTTCTTGAAGGATCACGATTTGGTTCAACATTGTGACCAGCCTACCCACAGTAAAGGGGAAACTCTTGATCTCATCATCTCCAAAAGACACACCATCACATTGGACTCCATCATACCCTGCGATTGGTCATCCATCACATCATTTCCTTCCATATCAACCTGGAGGTATCACAGAGTAAAGCTCAAACAACTAAACCAAAGATCTGGAAAAGAGACTTCAGAGAAATCAATACCATCGACCTAGCAACCCGATGTAAACATGCCCTCTCCCCTCAAGTGAACTTACACGAAGTCCATGAACTCACAGACTTCTATAACTCTTCCATTTCTAGTATCATGGACGATTTGGCTCCACTACAAAAAAAAATGTACCCACAAAAATATCTAAACCCTAGTTCAACGGCAACCTAAACTTGGAACGCCGCAAGCTAAGGGCCATCGAACGTTCCTGGAGATCCACTCCATCCACGGACCATCTAAAAATCCTTAGATCAGCTAGAAGCTCTTATAACAAACAAATCAAGGCAGCCAAGGCAGAATATTTCAGATCCCAACTTAACCAAGCGGCTAATCGACCCAAGAAATTGTTTGAACTGGTTAAACAACAATCTGTGGTAGCCCCGAACCAACCAGCCTCAGATGTCAATCCTCCCTCATGTGATGACCTGGCCGACTTTTTTACTTTGAAAACTAGACTTATTAACATTGATCTAGAAACTAGAAAGACTCTAATAACACCCAATGGCCCCCTGGCCTTACCAGACAAGGCTGCTCCTTGTAGAGGGGGTATCAAGCACAACGCTTCCTGGAACACCTTTACCACCCTAAATGAAAATGATATCAAAAAAGTTCTTCAGAGTATCAACCCATCTAATCATTTCAGTGACCCTTTATCACCCACCATCTTCAAAGCAATTAAGGATACAATCTCCCCCATCTGGACAAAGATCGTCAATGCATCTCTGTCACAAGGTACGATCCCAAAATGCCTAAAAGAGGCCCAGGTAACACCGATATTAAAAAAACCTACAGCAGACAGTACAGATCTTAACAACTTCCGCCCTATCTCATGCATCCCCACACTAGCCAAACTGTTGGAAAAATGCGTCCAGTCACAACTATGTGCACACATCGAAAAATTCCATCTCCTGGACCAACACCAATCTGGCTTTCGTAGTGGGCACAGCACTGAATCGGCTCTCACTCACCTGATGGATGACATCTTACTAATTCTAGATCGAAATGAATCCTGCCTCCTTATCCTACTCGACCTCTCCTCAGCTTTTGACACTGTCAATCACGACAACCTCCTAGTTGTCCTTGGGCAAAGGATGGGCCTCTCTGGTCAGGTGCTGCAATGGTTCTCGTCCTTCCTCCAACACAGGTACCAAAGAGTTAAGGCGAACCACTCTCTCTCCCAGCCATCCCCAGTTACCATGGGGGTTCCCCAAGGGTCCTCCTTATCACCCATTCTCTTCAATTTGTTCCTGGAACCATTAGCTAATGTACTAAAATCCATGGACATTCGCTTCCATATGTATGCAGACGACACCCAACTCTACCTGAAAATCTCCTCCCCCGATAACATCACTTCACTCGATTCCACCCTGCTGACTACTCAAAATTGGCTAAGTGAGAGCCACCTCCTGCTAAACACCTCCAAAACAGAATTCCTCCTCATTTTTCCCCCGAAACACACTATGAATATTGACCTCTGGTTGAACCAACTCACAGATTTCAAATACTCCCCCCACACTATTGACTCAAATAAATCTTTAGGAATCACCCTGGACAAACATCTGAATATGAAGACTCATATTAGCAATGTGTGCAAGGGAGCTAACCATCTTCTAAGAACACTCAGGAATCTCAAACCTTTCCTACCTCAAGCAGATTTCAAGCAAGTGGTCCAAGCGCTTGTATTACCAAGGCTTGACTATGGCAGTGCCACACTTTGTGGCCTCCCCAAATACACTTTGGCCCCTCTAAAGGCATCATTGAACGCTGCGGCCAGATTGATAACGGGCACCAAGCGAAATGCCCTCATCTCCCCGGTCCTAAAATATCTAAACTGGCTGCCCTACGAAGCTAGAATTCAACTAAAGATTGCCTGCTTAGCGCACCAAGCCCTCCACTTCAAAACCCCCATCTACCTTGCGCAAAAGCTAGAACTATGCGGAGGGGTTAGACCGTCGAGGAGTGCAAAGTCCCTCCTCTTAAAACCCCAGATCTTCCGCAAAAAGAGAACATGCCAACCAGCCTTCTCGGGATCTGCACCAAAAATTTGGAACTCTCTTCCACCACAAATCCGTAGAATCTCCTCCAAGGTTGCTTTCAAACGGGAAGTAAAAAGATTCCTCATGAATAAGTTCTTACCTTAACAAAAGGAACGATTGTCAGCTCTAATGGCTCCGGACATACTACAATATTGGTGGTCAATCTTGTATTTTACTATTGTAGTTGCTCCCCTTGTCACTATATTTCAGCGAACCACCCTTCCTCGCATATCCCAGGTTTATAATTGTTCTTTTATTTGTGCACTATTTGATTCAATGCCAATGTCTATTCCGTTTTTGACTCATGTACTGATTTGTTTCCCTCAAACTGTAAAGCACTCTGATATCCTTCGGGATCAAGTTCGCAATATATAAAACTTTATAAATAAATACATAAATCTACACAACTATTGTCTAGTGGCCTATTCACTGGATGATAGGTCTATGTTTACTCTTTGAACTAACTTGAGTCAAAGAACCCTTCAGCCCAATGGTCATTACAAGTTGCACGTGGTAAACTGTTTTTGGAGAAAATCAACAATTTCAAATTATTTCAAAATATCAGCTCAAAATTACCAACACAGCTACAAATGTTTGTTATTTTCACATTTTTACTCAGTCACAAACATTACATTTTATATTACTCAATATTCTAAAAAACAAAGGATATCCCTGTTTGTTGCTCACACATTTTCCAAAAGCAATGTCCTTTCAATCAAACATCAAAGTTTTACTCATTCACAAATATTATATTTTATATGATTCAATACTCCAAAAAAGCTAAGGGTATCATATTAGTTGGTCACACTTTTCCCAAAACAATGTTATTTCAATTAAACCTCTGTATTACCCAAGAAGGTAACCTATCCTTTGACATCTTTCAAATCAATCTGGAAAACCTAATGATCATGAACTCCATGCTCCAGCATTCCTCGCTGAGATGCACAATCTTGAGCGGGAGTGTGATGAGAATGAAACATTTGAGTCTGCACCACCTTTTGTTTACACTCTGATGTACTAATATCAGTTATGTCAGAACTCTCTTAAGTCTCATGCAAAAATGGAGATACAATAGACAAAGAGTCTAAATTCGAAGGTAGCATTTGTTGTTCCCTCACCATTGAGGATCCAAGGTTTCTGGGAGAACAATTAGTCCCATGTTGAAATCAGCAGTTAAGGCAAACTTTTAGGGAATCCTTTTCACTCAGTATCATTGCCATAATGTTCCATATGTGACCATTCTTTTATTCTGGACCCCAACCCATGGATGCGCGGGAAAGACCAAGCTCTTCTCACCCCAATCAGGAGCAACACAACACCTAGACTCGGACGCAACTGCCACCAGGAGTTTGCCTGCGGCCTTGCTGATCATATGGCACGACATTCACTTAAACCGGTTATTTTACTTGCCATGCCAAGTGCATCTTCGTTCATCTAAGTACAGCAATTGTATTTAACTATAGCCTTGCATGCTCAGACACAGCCTTACATGACCAAAGGCAACCACAAATGCCCAAGTACAAACTATATATGTATTATGCAAACTTCTACTTTCATAAATTGCCTCAAATTCCCAGGCACAGCTTGGCATGTTAGATTATAGTCTCAAATGCCCAGGCACAGTCTCATATGTTATCAGTGCCATATATTTAAATACAACTTAATGTGCCTGAGACAGCTTTATTTTTTTTCTCCTAATCATCTGCAGGTTCTGTGGTACTTTTGTCTTGAAAAAGTACTCATATGATCCCAGTGAACCTACAAATGTCAGGCTATTCTCCACTTCATCTTATCCTGAAAAGCTTGTATAGTTTATTGTCTATATAGAGTCTAATGGCTTCATGAATCAATACCCACCATATTTTGAAATGGCAGTCAGGATATGTTTTCTATTTTTTTCTAGAAACACAGAGGTCAATTTTCTAGATACTATGGAACCAACGACTCAGTCGATGTGCCAACCCAAATCAGAAAACCAATTGTACTTCAAACACGCCACAAACCACTGAGCAATTTTATTTGAGCAATATGTGTTTCAGGTAATGATCAATCCAACGAGATATTATAAGGATAGTTAGTGGAATCCAAAACCCTCTGTCATTAAGGAATTAAACTTTGAAGAATAAGAGAACACAAGGGATACATTTAAAAAAAAGTATTTAAAAAAATCTAAATTATAGTCTAGTGCACACAATTTGAATTGTACCCACAATGAAAACAAATAAAATGGTAGTAGCAATGTGATTGCTGTTATAATTTGATAGCAATCCTACACTCATTTTGCTACTTCTATGTGGTAATTCTGATTCTAGGACAGCAGACAATAAAACCTATTACAAGTTTCAGAGATGGTAAACAACTGCACACCTATTTGAACAATACAGTTTATGTTCAATGCAAGTTCCACTATTTTCATCTCACAAGGCCATCTCCACTGATAAGTCAGTAAGTGAAGGCAATGTGCTTCCCATCTCTGTAGTCTTCAACTGGAACCAGAGATATAATTCTGTACAGCCTGTCGCAGTGTTGCTTGGAGTGAAGATTCCCCAATTCCCTTCACTCTTCGTGCTCGGTTCTTTAACTTATTTTAATTCTGTGAGACTATATTTTTTTTAATAACAATAAACTAGGTAGATAATTGTCAATCTTCAAGTAACTCTACAAAATCCAAATGAAAAACTGTAAAATAAAGCAGTCACCGTTTAGATTAAATACTGTGAATATATTCACATAAATTTGATTATCAAGTAGCAGAAATAATAGCAGAATAATAATATAATCTGTATTAATCACATGCATTCACTTATGATTGATTGACTAGCACATGCAACTCAAGCAAGGGAATGGCATACACAGAAAAGATGTAATATTCATGACATCCCTGGAATGGTAAGAAAAATACACACAATCAATATATTTGTAGGTTAATATAGAGCATTATGCACAATGTTGAATGAAGGAAGTAAGGCGATTATTTTCATTTTCGAATTATTGTCGCTGCGTACAAAAATGACCACACCATCTTCTCCCCTTATGCGGTAAATCATAACCCTCGATGGCCCAACATGCTGGAAATACCTAACATCCAAAATGAAGAAAAAGGCTGACATGGCATGCATTACATTAACTTAATTAACATTTTATTATAATAAAAAAGAAATGTTTACTTACCTAATAGCTGCAGCACGTTCTCAATGTTCTCCAGAGGTCCACTCCCACAGCCAACTCCGTAACCAATCCCGACGCTGCTCTCATGCTGTTAATAATGTTGAGCAGCATGAGAGAAGCTTCAGAAGAGGTTAGAGCGGGTTGGCTCCATGCTCCCTCAAGCACAGGGAGTTTGTGTCTGCTCTCCACCTAGCTAAGGGGTTTGAATTGCGCATGTTGGGCTGGCCGTCGCATGACAGTTGGCCAAACCAACAGGAGCAATTCAAACTGGAGTTGCCACCCATCCTCCCTGCCAATCACTAGCAATGGCCCATTCGCCCCGCCCTCACACTCAGCTTGGGCTGCAACGTAAAACATTAAATGTTAACAAAATCATTCTATTACCATTTTATTTTTCACTCTTTCTGCACTCGCAGCTTGGTGGGCGACGCTCCTCAGTCCTTATAGAGGGACCACCGCTAGCTTTTTCAAAGACTTCCATGGAGCTAAAACAGTCGCTGCCCCTGCAATCCTAGAACCGCAAACAGCGAGAGTGAAAGGGTTGCGCAGTAAATTACCTTTATAAATGACGTCCAAGCCCCTTCACCAGCACTACACGGTAGCTGTGTACAGAGGCGTAACACAGGCCCCCGCAGCCCCCGCGGTGCGGGGAGGCCCAAGATCCAGGGGGGCCCCTCGGCACTGCACTCTGGCCAGAGAGCTCCTGATTGAGCCTAGAGGGGGCCCCTCTTCGTACCGTGCAGGGAGGTCCCCTCAATTTTCGTTAGGCCAGTGTCTGTGTACATAATTTCAACAGTTCGACACATCCCAATTGTAATCAAATGGACTAGCCAGAAAAGAGTAGTAATGCCAGTGTGTTTGAAGTGGATATTGTAGCTGGTGTTGATTTGCTGTTCAGACTCCAGGACATCAGCTACTAAATTAGAAGCTTTTGCTTGGTTGAATATATATACACAAAATAATCTATAACATTGAAAAGTGTGCCTTTGAGATGCAAATGTGTGTGTGTTTTCAGATCTCATATACTGATGTTTTAGTAGAAAAATGGTTACATTTCCAAAATATATTTAAAGCTAAAATTTGAGTGATACATTTTGTGGTTTTGGTGAGACCTATTACTAATATAATTAGCTTGGTGTAGTAGCATTTAGCTATGACTGTCATGTATGACCCATGTAGAGGCATTACAAATTGATACAGCCTTTTTTTACATTGCAGCTGGCAACCCTGCATGATGCACTGAGGGACCCACTGATGGTAATGCTGCCTAGGGTGGCCACTAATGCAATATTGTTTGAGGGAGTCACTTTACACCACTAATAATATTAGCATATCTGATTGGTTTTTTAATTAACATATATAGGTTGGAGATTCCTGCTCCAGGAAATCCCTCTGACGCTGAGCGACCCTACAGCAACAAAAACATACCGAAATTCCATCTCGCTGACTGTGAGCAGTGATCTATTATTGTAGATTTTTAATTTGTATACTAACTCATCAATAAGTAACATGGGATGAGAGCCAATTCACCATGTCTTCATTTTTGTTGCTTTCATTCGGGGCAACTTATAAATCGCAGCAGCTGAGCAATGACCACATCAGCTTTAATGCCTTCATTTATATGCAAATTGCAGTAAAATAGCTGTTGTAATGCAATGCGCTCAGTCTCGTCGACATATACGTCCCACTGATGCAGGGGAAGCAGCTGCAGACTTACATTACCAGAGCCCCTCCAGCGTTCAAGAAGTAAGCTAAGGCTGTGAAAATATAAATTAATTCAGCTTCGACATACTGTTCACCCCAACATAGGAAGGATTTAACCGAGTCAATTCCTGGGATTGATTATCTCTTCTACATCATTTAAGATCAGAAATTTAGGGCATTTCAATGTATAGTAATGCAATGATGCTAAATATATGTTCGGGTTTATTATACAAATGAATAAGGGGCGGGTTGTGGATAGGAGTGATGGTGTGGTGGAGAACTCGGAATGTGGTGGGTGGCAATACCCCAGTCTAATAGAACTTAAGGGACACATTTAAGTGTGCAAATCCAACCTTCCAATTGGGGTACGGGATGACAAAGATTTAAAAAATGAGGCTAAATGGTCTATTTTAGAGTACAGTTTTTGAAAGTAGTTGTCTACAGAGCCAAAGGTTTTATATGTATTTCTGAAAGGTGCACCCATGAAATATTCCAATAATCGGTGTGTATTTTCTGTAAAATATTACAGGCAGGCCAAATAACAGAAGTCTTCAATATGACACTGCTGCTATCATAAAAAAAATAAAAATTAATGAAGCAATTTAGGGGCTCATTACGATGTTGGGTCGAAAGCCTCCGCCTGAAACCGTCCCAATTTCAGGACCGACCGGCTTGCGATCGGCAGTTCCACCCGCCAGATTACGATGCGACAGAACACTCTTCGGCCGGTTCCCATTGTTTCCTAACACAGGCTCCTATGGTGAAATGGGGTGTGTGTGGAAAACCCTGCACCCTGTGGCAGGCACCCATGGTGCATGCCACACAGTGCATTGTTTTGCAGGGGGTACCTTAGGTACCCCTTTGGCCAGCAATCGTAGGGCGCCAGGGTCAGGGGGGCCCTGCCAGGGGCCCCCAAAGTCAGTTTCCAACAGCCTTTCAGTACCAGACAGGCCGACGCAGAAAGACTGTAGGAAAGCAACATCATAATCCCAACGGCAGAAATGCCATCCATAGGGGCTTACGGTGCGGTTCTGACCAACAGGAATACTCCGCAAATCGGTTGGAACCGAGTCGGAATGACTGGCCTGTTGACATTCCGACCACAAACATCGTAATCGGGTGGACGGACTGTAAACCGACCGAGTAAGATGGAAGGGCTCTGACGCGGTTGCGAAGATTCCGACTGTTGGCTGGCGGCTCTCCGCCCGCCATCAAAATGAGCCCCTTAATTTCTTTCTGCCACTTGTTTTGATTTTCCCATTTGACTCCTTTCCAATAGAACCTTGGTCATGTAATGTGATTTTCAATCTTCTTGGAAGTGGTTGAATGCGACAATGAAATGTTACTTAGATATCACAGTTTCTGTTAATAGGCAGCAGAGCTATTCATTGGGTGGCACAGACAGCACAGTAACCACTAGCAGTCTGGGGAGCACACAGATAGATGGCTGCTTTTACACCAAATGTAGTAGCTCAGGTCTCAGGCAGCTATTGTAAAAAGAGATAGTAATTAGAGTTTGGCAAAGTTATTAACATTGGCCATGAAGTATGGAAGCTTGCAAAGGTGGGAGAAGATTCTTCAGTTTGCACAAGGTAAAGTTTTCTTTGTGCCCACACCAAGTCCTTGCAGCTGGAGGCTTTAGTCAAGAAGAGCGTGACATCCAGCAAAATAAAATCAGGGTTCAGGCAGCCAACGGAGAAGGCTACTTGCTATAGCTCAGGGCTGTCCTTAGCCGTGAACGACAATTAGTAAACCAGCCACTGCTAAGTAGGAACACATTGAAGTCAGAACCAAAAGTCCCACACATTGGGCATTTCCAGCGGCATGCTAAGATCAGTGCACAGCTGCTTAAGAAATGTTTTCAGCTGTTGAGCATGGCTCTCTTTCTTTCCCTTTTTAGATATTGTCTAAGGTGATTGTTGTTGTAAGTCAATTACCATAGACCTATTGCCTACAATATAGTACATAGCGATGGCCTCAAATCTGCCACTTGTTCATGATTTGAGGTCTTAATTATCTATCTCAATTCCATGCTCCTTATTCAATGCCCTTTCCCACTATTCTTGTGTTTGTCGCATCCCTTGAGCATTTCTTCTTTGCTTTGCTTCTGATTGGCTGAGTTGTATTCTTCGACTGCTGATTTGAGGGAATAATGTATTAATTTGTATTCAGTATTAGGGGCCGATTACGATGTTGTCTGGAAACTCTTCTGACAGAATTGGTTTAGAAATCGTTTCTGACCGAATCGGGTTCTGCGATTCCAACCTTACGATTACGATGCTTCAGGACATTGTTTGGTTGGACTCTCATTGACTTCAATGGGAGCCTGTGTTCCGAGTGAGAACACAGGCTCCAGACTCCCATTGACAAAAGGGGTGGTTGGGGAAAACCTTGCACCCTGTGGTGGGCACTCCATGGTGCCTGTCACACTGTGCTCCGATCCGTGTCGGAAAGGCTGTCCAAATATGACATCCTAATCGCTCGGCTGGAAACATGGTTTGCAGACCGATACGATTCGACCTCGACCGGCTCGGTTAGGCCGACTGCCTTTCGGAACCAGGTCAGACAGTCAGAACGCTTTCCAGCCATCATAATCGGTCGTTTGGAAAAGTGTCAGAGTCGGTCGAAAGGCGGGTTTCGAATTGGTTTCAGACAAATCGAATGCCATTTTTTAACCTTTCCGAATGACATCGTAATCGAACCCCATGATGGGAGCACATGTTGCTCTCTCACCTGTCTGTGTCTTCTCCCAATCATTCTTGGATCCTTGCTCTCTTTTTTTGCATTTGACTCCCCCCCCCCACTCACACTTTTGTTTTTATTTTAAATTATTTTTTCTTCCTCTAAGGGTTCTCGTGCTTATTTTCCTGCTTGTTTGTTGCTCCTGAAAGTTTCTTCACCCCCACCTAATGCAAACTGCTTCCCATTTACACATTTGTATTTATTCATTGTTTTTCGAGCTGCAAAGTTCTCCATAACCACTGGCTTTTCATTTTGATCGTAATCACATTTTATTTTTACTTAAACATTCTGAAATGGACATCAGTCCTCTTGGAACAGCAAAATATAAAAGCAGAAATGGCTATTTGTGCATCACGTATGTGCACACACAGTATCTATCTTGTAATGGCTATTTTGGAATGGTAAAGAAAAATAAATATAATGTGTGCTGGAAAGCCAACAGGGCAGGCTTTAGCGCTAGTGGCGCCCAGTGCGATTATCATTTTTTGTGCCCCCCCCCTTGACCTCCTCCTCGGATTCCCTCACTACCACTGGGCAAATGTGCCCCTTACCTCTCCATAGCCCTTTTGTCACATATATTTCATTCATTTTAAAACACTGGCAAAGGCTGGCTTTACTAATAAGAATGTATATCTACCCAAATTAACCCTTTTTAGCAATATTAGGAATAGATAATGAAAGACTATTTTATACAGTTTGCGTGCAGCTCTTTGATGACAGTTCATAACAGTATATTCGGGATGTATCTTATGCACTGCAGTAACACAAGCATCTCTGTGACAAAAGGAGTAATCCACTCAGCTATCTATTCAAAATACAGATTTTTGATCTGCACGGTACGTGTTCTTAGCAGGAGGTATTTAACCCTCTGTCCTACTTTATGCCACTAGACAAAATCTCTGATCTCTCTCTTTAACAGAAACATTAATAACAAGAGTTATCTTGACATTTTTATTGCTGCTTAAAAGCTGGATGCACAAGGAACTCTGCAGAAGGTTTTTTGAAATCGTAAGTTATTGCTAAGCAGAGCGTCCCCCCACTCCACCCCCCCAGGTCCGCGCCTCCTCCCCAGGTCCACGTCCAGTGCGGCCGCACCAGTTGTACTGCCCTAAAGCAGGCCCTAAAAGCCAATGCAAAGAAGAATTGGCAAAGCTAATAGGTCTGCACTTTTCTTTCAAATGCAAGACCTGTTGGCTTTGCCAATCCTTGTTTATTTTCACTAGGTTTACATTTTGCGTAACTAGGAACGTTTTTAAAACATTCACAGAGTTCTTAGTTGCTTATAAATGCCACTTCACAAATCCACAACTAATAATGTCATAAAAAGCTATCACTAGGTATGATGAAATGCCTCTAGACGATTCATAAAATTGTCATTGCAAATAAGTGCCCACTGGCTTCAAGAAAATTATGTTACAAATAATCGCCCCCATACTCAGTAAGTTCTATCACTGAAATAAAAGCATTACAATATTATTGAAATGCAGATCTTTTGGTCCTAAAGCACAGCTTTTCATATTTTCAAACTATACCATAGTTACAATACCTCCTTGCGATTTTTAGTAATTAAACTCATGGTCTCCAAACACTTGCCTGCACTTTCTGCAAATACACCGATTTTGCCCTCAAATATTAACGCACAATTTTTGTGAGGTAAACCCTTTTCCATCAAGAAAATCGTGCCATCTTCTGAAATGGCATTCTTTCATCAAAAAAGATATTTTTTATTTTTAGTAAATAAACTAAGGTTCCTAAAACATTTGTGTTGTGTTATGTAACGTGCTATTTCTAGAGCGTGTGTGCACCCTGAGGGGTTTCATGGCACTCTAAGGACGAGGGCAGCAGACCTCAAACGTATTCAAGCGGACAGATATTGAGAGAAGAGCCATCGATTAAGTATTTACAGAACGAAAGCAAATCTTCAGGTGTTTTTTATGAGAAAGTATTCCAGCAAGTGGGAGATAACACAAAAAGAGCACCCCACATGAACTGTTCGTAAAAACGAGGCTCACTCAGGATGTCCAATTCCTCACAGTGGAGAATATGGGCCAGAAAATTACTTACTGGTCATTATTGCAGAAAGAGGGTAGCAGAACCAAACAGCTGTTAAAGAAACCTACAGACACTTTACAAGAGCTGCTGGCCTCTAAAGTGAGCCAGCTCAGGGATCTTAGAAGCGGATGGTATGGCAGACACTATGGGGTCGATTATGATGTCGGTCGTAAAGGCTTTACGACCGACATTGTTGGTTTCAATTCTGACCAGCTTTAAGCCGTCTGGATTACTATGCACGCTTTCCGGCAGGGTTTCCATGCCGGCCTTTCCGACATGGGAACACTGTAAGAAAGCGTGTTTGGGGGCCCCTAGCAGGACCCCCTTTCCCTTGCGGCCTCCGGTTGGGGTCCGAGGGGGCACCTATCTGCCCCCCTGTTAATCCTTGCACCTTGTGGCAGGCACCTAAGAGGTGCACGGATTAACACAATCTCTCATTTCTCTATGGGAGCTTGTGTTACGGCCAGTTTATGGATGTAACACAAGCTCCTATGGAGAAATGGAAGAATGCGAATGCACCATCATAATTAGGCGGTCGGGAACGCCGACCGGAGGTCTGTCAGTCCTCTTTCCGCCATGGTGTCGGTCGGAGGAAACTCCAACTGACATCATAATAAGCCCACAGGTGATCCCAGAAAAAATCTGCTAACATTTTCAGAAGAATCTGGACCCACCTTGTGCTTCACTTGGAAGAGTCCAAAAGGATTAAAAGTGGCCAGAATATCATGAATAAAAGTAATTGCAATCCTTACGGAACGTCCTTCCTCCAAGATGATATCTACTACTTTGAGAACTCTCTGAGTAAACTGAATGGGAGAAATCTGGACAGTCATGGAAGTGAAGAATATTAGGGCATTCCGAATGAGGTTCTTTATGTGCGCTATAAGCATCTCGATGCATGTGCAAGGTGACTTTAGTTCACCTCTGTTGTTCTATTGATTGCGATTGGAGATAGAGTATGGGGCTGGTTTTTGCCCTGGGTGTAGTTATTTTCAAAAAAGTTAATGTGAGCTCTTGAGTATGTGCTTCACTGTTCCAAGTGATTTCCTTATAAATGTTCCCCTTGTTAGGTCTCGCCTGACCCAGCGCATGTGCTGGTCTGGCGAGACTTATTGAGAGGGCTCCAAAAAGTGCTACCAGGCCAGCCTAGAGCTACAGTGCATGTGCGCGGGCGCGCGCGCCGCGTTTTACCGCGATTACTTTCACTTTCGGCCGCACGGCCGCTTTGATGTTTGATCGCGATCACTTTCACTTTCACGGCCGCTTTGCATAGCCAATAGGTCTTGCTTTTGAGACCTTATAAGTATTTAGTTACGCAATTGTTGCATGGCTAAACACTTATAAGGTCCCAAAGGTGAGACCTATTGGCTATGCCAATGCTTGGTTTTTCAATATCGTCTAGGTGGATCTTTTAGTTGGAAATTCCTAACACAGAATACATAACCAATGACAAAGTAGTCAGGCTAGTCCACTGGTGATATCACAAATTCAGTGAGCATATCATTGGGGAGAGAGCAACAACTAGGTCCTACGTATGCATGGGTTCATTTAACAATGATCGAAGTTTGTTAGTGTCTAAGTGCCGAATCAATTTAGGAGTGCAGTATGAAGATTATAATTGGCCTGTATCATCACTTTCCAGGCCACAGCACAGGAAGTTATGTTGTTGAGAAAAGTCAATAAATGGCCTACTAGCTACTAATCAAAAATAAAGCCATGGGATTATATGTAGTAGGTGGAAATTACCACATTTTCCATGGTATTTCCCTGCATTTTTGCCTTTTTTAACTGAATCTGTTTTTGTTGTCAATATTTCCCTGCTCACATTACTCCTGCTAACCAGTGGGAAAGTGTTTGTGGTCTCTCTTCTAATCATGGCAAAACTAGATATAACTAATTTGCTTATAAATCCCTAGTATATGGTACTACATGTACTTAGGGACTGTAAATCAAATGTTATAAGTAAGCTGTAGCATTCATTGACAACCCACTAAAGTTGCACTGTAAAACGTGTCCTCAGGCCTGCACTTGCAGCCTGTGTGTGCAGTTTTAAGCTGCCATTTTGACCTGGCAAAGTAAACGTTTTGCCAGGCCTACACCTTCCTCTTTAATACTCATTGGTCACCCCTATGGAAGGTCCAAAATGACCATAAGACAGGTTGCTGGGTATTTAAAAAGCCAAACATGTATATTTAATGTTTTACATGTCTTGGCAGTGAAAAACCTCCAAAGTCATTTTTCACTGTAGCAAGGCTGCCTCTCCCATATGAAAACTCTGAGTTACATTATAACAATTTAGAATGCTTAATTTTAATTTGGGAGCAGCTAGCAGAGCAGCTACATTTAAATAGTTATTTAGAATCCAACTTATTGATAAATTCGACTTTTATACTACTCTTATTTTAAATTACACCTTTAGAAAGTTGTCATTTTCCTGCCTAATTCAAGGTGCCTTTTTGCCAGTGTCCAGTGTCACCTGACTGATGAATGGCTTACCAGATGGTAGATTACCAGATGGTAGACACAAGGCTTGGGTGTGGAGATGTGTTTCCAGCCTACATCAGAGTGGTCTGGCCCTTCCTTAGCTAAAGAGAGTGCCTACTCTGTCACTGGCAGATGTAGCTCACAATTAGGCCTGCTTCCCTTTTTCTTCCTATTCAACTTGGCTCCAAACACAGTAGGAGGGGGGAGCTGCCGAAAAACTGGTTTGGATTGACCACAAAAGATGGTTTGCTTATTTCTATAGCTACACCTCTGGGTGGGCAGAGAGCTCTGGTCAGGGGAAGATATGTTCTGTCATGCTGAATTTAGGTAGAGTGGGGTAGGGAGACTCCTGCAAACCTTTAGCCCATTGGTTAGGGAGTGAGCAGGAGTTTCCCCCACCCACAGGCAGGAAACTGGGCATAAACGTGGCACTCCCATTATCTTCTTCAGATCACTTCTGGACCTGTAGAAGAACATAAAAGGACTGGACCTGCTATCTGTGACTTGCAAAGAGACTTAAAGACTGGACCTGCTCTCCCTCTTGTAGCCAGGACAAAGAAGTGAACTCCAAGGGTCATAACCTGGCCTCCTATTATGTTGCAAGGACACAACAAGTTCTAAGAGGCCTTTTCCTTGTACACCCAGCTGATCAGTTCCAATTCGACCTGCCCAGGATCCTGCTACTAGCATCTGCTGGAGTGAGTCTTGAGTCCCAAAATGCTCTTCGCATGGTTGGGGTCCTTGGTTGGTGTCAATGTGTAGTCCTCCTGATGCTTCCTGGAACCTGGGACATAGAAACATTTGTCATCTTTTGCTCTGAGAACTGACGCAGTGCCAGGACCTACCTGCCAAAGCGATCCAACAAATGTACATTACTGCTGGGCCAAGGATTCAGGTTGCTCCTGCTACGTTCATCTCCACATTCATCACTGCATCTCCGATCAGGAGATTGTGTGCTATTCTTTTGCTCTTGGAGTACGTTGGCCTCAATCACTGGCTGAACTTCTTTTAATTCTTATACCTACATAGAAGCATTCAACCAGTGCCTCATTGGGTCCAACTATGGGACATCCATGCCTCTTTGACTGGGTCATTTTGCCAATAGTCGGAAGTTAATTACTCTGCTAACCAAGCACACCATTGAACAAATTCACTTTGTTCGTACCCCTGGTTGCTGCACATTCTGTCATCTGATTAACAGATGAGACCACTTTAAACACACAGCCATCCCAGGTTCATCTTAGTCCTGATGAGACCCTAGTATCTGAAACGTCATCGACAAACTTAAAAGACAGACCTGACCTTTGTATAGGTGACACATTGAGAATTCTACTCTGTGTTTATTATTATATCAAAATTATTTGACTGTCTTACTTATACAATAACAAATCAAATCAAATCAGGTGTTTGTTAAGCGCGACTACTCACCCGTAAGGGTCTCAAGTATAGATTTTCACAACTGACAACTGTGTTCTTATTGGTTTTGTTTTTCTCACACTTGAGGTTCTTCTTTTTTTTCTTCTTTTTTCAATTTTTTTTATTATCACAAATGTATTTACCAATGCTTAGATTGTTCATTGTTGTTCAAATTAAATTAAATTGGATTCAGCTGAATATAATGTAACTACATATATTGGCTGTTTTTTTTCTTTTTAATCAAATGTATGTATGGATTATTTCTAGACAGAATTTTACCTGTCGCATAATAGAAATATAAAATGTTGGTATGGAGTGAATCTACACAGAAAATTCTCTGTCATCCTTTTTTGCTTGTTCCATGTGAACACCTTTACCTTCTTCTCCACAGCAGCAAATTCGATCCAGCAGGACCTCGCGGAGAAGGTGTTCAGCCTTATACAGCCCTCTTTGCTACAGCCCTGCCCTTCTTGAACAATCCAAGCTCAAAAAAGGTGACTAAGTCCAAAGGTAGAAATCTTGCCTGGATGAAGGTGAGAAAAGTATACAGCCAGCGAGGTACCTAAGCTGAACTTGAAATTCAAATTTCTCCCTTCCTTCAAAGCTTTCCTGCTGAAAGACAATGGCTTTACCGAGATCTCCTCCAGCGACTATCCGACAACATAGAGCACTCTCCAGCTGCACCCTGCTACGTTACCCAGCAGAGGATTTTTGACTTCTTTCCGAGAGAATAAGTCTGAAAGTAAACCTTTTCACTGGGATGAGCTAGTCCCTTTATCCAGCCCATTCTCCATCGCGGTTGAACTTAAAACTTACCTTTGACCTAGTCACATCCAATCAGATGACCATGGTTGGTGCTTAATGCTTTTTGGCACTATTCTGGACCTTAAACTTTAAAATATAAATAACTCTGGTTCTACTTAATGGATGCTTGTTGTTTTGGTGTCATTTTATGTATTAATATTTATTCTATTTTTCTGATTTGGTTTGTGATTTTTATTGTTTTGTAAGTTTAGTTTATTACTGTTTGAGCGATACATGAATACATTTAACATTGCTTCTAGGTTAAGCCTGACTGCTTTTGGACCAAGCTACCAGAGGGTTAAGCACAGGTTTATTTATAGACTTTTGTGGTTTACTATGACAGGGATTATGATTATTATTTGAGATGGCTTCTCACCCCCAACTCAACTAATAGTCCAATTTCTTACAGTAGCTATAGGGTCCATGAATGATTAACATTTTACCATTATTTGCAGAAGAGTCTTAAACAAAGTACCCAATGAGTTCTCTTTGAGAATGGTAGTTACATTGCTGTCTTTAGTACTGGGGACTGGAGATTCTAAAGCCAGGAGCATATATTCCAAGATGACCCACCCAGACCACTAGGTGGGACATGTTTCTATGATATAAGTAATATCAACAGAATACTCTTATAGATGTTTGCACACTGTTCAACTCTGTTTTACTAATGAATGGCCAATTATATACTTGAGAAAGGGACTGTGGTTCTCCACAAGACTATGAGTGGACAGGCATGTAAGTAAACAGGATAATTTTACCTGTTGGAGAAAGAAGTCGGTGAAGATGAATGAATATGCTGATTGGGAACTGGCTGAGAGTGACCCTCACATAACCATACACCTCCACACATCACACATGCCAGGCATGACACCAGATGGCATAAATATTCAACATCTTGCTAACTATGTCCACAATTAGTACAGTGATGGGAACAGCTGCAATATTTCAGGTTCATCAACCCATTGAGGGGAAGTGTCAGACCTCATCTTCTTATTGTCAATGTGTTATTTTTCAGATTTGCTATCCAACAAAGAGAGGAGGTTAGGAACTTGAGAGGACTGTGCCCATGTCGAAGACATGGACATACAACATTGTTCAGGTAAACGTAATGACCCTGCGTTACCTCAATTCTTAAATACACACATGTTGAAGGGGAGACACAGACACAGAACACATTACGCTGCACACATGCAGAGGGCTTGCAGGAGGCAGATTAGTCAATGACAATGGCAGAAGTGGTGGGTCACCACCAGTCATACCCTAATGGGTCTGGTATCACTGAAAGGAGAGAAAGAGTGGGAGAAGGAGAGGGAGAGAGAACAAGAGAGGGAAGGAAACTATGAATAAAACAAAGATTGACACAGAGGGGGTGAAGGATAGGTAATGTATAGGTAGAGGGGTAAATGGAGAGTCACTGAGAGGTTTCAAGATGTCAAATTATTTCTAAATAGAATAAAAATACTTATGTTATTTGGCTTTCAATTATAGACAACCATTTTGAGAGGCCTTCTTCGCAAGAGATATTGAGTGGAGTAGAAATTAAAAAAAATATCCAAATACATTTCCAACCACAATTAAACTCTTTGAAGCTCAGGCTAGCACAAAAAACAGCCTGTGAATTATCATCATCAACCTCAATGAAGCAGCAGAACTGACGTCAAAGTCATGATATTTTTAGGTCTCGCTGAGCCCAGCGCATTCGCGCTGGCTCGGAGAGACATTTTGTATGTGAGTTTTCAAAGTGCTGCTGGCTGGCCTAGCGCTTGCGTTCACGCGACCGTGCACGCGCGAGCCGCTAGCCTTCAGCAGCACTTTGAAAACTCGTGTGTCATCGCGATCACTTTCGATTTCACAGCGATCGCGATGACGCACGTTTTCAATGCTTGTTTACAGAGCAGCACTGTCAATGTTCAGTTTCCTTTCGCTGGAATTCATGATGTGTTGTTTCAGAGAACAATTTCTTTTCTAATTAGTTTACCATGCCAAGGCTTTTCTTCAGGTATGGCAACGCGCCTTTCTTTTGTCAGGGACATCGAGGCTTGCTTTCAGTTCAAACACACTTTCACTGTCAGCGCGGTGCTCTTGAAACGGGCGCTGCGCTTTGCACTCCGCGATGGTTCTGTGTCCCTTCACCCTGTGGTGTATGTCTTCCCCGCAGCTCATGGCAAACTCTGAGCACCGGCGTAGCAGCATTTTAACCCCCTGCTGGTGTCCCAGGTAAGTATGGGAAGTTTACGTGATTTGCCCAAAGTGACACAGTATGTTAAGCCGATGCCACGACTCAAACTTGGGTATGCTATATTAAAGTCGGTAGCTCCCGGTATGCAGCGGGGATAACTCAGAGTCCACAGCTCCAGCTGCTACTCTGATACAGTGTAATATTTAGAACAGCACCACACGGCCTTGACACATATGTGAGCCGGACATGATGACTCGCACACTGAGATAGCCAAGGCGGGACTTCTTTCTACTGCTGCCGGCGGCGCGCTTCAGTTTATCATTAGAAAGTTGCAGGCTGCATTCATTGGCAATGGCAGCGCTGCTTGTGCGTGTGCACATTACATTAAATGCAGATGCCGTGACCCGTAGACCCACTGGCTGCTGAATGAACCGCGGGAGTCACTGCCGCCTTGAGGCTGACCATCACGGAATTGTTTGCCGGCCTCGCTAAGTGAGTCAGTTCCTGGTGATAACATTCTCTTTTAAATTAATAGAGGAGTCACAATAATCATCTTCAGCTGCCTGCAGGAACGTGCCAGACAGCGACGCGTGATACTAATCTATGCAGCATGGGCGAAGTTGTAAACACAGTTTTCAGAGCCTTTGTGTAGGTTTGATAAAAACCTTACATCTTGGCAACAATTGCAAATATTTCCACTTTTTTATTTCTCTTACAAAGTTATGACTTTTACGACAATTTAAATGGCACATTTACTCGGTTACCATTAGCAAATCGATCCGGTGCTCATGTCAAACTCCAAGTGCCTGCATAGCACCATTTTAACCCCCTGCTGGTGTCTCACGTCAGTATGGGAAGATGACATGATTTACCCAGAATCACACAGTATGTGGAGCTAACGCCGATACTCGGACTTGGTTACCCGGTTTTCAAAGTCGGCAGCTCTGGTACCACTGGTCTGTTATTCACGTTACTCCCACGCAGCAATGCTACAGCATAGGGCAATTGGACAAACATCCCACCTATGCCATTGCCTCCCTTCACTTTAAGTACCAATATTTTGCTAGAGTATATTATGCTCCCTGCCTTAGAAGTCGTTGTAATGTAATACAAATACAAGTAGTTCCCTTCTTTTTATTTTCAATGCCTTTTTAATTTCTTTGATTCTTCGTATTTTCTGTTTTATTGCCCTCACTCGTATATCTCAGCTGTACTTTAATGCTCGTAGCAGTCCTGGCAGCTTCTTTTCCCCTTCTCTCCTCCTTTCGCTTTTCCTGTTGGTCCCGGCATCTTCTCTGCCCCTCTCCCCTCCCCCTATGATGGAAGTCACAACAGAGTCTCTGCATTCTTTCTTTATTACACATGTTAAAGCTGCAGGTTGCACCATTGTAAATCCACCTACAGTTTGCACTGACAATCTATGCAACGTTTTAATTTTTAAATGTATTTCGTGATGTTGTAGTCCCCCAGCCTCTTAGCTTGTCTCCTCCCTGCTCTCACCCTCCCTTCCACTGAGTAGAAAACAGCCCTGCTCCTGACAGAACTTTCTTATAGTATGAAAGAATGTTAGTTAATTTATATACCTAATACAATGTTGCAACATAAATATAGCCAATTTAGAAATTGTGTTCGGTAATCTTGTGCTATTTATATAGTATTATACAATATTGTTTTTTTTCTTTGTTGTTTTGGAGTTTTATATAGCACAAACTCGACCCGAAGGTAACAAAACACTTTACATGAACCCCGAGTTTTATAGAGCGCAAACTCGACCCGAAGGTAACAAAACGCTTTACATGAGCCCCGAGTTTTATAGAGCGCAAACTCGACCCGAAGGTAACAAAACGCTTTACATGAGCCCCGAGTTTTATAGAGCGCAAACTCGACCCGAAGGTAACAAAACGCTTTACATGAGCCCCGAGTTTTATATAGCACAAACTCGACCCGAAGGTAACAAAACGCTTTACATGAGCCCCGAGTTTTATATAGCGCAAACTCGACCCGAAGGTAACAAAACGCTTTACATGAGCCCCGAGTTTTATGTAGCGCAAACTCGACCCGAAGGTAACAAAACGCTTTACATGAGCCCCGAGTTTTATGTAGCGCAAACTCGACCCGAAGGTAACAAAACGCTTTACATGAGCCCCGAGTTTTATGTAGCGCAAACTCGACCCGAAGGTAACAAAACGCTTTACATGAGCCCCGAGTTTTATGTAGCGCAAACTCGACCCGAAGGTAACAAAACGCTTTACATGAGCCCCGAGTTTTATAGAGCGCCAACTCGACCCGAAGGTAACAAAACGCTTTACATGAGCCCCGAGTTTTATGTAGCGCAAACTCGACCCGAAGGTAACAAAACGCTTTACATGAGCCCCGAGTTTTATGTAGCGCAAACTCGACCCGAAGGTAACAAAACGCTTTACATGAGCCCCGAGTTTTATATAGCGCAAACTCGACCCGAAGGTAACAAAACGCTTTACATGAGCCCCGAGTTTTATGTAGCGCAAACTCGACCCGAAGGTAACAAAACGCTTTACATGAGCCCCGAGTTTTATAGAGCGCAAACTCGACCCGAAGGTAACAAAACGCTTTACATGAGCCCCGAGTTTTATATAGCGCAAACTCGACCAGAAGGTAACAAAACGCTTTACATGAGCCCCGAGTTTTATAGAGCGCAAACTCGACCCGAAGGTAACAAAACGCTTAACATGAGCACCGGTTGCATTTTTGTTTTACTAGAAGTGTTTCCCAGCATTTTTATTGACAGCTGCCTATGTGTGCCTGCAAACGAATGAATACTGGAATTTGTTAGTTGTATGAGAATTGACACAAAGAAAGGCCTCTGGATTTGATCAAATATGTTTTGAAATATTTATAGAATAACTTTTACTACTGGATAGGCTTTGCACTGCACTGGTATGCAGACGTGGTTCAGACAGTCTGGAGAGGGCCTTTGACATAAAGAGGGAAGGTATGTTTACATGACAGACAGAGGCCTTGGCATCTGCAAGTCTGTTTTTAGGAGCTGTATGTGTTGCCAGAAGTATGCCTGAAGCATAGCTTAGATTCACTTCATGGAAATCAACAAAGTGACTATACATGCTTTCCTCACTCAGAAGTAACCTGCAATTATCTCAGGGTCTGTGTAAATCTCAGCAGTGTTGGCTCAGCCTTTAATCCTTTGGATGCTGATAACTTGAATAGGGTGTAGATGCAAACTATTCTCAAAGACAGTACATTTGTGGTGGTGTCGATGAAAGAACACAAGTATTGCAGATCTGCTCTGTGTCCCAGAAGGCCTGCTTTAAGTTAAGGACCGGCGCAATACATTTAAGAGGAAACAGACAAGGCATTTTACATCCCTCTTCGCAGCAGGTGAGGGGCGTCCTCCAGGAGTCAGTACAGTCCTTGTACCCCTCCTTGATGTCCTACCCACAGCCCCTTACCCTCATGCGCACAGCCCCCCTCGGGCAAGAGGCTCAGTTTGACAGTTCAGCCTCAGCTGAGAGCAACAACAGAGGCCAGGGAGTGACCTAACAAACGACACAACAGCAGGAGGATGTGGGAGGGGAGGGGACAACAGGCAATCAGGCCGAAATTTAGAGCTTGGATGTAAACAGATACCCTGCTCTCCAGAGACCACGCAGGGATCCCGGAAGAGAGAGAAAGTACGTAGGAGAGTCATCTGCCACAACATTACAGAGGGTAGGGGTGCTACCCAAACATGGGGCCGCAGGGTGTGCTCTAACGCTATCTCGTGCCCTCTCCTGCCACCGCCTCTTCTCTTATTTAAGGAATTCATGGAGCGTGCCACATGCTCAACGGGTTTTATATTGTGTTATTGACAAGGTCGTGGGGCGCACAGGGCCTACCGGATGCAGGTGTGTCTTCAGAAAGCCACATGTGGGCTGGGACTTTCAGCAGAGAAAGGTGAGGCATGAATGTCACTAGAACATCAGAGACAGGCAGGTACACCCCTCCTGACCTGCACTGCCAGGCAACCTGGCAGTACTAAACAAACACAAAATGATCAGCATTTCTTACTGCTCGAAAAGTGCTTTTGATGCCTCATCAAGGGTACCGAGAGCTATATAAATGCAAACCCCTCCCTCTTCTATCCCTCCACTATCCTTTTCAACCCAAATAACAGACTTGCATGTCCACTGCTCAAATTCATTTAATTTTTCCCTATAAAAACTCACCACTAATCCTTGTTGGGTTCCATAGTAATGTGCTACTCGCCGAAAAGCGCTTTGACACCACGTCAAGGGTAGTAAGCACTATATAAATACAATTACAATTACACTGGGACCGATCCACAAAAGGATTCATGATTGCAGGAAGTAGTGCAATCAGAGTACTCTTTTACATACTCTTTACCTACTCCAAGCATTGGCATAGCCAATAGGTCTTGCTTTTTGGACCCTTTAAGTATTTAGTTATGCAGCAGAATATCCTTGGTGCAACAATATCAACTGTTGCATGGCTAAACACTTATAAGGTCCCAAAAGCGAGACCTATTGGCTATGCCAATGCTTGTTAATTTTGCTAGTTGCTTCACAACATGCCAGCTGGAGCAGTTATATGTCAGCGACTGCTCATTATGCCAATGTCCTATCATTAACTAGGCTGCTCTGCTTCTCAACTTGTTGCCACATTGTGCTAAGGGACTTCTGAATGTGCATGTGTGCTACCAATCACAGGCCAGGGTACAACTGACGGAGCTATGGTGGTCATGCCGTATCATATGCCAAGAAATTACTCAATATACCCACTTAACTCAGCTGGTCAACAGGCCCAGGCAAAAACTTTTTGGTATTTATCAATAGGAAGATAGGCTGAGTAGATCTGGGCAACAATTGAAATACTCTTATTTTTTGTGTGCACACATTCTTTTAAGAGGACATTCACAATACTCATTGAGGTGGATATGCCAAGAGCACACACGTGACATCCATATGTATGGCGGCCATTATCAGAATGGAAAGTTGACCTTGATATAAAATGAATAGTCAGGGCAGCCAATTTAAAAAACGTACCAGCCACCCAGAAGATAAAGCTAATAAGTGGTGACACAGAGTTGACCTACTCTAGAAGGTTGACCATGTTCCAAAAAGACCACCAAGCAGCACTGGTACAGAAAAAGCACAGCGCAGAAAAAACTCAAATAGGGCAGCCCTGTTAGAGTTGTGCTTTCACCAAAAGATCCAGAAAAGTAATACACTGATTCCCAGACACGAAAAGCTACACAGTGAGGGATCAAGAGTGCAGGAAATACAGGCAGTAAACAGAATTAATAAAAAACAAACAAACAATGCAGCATTCATTTTAAAATGTCACAAAAATGTTCACATGTCCCTAGGACACAATTTGGATTCCAGGTGGGCTGATTACATGAAGTAATTTGAAGCATTTAAAAACATGATAAAATAAACAAAGAACAAACACATTTCATGTACCATGAAAAATGTAGTGGAGCTTGGCCACCTAGGTGTTTTTTACAGGCATGAATGGCATTTTAATGTTCTGGTCAGTATTAAAATTACAAAAATTACCCAAAACAATATTTTTGCGTTTTCACTACATACTTAATACAGTAAAAATAAGAAGAAAGCACTTTAAAACGTGTTCTAGAGCTGCCTTAATGACCCCTGACTGACAATGAAAGAAAGCACAGACAGAAAAGGAAGTGTTCAAAATGAATATAGATGAGTTTTTCTAAAGTTGTGTTTATGTATTGTTTCTGGGCCTTTGCATAATCTTAAAAAGTGAAAAAAATGAGTGGTATTATTCTCTGGAAAATCTAGAAATTCCCCACTAGAGATACATTAACATAGCAATACTTGAGAAAGGCACTCAATCATAATATGGATGTCTCAGTCTCTTCATTATGTTGAGTTGCTATCTGCTAGAATGGTTTACCTTTACTGTTTTCTTTTTCAAAGAATTGTATATGTTTATTTATTTTTAAATTTGTAAATATATATATATATATGACGAAATGGTGTGTATGCAAATTGCCTCTGACGAAGGAGCGTGATGCTCTGAAACGCGTAGGGCAGGATGACTGAAATTTTCAGATTAAGATGTCTGTTTCTTTGGAATAAATGGTTGGAAAAATCACTGACTTGTTGGAGTGGCGTCCTTTAATGCAGGACACAGTTGGGAGGATATATATATATATATATATATATATATATATATATATATATATATATATATATCACAACAACTCCTCCAGCGAGCGAAGAAGCAGAGGCCACAGCGGGGAATCTGGTGGAAGCTCTTTATTTGATGTACAGGCATAATGCTTTTCTGCCGCATATCGGCCTTCCTCAGATGCCATCAATGTTTCTGGAGACTCCTTCACCCGTTTAAAATCACCCTGCCACTGTTCCATTGGATGGAAATCGCCACACCCCCTTGTAAGGTATCTGCTCACTGCTTGTAGTTCATGGGAACTACAAGCCCCAGAGTTCATTGCCCAGGTAAGTGCTGCACCGGGTGTGTCCGTATGGATTTGCGATGTGCGGGAAGGTCACGGTGTAAATAAAGTCAATATTCAGTAAGTAAGATCACTCAGTGCTTCCTCCAGTCCCCAAACATTCCAGCCCCCCAGAAACAGATGTCAGCCAGGCAGGGGTCAGGAAGACAATGCATTCTGATCCTCCGTGTAATCACGGACCGTGTTGCAGCCGCCCTGGATTCCATCGTGTAGAGAGGCGGGCCCCAGGCTATTTCAATACCTATGGATGTCTCAGTCCCTTCATTATGTAGATGTAGATGGTGATTGAGTTGCTATCTGCTAGAATGGTTTACTTTTACTGTTTTCTTTTTCAAAGAATTGTATATGTTTATTTATTTTTAAATTTGTATATATATATTTCATATAGTTCATTATCTTTATTTTAATCCACCATTAAGCCTCCGCCTGCGAGTCAAACCAACGCGTTTCAGCCACAAAGGCCTTGCTCACGGTTGGAGGACTGTTACCCATAATGCATTATTTATACTTTTACCCAATGTAGCCCACAATTAGGCATCCTGGGAAATGTAGTGTCAACAATTACAATCAATAAGAAAATCCTAATTTTCACAGACAATTCTACCTTATCTGATTACTATTAAGCATTGTACAGCAATACGTGCTGCAAACATATTGCGTAAGTACGCAGTATTATGCTGTTACCATTACAACCCTCAAACCACACTTGGTGCCACCAAATTATGCAATTTAGCCATTAAATTGTTTTGTAACTCTGTAAATCACAGGTATTAGTTCACACTACCATGAATGTATTCCCAAGTCTAGTGACCTTGTACGCCAATGAATGCCATCGACAGCTGTAGATCATCATAACATAGATAATGAGAAGCCTCATATGTATCTAGTATACGCATCTAATGGTAATCCAAAAGCAACCTGGCGTCAAATAGTTTGTTAAGATACGGATTTTCAATAAAATCAAGTGTAGTCCAAATTAAGCTGTTTATCTACCTTCTATAATAAGTGTGCAGCACACAGAATTGGCTAAGAGGTTTGCAAAGTTGTAAATATAAATAAAAAAGAAAAGAACGAGAAAAAAGGAAAAGCAAAGCGTGATATCAAGTAGATGCATAACAACATCCGTAGTTTCTCAATGATATGATCATAAAACCAGCCTAGCACGTATGACCAAGAATTACATAACAACAATTATAGATGGACATGAAGTTCCTCATCATTATTAAGCCCCCAAGGCTTCTTGGTTCGTAGTTTAACAATGTATCTGGACTCTAGTTGTCTTAGTTTTAACTTTCTATCTCCTGCCCTTTCATTGGGTGGGATAGTGTCCAGACCAAAAAATTCCATGCCTCTCCAGTCATTATTTTGACATAGCGCCATGTGTCTCGCTGTAGCATTGTTCATATCCTTGTTTTTTTATTGCACGGATGTGTTCAAGAATCCGTTTCTTCAACATACACACAGTCGAGCCAATGTATCTTTTTCCACATGTGCACTGTGTGATATAGACCATGAATTGTGTCGTACAGGTAATTCTGTGATTGATTTTAATACAACCCCTTCGTAGTCAACATACTCCATTTTGTTCAAAGCAACTTTACATGCCTTGCATTTATTACATTTTTTTGAACCCCAGTTGTTTGTCATCCAGCCAACATGTTTTTGTTTTTGTTTGATAATGGCTTTGGACAAGGGTATCCTGTAACAAAGACACTTTCCTATATGTTACCTGCGGTCTATCACCAATCATGCTGCCGATGTCCTGATCATTGCTCAAAAGATGCCAGTATTTTTGCACAATTTTGGTAATACGCGGGCTCTCTTTACTGTAAGTGAGAATGAGTCTCAGCATCTCACTGCCAGATGCAATTAGATCTTTCTGTTTGTCAACTTTTGGAATTAGGGTGTCCGTCCTAGTCACTGTTGCAATCTTTTTCAGACTTTTGTTCAAATCTCTGCATATGTATCCCCTCTTGTGTAGCCTTTGTGCACTCTGTAATTTTAATATTATCATCTTCATCTTTTGAGCAATTCCTTCTTATTCGTATGAACTCTCCAAACGGAATGCTGTTTTTGAGGGACTTCGGATGGAAACTGGTGCCATGAAGGATGCTATTCGTTGCCGTTGGTTTCCTGAATAGCGTGGTTTGAATCTGTCCCTGGCCTATATAGACTGTTGTATCCAGGAAATTGATGGCGGTCTTGTTGGTAGAACAGGTGAATGCCAGTCCGATGTTATTGTGGTTCAGTTTATTGAAATAGGACAAAAATTCCTCTTTTTCACCGTTCCAAATGACGAATAAATCGTCAATGTAACGTGACCACAATATGATTTTGTCCAAATCTTCTTGGTTTTTAGCACCCCAGGCAATTTCCTTCTCCCACCACCCCATAGTGAGATTAGCGTAGTTCAGTGAGAAGGAAAAGCCCATGGCAGTCCCATAGTGCTGTTTGTATAGTTCTCGATCAAACAAGAAGATGTTATTATTGAGACATAGCTCAATCATAGTGAGTAGCATGGCCGAGTTTTGTAGATCTTTGAAGTTTCATTGTTTGAGAAAGTATGCACATGCTTGCAGTCCAATCATATTTTGGATCGAAGTATACAGCAATACAACCATCAATTGTAGCCATGGTGTAATTGTCATTCCAAGATGTATGTGCCAGGATCCATAAGATATTGCCAGTGTCTTTCAAATATGAAATGAGATTTTGAACCATTGGTGCCAAGAAGTAATCCACATATACAGACACATTTTCATATAGTGAATCACATGTGGATACGCTGGGGCGTCCGGGAGGGTTGAGTAGTGTTTTGTGAATCTTCGGAGGAAAATAAATTGTTTGTATTGTGGGATGTACCTTCCTCAGAAATTTGAATTCAGTTTCACTTATTAGAACCCCATCTCTCCATGCCACAGGATTCTTCTCCAATTCCAATTTCATCCCATTGCTTGGATTGTCTTGTAATTTTAAATATTTGGTTGTATCCCCCAATTGTCTATGGGCTTCTGTTACATAGTCTAGCCGATTTTGTATGACTATGTTGCCACCTTTGTCTGCGGGTTTGATAATTATTTCACTATTGTCCATTAGTGTCTTCATTGCAGTGTGTTCCTTTGTAGAAAGATTTTGTCTTTTTCCAGGATTGCATATCTTTTGTAAATTGTCTAACTCATGCATTACTGCCTCTGAGAATTGGTCAATCTTATTACCTAGTGATAATTGTGGACAATATTTCGATTTGTTTTTAAACCCACTTGGTGTATGGCTTTTTGTGTCTATACCCAGTTCGTTTAACACTTGGCTTTCAGTGGTAGTATTGTTAATTATAGATTGTACATCAAATCAAATAAATTCTTAAGGTCCAGAATCTGTTCCACAGTTAATTTGGGCAATTGATGTGAGCTTTTGTTAAATTCAATTTTCTCACGTATTTTTATATCTCGAGTTTGGTGCTCGTGTAATCAAAATGTCTCTCCGAACAAAACATCAGGCCTTTATTGAGGAGTTGTTCTTCCTCTGTCAGAGCATGGTTAGACAAATTATATATATGTATATCTATATTCACAAAAAAAACAAAGGTTGAAGATAAGACATAGTTCTGAAAACTTTACTTATTTTGCTATACAAACCAAACTTAAACTACACAAACTTTAGACATTCTAAAAAGTCAAATTATTATGTCATACTTATAACTCTCATTTATACCATGATATTATGACCATGTCATGAGTGATGTAATATGTGAGGTCATAAGCAGTGCATTGCGGGAACATAAGTTCTAGTTAGCTCAGGTAACTATAGCTGCTGAATTTCACTGGTTTTGTAAGAGTAAAATATGAGCCTAACTATAACATCACTGTAACCTTTGGTTTTTTGGGTGACTTTCTAAGGTTTTTTAAATGTTATTTCCTAACTATAATGTCCCTGTAACCTTTGTTTTTTTCAGTGAATTTCTAAGGTTATTTAATTTCAATTTCCTAACTATAACATCCCTGTAACCTTTGTTTTTTTCTAGGACTAGAAGTAAAATACCGCTCCACTCACGCTGTTTGCAGAATTCAGCAAATCCACATTCCACGGAGAATGTGGAGTTACTGATAAACTCTGCACTCCACAACGGTGCAGATTTTTTTTCTGTTAGCATGACGTCACGTAACGTTATTTTGCACATGCGGGGAGCGTGACGAGACATAATGGCCACTCTCCAGCAGCCTGGCAACCCTCAGCAGCCAAGGGGAGTTCATCCCCCAACCAGTAGTGCACCAGGAGGCCCCTTTGCAAAGTGGTTGAGACAAGAGGCGGGCCCCTGATGACGTGTAAGCAATCCCGCTCTGGGGGTCTTACTTGTCGCAGCAATAGAGGTTCTTGGCCCACAACGACAATCAGCAGCCAAGGGGAGTTCATCCCACAACCAGTAGTGCACCAGGAGGCCCCTTTGCCGAGTCGTTGAGAAAGGGGGCAGAGCCTTTAAAGACCTCTCAGCAATCCCACAGCGGGGGACTTACTTGCCACAACAATAGAGGTTCTTGGCCCCCAACGACATTCAGCAGCCAAGGGCAGTTCAACCCCCAACCATTAGTGGGCCAGGAGGCCCCTTTGCTGAGTGGATGAGAAAGGGGGTAGGGCCTCCGATGATGTCTCAGCAATCCTGGTGCGGGGGACTTCCTTGTTGCAAGAATAGGGGTTCTTGGCCCCCAACAACCCTCAGCAGCCAAGGGGAGTTCATCCCATAGCCAGTAGTACATCAGGAGGCTCCTGTGCCGAGTGGTTGAGAAAGGGGGCAGGGAACATGATGATGTCTCAGCAATCTGGCTGTGGTGGACTTTCTTGCTCCAACATTTAGAGTTCTTGGCCCCCATCACCCCTCAGCAGCCAATGGGAGTAGTGTGCCATGAGGCCCCTTTTCAGAGTGGTTGAGAAAGGGTGACGGGCCATTACCAAATAGGGGAGGGACCTTCCTTCTTGGGCCAGTTTTGGCCCCAGGAGCCCATCCCCCATTTGGTAATGGCCGGGCCAGTGGCCATTTGTCCTGGGGGCCCGCACTTCATTTTTTTCTGCAGGAGCAGCAGATCCTACGCGACTCCTGCCAAAAATAAAAAATGCTTTGTTTGACCTGTGGGACCTCCTAAAAGGGCATAGGCGGTCAGGGTATTCCTACCCTGCCCCCTTCACTTTTTTTTTACTTTTTGGGGGATGGCAGCCAAAACTTCCTGGTTGAAGTGTTGGCAGCCAATCAGATTTGAGCATGGGGACTGTTAAACCCTTGGAGGATCCGAGTCCCTAGATATACATTTGTTTTTTTATTTCTCCAAAACTACTGACCAGATTTACACCAAATACCAAAGGCCTCTCTTTCAGCACCAAGAGCTAGCTTTGTGCCACGTTTGGTGTAATTCCATTGAGCGGTTCGTGCTGTTGTCTTGTTCAAAATTCCCTATGGAAATTAACATTGGAAAAACACTTTTTTTGATCCCCCCCCCCCCCTTTTTAAGACTCCAAAATTCCCCATGGAAATTGACATTGGAAAAACACTTTTTTCGACCCCTCCTTTTTCTCAGGCCTCGCTTGATAGATCACCCTGAAATGTGCCATGCACAAGACTTACTATGGCACTTTTTCTTTTTATTTTGTGAAGATTCGTCAAGCAGTGCCAAAGATATAGGCAAGTCAAAAAATGCTTTTCCTATGGAAACATGGTTATATATGTGTGTGTGAGTGTGTGTGTGTGTATGTGTGTGTGTATATACACATATATATACACAATATATATATATATGTATGT
This sequence comes from Triturus cristatus, assembly GCF_964204655.1. Lineage (NCBI taxonomy): Eukaryota > Metazoa > Chordata > Amphibia > Caudata > Salamandridae > Triturus > Triturus cristatus. The sequence goes on from NC_140595.1 coordinate 639,874,430, forward strand.
ATATATATATTCACTGAAAAAACCATAGGTTTCACACACGTTATAGTTAGGAATTAGCATTTAAAAAACCTTGCAAATTCACTGAAAAAACCATAGGTTTCACACAAGTTATAGTTAGCTGTACATTTCACTCGTAAAAAACCAATGAAATTCCCCCGTTATAGTTAGTGCACGCAACTATAACTCACGCGACCGCAATCCTCTGCTGATGCTAATACTGTATTTAGACACTTATTTGCCCATGTCTTCTTCCATTAAATTTTAGCTATACATATATTACAAATATTTTTTTTTCATAAAGACACATATGTCACCAGCAGAGGATTGCGGTCGCGTGAGTTATAGTTGCGTGCACTAACTATAACGGGGGAATTTCATTGGTTTTTTACGAGTGAAATGTACAGCTAACTATAACTTGTGTGAAACCTATGGTTTTTTCAGTGAATTTGCAAGGTTTTTTAAATGCTAATTCCTAACTATAACGTGTGTGAAACCTATGGTTTTTTCAGTGAATTTGTACGGTTTTTTAAATGCTAAGTTACTTTACGCTATTCGTGGCGTGCGCGCCCAGTTAACGCAGTTCGTTCAGTGCACGCACGGTGCGCTTCGCGCACCGCGCGCCCACTTTACACAGTTAGTGCCGTGCACGCACGGTGGTCACGCGGTGCGCCGCGTGCCCACGTTATGCGGGATGGGCCATGTACGCACGATGCGCTTCGCGCACCGTGCGCACATGGGGGACATATTATGCGCATCGTTGTGAAATGTATTCTTTATTAATTTCACAGGTGAAATTTGCCATGCACAAATGGTGCCCTGCCGGCACCATTTGCACACGGGGTGGGGAGAGTGTGGATAATTTTTTTTTTTTTTTAATTTTTTCCGTACGCGTACGGTAAGCGTAATCGGCGATCTTTCAAAAAAAAAAAAATGTTTTTTTTGGCCTTGGGGGTTGTTTGGGGAGCCCTATATCAATGCTGGGTGGTTATGATCTCAATATACTGCCCCTTTAGACATTTTTTGGCTTTATTTTTGCTGCCCCACTCAGAGTGCGAGAGAGAAAATGGCGGCCGCCGCTTCCTGGTTTCGACCGATTCGAATGGTTACTTAGATCTAACAGCCAATCAGAATCGCGCTCGCGCACGTCACCGTACGCGTACGGTAAGCGCACCGTAAGCGCACCGTAAGCGCACCGTAAGCTGGCTCAGATATATATATTGATTTAAAGGCTATTTTCTCAGAATCTACTGAACAGATTTACACCAAACCTACAAAAGGCACTTCCTTGACCTGTAGACTACCTCTCTGCCAAATTTCAAGGAACTCTGTTCAGCCGTTCGGGCTGTAGCTGTGTCTAAAAGTCCTATGGAAAAATGCATGGGAAAAACGCGTTTTGGGACCCCCCTTTTATCTCAGCCCCTGCTTGACGAATCCCCCCGAGACTTTCAGGGTAGGAGCGGAGTGCAGCGCCCCACCAATTTTGAAAATTTCGCGAGGATTCGTCGACCGGCGCCAAAGTTATTCAAAATAGAATGTTGCGGTTTTCCTATGGTAAGAGGGTCCTAACTATAACTACCTACTGGCGACCGCCAGTAGGTAATATATATATATATATATATATTTATATGTATATATATTTCCAAAAGAAAACACATGCCAATTCCGTGCCGTGCCAGGCCCAACCCGTCGTGCTTCCATGGAATGGGCAGAGTAGCTCCTTTCTATGAACACTCAACACCAACACAGACACACTAAAACTGCTCACCTCAAATGTGTTTTTCTAGCAGAGTTTTTAAGCATAGGATTAGCACAGAACATCCATGCTGAGTTAGAAAATTGACAAAGTCATTTGCCATTTTTTTAGCAAAGACTTTAAGCATAGGATCAGTTAGTGCCTTTGACGCCTAGCTGAAAAATTGCAAAAGCCTTTTACAACTCCAGGCACAGTATTACAGACTTGGATTGGTAAAATACCATCCAAGCCAACCTAGAATGAATAAAAACAGTCCCTGATATTTGTAATTTTCTTTTATTAGAGCTCATCAGAGAGACATAGGTATGTCCAGACACAAAGGAGCACCCAGTATAACCGAAAGCAATACCCTTTAAATCTTTGAGTCACATAAATTATGCAAAAAAGGAAGTGGGGAATTCTGGTAGTTCTAATGTTTCAGGTGGAAAGCAACTCCACCAACACACTAAAACTGCTTGCCTCAAAGGTCTGTTTTTCTAGCACTGCTTTTATTATGCCATGATTTGTGCCTGTGGCCATGAGGGCAAAAAAACGATTCCTAGAGTGGATGCATTCATCCACTAAGTCACCAAACCCTTCTGGGCTTCAAAGCACTCTGAAGTAGTTTCCAGTATTAATGAAGAGGTTGGCATTGCTGAACCTTGATTCTCCTAAATGAGTCACACAGAGACTTCTTTGGAAATCCTCCTATAATGTCTAGTTTGTCCAAAGCATAAGACGGCACTATACCAACCCAGTCTACCCTTCCACCAAAGAAGCAGTGGAACTACTTCACCACATGAAAGACTTGGATCATCCACAGGTTTCTGCTTCCTGTCTGTTTATTACTGGGGAGCAAACTAAATCATGGGGCACAACGAGTAAAGCCTCAATGTCTGGACACACTTGAGTTTAGGCGGCCAATTTCATGGTATTGTGGAGTGTGCAAAGTAGTACTTCTGTAATACTGTTTTAGGTACTCTTTTATGACTTTGTGCATGGTATTATAACATTTAAGATGGGAAGTAAATAACAATATTCAGCAATATTCATATGCAGTTAGTACAAATGAAAAGGTCTGGCCCCTCTTTGCACTTTTACTAAGCGGGAGTTGAACAATTAGGGCCAATTCACAAACTCATGTAGGAGTACATAAAAAAGTGCCTCTATAGTACTACTTCCCGTAGTCAGAAATGTTTTTGTGAATCTGCCTTAGGTGTCTGAACCTCTGGGAACACCTCTGCACTTGGCATGGCTCCATCTGCCTTATTTTCAAGGAGTCTAAACATCACCATTTTGCAGTAGAGAACAGGGTGGCAGGTTTGGACAAAAATTGGTTTATATGAGGCAGACTTTCTACAGTAAGTTGCATTAACTGGTAATAACAGGATAGGTTAAAATGCACATTCCCTATGACAAACATTATTGACTCTCTCCAAGGTGAACAAGAATGAGTCACCTATTTCACCTCTCCCATATCCTGTTAACAATATGCTGACAGAAGTTTAGTTGAGAAGCATGTATCAAACATTGCAAACTGCATTAGGAAGAATTTGATTGATGGTGCCATTCTCAAGATTCTAATATATTCACGAAATGGGACGTATGAATGAATCAATGAATGAGTGCATAACTGATAGCACAAAGGAATTTTAATATTGTACTATGTGTATATTGAAAACCAATCACCTCTAGAATTTGAGGTCACGTTTGCCCAAAAAATGTACCTTCACTCCAATAGAAAGGCACATACATTTGGAGTAAATTTTCAGGATTTGGGAATTCCCACGGAATTCCATAGGTATTAATGCGAGGCTACGACTGTAACAGCTTTCCAGCAGTGCTTACAATGATAAGATATGACCCGCGCGTACACGTGTATGTGTGCAAGATGTGAATCGTGAATACTTTACACAAGTATATTTGCACTTGATAACTTTTCCCTTTTTCTCCAAGGGAAACATTTTTCCATATGGAGAATCCCCTTCCTTTACACACCATCAGATTCTCTTTGTGTTCCTTCCTTTTTCTCTCCATCGAAAGAGAGTAACTCCTACCCTTGACAGGAGTGAATCTCTTCGTGTAACCAGGTAGACAATGAGCAGCACAAAAGTTTGTGTTTATCCACTTTCCATGGCATTCCCTACTCGTGAATGTCTACATACAATCCAGAAGTGCAGTTACATGTGAGTTTATCCATTTACGACTGTCTCATGTTTTGTGAACTGCACAACATAATTTGCATCTGTAAGTCCTTTTTTGAGCGTACATAAGGTGTGCGACGGCTTTGTGGCTCTGATTGATGGCTTGAACTATTTTATAGTGCTTTGGCAGTTGTCAGACACGTGTGGAATGCGACCACGTCTGTGAAGGTACAAATTAAGACAGAAACAAAATCCGCACACAGATGCCATTCTTCAGCACTCTAACCCCCTTCACCCTTTCCGCTTTTATCTGTCTCTGACATTTCATTACAATCTGGAGACATATCCCACCTACAATGCAGATCCTGAAAGAATGGAATTTCATTCCTTAGTGCTTCAGCAGAGAACTGCAGGCAGATAAGGTCTGCATGCAAGTAGAGCTCTTGAACTGTAGATAAGGCTAAGTGTCACCCAGGGAGATTAAATAGAATAAAACCGATAAAGTTATCTTCCAGTGCTATTCTTTGGAGCTACAGCATGTCTGCTACAAAAAAGTATCCTACCCGCCATTTATTGCAAGAGACCATGGGCCAAATGTACGCACATTGGATTCGCTAAAAGTGGTTGCAGTTTGTGCACCGACTTTGACCAAATTCAACGGTATGTTGTGGACCGGCCTATGTACCAATGGGTGGGTTGCAATTCGGCCTACCTCATGAATATTAATAAGGTAGGTTGCAAATTGCGACCGACTACGATTCGCTGTCATCACAGCGATGTTAGCCTACTGGGGTCAGCAGACCACCATGTCTGTGATTACTTTTAAATAAAGCTATTTTTAGGTCTCGCCTGACCCAGCGCATGTGCTGGTCTGGCAAGACTTATTGAGAGGGCTCCAAAAAGTGCTACCAGGCCAGCCTGGAGCTACAGTGCATGGGCGCGGGCGCGCGCGCCGTGCTTGGCCGCGATTACCTTCACTTTCGCGGCCTCACGGCCGCTTTGATGTTTGATCGCGATCACTTTCACTTTCGCGGCCGCACGGCCGCTTTGCATAGCGAATAGGTCTCGCTTTTGGGACCTTATAAGTATTTAGTTATGCAACTGTTGCATGGCTAAACACTTATAAGGTCCCAAAGGCGAGACCTATTGGCTATGCCAATGCTTGTTTTTATTGCAGCCTGTTTTCCTTAAAGGGGAATGTGATGCATTTATTAAAAAAAAAAAAGTTTGTTAAACATTTTTTTAAAGTATGCAATGGTCTCAGACAGGGCCAGACAGGCGTTTCAGTAGGATGGCAGTCTGGGGGCCGATTTCACTATTGTGGGTGCCGGTTTTTTGCTTGCGTCCTGCCAGCCACATTCCAACTTGCAGCCCCAAATAAATGATGCAAAAACAAATGATTTCAAAGCATGCTTAAAGCATACTGTAAAACCATTTGAAAGACGGTGAAAGGCGATTATGCGCCAAGGCTGGATATCTACAATTTATAACAACACAGTTCCCTTTAATTCTCTTTCTCAGGTGCCAATCCAACTCACCCTTGTGACAATAAGGAGCATGTTTTCATAATTCGAGATATTGAAGTTAAATGTCTAAAGAGCCCAAGACACACCTTATTTGATATTTCTCAGTTGACTCTATAGCAGAAGACGCCGGCACAGGAACATTTGCAAAGACAGCCACATAAAGCATGCTACAGGAGGTAGGTTAAAGCACAGTGGTTATAACTCTATAATCTTGCTTATAAGGTACCTCCCTGCGACTCACACCCCGAGCAGGGTGCTCATGCCTCCCAGGTGTGAATGAGATGGCACAGCATTGATGTAGAGCAGAGACACGGGTCATGAGTGGGGCAGTAGGGTTCCTAATGGCCGGGTTTGCCTCCATCCGTGGTGCCATCAGGATTACAATTTGCTTCTCCAGGCCCCCAAAGCTCTACAAGAGGGCTTACACAGGACTCAATTATGGTTTTCAGCTTTGAAAAAAACATATCCAAGTTAGGGTCACATTTTCTGGCTCTGTTAACCTCGAATGTACCAGTCTGATGGAGGTTCATCAAGCGGCTCGATGGGTGCTCCACCTGGGCTTGCGATTATCTTGATCTTTTCTTCATTTTGGTAGCAGGACCAGAATCTGTGTGGTTTGAACATTCGAAAGCAATCGACTCAGGTTCAAGGACTGGGTGGGCAATACCTATTATCCCATCAGCTGTCCTTCTCCCTCAGTTTATAGCTAGTGACACATTGCGAAACAGGGACAGAGGCATTTATTCCAGGCCGAACTCTATAGAGATAACTCCCACCACCTGGGGCCAGAGAGGTGCTACTTTAAGGCTCACTGGTCAGTCTAGTGAAGGCTCTTTCATCTTTACCCTTTATAAAGAGGATCATGAGGTAGAAGGTAGAGGGTTTATAGTTATGAATTCCAACTAATATACAAAGCCAAATTTGATTGACTAATCAAAGCAGTCCTAGAGGCTGGATCTAACAAGTGAAAGTTGAGCTAACAGTACCTTGAGGTTATGGTCTCACCGATTCAAGATGAGTGGTCCAATCTCCTTTTGTCTCTGACGGGTGACTGATGCACACAGGGCCAGTGTTGGCCAATCTGCAGCGCCAAGAGCATCCTGCATGCGCCCCGCTCAGGGGAGATGCAACTCCTTTTCAAGTGCCCAGCAGAGAGTCCCACCTCCAGGCAGCCGATCATGCCCCTCATCTTTGTGGGCGATAAAGTCAAATCCTCAGCAAAAAGGGAGAGAGTCCCATGTGGTGGAAGGGGGACATAAAGCCTTTTATTGAACTCAGCATATAATCTTGCCTCTAGGCAACAGCTGAATCCCCACAGGATTTTTGCCAATGAAGTCCAAGCCTCAGGGTTATCTTTGTGGTTTACTGATATTTTGTAGCTGTAAGTGTTGCTTCCTGCAGGAGCACCAGCGCTCAGCCACGGCCAGAGTACTTGCATCAGTTCTGGTTACAAATGCAGCTCCAGCTTCAGACAATTCCAAAAATGTCTCACTAATCGCCAGGCGGCCAATGCTGAATGCTCAGTTCATGTGGCCATTTTTGAACTCAAAAATCCTTTGGAGGTAAATTGTTGCATGACGAAAAGCGTCCAATAGGAACAATGCAGGTCTTTCGACATGTCACAGCGAATCAGGTAAACAACCTAGAGCTAGAGATCCCTCTATACTCTCAGTGGAGTAGAGCTGTGGGAGTCTCCCACAGCTCTACTCACTCTGACACTGCTCCTCTTTCGATCCCCTTCTCACTGGGTGCAATACTCTTTTGTTCACTAGATCTTTTGCTTCCTTCAGACAGTTTTTTGCGAGCAATGAACAAAGGTGGCAGTTAAAAAACTTCACTTTACTCACTCTTATGTAGGTGAGATTGTTAGAATCCTTGTCATGCATATAAATGATGAACAGGTAGCGCTGAGGTGTTTGGAAGAGTTTATTGCAGAAAATCCATCTCTGGGATTATTCCCAGGGTCAGGAGTGCACATTTCTGCACGGGAATTCACTGGGAAGTTGGTGTGCGTGCACAGATATAAATATTTTTCTGCTCCGAGCGGTTCTTCCTTGTCACCAGGGTTTCTCAGGCGCCGGTATTGCCCACGGCTCTCGCTCTTTGATACGTGACGTAGCCGCTTTTTTTTTTAACCTTTGGCGGAAGCAGGAAGCAGAAGAAGTTGCAGTGTTTCTTCCGGCACAGCGATGGCGGATCGGAGCGCGGGAGAAGACTGGCCTCAACGGCCACCGGAGGAAACCGGAGCAGAAGGTGGGGGACCAGGGGGCGATGGTCCCACTAGAAGACGAAGCAGCAACGCAGGGACCAGCCCGGAGCAGATAATGGGCATGGGAGGAGTGCTTCTACGTGGGTTCATTGAAGACCGTGTGGAGAGGACCTGCAGTAAGGAAAAGGTCAGCCAGGCAAAGCAAGAGCTGGGAGGAAATGAGATGACCATTGATCCCTCCATTAAGCGCCTGATCGAGTGTCTACGCAAAATCGGCGATGAGCTAGACGGGAACATGGAGCTGCAGAGAACGATCGATCAGGTGCCAACCAACTCTCCCAGAAAGGTTTTCTTCCAGGTTGCCTGTCAGATGTTTGCAGATGGGTCTTTCAACTGGGGGCGTGTGGTAGCACTCTTTTACTTTGCCTGCAAACTGGTCCAAAAGGCTCTCCTCTCCAATGTTCCAGAGCTGATCCGCACTATTTTCAACTGGACCATGGATTATCTACGCGATAACTTGCTAGAGTGGATTCGGGATCAGGGAGGATGGGAGAGTCTGTTTGGTACACCAACGTGGCAGACCCTTGGCATCTTTGTAGCTGGAGTACTGACGGCCTCCCTCACCTTCTGGAAGTTTTCTTAGGATTGTGTGAAAGCATTAACCTAGCACATCCCAAAGTGGACGCTGAGCTTCCTTTGCTAATGCCGGACTGTGCTGATCGGGCACTTCTGTTCATCATCAATTGCAAATGGCCCTGTGAATTCTTCATACTTTTACACAAATTCCTTGTGCCTTTTTTAAGAAGAAAATATGAAAGACATTTTTGTTTTTTAATTACTGTTTCAATTTGTTTACTTGAACAAATCCTTTTCTTGATATAAATATTTGTATCCAGTGGACCTGGTTGGATGTTTACTCCAGTCAAGGGCAGGATTATATCATCACCAGGTTGCGTATGAGCCATTAACATCACCAGCATGAAAGCATCACTATGAACCATGTTAGACCCTGACTTTAGATTGTACCAGCATCTCTGTGCCTTCTTGATCATTCTTCGTGTACCTTACACTAACTATACATCACTTCCTCCACTCCCCTTTTGACTCCTATTCGATTTTTCGGTGCAGGCGGCAAGATGGGAGGGAATCTTGTCTGTCTTCTTCTAAGTGGCTTCTGCTCCTGAATGGGGAGTAGGCATGATTGGTGTCTGGCCAGGCCAAGTGACCTTAGACTCTGCATCATGTACACTTGTGACTGCATGAGGTCAGATTTAGCCTAGCAGGAAAGGTCAATGGGAGGAGCATGGATTTTGGATATGTGTAGATAAATAATTCCGTTATGGCCACCTTAGTTTCGGTTTATATTTCATCTGAGTACCAGCTTAGATGAAAGGTTTTTGCCTCAAACATTCTGGCTCTTATTTAGATCTTTGGTGGCAATAACCCCGCACAAACTTCTGGAAAAGTTCCTTACGGGGTAAAGTTTAAGAGGAGGGAATGACAGTAAGTTATGCACCTGTGCGGCTGATGTTTCTCAGTTGAAGTGACCACCTCTGCAGTCAGATGAGCCCAGTGAACATTTCTGGTAAAAGAAAAAAACCCAGAAATTTCTGCCTCTGCTCGTCTAGTTTTCTCCTCTATGTGTGGGACTGCAAAAGTATTCCCAAAACGAAGGATACAATGTCAGTGCCCACAAATCTAGTGTTCATACCATGCTGGGGACGGTGGGTGCGCTGCACCGTTGAGGCAGCACTATGAATTTCAATGAACGTCTACCAAACTTCAACAAAGGAGTATTAATTTAATTTATTTTGCATTTTTCTATAGAACCCGCTACCAAGTGTTGTGTGGGCTTTACTTTAAAACATAACTGTGGAGAACTAATGTCTCAAATGTGATTGAATGTGTTCGTTTGCATTAAAAATAACAGGTATACGATTCTTTAGACTGTTTTAGTCTTACTAAAAAACAAAAAAACAAGCTGAGCTCTAAAAATAAACATTATATGTTACAATAGACTGACAATGCACAAAGGTTTAGGCAAAACAGTTTTGTTAGAAAATAGAAGGCGGAGGGAGCAGAAAGGAAAGATCGAGTGGAGGATAGTGGTAGCATATTTTAATATAGACAAGGAAGGGAACTGGGGTATGCAGTTAAGCAGAGAGCGAAGGCTCCAACAGTATTATTGGACTGAATTAAGAGAAGCAGCCGACTGAAGGGCGAGAAAGGTGGTGGCAGAGGCAAGTTACTCGGACGGGCATAGTTACAGATCAGCTACCCTAGCTCAAGGGGTAAAATCACCAACATTTGTAGGTCTCATCGAAAGACAACATTTAGCTGTCTTTGGTCGAATACTTATTGTTGGACATGGCCCTTGCTGCAGGGTTACCTTCCTCCTACTCTTTTTCTGACCTTTTTTGTTGGCTTTGGGACTCTGGGCAATTGACCACTGCTAATCAGGGCTAAAGTGTGTACGCTTTCTACTTTAAACATGCTAACATTGTCTTATCCACAATTGGCATATTTAATTTACTTGTAAGTCCCTAGTCAAGTGCACTGTTTGTGCCCAGGGCCAGTAAATTAAATGCTATTAGTGGTCCTGCAGCACTGATTGTGCAACCCACTCAGTAGCCCTTTGAACATGGATTAGGCCTGACATTACAGAGCCTTTGTGTGCCGTTTTAAACTGTCATTTCGATCTGGCTAGTTAACCTGCTTGTCAAGCCAAACCATTCCGTTGTATTACATGTAAGTCACCCCTAAGGTAGGACCTATGTAGCCCCATGGTCAGGGTGCGGTATATTTAATATGCAAGACATGTACTTTTGAGCTTTATATGTTCTCGTAGTGAAAGACTGCTAAATTCATTTACAACTACTACAAGGCCTATCTCTCCCATAGGTTAACATGAGGATTGCCTTAAAACATCTTTTAAGTGTAATTTCTCATTGGAAGCAGATAGAAAATTGGAGTTTGGTGTCTCTGAACTCACCCTTTAAAAACACCTGTTTAAGTAAAGTTGTTTTTTAAATTGCAGGTTTGAAAATGCCACTTTTAGAAAGTTAGCATTTTCTTACTTTAACCATTCTGTGCCTCTGCCTGTCTCTGAATACACGTCTAGGTTAGAGTGACAGATGGGCTTTGTGCTTTCCCTATAGACAGTCACACAAAGACAGCTGGGGTATGAAATTTGCATCTTGATGGCCCATCCCCAGGCTGATGAGCCTTCCTGAGGTAGATTGGGAGGGAAGAGCTGACACTTACGCCTGAATAGAGCCGTGCCTGTCCCCACACAAAGAGTTGCATACACCCCTGTGGTGTGTTTGGAGCGAGGGCAGGAAAGGCAGGGACCTTGTGGTCTTCGAAGGCCTCTTTAATGTCTCTCCCACTTCAAAGACACATTTGTGTATAAGTACTGGACCCTGACACCATTAAATCAGAACTTTGCTGGAATCAAGGGCATTCTGCCTGGAAGAAGAGCTGCGTCCTGCAGAAGGGACTGCCACTTTGCTGCTTGCTCTGCTGTGTTAGCTTGCTGCCGGCTAATTGCTGTACTGTAGGAGGGACTGCCACTTTGCAACTGGCTCTGATGTGTTGGCCTGCTACCTGCTGCTCCCTGCTGGGAGTAAGAGGGAGTGGACCGGCTCTCTACATCTTTGAACCCAGGATTCACCAAGGTCTTTCTGACTTGCCTCCTGTTCTTCTGAAGTCTCAGGGACACAAAAGACTTCTTGCAACTTCCTGGTGCTGCACAACTCTGCCATCTGTGAATCCTACCCTTGCCTGAGGTGTTCCCTCGAGTCCTCGGACTCAGAAGTGGGGTTTTCAGCTGTTTTGACAGCGATCCAATCGCTGAAGCCACTGAACGATGACATCGCAGCCTGACATCGACGCAGCATCTGTGTATCGAAAAAGGGTTCAACACTGGACCTTCCATCGAACTTTGGATTTGCACCCGTCCCTCATGTCCTCAAGTAACCTTGTGACTTCTAAGCACTGTTTTCATATTTAATGTTTAAAAACTCATATCTCGACTTCTATATATTGGACTTTTGTAGTTTTCATCTTGCTTCAATCAGATAAATATTCTGTATTTTTCTAAACTGCAATAGAGTCTTTTTGTGGTGTTTTCATTGAGTGAATTTAATTAAAGTGTGCACAAATACTTTACACATTGCCTCCTAAATTAAGGCTGACTCCTCTGTGCCAAGCTGCCAGAGGATGAGCACAGGTTAATTTAGGGTGTGTATCTGACTTACCCTGACTAGAGTGGTGGTCCCTACTTGGACAGAGTGCATACCTCTGGCAACTAGAGCCCCTATTTCTAACACGAATTATGTATGTTATCAATACTTACAGTGAGCTTTGGGCCACTCCATTGCTTACCATTGGTTGGCTTTCCTGTTACTCCTGTTTGACTGCTTCCTATTCTATGGCATTTCTTCCTCTACTTGTGTTTGTCCCTCCCTTGGAACACAGCTTCTTTACCATCCTTTAGATAATTTTCATCATTTCACAATTCACATCAGGCAACAACTTTTTTCTTTTTCTTCAAGCAACTAGTTTTTTTTTGCTTAGCACACCGTAGGTATGTATGTGTTTTCTTATTCGATCCTCAATATTGTATTTCCCCCTCATATCGCTGCATCATACACTCATTGTTTTGCTCCCAACCATTCTTAGGTCATCCGTAAAAGCACATTCACATGTATATTTTTCCAGGTTTTAATAAAGAGCAGTTTTTATAGGGTGACTTTCTCTTGCCTTCTGTGTGTTGTATGGAAGCCCAGGTTTTTCAACTCAAAGGCAGTATTTATGGTACATGAGAGGGGTGGGCTACTGAACTCATTCAGCCTGTATCTGTGGCAGAATGATTACTTACAATGACTGGATAGGAGATTTCTCTTGTCCCAGACTGCCATAAATATTCTCCCTGGACTGCTGCAGAGACCAAATTGCAAGAGGATGTGTTACAGTTCAGGGTCTTGTGGAACATAAATGGCAAGCATTTTCTTTTACATTCTGACACTTCCTCAGACAGTTGCTTTTTTAGATACTCAGAGTTCCCAGAATGAAATATGTAAAATAAAGATTGAATTCAATTTTAATTTTTGAGATACCATAAATTATACAAATAATCCAATTGCCAGCACACCAATCACTCAATAAAACAATGTCACATGCTCATTGTAATTAATTCATTTGTTGATTGCTCCAAATATTCAACATGCAGCCAGCCAACAAATGTATTGTCACAGTCTCTGTATACTGTTTGCCTTCACCAGGGCTGTAAAACTAGAATCAGTATTCTCCAAGGTGGGATTAAACTGTACATTTCCTAGGAAGTTCATAATGGTGACAGTGGATAGTTTGATCTCCTTTTCATTTACTTCTTTTCTTGCTTTCACCCTTTAGATGTTTCAAGTAAATCAGGTGTCTGTACACCTTTCAGTAAGTGGTCATGCTCTCAGTTTCTTTCCGGTTTTGTTTTATTTTGTTTTTCTGGAGTGTCCATAGCTTTCAGCTTGTTTTCAATTTTGTTTTCTTTCCACAGATACACCAGGATTCTCCTTAATGGCGAGGCAATAACTAGGGGTGGGTGATAAATTCCACTCCGCTGATGGAGTTCGCAGAGTTTTGCCTAGTCTGCTGTATGCTTGTAAAATGTGGAGTACTGACAAAACTATGCCAAATGTTGCATGATGGAGGTTTTTCTCACACACAGCGTGCCAACTGTAAGTTGGCGAATGCGGGTGAGAATTGGCATCCCCGAGTGTGATTTTCAGGTCCTAGGAGAGCACCTGGTGATATTTTCCCAACACAGGCGGTCGTCACCATTCATGGTGGGAAAGCTGCCACTCAAGCAGATAGTCTACCAGAGCGGCAGGAAAACCAACTTGAGAATCAGCACCCTCTGGCTCGCCCTGTGGTGCGGTTCACATTGATTTTTCAGCATGGAGCAAGCTGCTAGCACTAACAATCAGCACAAGCAGCATGACATGCTGATTGTCATCCATCTGCGGAACTCCACGTAATCTCGCAGTGTTTTCATGTACTTCCGCCCACCCCTAGCAATAACTTCAACTTCTAGCCCTTAATAGATAAGAAGGCAATTTCTTTTAGTTCACTTCTAAGATCCCCTTCCTGAAATCAAGTTAATGTGGAGCTCGAAGGCTCGTGATCAAAACAATTTATTTTTCCCGTGAAGGAAAGCTTCTTATGGTGAACATGCTAAATCGATTCATTTGCAAAAGTTTTCTGCAGCTGTACATTCAAGGAAAACACGTATTGAACTATAGATTCACTGGGTGTTTACCCAAGGCCTCATTTCAGTAGCAGAGGTGTTCCTGAGAACAGAAAGTTTCAACTGATAAGTGCCTCATGCTGTGCTATGAAAATATCGAATTTAAAGTAATTTATTTAAAGTAGCAAAATAGTTAGAAATAGTATATTATTAAATAGTTTTAATTAGTTCTTTATTTACATATCTATCCTATCTATCTATCTATCTATCTATCTATCTATCTATCTATCTATCTATCTATGTAATATATCTATTAAATATGCCACCAACAACTGAACAGAATGAACTTAATTTAAACTATTAACCTTAAAGTAAAACATTAATGTTAACATAACAAATTAAATGAAGATAGGAATGTTACAGTGCCACTGTTTTTACTAAGAACACAAGCCCCTCTAGCTACATAACCGCCCTCCCAGCCTTAGAATTTAGGGGTACATAGGACCAAGTGAAGGCCACTCAATCACACTTAATTCTCCCTTCCTGACCCTCCATATGTATCTGAACGCAAGAGGTTACCTCTGGGGAAAACTTTGCAAGTCCACCTCCTGTGAACATGAACTTACTGTCCTGGAACATTGCTGTGCTCAAATCTATTCTTGCTGATCTTGATTGGGGAGACTTTATAGACTCTTTTGACATTTGCATATTTCAAAAGACATGGTGCACAGCTCCTGTATTTAGAACAGGGTTCACTAATTTCTCATACAATGCTTTAATCTTGGGGAAGGAGTGCCGTGCTGGTGGGCTCACTATCTGGGTTAAAACCACGCTTACTTGTGAAATATTAACCCTACCCTTGACTTCACCTGACAGTTTAGGGCTAAAATTGGTTCCCTCTAATACATTTTCAATGTTAATACCAGAACTGGGGACCACCACAAGAAATTATTAATTGATTTTATAATACAAATATTTTAGAGGAGTACCTCTCGGATATCCTGCCGGGTGGATCGACCATTGACACGGGTAAGTTCAATGTCACTTACAAACCTAATGATTGTGAAGGTTATTGTATCTCACAGGATGAGGGTAAGGCACGAGGAATCCCCCAATTAGGCCTAGAGCCATTGAAAAATGTTTCCACTCTGGCAAGTTTTTACTAGGCCTTAGAGCGTGTAATGGTAGGTCCCCCTCAGATGTGGGGGGCAAGCATACCTTCAAGTGCTATAATTCCACTAGCAGAATCAATTATATATTTGTCTTCCAGAACTTATGGCCACTTGCACAGGACATGATGATTATCCCCAAGACAGACAGTGACCACAGTGCTCTGCATCTGGAGATGAGAGCTGTCCTCCTCACTAAGGGTGATTGCTCCCTATCTAAGCAGCAGGGGGATCTTGCCCTTACCAACAAAATGTGGGCCTTAAAATGGTCCACTGATTCTTGCCACCCCACTACTATGGTCAAGATATATGTGAAGGTCGGTGACACTATTGAACTCATGATTGAATCAGATCGTGAAGGTGACACCCCAGTGGATTGTCTAAAACTCCATGACAATATCCTCAATAAATAGGGCGTCCACTTGTTCAAAGAATATAAAGGACCTCCCAAGGGAGGGAAAAAGCACCCTGGGTTCACTAAACAATATAGCCTAGCAAAGTCTATAGTTGTAACTCTATCAAATATAAGAATAGTGACTTAATAATAAAAGCTAGAAGGAAGTATGAACAACAACAAAAAAAAGCAAGATCAGCCTGGGAGTCTGATGTGTGGGATGAACCTTGTCACCGCAGCGAGGACTAGAGACACAAAATCCTTTTGGAACATCCTAGCTAATTGCAGACAATCTGCCACAACCTATGTTGATTATTTCAAGCAGACAAAAACATGGGACAACCCTTTTGAGAAACTTTATTCCGATAAGGAAACACACCCAATTGATATCTCCAATCTGAAGCAGCCAACTCCTAGGAACAGCAAATTGCTCTCACATTTTCTCTTGGTGAGTCGCTTGAGGCCGTAGCTGTTCCACTGACATTGTGGGTTCGACACTTAGGGTGGACACTTGTGCAGGATACATAAATCCTTCTTCATTGATAGATTTGCCGGGTACAACTACTTTTAAATCAGCACTATCCAGAATAAGAAAGAACCCCTCTAATTTACTTAATGGGATGCTCTTGCTCATCCTGGTCTGTAGGGGTGGAAAAAGGCTAGTCCATCAACTAAATAGTTGTATAATCTGGAAGTAAGCGCAGGAGTTTTCAACATCATCAGGCTCTCAATTATCTTACTTTTACTCTTGTCTAGTACACCTGGATTCTGCTAGCCAACGATTATTAGTTAAACTGCGCTTCCGGAGTTGTGTGTGCAATGATGTCTGTCTGTTGCGGGTGCCAGATGCCGGAATAAACAAAAACCTCACACGCAAGTAACAGAACATCCAGAACGCCGCCGCAAGACAGATCCTCAACCTGCCAAGACACTGCCACATCTCCCAGAACCTGCGCACACTCCACTGGCTTCCTATCGAAGCTTGAGTCACCTTCAAGATACTCACCCACGCTCACAAGGCCCTCCACAACACCGGACCAGCATACCTGAACAACCGACTCAACTTCCACGCACCACAAAGGACCCTACGATCAGCCCAGCTCTCCTATTCCGTGGTCCCCTGCACCAGAAAGACGAGATCAGGCGACCACTCCTTCTCCTTCCTCGCGGACAGAGCCTGGAATGCCTCCCACTCCACCTCAGACAGACAACATCTCTCCCCATCTTCACAAGAAACCTCAAAACCTGGCTCCTCGACAGATCCCCTCCTTGATGGACTGGAACCTGCAAAACCCCCCTCCCCCAGCGCCTTGAGACCCTCACAGGTGAGTAGTAGCGCTTAACAAACATGTGAAACACGTGATTGAAACACGTGATTGAGATGTGTAGATTCTGTGTTTATGCTGGGTATGCACATTGTGTAAAATAGCATCTGCTGTGTGTGGGCCATCAACATCATAACAAAAGAAGTAATATTACTTAAGCTTCAAAGGTTTTGATCTCTTGACATCACTGAAAGTGACAACATATGGCCTTTGGACGTATTGCCACTTACTAGTGAATGAAGTGTGGGAAAGAAAATAATTAAATCCTACAATAAATGGTGAACTAATAATAATTTAAAGGTCTAAGACAAGCAGATAAAACGCAGGCATAGAAATGATAAACAAAAGCATACAGTGGCCACCCCTAACTGACCATGCTGTGCTCACTTATTGTGCTGCAGAATGGTTGATCATTAGTTCCCGGCTGGTTCCTGGGGGAGGAGGGTGATGCCAAGAATGCAATTTTCACTGCTACATCAGTGGCACAGTAAAATACGACAACTCAGAAAGGTGTCTATCTCTGGAGCATACATGGTTCTAGGGAACCCGGAGTTGTCTCAACAGTGACCTCTGGCGAGCACAGAGCAGAACTGCCCTGTTCGCAGTAGCACGTGCCACGTGTGTTGTTTGCGTAGGGATTATGAATGAAAAGGCCTTTTGTAGCAAGATGCAAAGCATTTCAAGCCTCTTCTGTGTAACGCGGAGAGGAAGCCCGCCTCCTCTAATAGAAGCGCCTAATCCCAGATTAAACACCTCCGTTCACCCTTTTTCATATTTTGTCTGTATTGTTTTGCTGTTCTGTCTTGATGCTTGCGATTCTGTGCACATCTGGTGCTTGGAAGTCTGTTTTCCCTGGCCGTAGGCAAACAACACATCAATACATATAATATGTGCATACTAATACTCTCCTCCTGTGATAGCCCCCTCAGGCGCCTACACTCTTTCTTTGAGAGACTAAAAGAATATGCAATGTTCAGACATACCGTGGACCTCTGGGGAGCTCTGTATGTTTCTGCGAGGTTGGCGGGTTTCTGATTTGTTTTCCCTTCTGTGTGCTTGCTGCATTTGTTGCTACTATGCTTTTATCCAGTGCATATCCATAGACTGATCATGGAAGCCAGGAGTTAATGACAAGGAACCCCAGCTCACTTGTTTGGCTTCGTCCAGTGGCACTCACGCACCTGTGAAAGAGGCAGGTTTCCTCTACAGAAACCGAGAGGCCCTCATCACCCTGGTGCTTCTGAAAGGCTGGCAGGGATCTGCCAAAGCCAATCAACTAGTAAGCAGAGCCTGCCGTATGACTGACTCTGCACCAGCCCTACCGATCTGTCAGCAAATCTAATGGATATTTATGATTGCTCATTTGCTTCCATCACTCTGACTTCATATGGATCTGCCTAAAATATAACAGAAAAATGCTGTAACTTTGTGCATTCTAAAAATCTGGGATTCTCTTCCGATGTCTACTCAAAAGATCTCTTCCCACTCAGTAGTATATAAAACTATTCACCTCTGCTAATTGTCATCTGGAAACACTTAGAGAAGCACGGGATACCTCTGTGAGGTCCCTCCCTCCCTACCTCCCTCCCCCCTCCCTCCCTCCCTCCCTTCCTTCCTCCCTCCCTCCCTCCCTCCCTCCCTTCCTTCCTTCCTTCCTTCCTTCCTTCCTTCCTTCCTTCCTTCCTTCCTTCCTTCCTTCCTCCCTCCCTCCCTCCCTCCCTCCCTCCCTCCCTTCCTCCCTCCCTCCCTCCCTCCCTTCCTTCCTTCCTTCCTTCCTTCCTTCCTTCCTTCCTTCCTTCCTTCCTTCCTTCCTTCCTTCCTTCCTTCCTTCCTTCCTTCCTTCCTTCCTTCCTTCCTTCCTTCCTTCCTTCCTTCCTTCCTCCCTCCCTCCCTCCCTTCCTTCCTCCCTCCCTTCCTTCCTTCCTTCCTTCCTTCCTTCCTTCCTCACCTTTCCTGAAAGAATACACCTTTTATTCCCAATGTCAGTCTTTCTTTAGGGTTAAATAATTGAACATAAGCCGGCAATATGAAAAACATAACCATCTATGCATTATGCCAAATATTACCAACATGAAATATGAGTATTCACTGTGCCACTGGATCTAAGCTACACCCAACTGAAGAGCCCCAGTCAGGGTGAATCGGGTCTTGGTTTGCTTGTGTTCCAGTTCAAGGATGACCCAGCCTAGCAGTTTGGGCTGGACTGTTCGTTCCTATTGGAGCAGGGTCAAGACTGATTTGCATACGGCTGGGTCCAAACTGAGGTAGCATGGTGGGCAAAAGAATTATGGGTTGGAATGCTACCCCGAGTGATTGCCAGTGCTTAGACTTATTGTAAGCGTTCCTCCCTTACCTTTTGTGTGTGAGAAAGGGCAAGGTCTATCCAGGATTGGTAGTAATGTACCTGAAGATAACCCCATATATTACAATTCTGGGTCTATGGGGTCTACCCGGCAGGTGTGATGGTAGAACCGAGGAATATCAAAAAGATATCCAATGAATGACCAGAAGAACCACAGTAGTGGGTCTATAAGGACATTAGAGCAAAGATGGTTGTGAGAAGTTGGCCTGGCATATGCTGGTCACTAGTTATAGTGGCCACCTTGCACCAGTCCAATTCGACTCTTATGGTAGATAGGTTTAAGACAACCTTTTAAAGAAAGCTATCCTAGTGGTAGCTGTGGAGAGCAGCCTTCAGGCTAAGTCTCTGAGGAATGTAAAGCAGCTTGTTTTACCTTATAATCTTTTGAATTACCAAATGAAAGGACACCACACAGGTATATATATCAAATATATATGTATTTATTTCTAGACATAGTCTACTAATCTCTTTATGAGATTAGAAGCCAGGAACACATTCAAATATCAACGTTTCACAATAAGTTAAGCACAAATATGGCTGGGGCCCTAGGGGCGTACCAGACCATATACTAAAAAAGAGGTTTAGGAAAGTCGACTTGCAGAATGACAAGGCCTAGGGCCTGTAGAATCGCTGGGGCTTCATTAATGCAGTAAAAGCAGGTAAGTAACAGACCCACGGGAGACGCATGCAGTGTGAGAACACAGCTGCTGGTTCCCTATTGATTACAATGGAGCAAGTCGCGGTTAGATTTTTAAAGTTTTAGGGTACTTCGAGGAAGTCTACAAGCAAGCCACTTACAAGGTAAGTAATTCGAGGGCCAACACACACTAGGGCACTGGAGTGCACGAGTTACCTCACCCAGGGAAGCCGGGTGCATAGGTGTCTTTTGGTGTCGGGTCGCGTCACTGTTTTCTATGGAGACCAAAGAAGATTTGCTGCTTGCGAAGACTGAAGAAGTGTCCGGTGGAATCCAAGGCTGGATTCAAGATGTAGAAGACCTGAAAATTGAAGGGACAGTGTTCACAGTCACTTGCCAGTGACCCGGGGCCAGGAAGATGGATGCCCACGGATGTCGGGTGATTTCAGGTGATCAAGGGTGTTTTGACTCTTTGCTCATGAGGTCCAGGAGAGATCGATGATGACCAGCAGCTGGATTCGGAGTGTCCTACAACGTCTGCAGCTGACTGCGTTATCGGCAATCGGATTGGAGCCAACAAGCCTTGGCAACAGCAAGTCTTGTGGAAAGTGAATTTAGTCAATGGTGCAGACCAGCAAGGTCTGAGGGACTCACCCAGCAAGGGTAAGTGAGGGCAGGCCTGGAAAAACCAGGGGAGCCCTATGTTTTGTTCAGAAAATCTTCGGGGGACCCACAAGCCAATGGGCAAGGGATCGCAAAGATGCCTCTTGAGGAAATGCTTCACAGGAACCCACGGTCACTCAGTGAAGGGATGCCTCTGATTTTCGCTACACAACCTGCTGGAGGCTTGGGCCACAAATGGTCCAAAGCACAAGTTCGTAGAACGTTGTGAAGGGGTTGAACTCGATAATAGTGCACGGTTCCCAGGTATTGCAGTTGCTCGTCACTCGTGGAGTCCACTCACCTCAGCTTTGCTGGGGATTCACAATGGCTATCGAGAAGTTAGGAAATATACTTCCAGGGCTGCAGGGACTTCGGACTCCAGCGGGAGCAGGAAAGTTTGTGACCGTTGATTCAAGTTTTGGTGCCTGCCAAGCAGGAGAGTCACTCCTTGACTCCAAGGGATATTCTTCTGTCTTCCAAAGGTAGAGGAACGTCGAAGGAGCAGGATTCTTCTTGTAAAGCGTCATCCAGGGCTATCTACTTTGCAATGGCAAGGTTTCCTATCTTATACTGACGATAGGGGAGGGACTAGCTCTATGATCACTCCTCTGGGAGGGTCATGGTAGGGGGTGGTTATATCCACTTCCCTTTGTCCAGTTTTGCGCCAGAACAGGGACAGGTAGCCCCTGAACCAGTTTGAGCTGGCATATGCACAGAGGAGCCTACAGCTCCCCCAGTGCAGGACTTCAAAGCACTCTAGGAGTGCACCCACCCAGCCCCAATACACTAAATCCTGTCTGGAAGGTAGTGACACCTCCCTATGACAGGATGCCTATTGTTGGGTGAGTTTCAGTCAGCAGCAGGAGGGCAGCCCAGTGTCTGTGCTGGTGGCATCCATTTTGTGATGCCAGGGCTCTTTCAGATTTCTACCCTGTTACCACAGTAGGCACATGTTGTCCCCTCTAGAAGGGTGGGATCATGCTCCCACATCATGGACTGATGTGGGGGTGTGATTCCAAGTTGTTTGACACCAAACACAACATGTTTTGATGCAGTCATTCCAAAGTTAGCATTTATAATGCACTTAAGAGTATATGGTTTAACCGCATCCACAAACAGCCACCGAGAATAGACTCTGCAAGCTGCAGAGGGGCCCTGCTCACACAGAGACACCCCCTCACATTGTAAACCAAGCACCCTGCCCTCAGGATTGATAGGGCCTGCCTTAGGGGTGACTGATAGGTTTATATGTGTGTGTATGGTGAGATAAAGAAATCTATACCTCAGTGAGGAGTGCTAACACTACCTCACCCAGGCTGCAGTAGCAGGCCTGTGGTGTCAGATTTAGTCTGCTTCCCAGGGGTTGCATAATGCCTGCTTCAGCCCCTGATAGGCCTGTGAAGTACCTATGCCCTTGGTACCTAGGGTACCATATACTAGGGGCTCATAAGGTACCACAGTATCCAATCACTAGTGCATCTAAGATGCACACCAAGTCGTTTAGAGAGAACAGAGAGACTGGGGCCCTGATTAGCAGGGACCCAGCCAGACTATAGCCAGAAACCAGTGTATACATCAGAAAAAAAGTGAGGGCGACATAAGTGCAGATCCTACTCTCCTACAATGGTGCAACCCAAAAATGAACTATAGGCACCAAAATAGTAGATCTATGTTGTCAACGCAGAAGTGGATATTGTATAACCTAAGGATAAGCACAGGCACTGTAGTAGTAGGAGGTGATGGCGTGATAGAAGTATGGGATCTGGCCTCAGGACCTTTCCAGGCACTAACATGCCCAAATAGGGAAGAAGCTACCTGGGTTGGACACATTGGGGAGAAGTTAAGTATGGATGTGGTTGTTAAGAGCAAGATTTAGTGGAAGGCAGCAACCAAGTCTGGTCACAAGACCCCAGAGGCCAAATGGGGGCAAAACACTAACAGGCTGTTTTGCCATGAAGGGGCACTGCACAAAGACCCAGAACGCCCAGAATGATAAACAAAGGCCCCATATGGCCTTAGAGACAGCCAGCTGTGCATAGCCTTCAATTAAACAAGCATAGGAGCATAGTCTAAATTCCAGAAAAATGTAGCAACATCCTATATTCATTGATAAAATTAAGTATAGAGGGGTGACCTTAGCCCATTGAGAGGACCTCATGCTTCATCCTTGGCTGTCCTTGGGACGCTTTGTGGAGGTCCAGGGGCAATTCTCTCCTGAATGACAGACACAAACAGCTGTGCACCTACTGACTCATTGCAGCTGTAGCGGTCAGGACATGAATGTGTGGAACTTAAGACCGGTGCCCTGAGGGCCATCATTAAACGAATCGCATTTTCCTAATAAGCTTCCGTCATGAGGCTGCAAGTATCTTACCCAGCATGAAGCTAATGGGCACTGGTGAACACTCTGAGTGAGAAAGTATGCTTTTAGCCCTTGCGGTCTCCCGATATT
This sequence comes from Triturus cristatus, assembly GCF_964204655.1. Lineage (NCBI taxonomy): Eukaryota > Metazoa > Chordata > Amphibia > Caudata > Salamandridae > Triturus > Triturus cristatus. Next base: position 639,897,287 of record NC_140595.1, read on the forward strand.
TGCATATTGCTCAGGCCTTAAGGAGGAAGGTCATTCTTAATTCCAAAGTATGAAAGAGCTCGACAAATATTACCATTGTCAATGCACTACACACACCCCTCTTAGTGTAAATATATGAATTTCCCAGATTGGTGAAAACTGCATTTGCCCAATTCTATATTTGGTTACCTTGCCACTTGATCAACACATTCCTCTAGGTGTAGTTCCTCTACTTTTATTGCTAACATATATGACCTTTTATTCTGTTTTATAACTGGGTAATTGTTTAATGATGTTTTGGTGATTTTTTTAACTGTCTCAATTTTACTGTGTTTAAGAGTATTCTTGTTATATTCTTATGATGTGTTTTATGGCCGGAAATAAACGAAAAAGTGAAGTATGCTTTATTCTTGCATTTCAGACTTTGAAAGGTAGAGTGTAGAGCTGTGTTGATCTGCCCCCCATAGGGATAAAACAGCTACATTTCAAAGACATGCTCATGCGCTCCCTGAGCGATTATTTCCCATCATAATCCAGTAGCAATTATTAAGCAATACATATATTTTGCCGCTGTTTTAGTCTAACAGCTGGAAAAGGTGCAACAGTGATTCATCGTGAGACTTTTGCAGACCGAAGGCCATGCGACATTTTTAACATTCATGAAACTTGGGAGCTCAAATTCAGCAGCACGCATGGTAAAAAATACCTCTTGGTTTGTGCCGAAAGCCATTCACAATACCGTGCCAAAAGTGAATGAGATTTTAGCAATCATTGTTTGTTTTATATGAGATGGCACACCCACTCCTCCAGCGGGCAGTCTCTTCTAAAAGCTTGTACTTAAAACTACAAGAATTTATAACCACACTTCCCACCAACAAAACCAACCAAATAACAGGAATGACCTTTGGATTTTTGTTGGAGCAGTAGGTGGGATATAGAATGTGGAAAAAGAATGTGGAAAGATAAAGCTTAATACTGGTTTGGTTCAGTTTGCATGAATTTCTGCAGCAGACACAGTGTCTCTGTCCCTGCATGTGCAAAAATATCACTTGTAGCGTCCTTACCTGAGGGATGAATTTAAAGCAGTTTAAAGGTTAATGTGCTAAACCTACCTTGCCATGTTCCTTGTTATGAATGTACAGAGCAGCCCAATGTATTAAGTTGCATTTCTCATGTTTCTGTCCAATGAAAATCATTTAGAGTAGGTGGTTTTGAAATTAGCGGTTTGATTGGTTTCTGTGTAAATTACAATTTAGTACCACCTCTCTACATGATGGCATGCCTTGAAACTGTGTGCTGTCTTTGTCCAAAGCATTATAAATGATCTGCATATCATTATGATTTTTGCTTTCAACATTTTAGACATTTTGACTAAGACATTCAGACATTTTAGATTTTAGAAATTTTTACATTTTGCTTTGCAGTATTGTACATTTTAGAAGTTCCTTTTTTAGGTCTCGCCTGACCCAGCGCAAGATATGTTTGACAAACTAAGCAGCAACAATTATGTGCGAACATAATAAGACATTTAAATGTTCCTAGAGTGTAAGGTTTAATTAAGGCAGAAGTCATGAACCTATCAAACTGAAAAAATCCAATGCAACATTCAAGATGAGCAAGATATGTACAAATTATCTCAACTGACATTAATTGTATGTAAATTTGCTTTGTATCTACCCATTGTGGAATCTTTAAAACACGACTTTTCTGTTTGGTGTGTAGACAAGCCCAGGTATGTATTACCATTAGAATTAAAATGAAAATCAGGAAAGTAAACATGAAAAATTTGCACTCTTTCAATTAATGAGAATAAAAATGATCGTTAGCATTGTTAATATTCTTCACTATTCTTTAAATGCGTACTCTAAGTTTACATTTCTTATAGCCTCGCAACCATGATTTATTTTACCTTTGGGCATGTATGTGTATATATATATATATATATATATCCAATTATAGGTACATTTCTTTTACGAAATAAACATCCAGCACTCCAGGTTAAATCTGGGCACTCGGTCTTTATTTAGCGAACGAGGTGTCACATCTACGCGTTTCAGCAGACTCACGCTGCCTTGTTCACGATGTTTGAGCGCCATTTTTTTGTCAGTAAAATACACAGCAATTGGTGAACAACATCAAAGAGGGACTCAACATATTGTACCACAAGCTCCACTTATTGCACTTTGGCCGCCATTTCTCAACATGTTAATCCTCGTTTCTTTAACACGTTTTTTGAACATTACACAAATTCCTCTCTTCTCTTGATATTCTTTTCAAGGTTATATTTAAGAGTATTACTTCTCTATAAATTTAAAAGAAAAAGAAAAGAAAGGAGGAATATTTTACAACACCCCAATGACTAAGACTTTTTCTATATAGCAGGAATACCCTCCTTGCATACATTTTTAATAGTCAATCATGATCGGATGTATCTATATATGCCTATGAAAATTCAAATTTTAAAATGCAAGTGCAAATATTATTTGTTTTTATCATTCATATTCGGCAAGTGCCTACTTCATTTTGGTGCAAAAATTGGCAATTTAAAGTGCAAGTGCAATTGTGCAAATTGTGCAAAATATCCCCACTCTACCATGTACCGATTGTTAATATATATAACATACCATGGTTTTCTACTATTAAAACAAAACCAGGAATTTATACATTTTATAGAAAAATTAAATAAGCAGAACAATTTTCCTAATGATAAATATCATCACAAATTTAAAGTGCAAGTGCTTATATAAACTTAGGCAGTTATCAGATATAAATGCCTATTTACTTCCTTCAACCCGGCACAATTAAATAAAACAAATAGGGATTGTTGTCATACATACATGCATATTTACAAATATTTAGACCACAAAAATAAAGTGCTTTTTTCAGTAGAGCAATTAATTGTGTCGAGTTCACCTCTATACTGATAAATATTCACCATTAAAAACAAAAAACAAAAAAAGGCAGGAAAAACCATATCCTCAATGGTTTACCTCATGTGCAGTTTCCTATTATCTATTTCTCTTCAAGTATTTCAAGACAGACACGTATAGAGATCCTCATCTACGTTTAGCCCCTGTGGTTCTTTGAAGTTAAATTCTAGAATAAAGTACGTTTCTAGTCTCCTTAATTCCTTTTCCCTGTCCCCTCCTCTTTTTTTTCTGGGGACTTCAGCTATACAGGAATACTGCAAAAACACAGGGTTACTCTGGTGATGGGTCTCAAAGTGTCGTGCTATTGGATATGTTCTGTCTTGGTTTACGATTGCCCTCCTATGTTGTAAAATTCGTTTATATACAGGGAGAGTTGTATCACAAAGAAGGTTAGCCAAGCCCGGTTTCAGAGCAGTTCAAGCCACTTTATTCCCATCTGCCACTTAACACCTTACGCGTTTCGGCGTTGTTACGCCTTGATCACAGGTAGGTAACATTTAGGTAATTGCAAGTGCTCCATTTGCATCATGTGACTTTCAGCAGGCACTACAGGTTCCACAATGCATTAATGTTGGTTGTACACACATTGGCAATATAGTGTTTTGCTTAATAGCGTTTTCAGCGGTAGTTGCACTGTTTCAAAATAGCATGTGGAATAAAATATCTGAGTGCACAATAAAAAATGTTTCCAAAGTGGCAGCAAATATTTTCGAAATCGCAAGATGCTCGAAAACTGTCCAAGTGAGGTGTGCCCTCACTCATCTCCCTTTCACAACTCTACCACCAACAAATACCACGGCAGTCCTGTTCGGTCTGGTGTAGAGTGAGCGGGTCATGCCCCCAAAGGTGTTAGCAGCACCACAAAAGGAATCTCCAAGCTGGGGGAGCCCAACCCTGCAGGGCGGCTTTGGCGGCACCTGGGAATGGAGAATCACGTCCTGAACATCACAAAGAAGATTAGCCAAGCTAAAAAATATATTCTGGCTTAAGGTCATGCGTTTCGATGGTCTCAGCTGTCTTTTTCACAACAATATATATATAGCACTAAAGTAAGAATTAGGTAATTTGCCTGAGGAAGAACATTTGTTTGATCTCAGGGCAAGGCTGAAAATCAGTCCAGTAAAGAGGTGTTCATGCCCCATGACAATTACAGTGTTAAGTGGACATTGTCACTCCATAATTATTGCCAAATATATATGAGTTAAAAATCATGATAGTACAGGGAAATATATAGTAAGTAAGTAAGAAAGTGATATGCTTTTTGAGTGCACAATTGCCGAGGCGTCTTGGCGCTATAGCAGGACAGGAGGAATACCTTACTTCTGCTTAATAAATAGCCACGTCTTCAGCAGCTTCCTGAATCGTGGTCTGGACGGTTGAAGTCTGATCTCATCTGGTAATTCATTCCATAATCTGGACGCATGGTATGACAGGCTCCTACCCCCCCTTCTTGCTCATTCTGGGTACCTGGACTAGACCTTTGTTGGCTGACCTAAGATTGTGCCTAGGAGTGTACTGATGAAATAGTTTCTGTAAATCAGTTGCTCCTCCACCAAACTTGGCTTTATGTACCAAACATGGATTACCAAAGGACTTGATATTCTCATTCCGAACAAATAGACTAAAGGACGTTCTACTCCATCTAATCCATGGTATGACGAGAACTTAAAAACATTGAGAAAAAAATGCAAAAGAGCGGAACGCCAATGGAGGAAAGAATACAAGGACGAGGACAAAAACTCTTATCTGACCTCACTCAAAATATATCACAAAGCTATACGCACTGCCCGCGCTTCCTTCTATGCCAAGGAAATTGATTCCAGTTCTAACCCCACAAAAACAATTTTTAAATTAGTCCAAAAGCTACAAACCGGGGGCAACCCTGCCTCGATTATTGCCTCCACCCAACAGTGCGAAGACCTCGCTACATTCTTTACTGACAAGGTGAGGAAAATGTATAATTCCTTTTCACCAAACTCCTCCACCTACACCAGCCCCCCTAACTGTCCCTTTAAGGGATCCAGGCTTACACATCTGCCAGCTATCTCTCATGATGATCTAGCTAAATTTTGTAGAAGGGTGAAATCGGGCGCCCCCTCTGACCCCATGAGACCAGCTTATTTTTTAGGAGCCCTAGATTTCTTTCTCCCCTCACTGGCCACACTTCTCAATCTTTCCTTTTCATCGGCCACAGTACCCACCTGCTGGAAACAAGCATGGGTAAAGCCTAATATTAAAAAACCCACCCTAGATCCCACTAAATCGGAGAACTACAGGCCCGTATCACTCCTCCCTTGGGTATCCAAACTGGCAGAGACCCACGCTAATACAGTACTCATGAACCACCTAGCAGAAAATAACATCTTAGACCCCTCCCAACATGGGTTTAGGCCTGGGCACAGTACGGAGTCTGCCCTCCTTTCCACCACTGAACACCTCCGGAAGATTATGGACTCCGGTCAGAGTGCTGCGCTGATACTACTCGATCTCAGCGCAGCCTTCGACACGGTCTCTCATAATATCCTTCTAAGCCGTTTGGAAAGTTTTGGAATACAAGAACTGGCACTGGAGTGGTTCCGATCATTCCTTACGGGCAGGTCCTTCCGTGTGTCTGCCCCCCCATTTATCTCCCAACCTCAGACTATAAGCCAGGGAGTCCCGCAGGGGTCTTCCCTCAGTCCATCCCTTTTTAATCTGTACATGCAGCCCCTTGCGGCAGTAGCCAGGGAATGGGGTCTCACGCTGGTGTCGTACGCCGACGACACACAGCTGGTTATCACCTTGACAGAGGTGCCCTCCACTTCCGCCACAAGATTTAGGGATGGACTGGCCGCAGTCGCCAACTGGATGACAGCAAACTGTTTACAACTTAATGCAGGGAAAACCGAAGTGCTACTCCTAGGCAAGAACTCCAGCTGCTGGAATGACCACTGGTGGCCCCCCCTGTTGGGCCCCACACCCCCTCCTAAATCTTCGGTCAAAAACTTGGGTGTATGGCTCGACTTTGCACTGAACTACCAGAATCACACAAAAAAGTAGCGGCTACTTGCATCGGGTTGCTGAGAAGCCTTAATCCTATTCTAGGCTTCTTCGACCACAAAACACGGCAGCTCATTGCCCAATCTACCATCCTGGCTAGATTGGACTATGCAAGCGTCCTACTCTTGGGCGCCAATAAAGCCGAGACAATCAGGTTCCAGCGAATACAGAACGCTGCGGCCAGAGCAATAATAGGCCTCCCTAGAAGGTGTTCGGCTAGAGCCACAATACACAGACTCCACTGGCTTCCTGTAGAAGCCCGCATCCAATTTAAAGCCTTGACCACGGCGTTCAAAATCCTGAAAATGGATGGCCCTGAACTCCTCCGCCCGCTGTTAACACCGTACACCCCCCAACGCCATCTACGCTCTACGGGGCAGCACTTAGTAGTGGTCCCCCGCACGAAATTCTGCCGCATTGGGGGCCGCTCCTTCAGACTGCTAGGAGCAAAACTGTGGAACTCTCTTCCCCTCCACATCCGTTGCCTCGACAACCTAGCCGCCTTTCGCAAAGCAATCAAAACCCACCTCTTCCCACCCCTATAAACCTTCTCCCCCCCCCCCACAGGTCATGCTATGGTTCTTAGCGCCGGGACGCCCCGTTGCTGGGGCAGCTGTCGCGCTCAACAAACCCTTAACATAACATAACATAACACAAAGCTTTAAACTTGATTTGCTTTCGCACCTGCAACCAGTGAAAAGTTTTAATGCTGCCAGTTATATGATAATACTGTGGAATGTTTAACAACATTCTTGCTGCAGCATTTTGTATGGATTGTAGTTTGGACAATTGGCGTTTGTTTATGCCCATAAAGAGGGCATTACAATAGCCAATCCTTGAGAGAATCAAAGCGACCACAACTGATATTGGTAGTTCTAGGGGGATAAAAGGAAAGATTTTCCATAGTACTTTTAGCTGGAAGAAGCAAGCAGATGTGACCTGGTTAATTTGTGCTAGGAAACTAAGTTGGTCGTCCAACAGGATTCCCAAGTTCCTGCCTTTTCCTGCGGGTACAGGACAGTTCCCTGCCTCTGCCGGCCACCATACCTGGTTCCAGAGAGGTGACCCAGCCCCAAACCCCATCATTTCAGTTTTCCTGTATTTAGCTTGAGATAGTTCTGGTGCATCCAGTCCATGATATGTTTTAAACAGCCATGGAATTTCCGAGCAATGGTGTCCGCATTTGAGGAGATGAAAATGACAAGTTGGGTGTCATGAGCGTATGACACCAAACAGAACCCATATCCTCTGGGAAGCTCAGCCAGGGGCGCCACATAGATTATGAAAAGTGTTGGGGGCAGAGCCGACCCCTGGGGAACTCCACAGGGGAGGGAAAACCTATCTGATTGATGCTTATCCCAGTACACCCTTTGTTCCCTATCCATAGAGAATGAGGCCAGAAGGCTAAAAGCCATCTCATTAATACCTATTGCCTTCAGCCTTTGAATCAGTACCTGATGGTTCACGGTATCAAATGCGGCTGAAAGGTCAAGTAGGATTAGGATGGCCTTTCCTTCACTGTCTAGCTGCCTGCGTATTTCCTCTGTGGCCATAATTAAGGGTGATTCGGTGGAGTGGTGTTGTCTAAAACCATGCTGAGAGTGGTCTAAGATGTTATTAAGCTTGAGATAGCCCATTAAGTCTAGATTCATAGATTTTTCCAGTATTTTTGCTGCTAGCGGTAGACAAGATATGGGTCGATAGTTTTCAAGCAAATGGGGGTCCAGGGATGGTTTCTTTAAAGATTGGCCTGATACATGCCTTCTTCCAGGAAGTAGGGAAGATTCCTGAACTCATGAGATTGATTATGAGTGGGGCAAGTTGGTTACTAATTTTATTCAAGACCAAATGTATGATAGCTGGCAGTCAAGCGTCTGTTGGGGACCTGGATTTTGCTGCTAGTAACAGATCATTTGTTCTGTCCATGGATAGAGGGGTAAACCTGCTCAGCTGATTTGACGTGGCAGGCCAAGCTAGACTGGCTGACTCTGGCATGCTAGTACTGCAAGGGCTTGGACGTTTTCCTACCAGTTCATCATAGATCAGTTATATTTTTGTCTGGAAGAAGCTAGCTATCTTGTCACAGAAACTCTGGTCTGGGACAAATTGATTTTCTTGGTTTAGAATATGGCATCATTAAAACACAGAAATATCAACAAAAACATATTTTTCAAATACAGAACTTTTTACCTCAAATATACTATATTGCAATATGAAATTATTATGGGAATACATCAACAAGCAGTAAATATGTTTATGTAAAGTATTACAATTTTGTATTTTATCAAACTGATAGCAAAATGTATTCTCAAGCTTATTATGTCAGGGGCACATACTGAATTCTTGAATCATATTAGATTCTGAATAAAAGTGATGTCTTATGAGGCACAAACAAACTCAAGCCTGCAGTTCTCCTCAACAGATTTACAGAAGGCTAACAAATTATTTTTCAGATTTTCCTCCTGGAAACCAGCACCATCATTGCATGGACTGCTGTAATCCTGATTCAGGCGATAAAAAAAAGTCTGTGCCTGAATCGAGATTGATGTGCAAAATCCAGACTTGATGTTTTTTCTCCAAACACATTTCGGAAGGTCAAATCTGCTGGCAATTAGGTAGGGATAAACACATATGAATTTCACAATCACAAAAGAAGGGAAAATATGCAGTATTAGTGCACCGTCCTTCATTCTAACCTGTAGGACTTGGAATCATGTAGGAATACTGCACCATGAAACCAACTGTTTGGTGTCATTAATTGCACAGATGTTTTTTCTGCATCAGTCTATTTTGGCTCTAAAATGAGTGCCTATGTGCCTAAACAGAATGTCAGACCCAACATGACAGACTGTAAATTAAACATAGCATGCACATGGAACAAAAGCTATCCAGCAAAGAATGCAATTACAACAGGCATTTCTCATCACAATCTAGTAACAAAGTTGTAAGCAATTTGCTATGCTCCTAAACTTGTCCCAAGAAAAATTCAAAGAGAAGAAACTGCTGCATAGAAACTCCCTGAACATTCAATTTAGCAAGTAAATATCAAAGAAATCCAAGGACATTAAAAACAAGAAACGCAAGGACAACCATCTACTTCAGGGTTGTTTTATTTGGAGGAGAGACATACGTTAGAGTGATAGGCACTGTGTTTTGAGAAAAAGGACAAATAGCAAAAAAGGCATTACATAATCGAATGAGAATCTTGTAATAAACCCATCAGGTTACACACCATCAGCTTATGAGGGGAGAGTGTTTCAAAACGATACAATGTTGCATTTATTATATAAAGTGCCAATGTTGAAATCGATTGTCCAGACAAGCAAAGCTCAAATGAAGGGTTATGAGAATTGTATTAGATAAAAATAATTCAAGTCACCAGTACCAGCACACTTTGTATAAATGAAGCATGATATTAAATAAATATGTTTCAAATCATAGTGATTGTTTAAAAAAATGATAACCGGGTTATAACTAAGAACAAAGGCTATCACATAGAGTATCCTACTGCATCAGGAAATTAATAATTCTGTATCAGAATGGGCTTAAATACTGGAAAGATATAAATGTTCTTTTGATGAAACTAAAATATAGGGAATTCAAAGACTTGACTTGGAAAGAAACAGTTGTAGGGCCATGTGGGAGGTTTTTTGAGAAAGTTTGATCATTATGGTTGAGACATAGGGTTAATGATGTCTTGCCATCGTTGGAATGGGTTGGTTCATAAAAACAGATACAATTTGTTCAATAAGTGGTTGGGATTTAGGTTATAGTAGTAACTAAAACCAAATGGAGGCTAGTATTATTTGAGATTTATACAGACACACAAACACATTTTTAACTGCCTTCTTAACTTTTTCTTTCTGTATGCAAATATATCTGTACTTTATTGCTCCGGAACTAACAGCAAAAACACAAAATACATTGATCTTTATCTTGTAAAAAGGATATATTCAATATTACAGGGAAGATTGACAGAAATAACTTAACAAGAGTAATCTAAATTCAAAAACAATGTCCACAAATTGGATTAAAGGTTTATACATTTCTTTTTTGACTGCAGGATTCTCCAAATTTATGGTATATCTGATTGAATGCCTATGCAACAAATGGTATATAGGGAGTACCATCTCTACTATAAAAAAGAAAACCCATAAGAGAATCACTATACCTCCACTTGTAGTACAACCAAACATTTTACAAATATGCAACAATTGTGTTTGTACAGCTATGACATATTTGGGGATTGATTGTGTAAATAAAATCCCAAGAGTTGGGAACAGTGCTCTATCCCTCTGACAAGATGACCGTCTGATTGTTACAGAAGAAATTAATTATCTTTAAAGAGGCCTACCATGTCACATGCAGATTTGGCTATACCATGGGCCTGACCCCTCTTTACTCCTGTAAAATCAGTGGGAGGTGAGCTGCCCTCAGAACTTGTTTCAAGTAACCACAGAGAATGGGTTTCTCATTTCCCTGGCGACACCTCTATGCAGGGGAAGAAAGATTCTGCTATCTTGGTTGTAGGTAGAAAGGGGCACTGTGGGATTGTTGGCAGAAGGACACACAGGGACTGCTGCAAAATTAGGAAGAGTTACCCCTTGGAACTTTTTTCCTATTCGTTAGGGAGGGCCTGGAGTCACCCCCGCCCACAGGTTAGTGCCAGGTATCAATGTGGCATCCCTGGGCACCCTCTCCAAAACACTATTGGACCTGTAGAAGACAGAAGAAGGACTGCAATGGTATCTCCATCAATAGAATATTAGAATGTTAAGACTACACTAAGGAGACCATTCACAAATACGTTTATGAGTATGTGTAGCAGTACTACTCTAGTAGTAGTTCACATGCGTATAAATGCACTTCACATATCGGTTCAAATAAATGTCTATACCAGTCCTATTTCTGATGTGTGGAATTCTCAGCAGAGAGTGTGTTGAAATAGGCACATGTAGTCATACATTTTAGGTACATATGAAACAGGAGCAAAGGAGAGTGTCTGTTGCTGTCTGATACAGACAGAAACATGTTTCTGTTCTATTCTGTGAGGTGACCACTAAGGGCTGGCACTGCTCGCACTTGTACCCAGGGCTAACAACTGGGCTCCAAGAGTCAAGTGGCTGACCTCCTGTTAAGCTACAGGGAAACACAAGCTGCAAGAAGCCCACATTCCTTTAAGGGCTCAGCTGCCCAGTTTGAACTGGACCTGCCCTGGACCCAGCTGGTGGCTTTTGTTGGAGTGAGTCCTGACCTCCAATCTCAGTTCCAGAGGTCCTAGAGCCCTTGGCTGGTGTCAAAGTGCACTCTTCCTGCCTAACCCTAACATCTAGGCCTTAGAAAGCTGTTGCTAAATCTTTCTCCGGAGATCCGTCATGGGACTGGGACCAGGCTGCCAGCCAATCCACCAGGAGTGCATTACTGGTGGGCCTGACTTATCCTCTCCTCGGCTCGACTCAGCAGCAAATCTTATTCAGTGGATCAAACGTTAACAAGCATCCAATGACATTGAACCCTCTTTGGCTATGGCCTGCAGCCTTGTCCCACTTAGGAAATCTAACTTTCTGAAATGAGTCTAAATCCAAAGGTAGAAATCTTCACCAGGCCCAATGCGGAGCAGCATCCAATCGATGTTGACAACATCCTGGCTAAAAGTCTGGACTTTACCTGCTCAGAAATGTTTGCGCCTTGGTCGATGGCTTCACTGAGACCTCATAATTTTTCAACCTGTCATTGATAAGCTCATCTTTGGATCTAGCCTGCATCCTTGCCCCACTTAGAACGCTCCCTACCTAAAAGATTATCTAGATCTGAAAGTAACTCTTTGACGGGGACCAACCTAATTCTAGTACCTGATTATTGTGTTGTGTTTTCAAATTTTTAACTAGTTTGGTACTCCTAAATGTTTTACACATTTTCTCAAGTTAAATCTGTCTGCTCTCTGCCGTAGCACCCAGGGATTTAGCTCAGGTTTAAATCCCTGAAATCCTTACTGAACCTAACAATAATAGTGACATTATTACTTATGCATATACTGATATATAGATGGAGTGTCATGCAGGGTAGTGTATATTTTCTCACCAAAGTGGTTATATCTGTCATGAGAAGAGCAGACCTGTGAGAAAAACAATGCAGAAGATAATTCACAACTGCCAGTCAATGCTGTAAGAATTCTGCATTACATAGAGCACTCAGAATCCCCATCAAAGTGGGGTACACTCTCAGTGCCAACAAAGTGCTCTTGCTTCTGTACTCAGGTTTATACCCCAGATGGTACGGGGATACTTAATTTATCTTCTCTGAAGGCCAGGGCCGGACTGGGAACCCAAAGCAGCTTAGGCAAGTTTTTTCGGACCAACACCGTACAGTGCGTAGCAAGGGAGCAAGCCTGACTACTGCTAGGGGGAGGGGGGTTGGTGGGGTTCTCCCCCTATGAACATTTTGGAGAAAGAAAGGCCAAAACGGTGCATTTTGCAATACATTTTTCATTACATATTTATTTGTATTAACTTTAAGAGCATAATAAATGATGACCTTAAAGATCACCAGGATACCCAGTAATACCTACCCATAGACATTCTTACAGAGAACACCAAAAATAGACAAAAGAGAGTGGTGAATCAGAGAACACAAGGTAAAAATCAAACTAGCCACTGTACAGTGCATACCCAGGCCAGAAAGCATGGAGATGTTACACATAAATATCCAGGCCACTGAGGCCAAAAACTGTGGAAATGTCACACATACGCACCCAAGCCTGTAAGCATAAAAATGTAACACGTAAGCACCCAGGCCAGATACGTGGAAATGTCACACAAAAGCACTCATGCCAGTAAGTGTGGAAATTTCATACAGAAGCATCAAGGATAGAAACCGTGGAAAAGTCACAAAGAAGTACACAGGCCAGAAAGTGTGGAAATGTCACACAGAAGCACCCAGGCCACAAAACTTGTAAATGTCACACATAAGCACCCATGCCAGAAATTGTGGAAATGTCACACAGAATACATATGCACCCAATCTAGAAAGCATGGTAATGCCACATATAAGTACCCAGGCCAGAAAGCATAGAAATGCCACACATAAGTACCCAGGCCAGAAAGCATGGAAATGCCACACAGGGCACCCAGGTCAGAAAGCATGAAAATGTCATACAAAGGCACCCAGGGGCCAGTTGCACTGCAACAATTTTCAGTGTGTGGGCGCTGCCATCAATCTTATATCACTAAAGACATAGGATTGTGAAAAATCCAAGCATCACACAAAGAACAAGCATAGCAAATGAACATCGCCTATTCTGGCGGAGGTAGTTAGTGTGTGGTGTGTAGGCAGTGCAGCATTTTGAAGACCACTGTTGCAAATATATTACAAAAGCATGCTGTGGTAGTACTGTCATTTACAGACAGGATATTTTCCATTGAAATGGGCAAAAACTCCCACTGACGTGACGTTTTGCTGTTAAAACTATGTGGCATTCAAGCTATAATGTGTGGAAATTGCGCATCAGAAAACATATATAATTACACACCACCAAGTAAGTGTCTTGATTTATTTGATCCAATTAAAATCATTGTTTTCATCACACTTCAAAATTACAAAATCATGTGCTTCACCTTTCTAACTGCTGATATACTTTGAAATATTTGTGCAATTCCTTTACAGATATTTCCTTTTACAAAATCCTCTAACTGTGCAGCCACATAAATTAAAGTAAACCACTCCCCATTTAAAAAGAATAAACAGCAATTTGTCAGATGACATAGCCTGACACTTGATGGTCTTTGAATGCACCATCAAGTGCTGCACCCCTACTTCCAGCCACTGGCATAACGAACATTGAGGGGGCCTCCCTGCATGGTACGAAGAGGGGCCCCCTCCGGGCTCAATCATGAGCTCTCCGGCCAAAGTGCAGTGCCGAGGGGGCCCCCTGGAGCTTGCCCCCCCCCGCACCACGGGGGCTGCGGGGGCCTGTGTTACGCCCCTGCTTCCAGCGCCTATGACCCAGGCCAGAAAGCATGGAAACGGCACAAATTAAGGTCGGACAATGCAAACTTAGCAGCTATACTCATGCTCACCACCACCTGCTCGTGACTCCCTCTATCCTCATGGCTCGACACTGGAGAAAGCCCAACACAGTCTCTCTCCAGCCTGTCTGTCACTACACAAAAGCCTGAAGAAAAGTGAAACACAGTGCCGGTCCAAAACTCGAGCAGGCGTTGGGGAAGAGGGTACAGAGGGGATGGAAGGGAGGGGCACCTGCATATCGCAGCAGAACCACTGGGGAGTCGGGCACGCATTTACATATTATTTAATGCTTATGCGCTGGGCTACACGGAGCATAAGTTGAAATTTGCAAATGTGTGCCAAGGTGACAGTGAGGGCCAATGGCGTAGCAAGGTCAGGTGGTACCCGGTGCGGAAATTTTCTGGTCACCCCCCGGCTTGACAACATGGCAAAAATGTGTGTTTAACACATTAACACATTTTTTGCCATTTTGTCAAGGGGGGGAGGGAGGAGATGGGGGGGGGGGGGTGACAAGTGTCATTGGGGTGACAAAATAGCAAAAATGTGTGTTTAAAACACATTTGTCATTTTGTCACCCCCTCAGTGATGACAACTGGGGCGGCACGCACCCACCGCACCCCCCTTCCTACGCCCCTGGTGAGGGCAGGGCAGATCAACCGGCACCAGGGCTGTCCGATTTGTAGTGCCTTTGAATTACTAGATTGAATGATTGCCGGGGTGGGGTAGGGAGGGGCTGGTTGTAATATATTTTTTTACAAAAGCAGAGCAGACTTATCCAACACGTGTGAAGTGTGAGCGCGATGAGCCTGCGATGCTACACTCTGCTTGCTGCTGGGCCGGCCGGCCGGGAGGGAGAAGAAGAGCCTGACAGCATCATGGGCTTGGTGCAGAGTGCAGACTGTCCCGGTGGCCTTCTGATGTTGTTACTGGGGGCCGAGTTTGCTAAACAAATTGGCCCCCAGTTACAAAACCAGCCACGTATGACAAAACTGCTTCCCGGGAGAATTGCCCGGTGCCCGGCATCACCAGTCAGGCCCTGCTGACGGCCTGACTCCATTTTAATAGCCTTTTTCATTGAGTTAAATGTCACACTTAATGGTCGACCTGTTACTCTGGATATGGTGATTGATCTCAGTGCTTAATTAGTAAAATATTAAGTGCCAGGGCTCTGACCAGGAGGCCACTGCAGCTTGCACCACCCATCGCCCTTGTCATCGCTGCGAAAACAACTACTAACCATCTCTCTTGCATGTAAATGCAACAGTTCAGATTATTCCAGGTCCCCAAAGCTAAAGGAATGGCTGGGGACGCAGGTATTAGCAATTTTAATGTATACTGTAATCCTTAACTACCGTTGTTACGCTTATGTCTAAATTCGATGAGCAGCGCCACCATGTGGTAGACTGTTCCAAGTATGGTGTTGACAATAAGGTGCCGGTGCCGAACACCGGAAACCAATTAAGTGCCGGTGCTGAGCACCGGAAAGCACCGCCTCAAATTAAGCACTGGCTGATCTACTACCTTGTCTGGCGAAGTCAGCTGAGGAACATGGAAGAACCGATGACACAGCTCAAGGTATCTAAATCGATGGAATATTAGAAGTTTAGCCTACTTTAAGGGGACGTTTCACAAATACTTTTATGAGTATGTTTAGCAGTACTACTCTAGTAGTACTTCACATACTCATAAATGCAGCTCACATACAGGTGTAGATACAAGTCTATACCAGTTCTATCTCTCATGTGCTGAAGTCTATGCAGAGAGTGCATTGAACTAGGCACGCGTAGTCCTACATTTTAGGTACATACGTGACAGGAGCAAAGGAGAGTGGCCCCGTGGTTCTCAGATTCGCTACAGACCATGAAATCGAACTGTAAAAAATTGGAGAGAATATGGCGGAAGGGTTACAGTCCGACCGATAAAGAAAAATACAAAAACAGCCTCTCTATTTATAAAAATCAAATACATGAGGCAAAAAAAATATATTTTACGGCGCAAATTGAGTTGGCGAGTTCATCTTCCAGAGAACTGTTCAAAACTTTAACCAAGCTCACGATCCCAGTTGAACCGATTTCTGCAACCAGTTCTGACCTTTGTGAGACCTTGGCCACTTTTTTCCAGAATAAGGTGGCGGGGATTTTTTCATCCTTTTCCGAAGTCTACAAAGAGGCGGGAGAGGCAGTTTTGAGGACGAAGGTTGGGTTAGCAGAGCCGCAGGATAAACTAAGGGGCTTTAGTCCGTTACAATCAGAGGAGGTTAAGGGTTTACTGATGGCGGCCCGCTCTGGAGCCCCCAGTGATCCATGCCCGGTGGCGGTTCTTCAGAGCTGTCCAGAGGTTATTGCCACCACACTCACTCCACTGTTTAACTCTATCATAGAGTCAGGTAGCTATCCCAGGAGGTGGAAGGCGGCTTCCATTTTACCATTAATAAAAAAAAACACTCTGGATAAGTGTGACCCGAATAGCTATAGGCCTATTTCGCGGCTCCCACTACCAGCAAAATTATTAGAGAAGGCCATAAACAAGCAACTTACCTCTTTCTTGGAAAGATCTAAGGCCCTCGATCCCACACAGTTTGGGTTTCGTGCTGGCCACAGCACGGAACTTGCCCTGATTAAGGCAACGGAGGAGATCAGAGTGGCGGTGGATCAAGGGGGTGAGGTGGTCCTGATTCTGCTAGATCTGTCGGCGACTGGCTATGGCCGGGGTGGAAGGCACTACCTGGAACCTCCTTAAGTCTTTTATGGCCGACAGATCCCAGACTATAGAATTGGGAGCAGAGGGAACTCAATCAATCAATCAATCAATCATAGGCATTTGTATAGCGCACTGCTCACCCGGAGGGTCTCAAGGCGCTGGGGGGGGGGGGGGGGGGGGGAACGCTACTGCTCGAACAGCCAGGTCTTGAGTTGCTTCCTGAAGGCGAGATGGTCTTGCGTTGTCCGGAGGTGGATGGGGAGGGAGTTCCATGTCTTGGCTGCCAGGTAGGAGAAGGATCTTCCTCCGGCGGTGGCTCTGCGGATGCGGGGGACGGTGGCAAGAGCGAGGCTGGCGGAGCGGAGCTGGCGGGTGGGCTTGTGGAAGGTCAGGCGGCTGTTGAGGAACTTGGGGCCCAGGTCGTGGAGGGCCTTGTGTGCGTGGGTGAGGAGTCGGAACGTGATTCTTTTGTTGACGGGGAGCCAGTGCAGGTCTCTCAGGTGTCCGGAGATGTGGCTGTGTCGGGGGATGTCCAGGATGAGTCGTGCTGAGGCGTTCTGGATCCGTTGGAGTTTCTTCTGGAGTTTGGCGGCGGGCCGGCGTAGAGGGCGGTCCCGTAGTCCAGCCGACTGGTGACGAGGGCCTGGGTGACCGTCTTCCTGGTCTCGGTGGGGATCCACCGGAAGATCTTTCGAAGCATGCGCAGGGTGTTGAAGCATGAAGACGAGACGGCGTTGACTTGTCTGGTCATCGAGAGGGAGGAGTCCAGGATGAAGCCTAGTTTGCGTGCGTGGTCCGTTGGCTTGGGGGTGGCTCCCAGGGCGGGGGGCCACCAGGAGTCGTCCCAGGCAGAGGGTGATGATCCCAGGATGAGGACCTCTGTCTTGTCTGAGTTCAGTTTCAGGCGGCTGTTCTTCATCCATTCGGCGACGTCTTTCATCCCTTCGTGTAGGCTGGCTCTGGCGGCGTCCGGGTCGCTGGTGAGGGAGAGGATCAGCTGGGTGTCGTCGGCGTAGGTGATGATCTTGAGGTTGTGTTGACGTGCGATGGTTGCGAGGGGGCTCATGTAGACGTTGAAGAGGGTGGGGCTGAGCGATGACCCTTGTGGAACGCCGCAGATGACTTCGGTGGCCGCTGACCGGAACGGGGGGAGGCGGACTCTCTGGGTTCTTCCGGTGAGGAATGAGGTGATCCACTCCAGGGCCTTCTCCTGGATGCCGGTGTTGTTCAGGCGCTGTACCAGGGTGCGGTGGCAGACAGTGTCGAACGCTGCGGAGAGGTCCAGGAGGATGAGGGCCGCAGTTTCCCCGTTGTCCATTAGGGATCTGATGTCGTCTGTGGCTGCGATGAGGGCGGTCTCCGTGCTGTGGTTGGCTCGGAAGCCGGATTGCGATTGGTCGAGGGATCCGTTGGTCTCGAGGAAGGCAGCTAGCTGTCTGTTGACGGTCTTCTCGATGACTTTGGCAGGAAACGGGAGGAGCGAGATGGGGCGGTAGTTCTTGAGGTCGGAGGGGTCTGCAGTTGGTTTCTTCAGCAGGGCACTGATCTCGGCGTGTTTCCAGCACTCCGGGAAGGTGGCGGTGTTGAAGGAGGCGTTGATGATGTCGTGGAGGTGGGGTGCGATGATGTGGTCGGCCGTGTTGAAGATGTGGTGTGGGCAGGGGTCCGTAGGGGATCCGGAGTGGATGGTGTTCATTGTGCGTGTTGTGTCTTCGGTGCTGACTGGGGTCAAGGTGCGGAGGGTGGCGGTGGGGGGCATCGGTTCGGTGGTGGGGTTCGTGGTTGGTGGGCCGAACTAAACCTTTTCCCCTTCCCTGTGGGGTCCCGCAAGGTTCATCCCTGAGCCCCACTCTTTTTAACGTTTATGTGAGTCCTTTGGGAGCCTTGATTAGATCGTATGGACTCCAACTCACCTCGTACGCAGATGACACGCAGATTGTGTTATCAGTACAAAGAGGGTCCCAAGTGGATCTGCCAGCAAGGTGTCATGACTGTCTTCAAGGTATCGCGAGCTGGATGGCTGCTAATTGCCTCAAACTAAATGCTGGAAAGACCGAGGTAATGATATTCGGAAATAATCCCAACATCTGGACCACAGATACGTGGCCCGATGCGTTGGGGAAGGCACCAGTGCCCACACCCAAAACTAGGAATCTGGGGGTGATTATGGACCAGAAACTGGACTTTGGAAGCCAGGTCAGTGGAGTGGTCTCGTCCTGCTTTCATATCCTCAGGATACTGAGGAAAGTTAAAGCATTGCTTCCCACGGATGGCTTCCGGCTAGCAGTGTCGGCTCTCATCCTGTCGCGTCTTGACTACTGTAACAGTCTGTACCTCAACTTGCAAAAGAAACATCTGTACAGACTGCAGTTGGTGCAGAACGCGGCAGCAAGACTGGTGACAGGCACACCTAAGCATGTCTCAATCCGAGAAGGAATGAGGAAACTTCATTGGCTTCCAATACAGAGACGCTCCCAATTTAAGGCCTTGTGTACGGTTTTCAAGGCATTGAAAGGCACTGGCCCAGAGTTTTTGAAGGCTTGTTTCAAGCGGTATGTGCCGGGGAAGGCACTGCACTCTATGGAGGGCAATCTAGTGGTGGTGCCTAGGACAAAAAAGGCCAGCTGGGGAGGAAAGCTGTTTTCCTATGGTGCAGCCACCGCATGGAACTGTTTACCAGCACACGTTAGGAAAACGGAGGAACTTTTCTCTTTCAGGAAGGGCTTGAAGACCTGATTGTTCAGGGATTAGACCCTCGTTCTCCAGGGATGCTCAGTTTCTTAGCGCCAGGACACCCTCGGGTATAAGTGCGCTTTATAAGCTCCTAATAATAATAAATAATAATAATAATTTAGCATGCAAATATCATTAAAAAGTGGAGGGAGAAAGAAAGAAATGAGGGCAGATGGAGGTACATGTAAATACAAAGCACACTAAAAAAGGTAATTAACCTGCAATTCACAAAAGTTATAACCACATCTACTCCAGTAGCTGCTCAGGCCAAACAGGCTCAAACCTACTCTATATAGTCAAAATACAAAGCCCTATTTATATAACACACAGCTACGTCAGCATGATAGGGGCATGTCACACTATTACTTCTTTATCTTCATGAGACAGGGTTTGATATCTAATCATATACCTCCCAGGTGTGTCTATTTGATAAACAAATACAAAATTACAAAGCAGGCCCAGTGGCGATTGAGGTGACTTTATCACTCAATGATTTTAAAATGATGGCTTGCTGGTAGGATTCCACATGGCAACTATCCGGTCCAGTGCATTCCTGAGGTGGAATTTGGTCCCCTTGCCCTGATGAAATTGCCACAAAATTATTTGCAATGAAACATGTCATCTGTTCAGGTTAAAATGGTCTAAATACAACACTCTTGTTTTAAATGAGTACGGACACACCAAAAATGAAAGATAGGTGTTCTGTATTTCCGTAACTCAATTTTAACCTTGTGGGAGTATCACAGTTAGGGAAGCATAACTACTTGGGTGTCTGGTTCACTGACACTTCCAAACCTACCGCCCACATTGCCTCTGTGAAAAAGAAAGGTGCAGCTATTATATAGTGTATATCGTCTGAACACAGAATTAAAATTGCCTCTGCAGCCCCTATACTTAGAAATATGAATGCGACTCTCCTTCCCGCACTACAATATGGTCATCAGGCATTTCCCGGGGCCTGTGCTACTAGCCTTGAACAAGGACAGTGTACAGGCTATAAGAAAATATTTCAACTGTCTCAGTACATCCGCAGGACAAGACTGATTGGAATTTGGGTTGCTGAGACAAACCTTAGCATGTGAGTCAGATATAGTGAAATATTACATCCGGGTCCTCAAAGTGCCAACCATCTCGCTTAAAGCCTTCCTGAAAGGTATATTTGAGACCCGGGGCAACCTCTGGCACTGCAAACACAAAAAGCCATCACCGCCATCCAAATCGAAGAGTCAAAATTATAATCAGACGACGTCTCCTACATGGCCTAGAAAAGGGTAATTAATAGGCAATTGAAGAAAATCTAGAACCACCAGGATATAGCATTCCTAAAGACTTCTGCTATCCTGCTTTCCTTGAACAACTTGTGCCTAGTAGGGAAGCCACAACCATACTTATCAGAAGCCATCAACTACTAGGCCTACCAGTGGCTGACTTCAATCCAGCACAGGTTCATCAAGGTGAGAGAGGGGAATACAGGCTATGCAACTTTAGACGTGAATCATGGCTGTATCTTCTGTGTTTCTGCCCCAAGCTCAATCTACCTGACTCAGGCGGTTCATACCTGTCTGGAGGCATCATCATTATGTTTCACTCAATCTGATGTCAAAAAGGCACTAGAGACAACATCTCTGCCTTCCTCACTTGGATCAACAGCCTCGACCCATACCTCAACTTCACAGCCAACAGCTCGGTTTCTGAAATCCCCTTTCTGGACCTCCTGATCACAAGAAAACCAAATAGACTGCTTACTACCACCTATAAAAAACCCACAGACAGCCACTGCCCCTTACTATATCAGAGCTTCCATTCAAAAGCGCTCAGGGAAAATCTTCCCTATGGGCAGTTTCTGCGCATACGCAGAAATTGCAGCAATATGGATGGATATGGAAACAGTCGTCTGAACTGAGCACCAATTTAGCACAGAGACAAAACCCAGCAAATCAAAAAGAAACGCCCAAAAAAGAGCCCAAAATACCAACAGACAGGCCCTCCTTGAAACCCAAACCAAACCGAAGACCGACCTGCTGACTTGTGTCACTACCTACACCCCAGAATCCAACATGATCAAGAAAGTGATCAACAAACACTGGAAAATCCTACACATAGGGGAGCAAACATTTAGCAAACCCAGGTTCGCCTTTAAGCGCGCAGCAAACATCAAGGACTTGCCCATCAATACAAGACCTAGGAAGCACACTTCACCCCCTAATACACTCTGGGATTTAACACCCATTACGGGTCACTACCCCTGTGGGCAATGTGTTGTATGTCCATTAACAAAAGCGACCAAAACCATCACACTGACCGACACATGGATATGGAAACAAAACAAACACACCAATTGTAACACTTGCAATTGTATTATTTGATCACATGTCCCTGTCAGCGCCAGTACATTGGCATGACAATAGACCTAGTAAAAACAAGGATTACGGAACATAGGAGTAACATCGGATGTAAAAAAAACCAAGATGTGTACTCACTATGCAGAAGCAAACCATACCCCAACGACCTTTGCTGGACCATTTTGTAATCCTGCAAAAACATCACAATAGACGCACTGTTCAGAAAAGAACAACTCTTGGTTTTCAAATTATCATCTCATATCAGGGGGCTTAATGACGATATCCCCTGGGTAGAACTCAACCGCTAAATCCAGTGTATTTAGGGCCCCCTCCACCTACGCCCTTTACTGATACTAGGCGAACTGCCCACATTTTTGGTAGGGTATTTAATAGCAAACACACACGCGCATTCCCCAGACACTACCAACCTTAGTTTCTCGACGAAACTGGACAAATCCCACACACTGACTCCTGCGCTGAGAACGCCCTCGGATTGTCCCTTCCTCAAAGATCTTGGAAGTGCCCCCCCACTAGCACTCAGGTGTCATATTTATTACGTGCCTGATACGAGCCTCTTAAAACATGTAAGCTCTCATGTCCATTAGACACTGTGGCAATACACACCACTCACTCACCCCAATGGCCCAGGAAGACAGCTTGGTACAAATAGGCGACAGTGGCCACCAGAAAACAACTCCAATTCTCTATGAGTACTTTAACACTTGAGATTCCACATCAGGCATACAATTGTGGGGATATCTGTCCGCCGCATTCCACATATACTTAATAAAGTTTTATTCCACCCAACCAACATGGCAGTGTAGGTTAGCGTTCTAGCCTTTGGACGCTCGCTCGAGCTCAAATACGTGGATCCCGGAAGTAGCAGTCACGGGGCCCAGAGCAAGGGTAGGATCACCGCTAGTTGCCTTCCACCCAGCCGTGAGTATACGCTGCCGCCGCATTGGACATTTCCGGTAAGACCTGTAACTAATTGGTTTTAAATCGGATTACTCCATTTCCGTTACAGCATCAGAGCAACAACGTGCTCTTTATTCCCTCGTCAAGCCTTAGACTTCTATACTAGGGGTGAGTAGCCATGAATAGCGACTACTTTCACGTTGGTGCGCCAAGCTGAGGCTGTCACCAAACATCTCTGCCAATAAGTGTGCAATGCATGTGTATGCAGTATACATATAGATAATTTTTAAGAATGTCTAAACCCTTCGAACCATCACGAACCTATGAAATGTGTATTTTTAACCGAGTGTACTTTTAACCGAGTGTATGCCTCCTGTGTACCAGATCCTGTACTCACAAGGATCGCTACTTAGTATACAATTGAGCTCATTGACTTACAATGGCTTCCCTAGCATCACCTCTAGGTCACGAGTGTGTCGAGTATGCTAACCGAACGTATATCATTGTCGCGTTCAGTTTTTTCCACAACGATTGCCAATTAGCGTGCATATGAGCAATATGACGAACTGGGTCTTCCTCAGCTTCCTCAGTATGCCACACGTGTGTGTCCTAGTATGAGTGTGCAGCATTTTTAAGCTTGTGAAACTCGGCGAGCCAGAACTCTCTGGCTAGCACACTACCAATTAAACAGTTACCAATGGTTTTCTAACCGAGTGCGTGGGACCGCCTTTATTTGCTCGGTCTGCGGCATGGCATGTACATGAATCTAACGACGAATCGCATGTTGTCTGTAGTGGGTTTTACTGCTCAAATATGCACCAATTTAAACATCAAATAACTCACGAGCCTCTAACTGAGCATGCGTCTCTGGGGCTCTATATCCTGACCGCCACCGAGTATACACCCAAACTACACGACGTACAATCTAAGTGGCCAGCACCATTCACCACTAGGGGAATTATCACCGTAATCATTGGTGTTTATAAGCGGCACAATGCGACTATGCCTCCACTATACAAGCACTCACATGCTATCAAGTACCACTATCCGTGCATGCTTAGGACCCATCACTACTTAGCCAGGTGTTAGGTCTTATACTCAAAAGTGATACCCCCTGTTCATTCAGGTTTTAACCACCATTGTTGTTGTTTGTTTCTCCCCTTGCCTCCCCCTACAGGTCTCCAACTGCCCAGTATAGGTCTACTAGGGCTCCAGTCTATTGTGTCTGGTTACCATACTATACTTAGGGAACCAGACCTCTAGTAGTGCACCATCCACTCACTTAGCTCCTGATGAAGTGCCACACGACTCATTAGAAGCAATAAGGGCACAAAACATGTCGACCCATCACATAGCGAAAGCCCTCTAGGAACATTGCATCCATGTAGTGCGTCCACATATATTTTAACTAAGCTGGAACTTCCTGAACCATTAAAATTATTTCTGAACAGGGCTGCTCCAGACTTATTTTAATACCCACTACCTGTGCACTACACTATCCTTGCCCTCTTACCCCTCTAACCTTTATGATTGGGAGTGGCACTTTGAGTGAGGGAGTCAAGTTTTCCAAGACTCTATTTGGGCACGTTGTGTTGTGTTGGTGGCAATCTGCTAGCCCCAAAACACATTGGCATGGTATCTTTCTTTTGAAAATACTTCACTATTTAACACAGCCCACATATGGTCATTGAGTTGTATGTCACAAGTAATGGCAGAAATGCCCTATAATAATGAAGTGGAATGCCTTGGTCTTTTATCGTGAATCGATCACTATCGTCCTATGAATTCCAATTTTCTCTGCTAAACCTGTGGGGATCCGAACTTGTGACTAGTACAACACTGCACGTCTCACCAGCAAGCTTTTTACTCCCTTAGCCAGCCTTGCTCCACTTATTTAGCTAAAATTCTCTACTTGTGGCTCTGGCCTTTGCTTTTTATTGTACATGTGTCTGAACTTTTAGTATGTTCTGGTCTATTTGTCTCCCCTTTCCATCAATGACGCTGTTTGCACTGCTCCTCTGATTCTTGATCTACATGTGCATCATGGCTTGAACATAAGGTTGGTGAGCAATACTGATACTGGGGGACATATTTATGAGATGCTTGCATCACGTTTGCATCACACAAAGTGGTACATGTTTGAAGCAAGCCTCTAGGTCAGATTTATAAAGCCATGCAGAGCCACATTGTGTGGCTTTGAATGTCTTCATAAATCTGAAGTAAGGTAAGGCAGCGCAAATCACTGTGTTGCCTCATTCTGCACAAGGGAGGCGTTCCATGGGCTTTGCGGGGGGTGTTCCCACACAAATCCCATGGTTTTTGACGAATTCCCAAATTTACCAAACCTGTTAAACCTGGGAATGCGCCAAAAAGAAAGATACGTCTTCCCAGGTGAGACGTAACGAGGAGAAATATCTTTATTTCTCCTCGTTTTTTCCTCTTTCTGTGTGTGCTGCATTCTGCAGCACAACTATGGATTGTTTTTGTGCAGCAAGGTGCACCTTCCTGCACAAAAACAATCCTGCCTACAACACAGGCCCCGCCTGCATTGGCGCTCGGCTGCCGAAACTGCAGGACGGGGAGAAAGGATGCATTTAAGCAATACTGAGCATTCCTGTCCTTTACCAGCCCTGCACCAATATTTTCATAAATATGACCCTAGATTGGTATGTTTTGCTTATCACTTTAATTATTTCTTCTTAAGATCTTTAAAGTATCACTTCTTATAGATTATTTTTATCAACATGGTTTCTGCGTGCTTCATCTGGAACCGTCGTTGAGAATTCCATAGAGTAGTTCCAGTACTTATGAACTAACTATGCGCCGCAAAAGTTCACCTTCACTGTAGCCTCAGTGCAGCAAAGTATTTCCAAACATCTCCCTTGCGGCATTCCTTTGGAGACATATATACTTTCCACACTCTTGGTTATTTTCTCACGAATCTCCTTATTCCCTCATACAATGTTTTGGGCACTCGTTTGCTCATCTGCTACATTAGTTGCCCTATGACTTTTAATGTCATTTGAAAGAGGTCTGTTGCATGTATCTTCATGGAGATAAGGGTCCAGAGTTGACTACCATCCTTTTAATCTTCGGGTGCTATTATTGTCTTTTATCAGTAAGGACTGTGTATTATCATTTTCCTTATCCTATGTATGAATCAAAGGCTTGAACCAGCTTGATTCTTAAATTGTCTCTCCACTAGGATCTAATTGATCTAGCAGTGGGTTGGGTTGACGTTAAAATGGCCATCTCTTTTTCTATTCGTTTATACTTTAGTTTTGCGATACTTCAATCTTTTACTAAAAGATATCTACTAGGGAATGGGAGTCTTACACATTCTGTCCTTTCAAAGATGGCGGACCCATGGGAAGGTTGCAGCGTGCATCAGAGTATGGTGGCCATGGCACATTCCGTACTCTGCCACTATTTCCCTTTCCAGAGTGGGGACTACGGTAGACAAATGGCTACGGGAGGAGGTTTGCCTGCTACGTTACTATCTAAGACGGTGGCTCCTTAACACAAAGCTAAATGTGTTCCCATGCTGCAAAATGCCCAAATCTGCTTTCGCTTCGTCTCCCTGGCCACCATGCAAAGTGAGAGTGAGGCATACAGAGCAGTTCTCATCCACTTGACTAGATGGGCACAGCACAAATGAGACACAATGATGCACTTCCCAACTAAGGAGGTGGTAAAGGGATTCATTCAAGGATTCGTCAGGTGATAAAGGTTGTCAAGCACCTACGCCACCAGTTTTCATAGATAGGGACTAAACTTGGTAGTCCACTTTGTTATTAATGCCGTCTCTGACACATCTGTAACTTTACTTCTGGGAAAGCGTGTCTCCTACCCTGAGTCCCTGCGCTGCTTTACCCTAGAATTTTTACTGGAAAGGCATTCGAAAGGTTTGTTTTCCCACAAAGTTTTGTGGGAGCTCCCACATTTGCATAGGCAACGTTCCTGCACCCCACTACACCCAGGTTCCCATTCCTGGGAGTCACAGCTGCAGAATTGAGTAGCCAAATGCCAGAGATCCTTATTCTGTGAAACAAGGATGCCAATTGTACTTTTTGAACACATACATTTTTCCAATGTACCCACAATGTTTTAGTATTCGGATTCAGAGACAGAATCATTAAAAATAGGTTTAAGATATTTCCCAACAAACAAAAGTTAATTATTAATTCAATATACATTAAAAATGACTATTACCTGCCTCCCAAACCATTCTTACAGCTCTGGGGGCATGGAATAGTCTCAATTGTCACACGTGTAGGAGCGTGATGTTTAGTGGTTGTGCTATTACTATCATTGGCAGCATGGCAGGGGCAATGTGTGGTGCAAGTTGCGGTGGCCTCCTGACAAGAGCCCTGGCACTTATTTTTTTTTTACAAACTAGGCACTGTTGGCTACCCACTGACTGGTGGGGTTGCCTGGGCAGCCGGCAGGCGTGGCCAGGGGAACTAAATAGGGGGCAACCTTACCTGTCGTCCTCCTTGCTTCATGAAGGACCCTGATGGACACTGGCACCTCACATTCCCAGCACCATCTGAGTGGTCCCCTCGTTCAACATAAAGGGTGGAAAAGGAGTTGTGCGTAGCTTCTAAACAGGTGGACAGCCTTGGCATCGGTTTTAAGCGCAGGTGAATCCAGGAGGGAATTGGTCTTCAGCTAATGTCCCAACCCGGGGCAGGGGTGCACAATATCTAGAGCAGGGCTGGTGACGCCTGCTACAGCAAGTGTCTATAGCCTTACATACCGCTACCCCAGTAGATGTTGCAGGGATGGGTGGGACCAGGCATGGCCTGGGCCCATCCCCCAATGGTGGCCAGTGGGTTTTCCCTTTTCGGTGACCCTGACATGGTGATTCTTGAGAGACAAGTCTTACGCTAGACCGAACTTCCTCTATCCTGAGGGACCAAAGGGGGTTTGCATTGTTAGTACATCGAATGGGACAACCCACTAGGGCGGAGGAGCGTCGCCCCACTGCTTTCTCCCAGTGCGAGAAGCAGCAACATAAAATGGTAATAGCTACCATTTTATGTTTCTGCTTCTCGCACTGTGAGAAAGCAGAACAGAAGGGTTTGGTTGCGGGCGGGTGGGTGCGCGCGGCTGCTCTGAGAGTAGGGGAGGAGTGATGTGCCCACTCCTGAGGGCGCAATGTCTGTTTGGTCAGCCCTCTGGGGCCACCCAAACCAGTCATGCGCACTCTGCTCATTATCCATGCAGGCTGCAATGCAGCCTACATGGCGAAAATGGCCTCCCCGTAAGCCCCTGGCTGGGTGGTGCGCCCATCAATCACAACGCTGCCATTGCAGCATTGTGATTGGCTTGGGGAGGGAGGCTGCCTGGCGCCGAGCAGGACTGGCGGCGAGAAAACGCAGGACCCGGCCGGCGGACAGGTATGTTTTTCTTTATTAATATATTAACCCCCCCTTCCTCCCCTCGTGACCCCCTGCACCCCCACCTGCGATTAATGCCGGCTGTGACAGGATACCACTGAAGATGTGACCTTAGGGGTGGCCAAACATGATTCTGAGAACGGAATGTATGCAGTAATTAAGATTGCATTCGTTGCTGGCAATGTTGTTACTTTGAAATTAATGTAAATATTTCCCTTTATTGCTCTATATGGCTATGATATATCCAATGTCGTTATGTCATGTTTATGACAGATAATAAATATGGCCTGAGAATTGCATAATTTGTCTAATGCATAAATGGTGTGGTCTATTGGGTCATTTTGGTGAGTAAAAGTGTGCAATGTTACTATTCAGGTTCCAGTGGGATATGACCGGTCTCAATGCGGCCCCGCACCTCTCTCTGTTATATCAGTTGAGAACCCGTGTTCGCTGCTTGAACAGAGAACATTGGTTGAGTTTTTATAGCAGAACCACAGCATCCAGAGCGTTGCTCTACATTTAAACCCTGGTATCAGCAGTGGCACTCACTGCCAGTTGCAGAGCTTAAGGTGCACAGCCTGGCAGGGATGCGTGATTTTATTTTGCGAAATTTGAACCAACACTACTTGAAATTTTTGCAATGTCACCTAGGAAAATTGAATGCAAAAGTCACACGTGTGGCCTACATGCAAATGGCTTCGGAAGAGAATGTCTCCGGAGAGACATCTTTCCCTCAGGCCTTTCTCCAATTGAGGAAACTGTGTGAAATGTCACACCTGCAAAAGTTTTTGAATTTTGTATAATGTAAAAGTATGGAACCGGAGAAGGGTCAAACAGACATCTAGGAAGATGCATAAAGACCTGACAAATGCTGAACCAAACTTTCTCCGGTGCCACAGCATTCTGGTGCTCCCTTCCAGTAGAACTAAGAACTTAACTTACACCCTTGACTAATAACAATAAGCTTACCTCTTCCAGTCATATCTGAATGATCATACCCCCCAAAGGGCATGGAGTCTAGTTCAAAAAGATACTGTTCTAACATGGTTTAACTTCACTGTTGTTTTTCTTGTTTGTGTCTTTTTCCGGAGGATGTATGTCCGGATATTGTTGACAAAACTATCATCTGAAATGAGTATAGGGGTCTAAATATCGTTTAGAAAAATATGGCTCTATTAGGTTTAGATATTCCAATATTGCCTCCAATGTGTAATATTTTTCTAAACATTATTTAGTACATAACATTTTGTTAGATGAAAGCAACAATATTCTAGCACTATAGAATTCCATTTTATTGTAAATCACTCTCATACCTTATGATGCAAGAGTGATTTATAAAACCATTAAATAAGTGCACAATTTTCTGAAGGCATTTTAAAAACATATAATTAAAGTAAAAGGGCATGGTACTTTTTCTGGCAGGTCGTTGCCATTATTTATTTATAGGCAATTTCTTTAAAAATATACGCGTGCTTAACACATAGTTGGATCCATGCACTAGTTAAACACATTATTTTAAGGTTGTCATGGAAACGTCCATAAGTTGTATGCAGATGGTATTTGGCAGAGCATAGCACTTATTTCACCGAATTAATTTAGAGCCTCCTCACTGCAGAACTTTGCGATAATACAAATAACTGTCTTAAAACCCATCGGATCTTAAAAAGCATCGCCAAAGCAAATCCGTTTGACTTTTTTGTATAGTGAAAGTTTATATCAAACTTTACTAACGCATTGCACGTGTACAGCAGCGTAAGCAGCAGTGCAAGCTTCCTTGAAGCACAGAATAGTAAAGTTGGCAAACAATTTGTTGCACCACTAAAGATGCTTTCTGCACAGCACCAAACATCCTCAGAGATCAAATATATTTTCATAGAAACCTCCATAGATATACCTTGAACACTGAAGACCATCCTGTACCCTCAGGGGCAGCTTCTCCGTTAGGCTGGGTTGAGAGTAGGTGCAGGGCTCCAGTGCATTGTGGAGCGCCAAGACAGGCCTTCCCTCCAATCAGAGCGCTGCTCTCATGCTGTGAGCAGCGCCAGTATTTGTCAAGGGAGTTTGCTGGGACCTGCTTTGCAGTTGTGACGAGGTCTGGAGCAAGGAGGTCCTGTCGTTCGATAAGTGTTATTTTTATCATTTTTTTTTCTTTTTTCGCGCGTACATGCTCACCTCCCAATGTAGATGCCAGCTGCCACTGTGTACTCTATGTCTTCATTTAGACACAACAATTTACCATTACCTAAACACATTTTGGAGAACGTATCTAGAATGCCATTTCCAGTCCTCTTGAGTCACATCTGGAGTATTTATTTTAGTGCATGGGGAGGTGGGACAGTTGCTGGAGTGGAAACAAAGACTTGCTTAAGTGCTCTGGTACAGGGGAGGACCATGCCCAAGGACTAAGGAAGGCCTGCTCTTCTTGCAACAGTTCTCTGTAGCTCTCACCACCTCCGTCTTTGGCTTATGCTGCTCTCCATGGAGCGTGAATTGTCTGATTAGCTGCTATCTCTCAATGGGCTGACACTGTCCACCTCTTTCTTTCTTTTACTGTGTGGAGCTTGTTCTGGCTCCTCTCCCTGCTGCACTATTGGAAGCAGTAACATTATGTTCTGCTGTATCTTAATGGTTGCCATTGTCAATGGCAACCTCTCTCCATGGCTTCAGCTGCCCTCATAGGCCAGCCATCAAAATGTACACTCCATCCATCCCTGCATTGTTCCAGCTGGTTGGGGGAGTGAAACTCTGCTTAAATTGGAACCACAATCCTTGTTTGGGTGAGGCACAAGCAAACCCCAAATTATCCTGTGCTCAGCCCTCTGGTAGCTTGGCACAGAGCTGTCTGGCTTAACTTAGAGGCAATGTGTAAAGTATTTATGCAGCACTTCAGACAGTAATACATTGAAAATACAACAGAAGAAAAACCCCACACCAACTTGGAAACAAAGAGTACATGTTAAGAAATACATCAAGACACAAACAACAAAATTACAATCAGTAGCCCTGGAGATATGCAATTTTAAAGATTTAAGTGAAAATAGTGCTAAAAAGCACAAAAAATCTAACTGTGGATATCTGGTCACGCTAGACCAGGACAAAGTCACAAATTAAGGCTGACTGTGAGCGAGCGCTGGCCAGCTACTGGGAAGCAGTTATGACTGCTGAACAAGAGTACCTTAAATCCTGGTTGCGAAGAGCTGCGGAGTCCCACGTCCAGGATGCGTCATGCAGCCAAGGCGATGCAAGGTCCTGGGCAGAGATGCAACACGCAGAGTCAGTTCTGTGAAGCTGCATCAAGGAGGTTGTCAAAGAAGGGGCTTGCAATGCTAAGTCCTGCATCAAGGATGCGTTGTGAACCAGCTGGTTCTGAAGAAGCTGTGGGGCTTGCGATGCTGAGTCCTACATTGTTGTTGAGAATGCTGTGGATGAGAGGCTTGAAATGCGAGGGCCTGCGTTGAGGATGCGTAGTACAGTGGCAGTTCTGAGGAGGCTATAGGCTAGGAGGGCAATTCGAAGACCTTCCTTCAGAAAAGTCCATGCAGCTGAGGAGATGCACCAGTTCTGCTGGATCCACCGATGGGCTAGCAGAGCACTTTCAGGCCCACTTCCAAGGGCCAAGTACTAGGGTGGCACCATTTGGCAGGGAAGGACTCACAGATGACAGAGTCCAAGTGCTAGGTTCAAGGTTCTTCGTAGCCTGTTATGTTCCTGAGGCTTCTATCAGGAGGCCAGCCAAATAGCAGTTGGAGTCACTCTGGGGTCCTGGGTTTAAATATGCAGGTCCATTCCTTCTCACCCAGGCAGGAGGGCAGCAGGGCAGAAGGTTAGCACAAAATTGGAGCAGTCCTACAGAGCAACAGTCCAACAGTGTGGCAATCCGCTTAGCAGCACAGCACTTCTTCCTGGCAGAGCCCAGAGGTCCAGTACTGAAGAGTTGGGTGCAAGGGCCCAACATTTATACCTGGTGCCCATGTTGAAATGGAGAAAGCTTCTAGAGGTTTCAACCCAGTGAGGTATCAGGCATCCCTTTCCTCCCTGTCCTGGCCCCTGCTTGTCTCGGGTCACGATAGACTATTGAAAAAACCTTTGTGAGAGTGATGAGGCAGAATCTTTGTGAGGTAGGTGACAGCTCCTCCCCCTCGTTAACTCAGACTGGCCCATCCTACCATCATCAAACTTCCCTTTGCCTCACTGAGAGATATACACAAAGACCAATTGCCAGCTACACCCAGTCATGTAACCCAGGGTCAGTCTGCGAGCACCAAATGGTTAGGACTCTTTCTAAAAGTGCCATTTTCTGAATTGTGATTAATATTCCAGCTTCACAATTAAAGATGACTTTTCATTACAATTTTGTAGACACCAAACTCCACCTGTCTACCTGCTCCCAATTGAAAGATACAGTTTATTAAATGTACTAAGGTAACTCCCATGTTATCCCATGTGAGAAGTAGGCCTTGCGGTAGTGTGTAACAAACGTAGGATTTTTTTACTACCAGGATATGTTTAACTCAAAAGAAAATTTCCTACTTTTTAACTATACTGTACCCTGCCCTCTGGGTTGTTCACGACTTACACCAGGAGTGACTTATATGTATTTAAAAGCAAGGTTTGTGCCTGGCAAAGGTTTATTTTGCCAGGTTGAAATGGCAGTTTAAAAGTGCACACACAGGCTGCAATGGCAGGTCTGAGACCTGTTTAAAGGGTTACTTAAGTGGGTGGCAGACCCACTAGTAGAATTTAATAGACCTGGGCACATTTAGTACATCATTACCAGGGACGTCCATGCAAATTAAATAGGCCAATTGGGTGTAAGCCAATTCTACCATGCTTAAAGGTGAGAGCGCAAGCACTAGATAGTAGTGGTAAAGTGTGCAGAGTGCTAAAGCCAGCAAACATGAAGTCAGCAAAGCAGGAGGGTTGAAGGCAAAAAGTTAGGGGAGAATCACGCTAAGGATGCCAGATCTAAAACTGTGCCATTCAAGGAACCTCTCCCAGCCAGAATTCCTCATAGAAGTGTGTGTTCATTGGTAACCAGTATTCATTTCCATTGTTCAGTGATAGAATTGATCCACTTCCAATCTTGTGAAGCATCTATTTGCCTGAAAACTTTGCTTCTATGTCACAAACGAAAACTATACAAAATCATGAAGGAGTGGAGGGTGCATAACTGCCAGGATCATCACACAAAAGAAAAGGCGTGAGACAAACCCTGAATTCAGCCACGGGAAAGAATGACTAAAGAATCCCCAGTAAGTGCCAGGATGCAATTGTAGAACAGTCCGTGGTACATCACCTGTCCCACAGCCCTAATGGATGTAGAGTCCAAATGTGCATATCATATCCGACACATTAGTACTTTCCACATTGCAGCAATCGTTCACCAGTGAGTGTCACCTGGAAGCTGGAGGAGACTTCGAACAACAATCAAGATGCACCCATATTGGCACACATAGCTGTCCAACAGGACATGACTGTGTCACTGCTATACTGAAGACAATACATTACATCAAACTCGATTAAGTACACTGAGCATTATTACACCCATTGGTGTAGTAGAAGGAAAGCCAACTTCTTGACCTGTGTTTGTGGCCTCAAGAGAGGCCACAACATGATGCATCTGGGAGATGACCCCAAGAAAAACACGCACAAAGAAAAAGAAGACAATAAACAATACATCTAAACCTTGCTTTTCCCATCTGACAATAAAGGGCTCAGACAACACAACACCCCTGGGACTTCACCAGCAATTCACAATGTGCATTGTCTGGAGAAGATGAAAAACATATGAGCAGAATCAGAACAAAAGGGATATTTTTTAGTTATTGGAAATGTTATTCTGGGGAAGGATTTAATAATTAATGAGAGGGGATGTTCTAATGGAATTGCATATGCACAGTTGTCTTAATCATTTGGGAGTTGAACTTGCAGGAGGGTTTGCTGTGCCTCACATCTGCTAACAAACCCAATGTCCCCATCTGTGCCAATAACACTAGTGTAATTTTGCTAAAAAAGATAACGTTTACACTAGTATGGTGTGAACCACCTCACAGCCCATAGATGGTTTTGGATATTTGGTCAGCTGCATGTGCTCAAATGAGTGATCCGTCAGTACTTGGTACTTCAGTTTATTGTCACAAAACGTGAGCCTTGAAGCAAGTAGTTTTGAGTCGACTTTGTGGCCCTGCAACCTGACAATTATTGGTGTATGTAGTGATTGTGTTTAGAGATGTTAGCAGGGATGGATTGAGAACAAACTGTAGCCCTGTCAATAATGTTAAAACCAGCTCCACTCCCTTCTGCCCTTCTCTCTCACTGTCTTCCCATCCATGCTCTGTCTCTCTCCTCCCTAGCTCGCTGTTCGGTTTTCATCCTCACATCGCATGCATGTATTACGACCGACCGGGAGGCACAGCCGACCCTAGAGGGAAGGTGGCTAACACCCCCTGTGGGCGGCAGAAACTGGCCCGGCAGCAGCAGGGCGCGAGAGCGCGTCAGAGGAAAGGGTCAGCAAATGACCAGGGGAGTTTGGATTCAAAGGACCCAATCAAGAAGGAGGGGCGTGGCCATATTTCGACTATCAAACAAAGTATAGTGGCATAAGAAAACCGGACAGTGACACTCAAGGAGCTTGTTAGAAGAGAAGCCTCTCTCTTGTGGTGTAGCTTTTGCTGATCGGAGGCAGTGTCATGTTTGCGGGCGCTGGAAGTGCGAGAGTGTGTGTGTGTGTCTGTGTGTGTGTTTGAGAGAGAGAGTGTGTGTGCATGTATGTGTGGGTATGTGTGTGTGTGTTTGTGAGTGTGTTTCTGGGGAGGCGTAATCACAGCTCTTAGGAAGATTTAGTGCCGGCCTCAATGTGGCTGACTGCAGCCCACACAGTGGGCCATCCAAAAAGGGCGGCCCCCTTAGTGCCAATTAGGCACAACCATCACCCCTCTAGTTGTGGGACTCGGGGAGGAGTCTCTCTGCACGATGCGCTAGTCAATCAATCAATCAATCAGGGGAATTGTAAGCGTGATACTCACCCGTGGGGGTTTCAAGGTGCTGGGGGGGAGGTCTGCTGGTATTGCTTAGCCGAAGAACCAGGTCTTGAGGGTCTTTCTGAAGGTGTTCAGGGAGGGGGCGCGTCTGAGGTCTGCAGGTAGCTCGTTCCATATCTTGGCTGGGATTTGGGAGAAGGATCTCCCGCCTGCTCTGGCTCTGTGGATGCGCATGGTTCCGGCTAGTGTGAGATTGGAGGAACGGAGGCTTCTTTTGGGTACGTGGAAGTTGACTCTGTCGTCAAGGTATTTGGATCAGTTGTTGTGTAGGCATTTGTAGGCGTGGGTGAGGATTTTGAAGGTGATTCTTTTCTTTACGGGGGAGCCAGTGGAGTCTTCATAGATGTTGGCTGATGTGTTCTCGTCGGGGGATGCCAAGGATGAGTCTGGCTGCGGTGTTCTGTATGGTCTGGAGTTTGCCAAGTAGGGACTTGGTGATGCCTGCGTAGAGTGCGTTTGCATATTCCAGTCTGCGGGTGATGAGTGCGTGAGTGACTGTCTTCCATGATTTCGGGGGAATCCATTTGAAGGTCTTGCGAAGTATGCTGAGGGTGTTGAAGCAGCTGGATGTGACTGCGTTGACCTGTCGGTTCATGGTGAGTGATGAGTCGAGGATGATACCCAGGTTCTTGGAGTGGTCTGCGGGGTGGGTGGGCTCCTGAGGGCAGTTGGCCACCAGGTGTTGTCCCATGCTGAAGGGGTGGTTCCAAGGACGACAACTTCTGTCTTCTCGGCGTTGAGTTTCAGGCAGCTGTTTGTCATCCAGTCAGCGACTTCTTGCATTTCTTTCTGGAAATTGAATTTGGTGGTGGTGGGGTCTCGGATGAGGGAGAGGATGAGCTGGGTGTCGTCGGTGTAGGATATGATGCTGAGGCCATGTTTTCGTACGATGGTTGCTAGCGGGCAGATGGGCTCAGTGATGATCCTTGTGGGACTCCGCATGTGGCTTCCATGGGGTCGGAGAGGAAGGGAGGTAGTCTGACTCTCTGGCTTCTTCCGGTGAGGAACAATCGTATCCAGTACAGGAATGTTCCTTGTATGCCGGAGTCGTGTGGTCTGCTGATTAGTGTGCGGTGAGAGACGGTGTCGAAGCCTGCTGATAGGTCGAATAGGATGAGGGCTGCTCAGTGTTCTTGATCCAGGAGGGTGCGGATGTCGTCTGTGTCGGCGAGTAGGGCAGTCTCTGTGCTGTGGTTGCTTCGGAATCCGGATTGAGAAGGGTCGAGGATGGAGTTGTGTTCAATGAACCGTGTTAGTTCTCTGTTGACCAGTTTCTCTGCAACTTTGGCTGCAAAGGGGAGGAGCAAGATGGGTCGGTAGTTTTTGAGGTCGGTGGGGTCCGCTGTTGGTTTCTTGAGTAGCGGCCTGATTTCTGCCCGTTTCCAGACGTCCGGGAAGGTGCCTGTTTTGAAGGTGGTGTTTATGATGCATTCCAGTTTGGGTGCGATGGAGGCCGCGGCTCTGTGGTAGATGTGAGGAGGGCAGGGGTCGGTGGGAGCCCCCGAGTGGATGCCTTTCATGGCTGAGGCGGTGTCTTCGGTCGTAAGGGGTGTCCAGCTGAAGATGGTTGGTTTGTTGTTGTCTGAGGGGGGCGGGGGGGAGGCTGCGGTGTCTGGAGGATGGCCTGTAAAATTGTCGTAGAGGGTTTTGATCTTGTGGTGGAAGTAGGTTCCGAGCTTGTTGCAGAGGTCTTGGGAGGGGGTGATGTCTGTGACTTCACTGCGTGGGTTGGTGAATTCCTGGATGACGCTGAAGAGTTCCTTGGAATTGGTGGAGTTAGCGAGGATTTTGTTGTGGTTGAAGTTCCTTTTGGTGGTTCTGATTTGGTTGTGGTAGTCTGCCATGGCGATCTTGTAGGCGTCGTAGTTTTAGGCTGTCTTGGTGTTTCTCCAGGCATCTGAATTGAATTGAATTGAATTGAATTGAAAAGACATTTCTAAAGCGCATGGCTACCCAAAAGCATCCCAGCGCTAATGCGACCCTTAAAGCAGGTAGAGAATTTAAGGAAACAAAAAGGTCTTTAAAAGCTTGCGAAAGATGAGATAGTTCGATTCACAACGAATCGACAACGGCAAGTTGTTCCACAGTTTAGCAGCATTGTACACAAAACGGCGTCCTCCGCTGCGTGCTCTCTTTATTATCGGGACTATAGCTAGCTGCTTTTTGTCAGATCTAAGTGACCTGGCCGGGCGATAGGGCTGAATAAGAGATCTGATAATGGGGGGACCTTTATCAGAAAGGGCTTTATTAGTGATACACAGTGCCTTGAAATGAACTCTTTGGGAGATCGGCAGCCAATGGAGCGCTGAAAGCGACGGTTTAGCTGAGATGCGCTTAGAAGAGTTAGTACGTAACCGTGCTGCACAATTTTGAATGACCTGGAGCCTTTTAATAGCTGACAGGGGGGCTCCTAGATAGGGATCATTAGCATAGTCCAGGCGAGAAAGGATGAGTGCCTGGACCAATACTCTTCTCACAGTTAGTGGGGGCAGGGGGAGGATCTTTCTGAGCATTCTTAATATTCCATATCAGCTGGCGGCTACCTTACTAGCCTGCTTCTTAAAGTCCAGGTTATGGTCTACCCACACTCCAAGACTCTTAATTTCCGCTTTGGGAGTGGGCGGGAGACCAAGACAGTTGGGCCAGGAAGAGGCTATTGTACAAGGGGAATGATTTCCTAAAAACATAAGTTCAGTCTTATCCCCGTTGAGCTTTAAATAAGAGTTATCCATCCATCTGGAAACTTTTTGCAAGCATAAAGCCAGATTAGGAGCTAAATTGTCCTCTTGACTAAGAGATACCACTAACTGGGTGACAGGAGAGGATACCTCCCTAGTGGATCCCTGCTTGGGGATCTCCTCAAGAAGACGATCCCCAAGCAGGGCTCTACCACTAGACACCAGGCAGGGGGGAGAGGCCGCTTGGGCAAGGGCCTTTGCTCCCCCCAAAATAATTTGGGCAAATTGAGTCCTTCTGCCCCCCCCCCCCCAGCAGGGGGCAGGAAGCACACCAGATATCAGGGATTACTTTTTAAATTGTATTTAGGGTTGAGGGCTCCCCAAAATGTTTGTCAGTGCACTCCCAACACCCTCCACAAACATTCTGCCCCCCTTAGGAGCCCACTAGACACCAGGAATTTTTTATTGTATTTTTTATAAAAGAGGGGTGGGACTGCCCACAAAGGACAGGACCATGCCCCCACCCAAATATATTTGGGAACAGTCTTTCTACACCCCTGGAGGGCAGATGGGAGCAGTAGCCCCCAATCTGACCCCTGAGTGAGGCAGAAAGCACACTAGATACCAGGGATTTTTTTTAAAAGTATTTAGGGGTAGTGTCTGGCCTAAATGGACATACCAATGCCCCTCCCAACACCCTCCACAGACTTTCTGCCAACAAGGGGTATTATCCCCAATCTGCCCCAGGGAAATTTTTTAATATATAAAAGTGAGGAGGGAGTTGCCCGCAAGACCATGCCCCCACCCAAATATATTTTTATCGGGAGACCTGGGAGAATGCTGGGTGGTAGGAAATGTGTGTCAGTCCGGTGATCCCACAACTTTCCTACACAGACACGTGAGAAAATTTGATTTTTTTCAGCGAAATTTGAGGTTTGCAGGGGATTCTGGGTAGAAAATCATTGGGAGATCCATGCAAGCCACACATCCCTGGACTCCCTTGAGTGTCTAGTTTTCAGAAATGTGTGGGTTTTTTAGGTTTCCCTCGATGGCAGCCGAGCCCGGGACCAAAAACGCAGGTGCCCCGCTTGCAAAACCAAGTCGATTTATGATAGGTAATTTTGATGTCTCCACAATACGTTTTGGGCATTTGTTTGTCTCAGGTAAGGGTGGGCGACAATTTCCATTCCGCTCGTGGAAATTTCGAAAATTTCTGCGCGGAACACGAAAATGTCGAAACTTCCGCGATCCGCGAGGGAACAGAAATTGTCGCCAAGGCAGGTGTGCTGCTGTCTCCCCATATCTACCATCAACAATTTGCTGTCATCCTTGATGAAGCTCTGTGCATCCAGGAGTTTCTCGAGCGCAATCCCCGTGTAGTTCCTGACACCAGGAGGTTCTGTCTCCTCATCTGCTGCTCTGATCCGTCTCTGGCCCTTTATAAACAAGAGGCACGTGAACTGCATGGAAGCCCTGCGCGTTTGGCCCCGCCCCACACACCAGTGGTGTGCAACGTCTTACCGCCCTTTCCCCCACTATGATGGACAGCTCACTCGAGGGACCCCGGCGCCCGTTGGCGCGGTGGCAACGTTACAGACACACATTGTCGCTGTAGACAACTCTTCTGGCCCTTCACGCAGCTGTAGTGTAGGAAAAGCACATACATTTACCCAACAAGGTAACACTTACTGATTAGCCAGTAGAAAGTACTCCAGTTGAGTAGAGGTATTGCACAAAACGGTGGCATCTTCTTGGGTAAATATGCAGGGCAGGATTAATTCTGGCACGATGCTCCTGTCACAAAAATTAAACCGCAACAGGAAGCACTTTTATTTGACCTTCAACTCGGGCACCTGCTTTATTTATATCTGTAAGTTTTACAGATATAATTATAAATAAAGCAGGCGCCCGAGTTGAAGGTCAAATTCAGTAACGCATTAATCAGCACACCAAAATCTCGCGTGATCGCGGAGATTTTTTGCCTTTTAGCGATATTTTGCGAAAGGCACTTTCGCTAATTCCGCCCACCCTTAGTCTCAGTGACTTGGGCCACCCACACACGTGAGGGACCATTTTTATCAGTACACCTGGGGGAATGCTGGGTGGTGGGAAATTTGAGTCAGGCCAGTGATCCCACAACTGTACCTCACAGAAACATGAGACGAATGTGAATTTTTAAGCTAGATGTGAGGTTTTGCAGGGGATTCTGGGTAGGAAAATGTTCGAGGATCCATGCAAGCCAAACCTCCCTGGAGTCTCCCTGGTGTCTAGTTTTCAGAAATGTGTGGGTTTGGTAGGTTTCCCTAGATGGCCGCCGAGCACGGGGCCAAAAACCCAGATGACCCCCATGCAAAACCAGGTTGTTTTGTGATAGGCAATTTTGATGTCGCCTCACTATGTTTTGTGCCCTTGCCTGTCGCGGGTAATTGGGTCTCCCACACGAGTGAGGCATCGTTTTTATCGGGAGACCCAGGGGAACGCTGGGTGGTAGGAAATTTGTGTCAGCCCGGTGATGCCACAACTTTCCCACACAAAAACGTGTGAAAAAGTGATTTTTTTCAGCTAAAATTGAGGTTTGCAGGGGATTCTGGGTAAGGAAACGTTGGGGGATCCACGCAAGCCATACCTCTCTAGAATCCCCTGGGTGTCTAGTTTTCAGAAATGTGTATGTTTGGTAGGTTTCCCTAGGTACCGGCAGAGCTAGGGTTAAAAAACTACAGCTAGCACTTTGCCAAAAAAGGGTAATTTTTCACTGCGAAATTGATGTGTGTCCACGTTGCATTTTGCGCCGTTTTCTGTCGCGGGCACTAGGCCGACCCACACAAGTGAGGTACCATTTTACTTGGAAGGCTTTGGGGAACGTGGGGTGGGTAGAAATTTGTGAATCCACTCAGATTCCAGAACTTTCCACCACAGAAATGTGGGGAAAAGGTGTTTTTTTTGGACAATTTTTTAGGTTTGCAAGGGATTCTGGGTAACAGAACCTGGTGGGAGGCAGTCAAGTCACCACATCCTAGATTCTCCTGGGTGTCTAGTTTTAAAAAATGTATAGGTTTGCTAGGCTTCCCTAGGTGCCGGCAGAGCTATGGTTAAAAAACTATAGCTAGGCACTTTGCCCAAAAAGGGTAATTTTTCACTGCGAAACTGAGGTGTGTCCACGTTGCGCCGTTTCCTGTCGCAGGCACTAGGCCAACCCACTCAAGTGAAGTACCAATTTTCCCAGAAGACTTTGGGGAATGCGGGGTGGGTGGAAGTTTGTGGATCCATGCAGATTCCAGAACTTTCCACCACAGAAATGTGGGGAAAATGTGTTTTTTTAATAATGTTTTAGGTTCGCAAGGGATTCTGGGTAACAGAACCTGGTGGGAGGCAGTCAAGTCACCCCATCCTGGATTCCCCTAGGTGTCTAGTT
Source organism: Triturus cristatus (assembly GCF_964204655.1). NCBI lineage: Eukaryota > Metazoa > Chordata > Amphibia > Caudata > Salamandridae > Triturus > Triturus cristatus. Next base: position 639,938,485 of record NC_140595.1, read on the forward strand.
TTCAAAAATGTATAGGCTCACTAGGTTTCCCTAGGTGCTGGATAAACTAAGGTTCAAAATCCACAGCTAGGCGCATTGACGAAAAAAGTGTTAGTTTTCACAGGAAAAATGTGATGTGTCCATGTTGCATTTTGGGACGTTTCCTGTCAGGGGCACTAGACCTACCCACACAAGTGAGGTATCATGTTTATCAGGAGACCTAGGGGAATGTTGGGTGGTGGGAATTTTTTGTCTGCCCAGTGATCCCAGAACTTTTCCACACAGAAACATGAGAAAAATGTGATTATTTCAGCTACACTTGATATTTGCAGGGGAATCTGGGTAGGACATCGTTGGGGGATCCACGCAAGCCATAGCTTCCTAGATTCCCCTGGGTGTCTTGTTTTCATAAATGTCTGGGTTTAGTAAGGTTCCCTAGGTGCCGGCTGAGTTAGGGGTCAAAATCTACAGCTAGGCATATTGCAAAAAAAGGGTCAGTTTTCACTTGAAAAATGTGATGTGTCCATGTTGCGTTTTGAGCTGTTTCCTGTCGTGGGCACTAGACCTACCCACACAAGTGAGGTACCATTTTTATCAGGAGACTTTGGGGAATGCAGGGTGGGTGGAAGTTTGTGGATCCACGCAGATTCCAAAACTTTCCATCACAGAAATATGACAAAAATGTTTTGTTTTTACAAAGTTTGAGGTTTGCAAGGGATTCTGGGTAACAGAACCTGGTGACAGCCACACTAGTCACCCCATCCTGGAATCCACTGTATGTCTAGTTTTCAAAAATGTATAGGTTTGCCAGGTTTCCCGAGGTGACGGATAACCTACGGATCAAATTCCACAGCTAAGCGCATTGCCAAAAAAAGTGTGAGTTTTCACAGGAAAAATGAGATGTGTCCAGATTGCATTTTTGGCCGTTTCCTGTCGGGGGCACTAGACCTACCCACACAGTGAGGTACCATGTTTATCAGGAGACCTGGGGGAATGCTGGGTGGTGGGAAATTTGTGTCTGCCCAGTGATCCTACAACTTTCCCACACAGAAACATGAGAAAAGTGTTATTTTTTTTCAGCTATATTTGAAGTTTGCAGGGGATTCCAGGTAGGACATCGCTGGGGGATCCATGCAAGCCATAGCTTCCTGAATTCCCCTGGGTGTCTAGTTTTCAGAAATGTCTGGGTTTAGTAGGTTTCCCTATATGGCTGCCCAGCCCGGGGCCAAAACCCCAGGTGACCCCCCTTGCAAAACCAGTTTGTTTTGTGATTAGTTATTGTGATGTCTTCACAATACGTTTTGGGCACTTCCTTGCCACGTACTGTGGAAATATGGATTTTTCTGATCAGTTATGTCCCCTATCTTGGACCCCAACGGTTTCATGTATAAATCACAAGTACATGTATGTTCCCTCCAGTTCCAGTTATGAAGACGCAAACACATGTGCGTCCACCGTCAACACGTCCTCTTTCAGATCCGCCATGAATGGGCCGGATATTCCATTCCTAAGTACGAAAGGCCACCGGCTTTATATGGTTCACTTATGCTATTTTACAGTCCAGGCAAGTAGGCCCTGATTCTGTCATCAAGCTTTTCTTGCCTTCTGCCTCTGAAAGCTCCAGTCTGAGCCTGCATCTGTGACCATGAACTTTGTCTCATTCCCTGCGCGGCTCACGGTGCCTGACATCAGCTTGTTGCCTGCCAAAAACTGTATTTCACCTTCGAAATTATCTGCTCCGCTCCCTGCCCAATGCATTCCTGTCTAGTAGTTTAAGTAAACATTCTTCCAGCTACCGAGCAAAGGCCCGGCTTCTCTGTCTTTATGCAAGTAATTCATAGCCCTATTATTATGGAAGACTTCTGCCCTCGCATCTAGTGTAGACACTTAGACGCTTGTACACGCACTAACAGTCAGTATAGTCAGTATAGAATAAGATTCTACTCTAAGAGACCTCTCTTTTAGATAACATAGTTCTTTAAACATAGGATGTTAGATATGATTTGGGATTAGGTTGACTTGACCCTCCAGACATCTGTCGCCACATGTAGAGTTAAAATGTCAAATCCCCTTCACCCTCTAGTCGCACGTCAATCATACGTCATGCTGCTGCGCGCGCATTTCTGCCAAGTATTTCTGCTGACATTGCGAAATTCTTTCATGGAACCACCCTATTATGACATCATACCTGATGACGTTCTTTAATTACACCCAGTTACGCCCACTTTTGCTACGCATGTATGTTCTATCTCTACTATCAATTGTTACGCCTCCTGCATTTGCTTCACTGTAATGCCTATTGTATAAAAGTGATTACTTATCAATAAAGTATGTACTTCACTTCCTGAACCTCCGTGGTGATGGAACCTGGAGTCCACGATTTCGAAATCGTCCATTGGAATAAAGCCCATTCTTAACCTCTAATATCACGGATTGTGCCTCTTATTTTACTGAGCTATTTTTATTATTTTTCTGTATCAAATTAAGTCCCGGTAATTAAATTATTTACCACATGAATGGCGCCCGAACAGGGACACTTTCTCATCTCACGCGCCGGCGGTGCGTTGCAGGCCCGGTCTCCTGCCACAGCTGGACGGACAACAACGCGTACCAGCAGGATTTCCTGTATCTCCCTCCGGTCAAGCGGGGGCGACTGAGGCTGCGATCAACACCCAGACGAGGCGGTGAGAAGTGCGAAGTATCCCGACCAGAGCCTAGCTGAGAGAGCAAGATCCGAGGTATACAGAGGCCCACCAAGTTCCGAAGTTCCGAGGTTTCCGATGTTCCGAAGTTTCCGAAGTTTTCGAGTCCAGTCCAGTCCAGTTCAGTTCAGTTCCGTTCCGAGGCCTTCCGTTCCGAGCTACCCGGTGAGTACCATTACTGGGGAGGCGTTCTGGCGTGCACATAAGTTGTGCCGGTCCAGACGGGTTTGGGTACACAAATCCGGTCTGCACTGTTTTAGCAGTGTATCTGTACTGTTTAGCAGTATATCTAGTATATCAAGTATATAAATTCAGAATAATTCAGTTAATGCCGAGGATTATGTTTTGTGATAAAGTTTTCTTAGATCGTCATCATCATTGTTGCTCATTTAAAACGTTAAATGTTAAATGTGTTAATACGTCCTGCATATTGTGGTATGAATGACTGTTCATTATTGTGTTTTATTGTATTAAGTTTGTTCAAGACCAAGTATCAGATCAGTTCTCAATATGCCGCTCTTTTCGAAACTAAGACAGATCACAACTAGAAAAGGGGTACTTGAAGAAGCTGTTCCCATTCCTCCTAGGGACACTCCAGGGTACTTCATGTATCATAAACATGGCCTAGACGCCATATTATTTCTTGATCTATGGGTAGACTACACTAAGGAATTACCAGAAAGTCAGAGGTGGCCCGCAGCTGGGACCTGGGATGCAGATTGCATCGTGAAAGTAGAGGAAAAATTATGGAAAAGGAAAGCCAGACAGTCACAGAAAGACGCCATTGAATTATGGCGTAAAGAATCGTATAGACGTACAGAAAAAGCACGTAGACAGGAAGAGAGGAGTAAGGAAAATTCAAATAAAGTCCGAGAAAATCTATTAATTGAAGAAGGTACACGAGTGAAATCAGAACAAGTAGACAGACAAAGAAATGCCCTTATGAATGGTATGTATCCCCTTCTGGCCGAAGGATTACCTAAGGCTACTCCGGAGATACCAAAAGACTTGCCACCCCCATTGTTCCCAATAAAAATGCATCCTAAGGGGCATCCTAGAACAGCAGAAGATGTTTTTCTTTCCTCATATTTAGATGACGCAGCTCCCGAGTATGCTAACCCCGCCCCACATAGACCGTCTGCCGGGGAGGTTCAACGCCAAGATCCTGTATCTGTATCCTTACAGCATCAAATCCTGACACAAGTTCCGGCAAGCACATCTGTTTTCACATCTGTTCCTACAGCTGCTTCTACAGCTGTGTCCACACCTATAGTTGCTGTATCGCGTTCAACGAATCCTTTCACGTCCGATACCCCAGACGGGGCTACCGGAGGTGCTACCAACATTTTTTCTACGCCACCCAGAATAAATAAACTTACTTTTCAAGAATCAGCACATCCACGTACCCCCAAACTCATAAATTCCCGCACGCTTAAGGAACTTCTTGTAGATTGTAGATATGACCCTGTGCCCGGAAAAGAGGACGAAATGATCCTGGCATCATTACGTATCAGACGAGCTGCGGTGTATTTAGGAAAGCTACCAGGAATGACTATGCATCTAGACAATATATATCATTGTGTCCAAACAGGGCGAGATTCTGAATGTATTAACAGAGCTATGGAATACCAGAAAGTGGAGATACAGGGGGAACTGTTACGTTTTCTCATAAATTGTGTAATCAGAAATCAAGACCGACCGGGGGTAGATCCGGAAATAATGCAAACCCTTACCAGATGGAGCCAGAATATATCAGAAGGGAGACATGATAGGCAAAAATGTATAATAGCCATGTGCCGAAAGATCCGTAAAGAAATAGAACGCCTACACGAAGAGAGATTAGCGGTAGACGAGTTTGAACAAAATGAGGAGGAGGAAGGATCAGGACTGCCCACAGGACAGTCAGAAACCATAGCCTATGTAGGTAAAGGAAGATCTTGTAATAGTACTAGATGTTTCACTGACCCGATACGTCCGATATGTCCAGATAATAACAGGAATTTCCAAACACCTATAATAAATATAAGGTCCCCCGAGCATTCGTTCCAAGCCGCTGACAAATTACTCCGAGAACGAAGGGGTTATCATTTACTCGATTCTATGGATGAACAAGAATTAGCCAGGTCAGCCGTTCATTGGGTTGACAGTCCCGGAAAATATGGTGATGATACAGTAGCACACACATTTTTGAACCTCACCCCAGATGAACAGCGTTTAGCTGGGATTTATATGATTCAACAACTTCTTATACTTTATAAAAGCCAACATTCCGATCCTGGTCCTTTACCTGATATATTGACTGAATTACTCACGAATAGATGGAGAGGTTCAGGTACTAAGTTAATTAGAGAAATACTAGAATCAAGAAAGCAGTACATTCTTTTTGTATGCCCAGAACATGTCCCACTGCCCATCAAGGAAAGAACGACGTATTACATGGACAGACAGAATCCCTTACGAGAAGTACACCCAATAAAGGGCGAGGACAATCAGTTTAAACGTGTATATGTATATACGCCCATATCGAAAATAGAATTGTTAGAAATGAAGAAAGTAGTACCCAGTCATGACAAAGACCCAGCGGGTTTCCACCGAGAAATTAAAGACATGTTACTCATGGGAGAGTATACCTATCCCGACATTATGACAATATTAAAGGTATTAATGCCTGCTGGCATTTATGAAAAACTCAAGGAAAAAGAGTGGGAGGTGGGAGACCAAAAGATAGAATGGACAGCATTAGAAGCAGAAGAAAAGGCCCGAACTGCAGGAGCAGGGCTTGGGGATAAAACTAAAGCACTACCAGGTTTACTAGTACAGGTACTGCCACGTTTATTAACCACGAAAAAGGAAGACTGGGGTGCAATCTCAGCCTGTAAACAAAAGCAAGATGAAGACACTAGTGATTTCTATGCCCGATTCGAAAAATGTTTTGGTATAAATAGTGGTATAAAAGCAAGTAGCGAGTCATACCCACATCTGTTTGTGACAAAATTAGTTGAAAATTCCTTGCCCCAGGTGAAGAATAGAGTATTAAAATTCGAGAGTACCTGGCAAGGTAATACCCCATCACAAATGTTACAAATGTTACAGTACCATTACAATAGAATTAGAGAGGAACAAGAACATGAGCAGAGACGCATGAAAGACACAAAAATGAAAATGCTAGTCTCCCAGACAGTTCCAGCTGAAGGTCATAAAAAGGGTACGACACAGTCCGGTGATTCAGCAGGACCTGTAAAAGGGACATGCAACTATTGTAAACAACCGGGTCATTACATACACGATTGCCCAGTCTTGAAGCGTAATATCGCCACAGGTAAAACACAAGAAAGACCACGGCCACCTAGACAGGATCAGAATGAACAAGGAGCACCGCAGCATGCCCAGTCCATGCCAGCTCCACAACAGTCTATACAGTTTGTGCCAGCTGCACCAGCGCTGCCTGTTGCTGCCACACAAACCACGACACGACAGCTGTACCAGACCGCACAGTATGACTATCCTGATTATCAACGATACGCATGAACTAGCCTAGAGAGGGAAGTTGACTTACCCCTTATCGAGGTCCCTGTAGACCAAGAAGGACCTTATGTACATAGTGAACTATTAGGCCAAGATAGAAATTTTTTACTTGATACAGGGGCAAGCCGAACAACTATAAAACGTAGTGAAGTTCCAGGGGCACCCCTCTCAGGCTCACAGAATATTTCCCTTGGTTTTTCAGGAAAACCTATTGTTAATGAAGTATCACAGCCTCTTCCACTTACGATAGGACCCTTGACCCGAACTACAGATTTATTGCTTACTAAATCATGTCCAGAAAACTTGTTAGGTATAAAAACACTGAAAGCTCTAGGAGCTATAATATGTTGTTCTCCGGAAGGAGTAAGATTGTTTTTACGTGATTTCAAAGGTCACTATGTGTCTCGAGACATGGATCCCCGACTGCAGACTTTACCTACACATTTATGGGCACAAGGCCCTACTGATGTGGGTTGCATGAATATTACACCATATCGAGTCACACTAAAGGCAGGAGTGGTACTACCACGAATGCGACAATACAAGTTACCACCAGATGCTGTAGTGGCTTTACTGCAAATTATTGACGAGCTCATTGTCCAAGGAGTGGTTGTGGAAACAGACTCCAATGTATGTAATTCCCCGATAATTCCGATTCTTAAACGAACAGATCCAAAGGCCCCGCCAGTATATCGATTGGTTATTGATCTGCGCGAATTGAACAAATGCATTGTGCCACAATTCCCTGTGGTCCCAGATATCTCGTCATTGCTGACAGCTATTGATTCCGAAGCAACATTCTTTACTGTAATTGATCTCAAGAATGCCTTTTTCAGCGTCCCAATAGATCCGGAAAGCCAATACTTGTTCGGATTTAGTTTAAATGGACGTAGTTTTAAATTCACACGCGCACCTCAAGGATTTACAGAAAGCCCCAGCATCTATAGCCAAGCACTGAAACGAGAACTCGACAGTATCCACATGCCAGTCAACACTGCCCTGCTTCAATATGTCGATGATCTGCTGATCACCGCTAGAAACGAACCTGAATGTGAGAAAGCATCACTGACGGTATTACAATTTTTGGCCGAAAAGGGGCACAAGGTGTCCCCTTCTAAGCTGCAATTTTGTGTCCAGCGAGTTGTTTACCTTGGTCACTCGCTGTCCAAAGAGGGAAGGCAGCTTACACCAGATCGCATCCAGCTAATTGCAAATATGCCAATACCCAAGACACAAAAGGAGGTGCGGGCTTTCATAGGCCTCACTTCATATTGTAGGCAGTGGATCCCTCAGTATGCATTTCTAGCAAAACCACTCATTCAATTGACAACACAGGAGGCAGCCACATCGACTGTTCTCCCTTGGACTCAGGAACATGCACAAGCTTTTGAAGGCCTAAAGAAAGCCTTATGCCAAGCACCTGTTTTAGCAACACCATGTTACAATAAACAGTTTACACTTTTTGTTACAGAACGTGAAGGTACTGCCTTGTCTGTACTCACACAGGAACAAGCAGGATCACACAAACCATGTGCTTATTTTTCTAGTACATTAGATCCCGTAGCTCAGGCTTTGCCTGCATGTCTAAAATCAGTGGCAGCAACAGCTTTAGCAATCAGACAAAGCGATGCCATAGTATTAGGACATCCATTGACAGTACAAGTACCACATGCAGTAGAGGTTCTCTTGAACCGCACACAAACACAACACTTGACTATAGCACGACTCACCGGTTACGAATTAACATTGTTTCAGCCACATATAGAAATCAGACGTTGTAGTACATTGAATCCTGCCACACTGTTACCTGTAAATGGAACAGACCCACTTGCACATGATTGTATTGAAGTTATCACTATCACGACTAAACCTAGACAAGACTTGACAGACGTCCCATTGTCAGATCCAGACCTGACGTTGTATGTAGATGGTTCATGTATGAGAACAAGTACAGGAGAGTTAGTGGCCGCGTATGCAGTCACAACAGATACTGAAGTCATTGAAACAAATCGTATTAATACATTGTCAGCTCAAGCAGCAGAGCTCATCGCTCTGACACAAGCCTGTATTCAAGCCACAAATAAAAAAGTCAACATATACACTGATTCACGTTATGCATTCGGAGTTGTACATGACTTCGGCGTGCTGTGGCGAGAGAGAGGTTATTTAACTTCTCACGGTGCCCACATTCAGCACGGACCCCTCATTCATGCCTTATTAGATGCAATACATCTACCCACTGCAATATCAATTATGAAATGTAAAGCTCATACGAAAGTTACTGATATCATTTCTCAAGGCAATGATCTAGCTGACAGAACAGCTAAACAGACTGCTCAAACTCAAACATCCGACATGACAAAGACAATAGTCCCGACACCAACACATTGTATGACGATTAAGGATCCCGCTCTTGACGTAATTGACATACAGACACATGCTACTCCAGACGAAATAAAGAAATGGACTGAATTAGGAGGGATCCAAACGGATCAAGGATGGATGACGAAGGAAAAATCTGTGTGGTTCCTTCCTGATTCAATGGTCCAAGTCGTTATTAACACTGTACATAGTCCAGCACATCTAGGAGAAAAAGCTATGCTAGACAGCATCCAACACATTTGGTTCAACAAACATTTACGAGCAGCAGCTAAACAAAAAGTCCGTACCTGTATGATCTGTTGTCAGTTTAACCCAGGAAAAAGCATTCCCGTAGAACAGGGTGGATTTCAGCCTCCTGATCACCCTTTTGAAGTCCTCCAGATGGATTATATCCAGATGGAACGATGTCGAGGATTCAAATATGTTCTCGTAGTTGTCTGTGCTCTTTCCCGTTGGACAGAGGCATACCCGGTTTCAGATTACACTGCCCCGACTACTGCCAAACAGTTAGTTCGAGAATTCTTCCCACGGTACGGTTTACCACGTGTTGTCTACTCAGATAACGGCCAGCCGTTTTCCTCCGAACTAATGAAACACGTTTCACTCTTGTTAGGCTATCAGTGGAGATTCCACTGTGTCCGACACCCCGAGGCAGCAGGTCTCGTGGAACGACATAATCAAACTCTGAAAATTAGATTGTCTAAAATATGTAGAGAGAAAGGTGTCGACTGGGTAGTAGCCTTACCCGTTGCACTCTTTTACATGAGAATGGTAGCGCACTCTCGAACAGGGCTATCTCCGTATGAGGTGATCTTTGGCAGACCACCAAATATGTGGGGGACGCCTATACCACGCAAAATAACTGATATTGACTGTAATATGCTGACAGATTACTTGGCTTCCTTGATGTCTGCACTACAATCTTGTCGTTCACAGGTAGCTGCAGCTTTTCCCGACAACACTGAGGTGAAACCCCATGACGTAATTCCAGGAGATTTGGTCTTAGTGAGGAACTTTGATCGGAAGTCTCAGCTGGATCCTAGGTGGAGGTCGCCTCAGCTGGTATTGCTAACGACGAGGACAGCCGTAAAGATCGAAGGGCGAAAAGGCTGGATACATTCAAGTCATATCAAGAAATTTCATGGACTACCATCAGATGTAAACGACACACCTTGCGTGTCTTCCCCGAGTGACTCTAAACTTCCTTTGGTTGAATTGAATAGTCGTGAACTATATAAACTAAAACTCAGGTCTAACCAGTCAGGCAATTTGATTGTTTAAGTCCTCTCCAAGGTGAAGCGGTCGAATTTGTCTCTGACATGTATCCCTTAGACCTGTACAGAGAAAGAAACAAAAGGATAAAGCTGAAACGACATGCGTACTGTAAATCACTGCGTAGTCATTGCACAGTGACGTTATTAATTCTGTTTTTCCTAAGTCTTTTAATAATTACTGCAAGTATATTGTTGCACATATACTATCCTATTTCTAGACATGTTTATAATGTTACTGCTGAACATTCTTTTAGTGAATTACCTCCGCATGAATTGTCATATAGATTTGCGCTGCGCAATAACACTTTTATTAGTATGTTACATCATTCCCATCAGGTTAGCAATGCTACAAATTGTTGGATATGTGGCCGACTCCCTCCCTATCAGAATTATAAAGGAATTCTACCTCTCTTTCCATACCCGTTCACACACAACGGCTCCTGTGGAGCATGGTTTAGTTTAATTAATTCCCAAGATTCGAACTCCGCAGTTTATCAAGACAACGGGGTATGGGGAAATCTGAACTTAGTTTTACTTAAAGTCTGCCACCCCAACAAGGAGGGACTTCCCAAAAGAACAGGAACTGATCTAGAAAATGAAGTATATGGATTAGGTAATTTTACGCTTAATCTCTTACTCTTGAATGTCGAATCCGAAGCTACTCCAATTTTGCCCGCCATGTCAGTATTTCCAGTAAAAGGTGAATTATGTATAAGAAAGAATGGCTCCATACACATGGGCCATAGTAAATGCACCACTGTAATAAAATTCAGTGATCAAGGCAAGTCTACATTTAGAGCTTCTCGTCATTCCTACTTTATATGTGGTCAGACGGCATATATACGTCTACCTCTAGATTGGGATGGTACCTGCTACATCGGATTCCTTCTGCCACCTGTTTTTCTAGCTCCTCCTGATTATCACAGAAATACTCATTTAGTACACAATAGAGAAAGGAGAGATCTCCCAATAGTCGGTTACACTGAAACAGCATGGGAAAAATACACAGATTTCAATAAAGGTCTCTTTCCCTATATAGGTACCGTTACTAATAGTAAGCTGATACGTAGATTAACTAGAACCCTTGAAGCAGTAGTGAACGAAACTATTTCCGCCTTAGGCAATTTAACAGAAGAGCAGTCTGCTATGCGGATTGTTGTGCTTCAAAATCGTCTTGTCCTTGACGTCATCCTGGCCGATAGGGGCGGAGCTTGTAGGGTCATCGGATCAAGTTGTTGCATTTTCATACCAGAAAATTCGCCATCTGTATATAAAGCCATAACTCGCCTTCATAAGATTGTAAGCCAGATACACCAGAGTCCAGGCACCTGGACTTGGTCCGGTTGGTTTTGGAGTGTATTATCTACCTTTGGATGGAAGGTCCTATCCTTCCTAGGTATTGGCTTTCTCATACTATTCAGTTGCTGCTTATGCCTACAATGTGGACCAGCGATCTGTGGTCTGTGTGCCACATCGTGTATTCCACCACCAAGATTTCGTTCATCCCAGAAGAAAAAAGAAGAACAAATGATGCTATATGAACAGATCAATGGATTGATGAAGATTGATATCTCTTGACGGGCAAGTAGGGGACAAGGAGGGAATGTGGAAATATGGATTTTTCTGATCAGTTATGTCCCCTATCTTGGACCCCAACGGTTTCATGTATAAATCACAAGTACATGTATGTTCCCTCCAGTTCCAGTTATGAAGACGCAAACACATGTGCGTCCACCGTCAACACGTCCTCTTTCAGATCCGCCATGAATGGGCCGGATATTCCATTCCTAAGTACGAAAGGCCACCGGCTTTATATGGTTCACTTATGCTATTTTACAGTCCAGGCAAGTAGGCCCTGATTCTGTCATCAAGCTTTTCTTGCCTTCTGCCTCTGAAAGCTCCAGTCTGAGCCTGCATCTGTGACCATGAACTTTGTCTCATTCCCTGCGCGGCTCACGGTGCCTGACATCAGCTTGTTGCCTGCCAAAAACTGTATTTCACCTTCGAAATTATCTGCTCCGCTCCCTGCCCAATGCATTCCTGTCTAGTAGTTTAAGTAAACATTCTTCCAGCTACCGAGCAAAGGCCCGGCTTCTCTGTCTTTATGCAAGTAATTCATAGCCCTATTATTATGGAAGACTTCTGCCCTCGCATCTAGTGTAGACACTTAGACGCTTGTACACGCACTAACAGTCAGTATAGTCAGTATAGAATAAGATTCTACTCTAAGAGACCTCTCTTTTAGATAACATAGTTCTTTAAACATAGGATGTTAGATATGATTTGGGATTAGGTTGACTTGACCCTCCAGACATCTGTCGCCACATGTAGAGTTAAAATGTCAAATCCCCTTCACCCTCTAGTCGCACGTCAATCATACGTCATGCTGCTGCGCGCGCATTTCTGCCAAGTATTTCTGCTGACATTGCGAAATTCTTTCATGGAACCACCCTATTATGACATCATACCTGATGACGTTCTTTAATTACACCCAGTTACGCCCACTTTTGCTACGCATGTATGTTCTATCTCTACTATCAATTGTTACGCCTCCTGCATTTGCTTCACTGTAATGCCTATTGTATAAAAGTGATTACTTATCAATAAAGTATGTACTTCACTTCCTGAACCTCCGTGGTGATGGAACCTGGAGTCCACGATTTCGAAATCGTCCATTGGAATAAAGCCCATTCTTAACCTCTAATATCACGGATTTTGCCTCTTATTTTACTGAGCTATTTTTATTATTTTTCTGTATCAAATTAAGTCCCGGTAATTAAATTATTTACCACAGTACACTTGGCCCACCCACACAAGTAACGTACCATTTTTATCAGGAGACTTTGGGGAATGCTGGGTGGGTGGGAGTTTGTGGATCCACGCAGATTCCAGAACTTTCCGTCACAGAAATGTGAGGAATAAGTGGTTTTTTTTTACAAAGTTTGAGGTTTGCAAGGGATTCTGGGTAACAGAACATGGCGAGAGCCACACAAGTCACCCCATCATGGATTTCCCTGGGTGTCTACTTTGCACAAATGTATAGGTTTGATAGGTTTCCCTAGGTGCCAGCTGAGTTAGGGTTCAAAATCTACAGCGAGGCATATTGTAAAAAAGGGTCTGTTTTCACTGGAAAAATGTAATGTGTCCACGTTGCGTTTCGGGCCGTTTCCTGCCATGGGCACTACACCTACCCACAGAAGGGAGGTACCAATTTTATAAGGAGACTTAGGGGAATGAGGGGTGGGTAGAAGTTTGTTGATCCACACAGATTTCAGAACTTTCCATCACAGAAATGAGAGGAAAATATGTTTTTTTGAGAAGGTTTGAGGTTTGCCAGGGATTGTGGGTAACAGAACTTGGTTAGAGCCACACAAGTCACCCCAACCTGGATTCCCCTGGGTGTTTAGTTCTCAAAAATGTATTGGTTTGCTAGGATTCCCTAGGTGCCAGCTGAGCTAGGGTTCAAAATCCAGAGCTAGGCACATTGCAAAAATAGGGTCAGTTTTCAGTGGAAGAATGTGATGTGTCCACATTGCAATTTGAGCTGTTTCCTGTCGCGGCCACTAGGCCTACCCACACACGTGAGGTACCATTTTTATCAGGAGCCTTTGGAGAATGCTGGGTATGTGCAAATTTGTGGATCCATGCAGATTCCAGAACATTCCATCAGAGAAATATGAAGAAAATGTGTTTTTTGCCAAAAAATGTGATCTTTCAACGTTGCGTTTTGGGACGTTTCCTGTCGCGGGCTCTAGGACTAACCACACAAGCAAGGTACCATTTTTAACAAGAGATTTAGAGGAACACAGAATAGTAGAACAAGTGTTATTATCAATTAAATTCCAAATGTAAGACAATTTGTTAAAAAAATAAGCCATTTTGTAAAATGACCTCTATTTCACATGCTTGTGTGGGTGCTCACAATTTTGGAGACGTGCAAATAACCACTGCTTCTAAACTCTATATTTTGTTCCGATTTCAGTAATATATAGATTTCCTTGGTACCTATTTTTCACTCTATATATTTTACCAAATGAATTGCTGTATACCCGGTACGCAATGAAAAAACATTGCAAGATGCTGCTCAGTAATTGGCTCTGGGTTCCACGGGTTCTAGGTGAACCAGCAAGACCTATATATCCCCACAACCAGAAGGTTCCAGTGTATGTAATGGTATATTGCTTAAAAACTCTGTCATACTTGGAAGACGCTACAGGTGAAACCGTTGGCACAATGGCTGTTTTTTTTAACTCAATTTCAATAATTTTCATTTTCAATTGTTAGTTTCTATACAAAAAATCATTGAAGGATATACACAAATGACCCCTTGCTGAATTCAGAATTTTGGCTAAGTTTCAGAAATGTATAGCTTTCCGGGATCCATTATTGCTTTCACACCCATTTCTACCACTAACTGGAATGAGGTTGAAAGCACAAAAAATAGCAAAAATAGGCTATGTCCCATTAAAATGCTAAAACTGTGTACAAAAGTTTGCCTCTCCCTGAAAGCTGAGCAGATAGTGATTTTAGTAACCCTGGGCGTAGTGGGGCTACGTGGAGCATCGTGTAGTGTGGCCAAATCTACGCACACTTGCGCGCTCCGTGTAGCCCCACTACGCTCCGCCCGCCTCCCGCCCGCCCTCATTTTAAAATAATTTAAAGTATTTTAAAGTAAGAGAAAATGCCTTACCTGCGGTGCGGCGTCCCGGGGCTCCCTCTTCCTGGTTCAGCGGCAACTTCTTCTCACAAATGCGCATGTGCGGACGCCCTAGCATGCGCATTTCTCATGGACCCACGCAGGGCCCGTTGAGAAATTACCTTGGATGGAGCAAAGAGTCAATGCTGAGGGCTCAATGTGGTGATATTTTCCATGCAGTCGGGTCGCATCGTCGAGCTTCGTTGAAGCGAAATCAATGTGTCTTCGTTGAGCCACACAGAGCGTCATTATTGAGAACGCACAGGGTATGGAATCGCTGTTATTAGCCAGCGTCGAAGGGCAATGCAGTGGAATTTCTCATACAGTTGATGCAATGCGGTATTTGATGAAAATTGCTACAGAACCCATTTCTGAGGCCCAGAGCTTGGAGGGGGCATCTCAGGCAAGGGTAGGATTTACAGAAGGCAGAGTCCAGCACCACCATTGGAATTGTAGGAAGTATTTTGTGTCCCTGAGACTTCAGAAAACAGGAGGCAAGGAATCAAGCCCTTGGAGATCATTTGGAGGGAAGGCAGAGTCCTTCCAGCAGAGTCAGGGAGCAACAGGCAGCAGGGCAACAAGCAGGAAAGCAGTCCTTCCAGAAAAGCAATCCATTTGAGTCCTTTAAGCAGCACAGCAGTCCTTCTGACAGAGGTTCAGTTCAAGATCCAGAAGGGGTTGACTTCAAAGCAGCTGTCTGAAGTACAAAAGACTCTCTTTCAACCCAGTCTGGTCTGCCTGGCTATCTGTCGGGGTAAATCAGTGCTTTGTGTGTGGACAAGACACTACCTATTGAAGTGTAAGTGTCAGCCCCTCCTATTTCTCCTTCCCAGTAGGACCCATCAGAATACAGATGAGTGCTCATAATGAAAATGACCCTCACCTTCCTGTGTTTTTTGCTGTCTGGAGGGAATGCACAAAGCGTGGCTGTCACCCACCCCAGAAGTGTATTGGAGACAGATTGTCTCCAATTCACGTCTGGGGTGAGAAATGTCCACTTTCTAAAAGTGGCATTTCTAAAACAGTAATGTTAATTTAACTTCATCAGTAAGGAGGATTTATCATAACTGTTCCAAAGATATGAAACATGCTAAATCTACTCCTCTCTGATCAGGAATTACAGCTTAAAAGTGTGTTAAGGAATTCCCAATGCTAGCCTATAAGAAGAGTAGGCATCTCTGTAGTGAAAAACAAAATAGGCTGTTTTTCATTACCATTATATGTAAAACATTAAAGGACATGTCCTACCTTTTACGTACATAGCACCCTGCCATTAGGGCTACCTAGGGCCTACCTTAGGGGTGACATTATATTTAATAAAAGAGGAGTTTAAGGCATGGCAAGTAGTTTTAATTGTCACGTTGAAGTGACAGTAACCTTCATACATGCACTGCATTGGCAGGCCTAAGACAGGTTTGAAAGGCTACTTCTGTGGGTGGCACAATCAGTGCTGCAGCCCACTAGTAGCATTTATTGTACAGGCTCTAGGTATATAGTATACCACATTACAAGGAACTTACAAGTAAATAAAATAGGCCAATCGGGTATACACCAATTACACACATGTATAGGGAAGAAACACATGCACTTTAGCACTGATTAACAGTTGCAAAGTGCTCAGAGTTCTAAAGCCAACAAAACGAGTTCAACAAAAAGACAAAAAGTCAAAAAGTTTGAGAGTGAACCTTCAGAGAGGGCAATTTTCCCATAGACACATATTCTATCACTTTCGTTTCTTTCAATGGCATGGCAGTTTCTGGCTGTGCTGTTTTTTTATCAGTGTCCATATGTTTATACTGACAAAGGTTATTTCCCTTTTGAGAGGGTTTTATCAGTTATTATAGGTTTAAACCTAAAACAGGCTATCCTACTCATAGAACAGCTGTGCTAATAAGTAATCTTTGGCTAGTATCCTGTGGTTCAAACTGAAAAAAGTATCTTAGTCAATCCTGGATGTCTGGGCATGCACTGCCAGTCTCAGCAATGCCTCTAAAAGTATTTGGAATATACAGATACAATTTTATTTAGCCTTTGGTGTTTTATAGAAAATAAAATGTCTAAAAGGACACATATGCTCTGTGCCCCACTGAGGTCTCTGGCCTTGAACCTCTACATGTACATGGAACTCCTTGTGACTTGAAATATCCTTATAATGCACAGACGGGAGTAATGTATTCCGTATATTGTGTCAAAAATGAATACATGACTGTTAGACTGTACCAAATTACGTATAGAACTTTTGAACATGCCATCTTTCTGTGCCCTTATCTCTCCTGCCTTCCCTTTCTTCCTCCCATCTTCCTCCATTATGCATTTTCCTTTCCTGCAGTTTGATTCATATCACCCCGGTCCGGTTTCTCTCTTTTTCATCTAGTTTTTCATATCACTTCTCTCTCTTGCCCTCTCTCTCATCCATGCTCATGAACTCTTTCTTTGTTCTCTTATCTCTTTCCTGTCTCCATTTTCTGGTTATCTTTCTTTTCTTCCTGTCTTTTATTACTTGTTTCTTTCCCCTGTTTCTCCAATCTTTCTCTCTCATGCACACTTTCTCTCTTGCTTCTCCAACTTAACTGTCTACAAATATACCTTTCTCTTTCTAATGTTTATCACTTTCACTCTCTCTCTGTTGTTTCTCTGCAGCAGTCTCCTCCTCCCTCATATTCTCTTTCGCTTTATTGTCATCTTTACTCTCTCCCTGTCTTCTCTCATCCTACCGCCTCTGCTGTATAGCTCTTCTTTCTCTTATACCTTGGTCATCTAAGGGTCTGCCTTCACGCGTAAGTGACAGCAGGAAACAGAGGAACACTTGTTCCTTCGGACCTATCTCTTTAGTACTTCCTTTTCAGAAACAGCAATGCTGTTGTGCACACCATCACACATACACTGCAAATGTAGCTGAGGACCCTCTTTGTCATGATAAAACCTGCCCAACATTTCAGGAGCAATTGGGGCTTATGTCAGGCCTCTGCAAAGTGATGAAAAAGCAGATGACTGGATCAAAAGAGGGGAGGGATCTATAAGTGAAGAAACACAGAGCAAGAATGTATGTGTTGTGTAGTGAATCTAGTGCAGGTTGGAGCAGTGCAGATGTCAGTCAACCAATCAAACAGCTAGGAAAGACATTGGTTAATATAAAGCTACTGGCAAACAGAAAGCAACCTAAGGGGAAGCCTGTGAGGCACAGTTCAATAATATAGTCTATGTCGACTTTTGCTGGTATGTTTCAAGCAATGTGAAGTCTTTGCAGCTACTGGTGGCATGGATGAGTTTGGCTAGCCTAGCAGAAAGGTTCCCCCATGGAGGACAGCATTAAAACTTTGTGTGGAATGTGTCCCTCTGAGTGAGTGCTACGTGATCATTCAGTGATTTACAGTGAGTGCTATGTGATCATTCAGTGATTCCAAAGTGTGGCCCCATCTTCTCCTGAGCCTGTCACCCTAACAGAATAATTACTTTCAGAGTCATGGGGCCAGCTCAGCTAGATGCCTGAGCAGGGCCATGTGATTATTACTATTATTATTAATACGTCTTCTAAAGCACACAGCTACAACAAGGGCTTTCCCAGCGATAGACCCAGGAAAAAGCAAACCAAAAAAGAGCCCCAGTGCTAAACCAGCCAGGTCTTCAATACCTTGCAAAACTCAGTAAGGGAAAAGCAGCTTTGCAATGTTTCAGGCAGGTTATTCCATACCTTTGGGCCAAGATAAGAGAAAGACCTTCCCCCATGCATGTTAGATGAATTCTTGGCACCTTGCAAAGGGACTGGTTGAACAACTGGGGTGGCTGTGAAGGCTGGTAATATGCCACCAGCTCTTGGGTGTATTTTGGGGCCATACAAAATCTAGCCTTGTGCATATAGAAAAATAAAATCCCATGCACACCTTAGCTCGGTAAATGCTCTGTTAGCCAAAGTCTCTTTCGTCCAATTAGTGTTAAGCAGATATGATGGACACAAATGTTCTTCCAATTATTTAATCTTTACGAACACAACCAGCAACATGTGTTTCGTCACACTGGGAAGCATCCTGTGACTTTTTCAGGGCTGTCAGAAAAGCATCGGTGTCAGAAGAGATCACTCCGCCGGTGATAATTCCAACCCTCTTGTGGAGACCCTGGCTCACATGGATTGTCATGTTTTAAATTATGCCGAGGATACCCAACTCCTTATCCGGCTTAGCAACTCCCGTCAGGCTCAGGAGTCGGCCAAAAAGCTGCTCAGATTAACAGTGAACTGGATGACGGCCAATTCACTGAAAATAAATGACGATAAAACCGAAGTGCTCGTCATTCCAACTAGTAATAGCCCCTGGTGTGATCTTTTCTGGCCTCCGGAACTAGGTACCGCTCCGGCAGCAGTACCGGTTGTAAAAAGCCTGGGTTTGAAAATTGACTCTGAGTTATCTATGTCCAGCCAGGTCACCACGGTGGTTGGAGCCTGTATAGGACTACTAAGGCAGCTACGAAAACTTGCTCCTCTCCTATCAGCATCTTCATTACAGTCAATTGTCTCCACTACCGTCATCTCTAGGTTGGATTATGGGAATGCCCTCTACATCGGCCTTTCCCAGAAACTTATCAGGAGATTGCGGGTGATGCAGAATGATGCGGCTAGGCTTATTTTCAGACTTCCTAGAAAGACACGTGCTACTCCTCTGTTACATAAACTACACTGGCTCACTATAAAAAAAAGAGCTCAATTTAAGGGCCTATGCATTGCCCAGAAGGCAATCTACGGCCAGGCACCTCGGTATATAAAAGATCGCCTAGAGAAATATGTTCCTAGTCGGACACTGCGCTCACCTGAGGCCTGCTGTTTAGCTTCCCCCCGGCACACTACTAAATCTAAAGGGGGTAGAGCATTCTCGGTTCTGCAGATTTGGAATAAATTACCTGAGTACCTAGGTAGGGAACCGGTTCTCCTCACTTTTAGGAAACAATTAAAAACGTTCCTATTTAGAGAGGTGTTAACCACAGTGTAATTTTTCTGCCACCACTGCTGACTTTCCATCTGCCCTAGTGACTTGCTCACTTTCTCTATAAGCGCTTAGAGACCTGAAGGTGATTTTGCGCTATATAAAAGGCATATAACATAACATAACATAACCCGGCTGGTCTGGTGGGGATAGGATAGTTGGATAAAACCTCTAGGTGGTGTGTAATCAAAGACAGAAGTTCCGGAATGCCGGAGACCTCTGAACTGAGGAGCGGAACAAACAAGAGAAAAAGTCCGCTTGTTAATAGTAGTACGACGGGTTCGTCGTAGGAGAAGTTCTTAAGCGGATGCGCCTCAGAACACTGACAGGCACTGGTTCACCTCTGCTCTGGAAGTAGCCTTGTGCATATAGTACAAGGTTTTGAAGTGTATGCATTTCTCCATGGCAGCCAGTGGAGTTCAAGGAGTAAATTTGATAATGATGCATACTTGGGGAGGCAGAAAAGTAGCCTGGCAGCCGCTGTTTGGCTTACTTGAATGCACTGAACTCAGCCCCCAAGAATAGATTGTTCCCATAGTCTATTCTTGACAAGATGAATGCTTAAATAACTGTTTTTGGGCTACAGAAGGTGTTTTATCAATGATCTTTTTTATTTATCTCGGTACAGCAAAACAGGCAGCTGCAATTTTGGCCACTTGCAGCTTCATAGACATTTTTTGAAGCTCAAAAAGAGGCGGGTCACAACCCCAGGCAGTCCTGCTCAGGAAAAAAAAATCTCGCTACACCCAGACCTTTTGTCCACTGTCTGGAAGCAATCCACATCTCATCACAGGGAAGTCATTAACATTCATGTGATACTGAACACTGGCAGAAAGGCACATTTGGCTTAGGCAGAAAAATTACAACTTTCTAAAAGTGACATTTTCAAAATAGTAATATAAAATATGACTTGGCCATTAAGTTGTATTTTAAATTAATATTAAAATGAGTCCTTGAATTACTTTTGTAGCTACTTCCAAATTTAACGGAAGCATTTTATGTTATTATAATGCAACCCAGTGCTTTTCTGTGGAGCATTCTTAAAAAACGACTTTGAAGGGTTTCACTGCCAAGACATGTAAAAAATAAAGTATGCATGTCCAAATTTTAAACACCATGCACCTTACCTAATGGGCATTTAGGGCCTATCGTAGGGGTAACTTTGAAGTATTAAAAAGGAAGGTTTAGGCCTGGCAAAAAAGTTTATTTTGTCAGGTCAAATTGGTAGTTTTAAAACTGCTGTCCCAGGCTCCAGGGACACACCTGGAGACATGTTTGGATTGTCACTTTAATGGAGGCACAATATGTGCTGCAGCCCACTAGTGATACTTAACTTACAGGCCCTGCATAATCTTTGAAACATATACTTGGGACTTATGAGTAGGTTAAATATGTCAATTAGCGAGGGGCATGGCCAAGCAGCGGACCGCGATGGCCGACTAATTCATCTGCTCCGTTACCCATGTCTCCCCTGCATCTATCCGTCAATATAATCCGAAGTTTAAAGGAAGCAAACTGCGGCGGAAGGTAAGCGGGATCGCAGTCGGTAACTCCCGTGCTCCGACAATCCTGCTAGCGGCCGTTGCAAGCCCATTGCAGATTGGGCCTGTGGAAACGTTGCAGTAGGGACCTGGAGTGTCACTAGTGGCTGGAGGAGGAGCCAGTAAGGGCAGATCGCTGCAGCGGCGAGTCCCGGGGCCAGAGTCGCGACCCACGCAGAGTCTGAATCGGCGAGAGGTGACGTCTGGCAGCCCTCCCTGACGACGGAGTGACGAGTAGAGGGACCCGGTCCTACACGAGCAGCGAATGAGATAAGTTCACACAATGCTGTGAAGGCGCAATCACAGATAGACGGTGAGAGGGAAGGGGTACTGCTCAAGAGTGACTTTTCGGGAGTGATTGTTGCCCCCGTCGGAGGCCCCACCCCCACGTTGCCGCTCCTGTACTCGGAGAACTGAGGAGTTGATCTGGGGTGGAAGTGGCCCTCCTGCCCTGACATGGCCTTGTGGCAAGCCTGCTAGGGTGGTGTCCCTCTATGCGCACAGCATTGTGGGGTAACGAAGTTACCAAAATTCGTTTTAGTTAAACCAAAGTTCATTTATTCATGGTTGAAAAGTTGAAATTCATTATTCCATATGACAAATTATGGCATGTTGAGTCAACAAAGGTACTGATGGATATCCTCTATGCATTTCGGGTAAAAACCCTTCGTCAGGAGGAATCCTGTAAACAGAAACAGGAGAAAAAGTTGCATATCCCCTAATCGGGTTTGTATTCCATTGAAATTAAAATGTTAAAAATGTAGAAAATGAGAAAAATATGTATCCCAGATATCAAGCTCCGAAAAAGTGCACAACGGAACAGTGTTAGAAAGAACTACGCAAACCATATTGGAAATTACACCCGAGTGACCCGGTGTTTTTCTGAAAATTTACCGCGTGTGACTCAAGTAGCAAAACAAATACAATGATAGCAGCGTATTAGTTGACTACGTTAAAAGTTGTGAAAGACGTGTACTAAATTTACCGCGTGTGACTCAAGTAGAAAAACAAATACAATGATAGCAGCGTATTAGTTGACTACGTTAAAAGTTGTGAAAGACGTGTACTAAAGTCAGGTGAAATCGTCATGCCGGTGTATAAAATAAGGGCGTGTCAAAGAATAGAACCTCATACCAAGAATCGGTACAGGGCAAGAAAGTTACCTCAGTTCACCCGTTCATGTGAGCATATCCAAAGTGCTCTGGTCCGAAGAACCATTGTTGAGCATGTGGCCGGGTTAAGAGTGTGTTTGGTAAACAGAGAAAGGAGACTCTGATATTGGCGGCCATCTTAGAATGGTCAAAAAACACTTGAATAATGATTCGAAAAAAATGACTCGGGAAGTTGGTGGAAAGTAACCAAGGTAAAATGTGAATAAAGAAAAGTGTGTGGAAGGGTGAAAATAATAAAGTTATTTTTTTAAGAAACGTGAAAAACGTAGAGAAAATATGGGTGAAAGATAGATGTAAAAAACAATTTAAATGTGAAAACGTGAAAAACGATGAACAATTTAGAAATGAATTTGATGATACAGATAAGTGTAAACTTTAGGGCATTCTGACAGACATCAATACAAAGTTAAATAAAGCAACCCAGTTCGAGACGATCATTGAGTCCAAGGGGTACCATGGAGTTCATTTTATAAATCCAAAAAGTCTCTCTTTGGATCAGAAATTTTCTGTTGTCACATCCTTCCCTTAGCGGGACCGTTTCACACACTAAGAAACGTAATTGACTGACGTTGTGTTTATGTTCGTTGAAATGTACAGCTACTGTCGAGTTCAGGTTGTTGTTACGGATATTACTTTTGTGTTCGTTTAATCGAGTTTTCATTTTCCTTTCAGTTTTGCCAATGTAAGGCAGGCCGCATGGGCACTTCAGCATGTAAACAACGTTTTTGGAATCACAGGTTGCAGATACGAAAAGTTTTATGTTGTATCCTTTGGTTGGATGTTGTATGTTCGTGCCTGTGATGATGTTGTTGCAATTCCCGCAATTATAACAAGGTCTGGTACCCTTGTATTCAGAAAAAGGCTGTGAGGAGCTAGTTGATTTCAATACCTCCATGAAGTTTTTACTCCTTTCATAGGCGAACAGAGGTTGCTGCGAAAAGATGTGATTGAAGTCAGATTCCATTTGTAGTAGGGGCCAATGTTTGAGAATGGATTTCCTGATGTTATAACTTTCTGTTGAGAATTTTGTGACCATAACCATTCTCGTGGCTGTGTCTGAGGCTGTAGGTTGTTTATCCAACAACGTTCCCCTTTCTTTGTTAGATGATTTGACGATGGCTGTTGACAGTATTTGTGATGGATAACCTCGTTTAGCAAAGCGTTGTTCCATTTCCAAAGTTTGTTGGGTTAGTTGTTGTGGTTCAGAAATGATTCTCTTTATCCTGAGAAATTGGGAAAAAGGTAAGTGTCGTTTCAGAGAAGGTTGATGAAAACTCGAATAGTGAAGTAAATTGTTTCTGTCAGTGTCTTTCCTGAAGAGTGTGGTTTGAATGTGATGATCCACAATGTAGATGTGAACATCTAAAAAATTAATGTCCGTTTGACTGATGGTGGAAGTGAACTTGAGTCGATCATTGATGGTGTTGAGATTCGTGATCGCTTCAGACAATGTGGTTTTTGAACCTCTCCAAATTAAAAAAATATCATCGATGTAACGGACAAACAATAACAAATGATTCTCCCATGGTGTGGTATGCAAGATATGATCCAACTCGAATTTGTGCATAAACAGGTTGGCGTAGCAAGGTGCTGCGCAATTTCCCATGGATGTTCCATTCAATTGGAGGAAGTATTGGTTATTGTAACAAAAGTAGCTGTGATAAAGTGTGAAGTGTAGTAACTCCATTAGAAAAACCTGTAAATCAGGGGAAATTTGTGATTGTAAAATGAAATGTTCCGTGGCTTCTAACCCCAAGTCATGAGGAATTGAGGTATAGAGGGAAGTAACATCAATCGTGCATAGATACATGTCTGTATCCCACGAGATGTTGAACTTGTTATAATTGCGGGAATTGCAACAACATCATCACAGGCACGAACATACAACATCCAACCAAAGGATACAACATAAAACTTTTCGTATCTGCAACCTGTGATTCCAAAAACGTTGTTTACATGCTGAAGTGCCCATGCGGCCTGCCTTACATTGGCAAAACTGAAAGGAAAATGAAAACTCGATTAAACGAACACAAAAGTAATATCCGTAACAACAACCTGAACTCGACAGTAGCTGTACATTTCAACGAACATAAACACAACGTCAGTCAATTACGTTTCTTAGTGTGTGAAACGGTCCCGCTAAGGGAAGGATGTGACAACAGAAAATTTCTGATCCAAAGAGAGACTTTTTGGATTTATAAAATGAACTCCATGGTACCCCTTGGACTCAATGATCGTCTCGAACTGGGTTGCTTTATTTAACTTTGTATTGATGTCTGTCAGAATGCCCTAAAGTTTACACTTATCTGTATCATCAAATTCATTTCTAAATTGTTCATCGTTTTTCACGTTTTCACATTTAAATTGTTTTTTACATCTATCTTTCACCCATATTTTCTCTACGTTTTTCACGTTTCTTAAAAAAATAACTTTATTATTTTCACCCTTCCACACACTTTTCTTTATTCACATTTTACCTTGGTTACTTTCCACCAACTTCCCGAGTCATTTTTTTCGAATCATTATTCAAGTGTTTTTTGACCATTCTAAGATGGCCGCCAATATCAGAGTCTCCTTTCTCTGTTTACCAAACACACTCTTAACCCGGCCACATGCTCAACAATGGTTCTTCGGACCAGAGCACTTTGGATATGCTCACATGAACGGGTGAACTGAGGTAACTTTCTTGCCCTGTACCGATTCTTGGTATGAGGTTCTATTCTTTGACACGCCCTTATTTTATACACCGGCATGACGATTTCACCTGACTTTAGTACACGTCTTTCACAACTTTTAACGTAGTCAACTAATACGCTGCTATCATTGTATTTGTTTTTCTACTTGAGTCACACGCGGTAAATTTAGTACACGTCTTTCACAACTTTTAACGTAGTCAACTAATACGCTGCTATCATTGTATTTGTTTTGCTACTTGAGTCACACGCGGTAAATTTTCAGAAAAACACCGGGTCACTCGGGTGTAATTTCCAATATGGTTTGCGTAGTTCTTTCTAACACTGTTCCGTTGTGCACTTTTTCGGAGCTTGATATCTGGGATACATATTTTTCTCATTTTCTACATTTTTAACATTTTAATTTCAATGGAATACAAACCCGATTAGGGGATATGCAACTTTTTCTCCTGTTTCTGTTTACAGGATTCCTCCTGACGAAGGGTTTTTACCCGAAATGCATAGAGGATATCCATCAGTACCTTTGTTGACTCAACATGCCATAATTTGTCATATGGAATAATGAATTTCAACTTTTCAACCATGAATAAATGAACTTTGGTTTAACTAAAACGAATTTTGGTAACTTCGTTACCCCACAATGCTGTGCGCATAGAGGGACACCACCCTAGCAGGGATAGTGCAACTCTCGTTATTTCTTCGACCTTGGTTCAGGGGTCGCTCCTCTAGCAGCACGCCGCTACTCGAGTAAACTCAATACACATCAGAGATTAAAAGGGAGTGCGCGATATTTCAACACTTGTCTTTCTGCATCGCTCAACCACTATCGCAGCACCCATGGCTTATCAAGACATTACCAACCTCACGGACAAACGCGCCGAAACATTTGCATTCGGCGATGAAGAAACACAGAGGATCTACTCTTTAATAGGAGACATTGAAGCTACCCCCTCTGGCACAGGCACCATACAAAGCAACATCAAGCAACTCCTTTATTTAACAAAACGTGAAATCAACCAGCGTTTACATGCGAGCACAATGATTCAATACCACCGAGCGCAACGCATTCCGAGAGGCTTACGGATCTCCCTCAAACCATCCTTGTGTAAAAATGATCCTAAATTTGTAGACAGATGGTATGGTATCCTGAACAAGTGTTCCTTGGATCTTATATTGTTGATCATCGAAGAATTATCCAATATCTTGGAAGATCTAAACACAGAGATCACCCAACTCAAGAATGAATTAGCCACTAAAATGTCGTCAGATGATTTATCTCAGACTCTCAAGGACATCAATGACCAATTAGAGAAGCACAAGCAAGAAGTCAATGAGAGGAAACTCAGGAAGTTCCGACGGGACACAATTGATTATAAACTCGGGGAAGTTTATAACTGGGCGGAAGTATACGCCAGGAGAAGACAATTTAAACCACCCTTCAGAACATCTGATACTGACACATCACCGGCCACCAGTGATTCCGATACCACTCGCCGTAAACCGAAGAGTTTCCCACAAAAGGATCAACCTCAATCTCAAACCATTTCAGACACTGAGATCCCAACGACTTCAACTTCTACTTCTTTACCCTCTGCGGTTCCTTTTTTAGGGATAGGCCAAAAAGACCCCGGAGATCCAGGAGGGGCAAAAAAAGCAATTCCACCTTTGGACAAAAGAACGACAAGGAGCCAGCGATAAATGATAGAGACAACTTAGTCATCAACATTTCTTCAACGGTTCTCAATAAATCTCAAATACGCTTGTTACAAAAGGGGTCTTCATTCGTACCAACATACTCCAGCAACCCCATGGAAGCCGATGTAAGTCTATTCAAATTCATGCGGAAACTCAGACTGAGACATTTTTTTGACAATGTTCTTATTGAGCCGCTGTTTAAAACAGAAAATACCTTGAAAGGTCTTACGTCTAAGAGTACCTATGTAGCCCCAGTAAGCCACAAAATTCTTGATACCTTTGAGACTTTGGTGAAGCAAGATCTTCAGTCAGTTTTTAAACATCGTAAACCCAAACATGCAAACTTCACATCGAAGGATAAATCTCTGCTTAAACAACTGGCTGATAATCCCAACATAACCTTCCTTGATGCTGACAAAGGAGGGGCACTTGTTGTCATGGATACCACACACTACTCTCGGAAACTGGATGAACATGTGTTAGACTCTAACACCTATTCAAAACTTGATCACAATCCCACAATGACCATCTTACAAGTATTACAGAATCTTGTGGATAAAGCAGTCCTATCGGGCACCATTGGTGAGACAGAAAAGAAATTCCTTATTTCTAAATTTCCTAGAAGTCCATCCTTACGGATGTTACCGAAGATCCACAAAAATATAGTGGATCCTCCTATGCGGCCCATCGTATCAACGAGGGGCTCACTTCACGAACCAGTTGGCAAATACCTGGACAGACATCTCCAACCTCTCGTACAGTCCATGTCTACCTATGTCAAAGACACTACAGATTTTTTGAACATTCTTCTTAAGTTCAACATCTCGTGGGATACAGACATGTATCTATGCACGATTGATGTTACTTCCCTCTATACCTCAATTCCTCATGACTTGGGGTTAGAAGCCACGGAACATTTCATTTTACAATCACAAATTTCCCCTGATTTACAGGTTTTTCTAATGGAGTTACTACACTTCACACTTTATCACAGCTACTTTTGTTACAATAACCAATACTTCCTCCAATTGAATGGAACATCCATGGGAAATTGCGCAGCACCTTGCTACGCCAACCTGTTTATGCACAAATTCGAGTTGGATCATATCTTGCATACCACACCATGGGAGAATCATTTGTTATTGTTTGTCCGTTACATCGATGATATTTTTTTAATTTGGAGAGGTTCAAAAACCACATTGTCTGAAGCGATCACGAATCTCAACACCATCAATGATCGACTCAAGTTCACTTCCACCATCAGTCAAACGGACATTAATTTTTTAGATGTTCACATCTACATTGTGGATCATCACATTCAAACCACACTCTTCAGGAAAGACACTGACAGAAACAATTTACTTCACTATTCGAGTTTTCATCAACCTTCTCTGAAACGACACTTACCTTTTTCCCAATTTCTCAGGATAAAGAGAATCATTTCTGAACCACAACAACTAACCCAACAAACTTTGGAAATGGAACAACGCTTTGCTAAACGAGGTTATCCATCACAAATACTGTCAACAGCCATCGTCAAATCATCTAACAAAGAAAGGGGAACGTTGTTGGATAAACAACCTACAGCCTCAGACACAGCCACGAGAATGGTTATGGTCACAAAATTCTCAACAGAAAGTTATAACATCAGGAAATCCATTCTCAAACATTGGCCCCTACTACAAATGGAATCTGACTTCAATCACATCTTTTCGCAGCAACCTCTGTTCGCCTATGAAAGGAGTAAAAACTTCATGGAGGTATTGAAATCAACTAGCTCCTCACAGCCTTTTTCTGAATACAAGGGTACCAGACCTTGTTATAATTGCGGGAATTGCAACAACATCATCACAGGCACGAACATACAACATCCAACCAAAGGATACAACATAAAACTTTTCGTATCTGCAACCTGTGATTCCAAAAACGTTGTTTACATGCTGAAGTGCCCATGCGGCCTGCCTTACATTGGCAAAACTGAAAGGAAAATGAAAACTCGATTAAACGAACACAAAAGTAATATCCGTAACAACAACCTGAACTCGACAGTAGCTGTACATTTCAACGAACATAAACACAACGTCAGTCAATTACGTTTCTTAGTGTGTGAAACGGTCCCGCTAAGGGAAGGATGTGACAACAGAAAATTTCTGATCCAAAGAGAGACTTTTTGGATTTATAAAATGAACTCCATGGTACCCCTTGGACTCAATGATCGTCTCGAACTGGGTTGCTTTATTTAACTTTGTATTGATGTCTGTCAGAATGCCCTAAAGTTTACACTTATCTGTATCATCAAATTCATTTCTAAATTGTTCATCGTTTTTCACGTTTTCACATTTAAATTGTTTTTTACATCTATCTTTCACCCATATTTTCTCTACGTTTTTCACGTTTCTTAAAAAAATAACTTTATTATTTTCACCCTTCCACACACTTTTCTTTATTCACATTTTACCTTGGTTACTTTCCACCAACTTCCCGAGTCATTTTTTTCGAATCATTATTCAAGTGTTTTTTGACCATTCTAAGATGGCCGCCAATATCAGAGTCTCCTTTCTCTGTTTACCAAACACACTCTTAACCCGGCCACATGCTCAACAATGGTTCTTCGGACCAGAGCACTTTGGATATGCTCACATGAACGGGTGAACTGAGGTAACTTTCTTGCCCTGTACCGATTCTTGGTATGAGGTTCTATTCTTTGACACGCCCTTATTTTATACACCGGCATGACGATTTCACCTGACTTTAGTACACGTCTTTCACAACTTTTAACGTAGTCAACTAATACGCTGCTATCATTGTATTTGTTTTTCTACTTGAGTCACACGCGGTAAATTTAGTACACGTCTTTCACAACTTTTAACGTAGTCAACTAATACGCTGCTATCATTGTATTTGTTTTGCTACTTGAGTCACACGCGGTAAATTTTCAGAAAAACACCGGGTCACTCGGGTGTAATTTCCAATATGGTTTGCGTAGTTCTTTCTAACACTGTTCCGTTGTGCACTTTTTCGGAGCTTGATATCTGGGATACATATTTTTCTCATTTTCTACATTTTTAACATTTTAATTTCAATGGAATACAAACCCGATTAGGGGATATGCAACTTTTTCTCCTGTTTCTGTTTACAGGATTCCTCCTGACGAAGGGTTTTTACCCGAAATGCATAGAGGATATCCATCAGTACCTTTGTTGACTCAACATGCCATAATTTGTCATATGGAATAATGAATTTCAACTTTTCAACCATGAATAAATGAACTTTGGTTTAACTAAAACGAATTTTGGTAACTTCGTTACCCCACAATGCTGTGCGCATAGAGGGACACCACCCTAGCAGGGATAGTGCAACTCTCGTTATTTCTTCGACCTTGGTTCAGGGGTCGCTCCTCTAGCAGCACGCCGCTACTCGAGTAAACTCAATACACATCAGAGATTAAAAGGGAGTGCGCGATATTTCAACACTTGTCTTGTGGCAAGCCTGAAATACCCCACCATAATAAGCTGAATCGGGGCGAACTTCGCCATATACCCAGGGGTGCATGATCTGGGCTGTACGACCACCACCAGCCGCACAGAGTGAACGGAGCTACACCAGTCACGGAAACCAACGGTGGCTCCGGAGCAGAACTGTGAGTACACCCCACCATCTTGGGTCCCACTCGCCAGACAGCAACGCTGGCTTGCAGCGTCCAGAACCTAAGTTGCACCCGCTTTCTCCCAATCCCCAGGGACCACCGTGACCTGCTCTGCACTTTATGAGTCACGGGCAGATATAATAAAGGACAGGGTCAAGCCCACTGGGTCAAAGGGCTCCAAGAATGTCCAGACCAATAGACTTGACTGCTACACCTTTTCCAAAGAATCGCCCCAAGACCCTAACACCAGGAGTAAATCAGTGATCGACGCTGCGGGTGACTGTCCATATTTGACCCTTAAGGCTGTCATGGCAGCTATCACTGGCATAAAGACCTCCCTAGAGCACAAGATGGACACCCTCTCTATCAATGTCAATCTAATTTGTGCTGATCTTACGAAATTGAACGAAAAGGTCAAGCAGGTTGAAATCACAACGACAACCCTGGTTGGAGACGTCTCACAGGCTCAAAGTGACATTCAGGACCTTCAATCTTTCCGTAAATTCACCACACTCAAGTTGGATGATTAGGAAGGGCGACTCCGACGTAATAACCTATGCATTTTGGGTGTGCCGGAGAAAGCGGAGGGGCAGGCGCCGGATTTATTCATGGAAGACCTCATCCTCAAGCACCTGCAGCCCAAAGGCCTCAGTACGTTCTTTGTCGTCAAAAGGGCACATAGGGTTCCAAGCCAGGGGTCCCTCCATGCCCCATTTTGGCACGAGTCCTCAACTTCAGGGATAGAGATGTCATCCTATGAACTGCTAGAGCAGCGCCGCCACTCCACTTTGACAACGCTGTCATCACCTTCTTCCCAAACTTTACACAAATGGTACAGAAACAGAGGAGATCCTTTATGTTGGTGAAGAAGACTCTCCGGGAAAGGGGGTTTAAATATGCAATGCTCTTCCCGGCGTGCCTTCGCGTGGAGTCTGAGGGGCGAGCCTGGTTTTTCAAGCATCCAGAGGCGGCATCAATGGCTGGAGAGCCGGGTGCATAGTCTCGCCGCCGACCGCCGTGACAGCGATGACCCGGCCTCCCGCTCACGGGACTGAGTGAACATGACCTGCAAACTGACATCCAAGGACATGCGGGACATCATGGGACTAAGATTCAGGTATTGGTGATCGATGGTCATTTCTGGTCGACTGAAAGATCTTCTCTGAGGCCAGCTACCTGACACGTTTTCTAAGAATAGCACTTCTTTTGAAGACAACAGTACGAACTTTGTATAGGGGAGCACAGGGGACCGGGACAAGGCGCCCCACATTTTTCTACCTTTAGTTCTTTGCTAGGGCGACAGGCACTCAGCTAGTTCTTAATGGGCAGTTCCACGTCCTCAGTGCAGGTAAGCAGGGAGGGGGATTGTTGGGAAGGGGAATGTTGTTTGTTTAATGTTTTTGTTTTTGTTTTTGCATTGACAGTTCATTTAGACCTCGGTATGGAGGTCACGGACATCTATACTAGGGATCATGTGTGCGCAGTGGGACAAGAATGTTAAAATATTAAGTTGGAATGTCAACGGGCTGGGGGATAAGATTAAACGAATTGCTGCTCTCCAGCATATTAAGAGACTCACCCCCGATATCGTCATGCTCCAAGAAATGCACCTGGTTGGGAACTCTTGTAAAGCGATGCATTGATGGGGCTACACGCTGATTGCGCACGCGGGATTTACATCTAGCTCGCGAGGTGTGGGCATTATGATGAAGAAATCGTTTCCACTCACAGTATACTCCATGTGGTCAGATGATAGAGGCAGATACATTGGAATCACAGGTACATGGGAGGGGCTTACAAGCCACCACTTTCAAAGATCTTAGCTCTATTCTGTTGGCGCTACCGGATGGATTGCTGGTACTTGGGGGTGACTTAAATTCCGTAGTTTCTGGCATGTTAGATCACCCCCCCCCCCTCCCCCCCCTGGGAACTACGGTTGCCGGATTTTGGGGAGGCCATGGGATTAGTAGATGGGTGGAGAACATACAACCCAGATAAAATATAGCATACATTCCACTCCGGTGCCCACAACAGTCTCTCCAGTTTAAATTACATTATTCTCCCCACATCCAGGAAGTCAGACACTTAGCCAGGGGCATCTCCGACCATTCTCCTTTATGGGTGCATTTAGTCCTCAGCACTACACAGGTGGGGAGAATTGCCCCCATCAACCCGTGGTATTTACGTGTCCCAACAGTTCGCACTGCTCTGACTAAATCCATAGAGAATTATTTTACTAAAAATGTGGGGTCTGTGACTTCTTCTCAAATTCCCTGGGAAGCTTTTAAGTCAGTGATTCGAGGGCAAGCCTTATCATTGATTTCTGTGATTTCTGTGATGAAAAAGGACAGACAGAAGGATATTTCCCATGCAGATGCGAAGATTTATCGATTAGAACAAGCGCTAGGAACCAACATCACCGAAACGCTCCATACACTCCGCCTTAAAAAAGATTACTACAGGGAGTTAGTGATGGACAGTGCCAAAACGCAGGAGAGAGACAAGCTGGGTAGGATCTACGATCTGGGCGATAAGGCAGGGAAACTGATTGCCTGGCTGGATAAAACGGAATGGGTTAGCAGACTGGTCCCTGAGCTTGAGAGCGCAGGACAGACTTCCATAACGGACCCACAGGATATTGTCAATCAATTTGAGAACACTTCCACACCATCTACAATTCCGTAGCACCTGATAATGAGGAAGACTCGGCCAAACTCTTGAGAGATATTTCTCTCCAAACACTTTCAGTGACTGACCGTAACGTCCTAGATAGTGTATTGACAGCAGACGAAATAGCGCTTGTGATACGCTCGCTAAACTCCGGTAAGGCATTGGGTCCCAATGGCATTCCCACTGAGCTTTACAAGCTTAAACCCGATAAGCTGGCCCCATATTTAAAGACCATGTTTGAGGAAAGTCGAGAGCAGGGTTTATTGCCGTTAGACCAGAGAATAGCCACTATAGTTACCATCCACAAGGAAGGTAAACCCAAAACTGACTGTGCATCTTATTGCCCTATTTCTCTCCTCAATGCGGAACCCAAGCCAAGCTTCTAGCTAACCGATTAATAAAAGTGATAGGGGCTTGGTACACCCAGATCAATCTGGCTTTATGCCACATAGAAATACAGCGCTAAACCTACGTAGGGTCCATGGTGTGCTGGGTAGAGCAGTCACCATTCAAGAGCAAGCTATGATTGTTTCCCAGGATGCCACCATGGCATTCAATAGTATTGAGTGGCCCTATCTCTTTTCAGTACTCGCAAAGATGGGATTCGGTCTGGGCTTTATACAATGGATACGCCTCCTTTAAACCAAGCCTCTGGCACAAGTAGTAGTCAATAATAAGAAATCGGACACATTTCAACTTAGTCGAGGTACCCGGCAGGGGTGCCCTCTTTCACCTCTACTGTTTGCATTGGCCCTGGAACCCCTTGCGGCATGGATCCGGAGAGATCCAGTTATCCGCGGTCTATGCTGGTCTCCTTACTGGGAAGATTGTATTTCCCTCTATGCTGACAACATACTGCTATACCTGGCCTCCCCCAGCAGATCCCTGATTGCAGTCCTTGACATCCTGGCTATTTTTGGCAGATACTCTGGGTTCAGTGTCAATAGGCAGAAGTCTCTCCTCTATGTCCTTAGAGGAGACCCACCCTTGCCCCCGCGACATTGTCCAATACAAATTGCTACAGATGGTTTTAAATATTTGGGAATTTTCATCTCCCTAGACCATACACTCCGATAAACCCGTAATCTTGTTCCACCACTACAGCGGCTCAAACGAGACATTGCCGGCTGGAAAACGCTTCCACTCTCAATGTTGGGCAAAGCTGCTCTTTTTAAAATGATGTCGCTGCCCCGATTCCTATATGCGTTACAGAATGCGTCAGATCCAGTCCTAAACTCATACTTTAGAGAAATCGAAGGGCTCCAGCGGGATTTGTTATGGGACGGGAAACCACGCATCGCCCTCCACAAACTTACACTCAATTGGTATGATGGCTGGGGCCATCAACCTGCCTGATATCAAGAAATACTATTGGGCAGCCTATCTTGCAGCCATCAACCACGGCATTTATGGCCGCCCGGATAATCCCGGATATAACATGGACAAATGGCTCCTTCCTGGGGGGATCTATAACCGAGTGCTTTATTCCAAGTCAGGCCGTTATCCACTTACAGGACCTACTAAACATTCGGTTGATGTCTGGCATGTAGCTAACAGATCACTGAGTTGGGGGCAGAAACCAACACTTGTTACACCTTTGTGGGATTCCCAAATACTGGGTGACTTATGGAAATCAAAGGGGTTTGATAAATGGGAACTCATTGGGATCTCGCGTATTAGGGACCTTTGGGAAAAGGGAAAGGTGAAACCCTTTGTCGCTCTTCAACAACAACACAAACTGGCTGATTCAGAATGTTTTCGATACACTCAGGTTAGACACGCATTTCACTCGTTTCTGCCGTGGGGTTCCTCCCCTCCGAAGGCATCCCGGCTGGAGGATAGGATACTTGATGGTCATCTGCCAGAAAGAACTATATCTCTAATTTATAAAAATTGATTAATAACATGGATCATGGATAACCCCCTCAAAACACTGCGGGAAAAATAGGTCAGAGATGATGTTGAAATGGACGGTGAGGACTGGCAGGAGGCGGTGTCCTCCACTAGAATAGTTGCAATTCCAGCACGCCTTAGATTAGTGCAACTCAAAATCCTTCATAGAGTTTACATTACAGGACCACAACTGTTACACATGGGAGTGACCAGGGGGGGACTGTAGAAGGGGATGCACACAGTTAGGCACATTTATTCATATAATTTGGGAATGTGAGCACATTCAATCCTACTGGCGGAAGGTGCACAATGTATTTAAGGAGGTACTAGTAATCACTCTCTGACCGAAGGCCCGCAGATGCCTCCTGAATATCTGGGAACTGACAGATTTAAATTGTCACCTAACGCAATAGGCTACACTTGGGCTGATGGTAGCCAAACGGAATATTGCGCAGCTCTGGGGAGCGGCACATGCACCTAAGATTACAGACTGGGAAAAAGACCTCGACTGGTGCATGTACAGGGAAAAACAGTCTACATAGCTCAGGGTTGCCCCCAAAAGTGGTCTAAAATCTGGCGCCCATGGAACACATACCGAGGGAATATATGTGATCCACTTCGTGGCATCGAGGACAGTGATGCCCCTACGCCGTAACGTCCACTGGAAAGTAATGTTGTATTTGTAATCACTGTCTATCTCCACTGTGTACACACATGCTTAATCCGGATGTATTAAATATTTTATGTCGATGGTTGTTAATAAAAATAATTTAAAAAAAGAAAATGTGGAATCTAACCTGAGGATTCAACTTTCCGAAATAAAACCAAACATTGAAAAGTTAGTCGCCGAGACGCAGCACTAACCTTCCATTTAAAATGTTCAGATTTTTGCATATTTTTACATTATAAAATAATAACATCTTTAGTAATTTGAAAAAACAAAAAAAAACAAATGTCAACTGCAGTATAGTCAATTTAAACATGTTTTAGGATTCAGAGTACATGCTCTGGTTATCAGTGTCCCAGGGTGCAAAGTCAAGAAACCAGCAGCATTACTCCAAAACAAATGGGGGTGAATGGTCAAAAAGAGGCATTTTCTTGTATCCTATCAAATACTATATTGCTAAATTTATTTTTGCTGATTAAATGATGCACTTGCAGCAGCAGAAGTCTTTCATTTGAGTCATGAGGAAACAAACCTCATTGGATATTAAATACATGCTTCTCTTCCCTGCCAAACTAAAAAAAATCATTCTGGATACGTTTTTTTCTGTGGACCAAAGGTAGACCTGAAAAGTGTCTGCATACTGGTATTTCACCAGACAGATACTCAATTGTAAAGAAATGGTAATAGAAGGCACACAAATCTGCAATAGGCATAGTAAATAGTCACGAATAAAGATCACAATCTCAGAGGATGAGATGCTTGAGGCTGTGTTCGTGAGCAGGACCTTCAATAGTGTCATATTACAAGAGGAAGAAGGAAGAAGCAAGGAATGAGTGAGTAAAGACTGAGGAGAAGTTATATTTATCTGCCTCTGAATTTAATTTGCAGGCGAGTGGTCAATTATGTGACATCAGGGAAACTTAAGAAGAGCATAGGAAATACTGAAGTGTGTAATCAAAAGGATTTCTTTCTTTCTTTCTTTCTTCTTTCTTTCTTTTAGGCTGGGCACAACTGGACCTTAGGAAAATGGTAGTCTTTGGGTAGCTGTATGCTACTCTTCTTACTGGTTGTGTGTTAGTAAGTAAGGTCATCGTGAGTATTTTTAGTCTTCAACTCCACAGTTGATGAAATTGGTATAAGTTTAATCAAAGAAATGCATTCTGTATTTGTTAGTATAAGTTTTCTTTGCAGGGTGTGAGCCCTGCTAAAGTGCAACCACAATCCTTATCAGGGTGAGGCACAAGACAGCCTTAAATTAACTTGTGCTCAATCCTCTGGTAGTTTGGCACAGAGAAGTCAGGCTTAACTTAGAGACAATGTGTAAAGTATTTGTGCAACACTTCAAACAGAAATAAAGTGAAACCACCACTCAAAAAGGATCCCACACCAAGTTAGAGAAATAAAACAAGACCAAAGTGATAACATCCAATCAGTAGACACAGAGATATGAAATTTTAAAGATTTTAGTTAATAGAGTGCCAAAATGCATAAAGTGCCAACTCCGGATATTTGGTCGGTCCAGACCGGGACAAAGTCACAAGTTCAGGCTGACCACGAGGGAGTACAGGCCAGCTGCAGGGACACAGTTAGGCCTGCTGATCAAAGTATTTTAAATCTTGGTTTGTGGTCCATTGTGAGGTTAGGATACACCAAACTTGAACTGTTTACCTGTTCCCCTTTGGAAATTACACTTATAAACTTTAATTAGTATCCTATGGGAGAGGCAGGCCTTGCAGTAATAAAAAATTCATTAAAGAGTTTTTCACTACAGAGACATGTAAAGTAAGCTTAAAAGTACATCTTTCTTTTTAAGTACATTGAACCCTGCACTCTGAGCTGTCTAGGGCCTACTCCAGGGGTGACTTATATGTTTTAAAAAAGAATTTTTGGGCCTGGCAAACTATTTATTTTCGAAAACGATCTGGTGCACCGTCACTCACCACCCAAGATGCCCAGCAACACAAAATAAGAGTAAAGTTTTATCTGAGTAATCTATAGTAATCTATGTTTAATCCACATAGTTTAATATTTCAAAATTCATACAGAGGCTACATGATTCTGAACTTAAAATGCAAATGAAACGGGCGATCCAGGTTTCTTTCTACAGCATGTCGGAATTAATTTTTCATCCTGAGTAACCAAGATGATGTACCCAATGCATTTTGGGTAGATCGCCATTGATCAGGGGTAACAACAATGTACAAAGAAACCTATCAGGAACCATCAGTATTCTCATGACCATAACCATGCATAAAGAATTAAACAACTGTGTCATGCAATTCTTCAAAATAATGTGCAAACCCACCACCAAAACATTCTATAAACAATTGCATTTGTGCTTAATTCAACACCAGAAGATTATTTTAGGAACAACAAAACCTGAATAGTGCACAAGATTTCAGCAGCGGCCGCCATAGGCAAAAGGTGGTGTGACGGGTGGGGTCATGCAGGAAGCGTCGCGTGGGGGGTGGTTGGGAATAGAAATAAAATTAAAATAAAACTTACCTTCAGCTGCCGCCCACCTTCAGCGTCGTGCCGCTTCTCCTCCTCTTCCTGGGTGAGGTCCCAGCAGCCCCTAGGACTGACTCTCATCCAATCCCTGTGCTGCAGAGCAGTGTGCGGATTGATCTGAGCAGGCAAGAAAGACATACTGCTCAGACCAGGCAGTCTGTGTGGTTTGTACAGCCTCGCTGCTCAATGCAGCTCGGCTGGAGAAAACCTTAGTGCGCATGTATGTTTTGATCGGCATGAGACGGCCGGCCAAAACACATATGTGCACTTAGGGAGTGGAGTGCAAGTAGCATTCCTACTCCCCCCTCCTTGCCTTTGGCCTCGCCCCTCCCAACACTGCTGGCTAAGAGCCAGCAAATGTAAGTTAAAACAATGCAAGAAAATCGTTTTAATTTACATTTGCTGTATCTAAGCCAGGCAGTGGGGCAACGCTCCTCCGCCATTGCACACCGTGACTCCAAAACTGGAAGTATGTCCCACGCTAACCAACACCATGTAAAAGCCAATATGAAAAAAAAAAATGTCCAGACATAACCAAAATTAAACTCATGGTGTAGACAGAAATGTGAACGGTGTCTGCTATGATACGAAGGCCAATGTATCACGACCGGCGGTATAACCGCCAATGTATTTTCCAAAGAGCAACCGAAGTTTGTGCAGACAGGCTGATCATCGATAAAGTATATAAAAAAGAAATATGTAACCCACATTATCAAAACATGCTGTGCACCCCATGCTTTGCTTAAAAATAATAACAATGTAATCTTCAAACCATCCTCGGGATAAAAAATATTAACTCATTGTCAATATTCCATGCAAGTAAAACCAAATGATTGTAAACAATTAACAGCACAATCACAATAAACAGT
Organism: Triturus cristatus; assembly: GCF_964204655.1. Lineage (NCBI taxonomy): Eukaryota > Metazoa > Chordata > Amphibia > Caudata > Salamandridae > Triturus > Triturus cristatus. The sequence continues at coordinate 639,977,373 of NC_140595.1, forward strand.
ATGTGGTAACACATATTGAACAATACTTGTTTAAATGTTTTTTGTTTTTTTAAAGTAACATAAACATAAAAACATGATATTTCATGAATGTTTATTCATTGTTTGAACAGTGTGAACACCTCCTAATAATGGAATTTACACAGTGCGGTATTCCCGAGTGGCCTCCCAAATGATGTTTTCCTGTTTATTTAATCCTGAGTATCAGAGTGAACCTGTCACAAAGAGGGACATCCATTTTATTTTGATAAAAAGTTTATTTTGCCAGGTCAAAATGGCAATTTAAAACAATTGCAGGCCAGAGACATATTTAAAGTTCTACGTGGGTGGGTGACACAGTCAGTGCTGCAGGCCCACAAGTAGCATTTAATTGACAGGTCCTTGGCACAGGTAGTGGCATTTTACTAGGAACTTACAAGTAAATTAAATATGGCAATTGGGTGTAAGCCAATTCTACCATGTCTTAAGGAGAGAGCATAAGCCCTTTAGACCTGGTTAGCAGTGGTAAAGTGTGCAGAGTCCTAAAACCAGCAAAAACAAAGTCAGCTAACAGGAGGTTGAAGTAAAACAAATTAGAGGGTGAACTGCACTAAGGATGCCAGGTCTAACAGTGTGCATTATTCGTAAAATGTCTAGGATGGGTGTTTTTGAGGTAATGATGTATATGGTCAATATTTTTGGAACTGGTCAAGTAGCTGTATTGCTCATAGGAAATCAGAGGGGGATAGGGGTGGACGAGGGACAACAAGGGGTGCACTGAAAGAAACTGACCCAAATACCAGTTTTAAACCTAAAGGGACCCTTAGATATATAAGTTAGGGAGCATCCAATATAAAAAAAAAAGCTTATGTGTATTAATAGTTCAAGGTATATTGGTATTGGGAGCTCATTAAATGGTGCAGGCCAACCTTCCTAATCAACTGTTACTCTTGTTATGTCCGAGTGAGTGAATACCTATGCGGTGGGTTCCCTGGAAGTACTGGCAGGTGGCGCCAGAAGCAGTAAGGAAGTCAACGCCTTTAAACAGATATCTATTCTGTATCCTGAATCTTTGTGCACCTGGAACTAAGATAATGAATAATATTTTCTGCAGAGGCCAAGGACTTCAGTGTCTATATTGATAAGGCATACCATGCATGACCCACATACGGCACCAAGACAAAACAAGCATTGACATACCCAATGGGTCTGGCCTTAGAAATGTGTTTGGTCTATTGTTTTAATGTAATTGAAAGGGAATGAACGTGCATGTACCTTTAAAGTTATTTATTAGTAAATTTGAAGTTTTGAAAGAAATACAATGCATACAGATTTGCACAAATATGTTTTAGCAGTTGTAATCTTTGTAAATTTATACCAACAACTCTGTCAATTGTAAAATTATAATGTTAATGTTTTTAGCTACAACTTTATAAGCTTGAATAGCCCGGTAAGTGAAATGAATATATGTGAGTTGTTTCAAAGACGTGTAAATAAGACAAAAGAAAGATACATATTGGTCAAAATGTGTCCTTGGCATGCTAAATAATAGGATAGCAAACACAAGGAGATGACGGACGGAGCGCTGAAACTTTTCAGCCACTCACCCCCAGTCACAGATCTGGGTTGAATCCATCATCGTTGTTTAGCTCACCTCACCACCCCAGTTCAGACCCTGCCATATGCACATCAGTCCTGACCCTATTCCTCATAGGAATAGTCCAGCCCTATTACATACAAAGAGGAGTAGAGAGAAATGAACTCAGTGGTGGCACGTGCTAAGTGTGAAAATACTGCCCTCACTCACAAAGTTGTGACATGCTTCATCATTGGACTTGCTCCGGTACACCCCTGCACAGACCAACGCCTGGGGTGGAGCAAAAGGGAGGGGAAGACAATACAAAAGACGTAAAATATACAAATATTGCTTTGCTAAAGTATAATGGGATCACCGAAAGAAAAAGTGCAGTGAAAGTTAAAACTAGCTCAGAGGTATCACTATGTGAAATTTTATTCCTGGACCCTCCAGCCAGGGCTAAAAACGTGAAGGATGGTGGTGACAGGAAAGAATTAGGAATTCCTACACCCCTCCTTACTTCAAAATTGTTGACATGTTTCTGCCGTGCTCGTGGTGCCTGCAGTGTAGCGTCACGCCGGCATTCTTCAGGACCTTTCTGATCCCAGTAGTGTTTATTCTCCCTTGATACCAGGATATGGTACCCCTAGGAACCAGTTGTTCCCACCAGGAGGGTATCCCCATATAACACACTCTTGTTGTACTGTAGAGGATCATACAGACAGGGAGACACATTACTTATGCGTCAACTATTGCCATTATTCACACTATGCTGTTTATCTACTTGCTTGCACCACCATGAATAATGTATCTGGCCAAGGTCGGCCTCTATAAATTGTATGCATACCCAAACTCAGATTTGGTAGTTGTACATAGTTGGACTAGTGTCCATTTACTGTCAGCTCAACTCATTCACACTTGTAAGACAGAATGCTCAACTCACCGAGTTTCACAAATATTATGCTAAAACTGGCGAGAAAGAAGGGGGAGACCCCCTGTAGTCACACTCTGGGGGAGACAAATAAAAACAAGGCGAGCAAATGGTCAGAAGTAGTTCATTAAAATGCAATTGTGAAGCGGATCTTTCAGGTGGATATCTTTCAAGGTTTTTTAAGAAGAGATCCCCAAGACCCTCGTGAACTAGAGGGAATCCGCCTGAATTTAGAGCGTCGTACTATTCATATAGTCCAGCCCTAACTGCCAAGCCAGGTCTTCCCTGGACGGTAAACAAGCATCCTGGGACTGGTTTCGGGGTTACACCCCTCATCAGCCAGGCTAGCTTGAATCCAGTGGCAAAGTGAGCAAGGGACCCACGTCTTGTCATACCTTACCAACTTAGGGCGAACAAAGCAAACACAAGGAGATGACGGACGAAGCGCTGAAACTTTTCAGACACTCACCCCCAGTCACAGATCTGGTTTGAATCCATCATCGTTCTTTAGCGCACTTCACCACCCAAGTTCAGACCCAGCCATATGCACTGGGTTGATTGTTTGACATTCTGCAGCATTCTGTCCATCAATTGTTCTTTTTGCTTTTGTCACCCTGAGTGGAGTGGGTATGCCCAGATATGGGTCCTGTGCTCTGCATGCCACTGGAGTCAAGCAAGCCTGGCTGATGAGGGGTGATGCCCCGCAACCGGTCCCAGGATGCTTGTTTCTAGTCCAGGGATGGCCTGTTTATCTTTATCCACATACACACTGCAAATGTAAAAGGAGCACAAGCTCTAGAAATTCACCTTCAGCATAGAAATGCGGAAATAATAAATAGTGGTGATTGGTAAACAATTTAACTTTCTGCACACATAATACATGGTCACTTCAGAAAAGCAGTTATGGTGTCTAAGCATATTCAAAATTGAAGCATAGTAACATTTTGGCTTACAAAACTTAAATAAAATAATACCAGAACCTAGATGAGAATGGTAAAAATACACACTGCGTACATTATCAGAATGTGAATTTCAACATATAACGCATTGTGTATTATTGAGACGGTGTGAAGGGATATAAAAAAATATGGATATTTGCTTCAAAGTCAATAGATTGATTACAGTATTATATGGTTTTTGAAGGTAGCACAATAATCATGATGGATGAGCAGTACCATACCGCTTCAGCCTTGTGAGCACCACTGGAAGTAATGCACATAAAACATTCATTCAATGTATTCCTATCACTTCCAGTAAAGTCTTGAAATGTTTGTGAGTTGAAGATGTCAATACATTGAAGCAGGGAAAGCTATTGACAAACACTAAAGCATTGCGCTTTCTAGTCTGTGGACAATGTTGGTAACCATCCAGATAAAATATAAATCCAGGTTCTTGTAAGCATTAACGGCTGAGGGACACCGCCAGGAATCGAAGCCCTATAACCGATATTAGAAACAGAAACTAAGAAAGGATGCATCATTGCACTAAACTACTATAAGATATGCTTGGTTAGGTGTGCATTGAAGTTGTTAACTTGATGATGCAGGAAAGATGTTTAAAACAATGCGTTCTGAATTGTGAATGCACTCGAACAGAGGCGACTCCTCCGCTATAGTGGAGGAGCGTGCACCCCCCTCCCGAGCCAGTAACTTCAAAAATGTAAAAAAAAGATAATAAAACAAGTTTGTTATTGTTTTATTTTTCAACTTCTAAGTACTGCATTCCTGGGGGCGGTGCCATCGCAGGGGTACGTCGGGAGAGGGAGTGGTGGGCAGCACTGCTATCAGTGTGCATGTGGGTTTGGCCGGCCGTCTCAGGCTGGCCAAACCCTCATGCGCACTGAGCTGTCTCCAACCCAGCTGTGTTACCGGATTGGGGAAAGCAGGCACAGGCTCCCAGCCTCCCTGGGAGCCCAAATCATCAGTGCTCAGGACAATCCTGAAGCTGCTCTCATGCATGAGAGCAGCTTCAGGATTCGCTGCAGAGGGAGGCTCTGACTGCAGAGGAGACACGAGTGGAGCAGAAGACCGGCGATGCGACGGGCTGTAGGCTGCAGGTAAGTTCTTTTTTTCTCTTTCTTTCTTGGTCCTCCCCTCCGCCCCAACCCCTGCTCCCATCCCGCCCCGCCACTCTGCCCTAAAGCCAGCTGCTACTGCCCTTGAGGGTCATTCACATAAAATGTAAAGGTCTTCAAAACATTTTCAGTACTAAATTTAGATGTACAATTAAACAACTGGTATAAAACAAAATAAATAAAAACAAAGTCTCAGATGGCTGTAAAAATACATGGATAGGGGAGAAATAATAAAGGAAGTGTGGGGCCTTACCTGTTACAGTTGTCACCGCTGCATTAAACGTTGCAAATATTTACACTCGTACATAACCTTAAGCAACACAAATAAAAGATGACAAACGTGACATTACAGAAACCTATAGAGAAGGTATAAAACCATTTAAATGAACTATAATGCAGGAACCATCCGCAATAATAGAAAATAAAAACCAGAGAAAAACATTGTAAGATACTTAGTTATCTAAAGCTCTTTAATAGCATTGGTGTTCGACCCTGAGATTTCAAGCTCAAGCAGTTGGGTAATGGCTGCCCTCTCCCATCTGTGCTGCTGGAAGAGGAAAACAACATAGTGTTTCTACTTATCTAAAATACTTTAACAGCATTAGTGCCATGTGTGTGCATCTGAAAGTTCAATACAATTATAACAGCTGTGTGAAGGACAAGTACTTTTTTGTGGAAGTACAAAACTTCCATCCAATCAAAGCATGTGCAACCTGGCTCCCAACATCTGGTCGGCGCTCCCAAGCCCCTCTCAAGTAATGCTCACATAATTGTCTGGTGACAGTTCCACTGTCTAGGCAGACTATAATGAGCAAAACTGTGTGGTGGCCAAAGACAATTTAGTGGAAGTGATAGAGATCAGGGTACCTAAAATAAACCCACTTCCACGGATAGAGTAATTTCACAGTTACACGCACATACATTCATCATACGCTAGGACCCATTTCACTAACATACGCTCAAATACTCTACCAGCATAAGACCTGTGGGAAGAAAACCCTGCATCTATATCTAGGACGATAGGACCTGATTATAGTGGTTATCCTTAATCATACTCTATACAATCTATACAACAATGATCAAAATGTACACAATAATTGACAAGAAAGAATATTCAACACCATGTTTAAAAGTTATATTGCTTTATCTAAAATTAGTCAAAGTAAATCAGAATAAATCATTTCTCATAGTTACCTATTCTAACTAAGTGTCAGAACGGGTCAGGACCAGTCTCTCGGCAAAGTCTCTCAGGACAAAGTCCTCAGCATCGATCCTCAGCAACGCAAGTTCACGCGGCAAAGGTAAAATGGCAAGTGGCAAAAACCCTCCCTAAGCTAACAATTCTTATAATGAAAAATACAATGGAAACACACATAAAGTTGGCGAAATAAACTGTATCACTGAGCAGAGCGAGAAGGAAGGGATGTAACATTGCTACATCTGAAAATCTTCGCTCAGGAAAAGTCACAAGACGTGAACTACGGAACAGGAACCAAGAAACTATCAAAGTATCCAACTTGTACAACTTCCCTCGGCAGCCAGGCCACAGTTCATTGTCTGTTTCTGAAGCTCCTTTGTTTGCCAAGGACGTTCCATTTCTTTTGGAGATCCTCCAAACTGCTGATGTCCTCATGGAAAAATACAATAAGGACCACGGTCAGTTGTCTTCGACCTTTTTCCAGCAGGGGTCTCTCTTGCCACATCACAGAATATGCCACAGCCAGGCTTCGAAATACTGTCAGCTCGGCTAAGGCCTTCATAGGCCACAATAGACCATTCTTAATTAAAGAGACAAAATAAACGTTACTACAGCATAATGATTAAACAGTGTTAACCCCACTAATACCCTTATGTGTATGTATTTATCTAGCTTTGCGACATGAAAAGCATTAATTCAGACAGCGTTTTTGTGCTTAAAATAAATAGCACACAGCAACGTTTAGACATGAAAACTTGCACGTTATTATTAGGACAGAAACAGCACAAATAAGCTAAACCCTCGTGTAACTTTCTCTTATGTTAGGACAAACGGGTTGATCAGTAAAACACACTTGCACAAAGACAAATAGTTAATTGTTAATTATTAATAAATTAATAAAACGCATAGACATGCCAGAGCTTCAAAAGCCCATGAATTTTCTAAAAGAAAACTCTGCTCCAGCAATCCCCCCTTTGGTGATTTTATCACCAAATAAACCCCCCAAAAAAAATTAGTGAAAATTTAGTCCCATTTTAGGAAAATCAGAAATGTCTTTTCCCCTTACACAACATTAAACACTAGTCACTCTTTCATCATCTCTCTTTGTCTCTAAATAAACACTCTCCCTCAATTCTTCTAGTTCAATTTCTTGAGGTTCTCTTTTCAACTTCTTATTTTTCTTTTCCTTATTCAATTTCTTTCTCCCTCCCCTGTTTTTACAACACACACACACCAATCTTATTATTAACAAAGCAACAATTATACAAGACAAAGGAAACAATATTCTACCTATAACAGTACTACCTATTTTTGCAATAAAATCCTTAACAGCTATCATTTTATTAGCTATTTTAGTCCACAAACTCCCAGCTTCAAGTGGTACTAATTCTTCATGTAAATCAGTAATATTTTTGATATAGACCTTCAGGTCTTTACTTTCGTCAGGAATGTAAGTGCAACAATGTTGAACTTTCAAAATTCCACAAACTCCACCCTCCTTGGCCAATAGAATATCAAGGGCAAGTCGATTTTGCATAGACATGGCACGTACGGCACTTAATTCCGTATTTACCAAAAGAAACCCTCCTGCGGTATTTGTCGATAAGCGATCAACCACTGTGGACAGTTTCCGAATTCCATAAGCATTTAAAGAAATTCCCACTGCTGGAATCAAAACCCCAAAAATATCACCCACAATTTCAGACCAAGTTTCTCTCTTAAAACGTGTTAATAAGTTAATATCTTCTACATCTCTTATTTTATCTGTATGAAAAATCTTAGGAAAAACCAGGCCCACATAACACGTGCCATACCAATGATCAGGCAACTTGTAATAAGCCTTGTTCCCACAAACATAGTACACTCCTGGAAAAATCGTATCTTCTCCACCTCTGAAACCCCAACCTGTCGCAATGAAGTATGTATCATGGCACTCACTAGTTCCCACAAAATATGTATCATATTGGGATCTCCTTCTGGTAATGCAAAGTTTACCCTTCTGCGGTGCATCTAGAGCTAAAGTTGGACTAGCCCCATTCTTCAATTCTTTTCCCATCTCAATGTCCCAAATTGTCTCACTCACTTCATATTTTTCCCCTTTCTCATGCATGTTCATTCTCCTTTCTTCTACCATATCCAGGAAAGCTCTCTCCTCTTTTTTCAAACTGCAAGTTAAATTATTCTTAAAAATGTAATCTAATGTTAATCCTTTTTCTTCAATAAAAATCTCACCAAAAGTGTTAGCTTCTTTAGCTGGATTCAGCTCTTTGTTCATTGGCAAGTGCCCAAAAATACTATCTCTGTTAGACATCTCATAATCTACTTTCCCTAACAAATAAAAAACACTACTTAAAATACTACAAGAAATACCATATGTAGCTGGTAAATGGTGATAAGTAACACCCTCTGAAACAGATGCAGGTAATTGCATACAGACGTAGCAATCCCTTACTTCCATTGTCTTCACATATTCATATAACAGTTTAGAAAAAACATTACTAGAAAAATTATTAATTGACCTATCTTTGTGTATGTAATTACTACTTCTAATTGGAACTACTTTTTGTGAATTCTTCTCTATATTTGTCACATTTTCTATATTCATTCCAAACTCTACTCTAAAAGTAACTAATAAGATTAAAACACCCCATAGAAGCATTAATAATCCAGTACAACAGCAGCACATTCTGCACCACCTCTTAAAGAAGGCACATCTATTACTATTATCCTCTATGTTAGCCATTTTAGTTTAGCCTCTACTACTCCACTACTGTTTGAACTTCTTCAATTCTTCAGCAACTCTTCAGCTTTCAGTTTATCCAAATGATTTTTCCGTTCACTTGATCCAAGTGAATCCTTCTTTCACTCAGTTTGGATATTTGTCATTCTTCACTTCAATTTCTTCAACATCAAATTGTATCAGATCTCCAACGTCGGAATCCTCAGTACTCGACTCTTCTCCAATGTCAGTCAAGAGTACTTTCAGAATTTCACCAGTATCTTCCTCAACCACTTTTCTCAAGACCACTTCCGGATTATCTCGAGTCACTGTTTCTTCTTTTCCTTCTTCAGACAGTGTCACATAAGACCATTCCGGTGATCTGTACTTTTGGTTGGGTCTTTTAACTCTTCTTATTTCTACTGGTTCTTTTGATTTCTTTGATTCTTCTTCTTCAGCCTTTGAAGTTTGACTTGATATTTCATTTACTTGTTCAGCTTTCGATGAATTTGCTCTTATTACTCTGTATCTCACTCTTTTAACTCGGTTGTTAGGCCAACGATCTCCTTTCACAACCTTTTTCGGCCTTAATTCTTTAACACTCTTTTCTCCAATCGAAGTTCTCTTTCTCAGAACTCGACCCTCTGTTTGTTCATCCTCATCATCTGTTTCAAGTGCCTCTTGTTTCCGTTTCCCAGTAGCTTTTCTCTTCTCCACAGATTTTTTCACCACTGTTTGAGACTTCCCTACTTCTGTCCCTCCTCGGGTCTCCAACACGCAATCTTCTTGCTGTCTACTTGTCCCTTCACCTAGCTCCTCATCAATGTTCCCTACACCTCCTCGGGGGTCTTCCGCAATCTGTCCCTCTCTATCTTCTTCTGACCCTGTTTCTTCAAGAATAATCTCAAGTGGTTCTTCAATCTCCTCCTCTTCTGATTCAGGAGTAATCTCTGTGTGATTTCTTTTTTCTTTTCTTTTCCCTCCACTGCTACTTGAAACTTCAGGCTCTTTAACAGAATCTGATCTTTTCTCTGATACTCGCAGTGATTCTCTTGAAGCTCTCTGTGCTTCTTTTCTCACTGATTCCGTATCATCAGTATCTTCATCATCGCTGGAATCTGACTCTTCAAAATACTCTTTACCAGTTCCTTCTTTTGGGTTTGGAACTCTCAGAGTATGACTTGCATGTACCCAGTGCTTCACTCCAGCACACTTTACTGCAGTCGTTGTAGTCAGAATAACTTGTCTTGGCCTTCCCCACCTTGGAATCAAGCAATTTCTTCTCCTGTGAACTTTTATCCTCACCCAATCTCCTGGACTCAGATCATGGGCTTGCTTCTTCTCAAGTGTGGTAGCTTCTTCTCCAACCTGGTGAAACACAGAATGAACTGCGTCAGCCAGGCCTTTACAGTAATCCAAAATCATGTCATCAGTTATTGACACCAATTTATTCACAGGCACGAATGCATGGCGCATAGCACGTCCCATGATTATTTCATGCGGGCTCAAACCAGTAGTTCTATCTGGAGTAGATCTCATTGTCATCAGAACTAGAGGCAAAACATCTGGCCATTTCATGCCAGTGGCTAAACACATCTTTCCAATTCTATTCTTGATTGTGCCATTAATCTGCTCAACCACACCAGAAGCCTCTGGTCGGTATGCACAATGTAGCTTCTGCTGTATTTTCAATGCTTCACAAATTAAACCTATGAGTTCATTTTGAAAGTGTCTACCTCTGTCAGACTCAACTGTAACTGGAAACCCGTACCTAGGAATCAACTCCCTCAACAGTAATTTTGCCACTGTTAATCCATCATTTCTTCTAGTCGGGTAAGCTTCCACCCACCTTGAAAACAAACAGACTACCACTAGAACATACCTCAGTCTGTTCACTTGGGGCATTTCAATGAAATCAATCTGCATTCTTGTAAAAGGACCTCCTTCTCTGCCAATTGTTCCCAGACTCACCACTGTCTTTTTCCCAGTGTTAAATTGCTGACAAATTAAACACCTTTGACAGATGCTCTCTGCAATTGTCCTGAACTTTGCATTGTACCAGGTCTGCTTGAACGACCTTACCATCGCGTCCCTCCCCAGATGTCCCTGGCCATGATACATCCTCGCCATTGACGACAAGATAGAATTAGGCATCACTGGTCTGCCATCTCTGTAGACCCATACATGGTCTGTTTCTCTTGGAGCACATCCTGCTTTAACCCAATCTTGTTTCTCTTCTTCTCCTGCCTCATCTTGTAACTGCTTTACCTCATCCCACGTTTCTAGGACATTAGTAAACATCACAGAAAGAAAAGACATTTCCTCTATTCTGTCCCGATTAATTGACTGATTTGTCTTAGCACAATACTGCGCAACATCATTGGCGTACCTGTTACCAACAGTAATAAAATCATCCCCTGGACCATGGGCAGCACATTTTACAACTGCTAACTCCTTAGGCAGCTGTATCGCCTCAAGCAATTTTCCAATCAATTCAGCATTCTTTATCGGGGTTCCACCCGATGTCAAGAAACCTCTTTGCAGCCACAACTGGCCAAAGTCATGCACCACTCCAAATCCATACTGACTATCAGTCAACACGGTTGTTCTCAAATCTTTCCCAATCTCACAAGCTTTTGTCAATGCAACTAATTCAGCAACTTGCGCAGATTTCACTCCTTTCAATGGTGATGCTTCCATGACCTCTGAAACTTTGCACACTGCATATGCTGCACATAGCACACCATCATCATTCCTCAGGCATGATCCATCCACAAACAACACATGGTCATTCTCAGGTAAGGGAATATCCCTTATGTCTGGTCTCGGTTTTGTACAGTACTCAAGCACATCCAAACAATCATGATCATCTTCCATCTTTATACCCACATTTTCAATATCCGGCAAGAGTGTTGCTGGATTCACATTCACACATCTCTCAAGAGTCACATTTGAAGCTCCCAGAATCACTTTTTTGTACTTAGTCAGCCGACTATGTGACATATGCTGAGTTCTGCTTCTTGTCAAAAGAATTGCCACATTGTGAGGTACGAATACCCTTACAGGATATCCCATTATTATCCCCTCACTCTGTTCCAGGCTTCTGCATGTTGCAGCCACAGATTTTAGACAACCTGGTAAACCCACAGCTACAGGGTCAAGTGTCGATGAGAAGTATGCAATAGGCCTTCTCAATTGTCCATGTTTCTGGATTAACACTGAAAGTGCACATCCATTTCTCTCACTGCAGTACAATTCGAATTCTTTCTCATAGTCAGGCATACCCAAAGCTGGAGCCTCACACATTTTACTTTTGAGCTCTTCAAATGCTGCCAATTGTTCTGCATCCAGATCTAATGGATCTTTCATTTCACTTTTCGTCAGTTTAATCAATGGCTTTGCTATCAGGGAAAAATTAATTATCCACTGACGACAATATCCCACCATACCCAGGAACATTCTCACTTCTCTCTGGGTTTTTGGAGCTTTCATTTCTCTGATTATTCTGATCCTGTCAGTAGTCACTTTTCTCAGACCTTTTTCAATATTGTGTCCAAGATAATGAACCTCTTTCTTGCAAAATTGCAATTTGGCTGGAGATACCTTTAACCCTCCATCTGCCAGATGATTCAATAAAGCTATGGTATCTACTTCACAAGCTTCACGTGTCTTTGATGCCACCAGTAGGTCATCAATATACTGCACTAACACTGAGTTTTCGGGCATAATCAAACTCTCCAACGATTTTTTCAATAACTGATTGAATATCGAAGGACTTTCTGTATACCCCTGTGGGATTCGACACCATGCTAAGATACGCTGGCCAAACCTAAATGCAAAAATCGGCTGGCTGTCATGATGTAATGGAATTGAAAAGACCGCATGACACAAATCAATCACTGTATACCACTCAGCATCATGTGGAATTTGATACAGAATCACTGATGGATTTGGCACAATGGGACAACATGCCACCACAATTTGATTAACTTTTCTCAGATCTTGCACAATCCTAAATTTGCCATTGGGCTTTTTCAGTCCCATTATCGGTGAATTACACGGACTACTCAGTAGTTCTCTCAAAACTCCTTGCTGAATCATTTTCTCAATTATAGGAGTTATCCCTTCAATTATTTCTGGTGTCATTTTGTACTGAGGAATGTTAGGATATGTAATTCCCTCTTTCACTGCAATTTTCACTGGATCTACATTATTCATCAATCCCACATCCTCTCCTGTAAAATCCCAAACTGCTCTTTTCACTGTGTCTCTCAGCTCTTGAGGCAAATCCTCCGGATTAAACACAGCAAATGCACCAATTAACTCACTTTCTCTATTTTCTAGAGTCATTCGGTACAAAACATCATCATCTGGTGTCTCAAAAGCTATTCCATCTGGTGTACAAAAAATTGTGCAGTTCATTTTACACAATAAGTCCCTACCTAACAGGTTCACTGGACTCGTATCACAGACAATAAATCTGTGCATGTCTGAAAATTTCCCTATCTGTACTCTTACTGGTTCAGTAAGACGTGTTCTGATTTGTGTATTGGCTACACCAACTACTTGGATTGCTTCATCCGAGAGAGGAAGATTTCTAACATCTGTTGACCTGACAGTTGATCTTGTCGCACCTGTGTCTACCAAAAAAGTAACACTCTCCTCATTTATTTTCCCATCCACAAATGGTCCTGCCTGGTCTATTTCTAGAGTTGCACCAAGTATGCACTCTTCTTCCTCTCTTCTGCACCGTCAATAATCACCCTCAGACTCACTCCCTTCACTCTTTAACAAGTACTGCTGTACTTTGTTAGAACGTCTTGGTTTGTTTACCTGCTCATCATTGAAGAATCCCGAGTCCTGATTGTACTTTTGTACCCCTCTATTCTGCGGCAAGGGCGGTTTTGGCTCCTGACTCTGTTGTCTCACAACTTTCTGTTGTTGCTGTTGATTATTCCCTTCATTCTGGTTCTGCACCTGTTGATTTAAGGATTTACCCTCATTATTCACTAATGGTGGATTAGGACATTCAGATCTCCAATGTCCCAGCTGGCCACAGTTGTGACAAGGGAACTTCTTTTTGGCTTCCTCAAGACTTCCTTTCCCCTTTCCTGCATATCTGGGTCTATTTCCTGCATTATTTCCTGGATTATTCGCCTGTTCTACTAACTGTGCTTCCTGTCTTTCTGCAACTTTTACCTGTGCCCACATTGCTTTCTCTTTCAGCTTTCTTTGTTTTGCTTCAATTTCATCACTGAAGTATTTTGCATGTCTCAGGATCTCATCTACTTTTTTACTCTGCCAATCCACTGTGTGCTCACGAATTCTCTCACCAATTTCAGGTCTTAAACCATATACAAATCTGTATACAAAATGACTCAAATCCTTGTCACCCAGGTGTTCATCTCCACTGAATTGTTTAAAAGCCAGTATCAGCCTTTCGTAAAAAGCATGAACTGATTCTTTTGCTTCCTGTTGTGTTCGATCTATCTTAACCCAGTCTGTCTCTTTTGGAGGAACTTTACTCTTCAGGTATACCATCACCTGATCATACTTCCTCATCACTTCTGGATCTGGTGCCCCTGTTCTTGGATCTCTTGGATATTCCTCAGTAGGCCAACTCACAACTATTTTACACTCAGTCCACAAGTCTGCTGGAACAATTATATCAAACAGACTATTCAGGTCAACCCACAGCACTTTTGACAATTTCACAAACCTATCTACCTGCCTATACCACTCGACGGGCTTTTCTCTCAATCGAGGGAAATCATTCGTAAATGATAAAATATCCTGTCTGGTCCATGGAACATGTACATATCCTCCTCCAGGTATTTCTCTCATGGGATAATTCTCCACTGGTTTCTCCTTTTCTCTCACTGGAAATGCCGAATAAGTTGTTCTATCTTCAGATTCCTCTCTTTTCTTATACCACCTATCCTTCCACTTTTCTACATCACCCCATCTTCGCAATAATGCCACCATTTCTTTAATCTGTCCTGTTCTACCAGAAGTATTCAAATGTTCAATGTCTTTCTCTGTGAAATCCATCCTGTAAGTTTTCTGCAAAACCTTTACTTTATCAATGTCAACTCCTTCCTCATTTGCTATTGCTCTTAGTCTATCATGAGTATTTCTTGCTCTCCATGTTATGCTCTTGCACATAAACATTAATTCACCATCATGATGACTCTTCAGAATTTCTGTTGGAACTGTTCCTGTCACAAGCTCTTCTAATTCTATACGTAACTTAACCACATCAATAACTTGTGAATCCTTATCCTTTTTCTGAAGAACCTTCATCCAATCATTCAAATCATCAACTGTTATTTCAGCAGTTTTTCTCACTGGAACCACTTTTTTCTGCGGTTCTAAAATTGGCATCCCTGAACAACTCGGTTCACTAACATCCAATAGTTCACTACATGTGTCATGTCTTGTTTGTCTCAGGTCACTTCTTTCTGTTCTTTTATCTGAATCTCCTGAAGGACCAACTGAATTTGTCAGATTATTCCCAACATATGGAATCACTAGTCCATTCTCACCTGTTCTCTGTTTGTCAAACACAGGCATAACTGGACCTATTGTTACAGGCACCGTAACAGCTTCCAGATTCTTCGTTAACTCCCTAATTTTCTCAGTCAGTTCTGTTGTCGTTTTTGCTAATTTTCTAGCATTTTCCTCACTACTTCGATTTTCTCTTTCCCTGAAAGAACTACTACTTCTTGATTCAGGTGTCATTTTTTCTTTCTCAACTGTATCTCTTATCGGAGAAACAACTGGTGTACTCTCATCTGGTTCTGGTCTATATGGAGGTGGTCTCTTGTAAATCATGTCATTTAAGACCTCATCCTCATACTTTCCATATCTTCTCATATCTGACTCAGGAACCCTTTCTACAGAAGGAGCAGAAACTTCAACTGTTCTCATTGGATATAATCCCTCTGTCATACTAGCATCTCGCCATCTTTTCATCCGATCATGATGTGTTTCACGATCATGTCTCCTCCCAAACATGTATCTGTAATACCCTCCAGATCTCTGCTTTTCTCGGT
Source organism: Triturus cristatus (assembly GCF_964204655.1). Lineage (NCBI taxonomy): Eukaryota > Metazoa > Chordata > Amphibia > Caudata > Salamandridae > Triturus > Triturus cristatus. The sequence continues at coordinate 639,992,902 of NC_140595.1, forward strand.
CATGAACTTCCTCTTCCCATTCCACTAAAGCCTCGAACTGTGTAGGTCTTGGCTTCGGGTCTAAGCATAACATCTTTTCCCGTAAATTTCTCAACACGGCCAAATTAAATGAACCATGTTCTGGAAATGCTAAAACACCATCTTCTTTAGTATACCTAACCCAATTTTGCAACCATATACAGGTATGTAATCCATATTTCGCAGCCATGAAGGATGCAGGTGTTTTCGCTGGAGGTAGCAATTCACCCTCTCTTGTTTTAACCTCTTTATCCTTGCTAAACTACTTCTTAACTTTTCCAAAGAAGGTCTTCTTCTTTTTCTCTTCTTGGTAATACATTTTAGCGCTTACTAAAACCCTCTACTATACAATACGAGTTTTCAACCAATAGCAGCGCGACTCACACTAACGCACCAATCCTGGAGCGTCTACGTCACTAAACAGCTCTTCCAATCCCTGCGCGACTCACACTAACGCACCAATCCTAGCGCGAACCTTTTCTGATCCACTATCCAATCAGAGCGCGGACCTTCTGACGTCAACAGTCGCTGCAGTCTCTGTCTCCTGTCTCTGTCACTCGTCTACCCAAAAAACTCTCAGTAGACTTCGTGTCAAGATTTCTACAAAATCTATTAGTTACAACATAAAAACATCTCCATTGTCTGCTTCGCTAACCACAGGATAGTAAAATGAGAGTCTATTTCTCAAGAATCAACAAACTTACATACATCTCATAACTGTTTCCTCTAGAACGTATCCAAAGAGTCTTACAATTAATAAATGTATATGCATTCACGCACATTCATACAAGAAAAATATAGTACATGCACACAGAATCCTGCTTCCCGAGAACAGCGCACAATCTGTCCCACTACAGAATTATAACTCACAACAACTAAGCAGCTTACCTCTGCCCAGTTCCTCAAACAAGCTTAGAGAATACCTATTACTCCTCCCGCAATAAGCTTTAACGGCAATCCTTACGGATCCCTGGGACTTAAGACCAGAGTTTCACAGATAACCTTCACTACGATACACACTCCTTATATACCAGAAATATATCTAATAGTAACATACGACGATGTCACTGATTCCGAACCCAGACAATGTGAACACGCAACTTCAATTGTCACACGTAATTCCTTACAATCCCGTCTTTCCCGAGAGCAGCATATACTTCCCTCTGCCCTACTACGGAACTGCTACAACAGCTTCCAAATTCCAGAAGCACTACATTTAACTCAACATGACGACTCCAACATATAGTATTAGTACATATACCAATATCATCAAAAATAAATCAATAATCAATAAGCTAATATACAAGCAATCTTATCTTATCAGATCAAGACAACCATCTATAACCATCCTCTGCTACCAGAGAAATTGATAGAGATCAGGGTACCTAAAATAAACCCACTTCCACGGATAGAGTAATTTCACAGTTACACGCACATACATTCATCATACGCTAGGACCCATTTCACTAACATACGCTCAAATACTCTACCAGCATAAGACCTGTGGGAAGAAAACCCTGCATCTATATCTAGGACGATAGGACCTGATTATAGTGGTTATCCTTAATCATACTCTATACAATCTATACAACAATGATCAAAATGTACACAATAATTGACAAGAAAGAATATTCAACACCATGTTTAAAAGTTATATTGCTTTATCTAAAATTAGTCAAAGTAAATCAGAATAAATCATTTCTCATAGTTACCTATTCTAACTAAGTGTCAGAACGGGTCAGGACCAGTCTCTCGGCAAAGTCTCTCAGGACAAAGTCCTCAGCATCGATCCTCAGCAACGCAAGTTCACGCGGCAAAGGTAAAATGGCAAGTGGCAAAAACCCTCCCTAAGCTAACAATTCTTATAATGAAAAATACAATGGAAACACACATAAAGTTGGCGAAATAAACTGTATCACTGAGCAGAGCGAGAAGGAAGGGATGTAACATTGCTACATCTGAAAATCTTCGCTCAGGAAAAGTCACAAGACGTGAACTACGGAACAGGAACCAAGAAACTATCAAAGTATCCAACTTGTACAACTTCCCTCGGCAGCCAGGCCACAGTTCATTGTCTGTTTCTGAAGCTCCTTTGTTTGCCAAGGACGTTCCATTTCTTTTGGAGATCCTCCAAACTGCTGATGTCCTCATGGAAAAATACAATAAGGACCACGGTCAGTTGTCTTCGACCTTTTTCCAGCAGGGGTCTCTCTTGCCACATCACAGAATATGCCACAGCCAGGCTTCGAAATACTGTCAGCTCGGCTAAGGCCTTCATAGGCCACAATAGACCATTCTTAATTAAAGAGACAAAATAAACGTTACTACAGCATAATGATTAAACAGTGTTAACCCCACTAATACCCTTATGTGTATGTATTTATCTAGCTTTGCGACATGAAAAGCATTAATTCAGACAGCGTTTTTGTGCTTAAAATAAATAGCACACAGCAACGTTTAAACATGAAAACTTGCACGTTATTATTAGGACAGAAACAGCACAAATAAGCTAAACCCTCGTGTAACTTTCTCTTATGTTAGGACAAACGGGTTGATCAGTAAAACACACTTGCACAAAGACAAATAGTTAATTGTTAATTATTAATAAATTAATAAAACGCATAGACATGCCAGAGCTTCAAAAGCCCATGAATTTTCTAAAAGAAAACTCTGCTCCAGCAGAAGCACCCAACTACTACCCAATCAAAACATGTACTCCTGGCTCCCAACAAGTGGCTAGAGCCAAAGTCCTTCTCCCGGTTTAAAAAAGAGCTCTTTAAACGCATCAATAATGTCATCTCCAACCTTCGCCTTGAACAACCAAAATGGGATATTATCTTGACAGGCGATTTCAATGCCAATCTTCTGCATTGCCCGGAAGAAGAGGATCACATCATTATAGCAAATGAGCAGTGGGGCGTAGAACCCAAGGAGATTCCACTTGTAAAGAAGACGGATATAGCTGGCAGGCACTTGATGTGGGACCTTGAGCATATCGGGTTAAGGGTGTTAAATGGAAGATACATGTAAGATAAACCACCTTCTACAACCTACATAGGTCACGGAACAAGTTCAATTTTGGACTACACCATAGTCACACTACCCTTGCTAAGATTGATAAAAAAAATCAAATAATCAGTTCATTAGATAGTGACCATTCAATGCAGCATATTGAAATAAAACTGACTCCTTCTAGGTACCAACAAGTACAAACAATGGTAGGCGAAGTATCTACAATCAATCTGACGCGATTGAGGTGGACAAGTACCACTCTGCCACAAATAGCGCTGGATGCCAAGAAGGAACTCCAATCCCTAGTCTTAGATAAAGATCTGTGTTCTGAAACTTGGACTGATTACCTAAATAAGTTACCTAGGACAAGTATCAATACTAAAAAGAAGGCTAACTCAACACACAGTGCTGCCTTTTCAAAAGCCACACTTACTTTGAGAAGACGCTTGCGGAAATCCACAAGACGAGCACAAGGCCAAAAGGCAAATTCCAGTTCTTGGCAGGAAGTTCGAAGAATAAGGAAACTCTATAAGAAGCTAATCTGGACGGAGAAAAAACATCAAGCCAATGTGTTTTGGACTAAACTTTTGTATAACATGAAAAAATCTGATACCAGGGCCTTTTGGTTGCAAGTCAACTCTCTGAGTAGATCAGCACAAGTTATAAGTATGACCAGCATAACCGAAAGTGCATGGGTCCAACACATAGCCGAGACCTTTTCAATAAGATCAATCTTGCAGCTGCCAGCAGTAACCTCAAGCATAGTGGCCTTGAAAGACATGCCTTGTGACTGGCCAAACGAGTACAAAATCCAACAGGAAAGTCTAGACCAATCATCGCGGATAAGCGAAGAACTTCAAATATCACAAATAATCAGAAGAAGTAGGCAAGACAGCGCGCCAGGACCGAATGGCATCCCGCAGGCAATTTACAAGGAGGACCCACAATACTGGGCTGGTAAACTTAACCACCTGTTCCGATCTATAAACAACACATGTCAGCTCCCAGAAAGTTGAAGGGGAGCAATTATTAATCCAATTTACAAAGGTGGAGATCGCAAAAACCCGGCCAATTACCGGTTGATAGCTCTCATTGATGCAGAAGCTAAATACTATGCATCCCTAGTATTAGCGGATCTTGCAAAATGGTCTGAAACCAATAAAAAAATCCCGATAAACCAGACAGGGTTTCGCCGCAGAACTGGCACGATGGCAAACATAATGGCCTTGAGCCTAATTGCGGAAGAAAGTTTACAAAATCACCAAGCACTTTATGCCTGTTTTGTAGACTTCAAGGCGGCCTTTGACCGTGTTAGCAGGCACTTACTCTGGTATAAACTGAAGCAGCAGGGCCTGCCAGACTCAATCTTAATTCCAATCATTGACCTGCACACTAACACCTGGATGCAGGTAAAGATTGACAACGGCCAGCGGCTAACTCGAAAGATCAGCACCCTTGATGGTTTAAAACAAGGCTGCGTGCTGGCACCCCATCTCTTCAACTTATTTATGGCTGATTTAACATTAAACTTGGATCAGATCAACGCTCATCCACCACGGCTAGGTCACCTGCGTGTTACACATCTATCCTATGCCGATGATGTGGTTTTACTCAGCCAGACAAAAATTGGTTTACAACGTCTATTGCAAGAACTGACCAGATACACAAAATCTAATTTATTAGAAATAAACAGTAAGAAGACAAAGATCATGGTTATAACTCGCAGTCATAAAGCGTCACCAGCATTCGCAATAGATAAGAGCAAATTGGAAGTGGTGGAAAGTTATAAGTATCTGGGGGTACAACTAGACAAGCGCCTAAATTTCGTAACGCATTTGAATGCCATCGAAAAGAAGGGGACTGCCTTGTTACACGCTTTCAGCAATTTAGCAACTAAACTCAAAGGCCCTATGTTCAATCCGCTCTTAAACGTAATGAAAGCAAAGTGATTGCCAACAATATCTTACGGGAGCGTATTACATCACGGGATGAGTGCACAGCTTATAGAAAAAATGCAAACAAAAATCTACAAGCGTGTATTTGGTTTGCCAATTAATGCATCACCCGCACAAGTGCGGCTTGAATTTGGCCTGCAAACACAAGTTCTGCTAAAACAATACGAGACTGTCAAATTTTGGTACGATGTCTGGATGAACCAGGACCCAGAGATTTATCGTGCCATGTGGGAAGCAATTCACAATAGTCCTAATTCCCAGTATGCCAAATTTTTTAAACCTCTTTAGAAACAACAGAATTGGCCCCACTTTGGGAAACCAGGCTTTCGGTATCATTGTTTAAACAAATAGCAAAGAAGGCGGCCAGCAGGCATTCGTTACTTAAGGATAAGTCATCCCTGAGTCATCGTGAACATGCCTGGATGACAATACAATCATATAAAAAGCTGGTTCCAGCAGCATAGTTACAACTTGCCTTTTCAGCATATAACAAATCTAGATATCTTACATTGAGACTGGGTAACTTACCAACAAATTTTGATCAACCAAAATGGCGGATGCAAGAAAATAAAGGGTGCGAACTGTGTGGAGCAAGAAAACAGGACTTAATTCATCTGATCTGCATCTGTCCTGCCATGAATTTGGAACGTCGGAGAAGACTAAAGGTGAAGTTCAATGAAATTGGAGTACGTACTTGTCGGTCCGCTATTATACAAATACTGTGTTCTGTGGGCCCCCAACTAATTTGCAGAGTAGTCCAATTCATAACTAATTTTGAGAAAAAGAGAGGAACCTTGGTAAAGTCCTAATCACCATCATGAACTTGTACATTAAACATGAATGCACTTCCTGTCCCAGACACAGCAATTTTTTAAAGCACGAGACTAATTTTTATATACATTTTATGACTCATTACCTGTTTATTTGCTGTTTAATGTTCATCTTCTGTCTTTTAAACTCAGGTATTTTAAATATTTGTAATGGTTTTTATTAACTGTACAATAAAGCTTATTATTATTATTCTCCCGGTTATGATTGTCAAATCACTGCACTGTCAAGCCAGACCATAAAAAACAGGCTTCAGCAACAGTGACTTATGAGCTGAAGCCAGCTTCCAATAAACCAGAGATCAGTGAAAACAGTGAAGGAACAACTATGAAGCAGATATAAGACCATAGCATCAAATGAAGATATCCAATGGGAGAAGAATACCATCAAGAACCCTGGGGGAAGAGAAAAAACTAGAAGAAGAAGCTAGACCACTATGAGCCCAATGAGTGAAGGGGAAGTATTCCCTGCAGGGAAGAAAATACCCACAGAGGAGGCAATTCAACTGTGCCTTTGGAAATAGTCACCCTTACAGTAGTTCTGCACTTGACAGAATTAACAGCACTAATGGGCTCTTGGTATATTTTCAATAATGAAGTGTTGATTGTGTCAAACTCCTTCTAGCTACTGAGGCTCCAGGGAAAGGATCTGGATGCTCCAGTTTGTATTTACAAGTGGGATCAGAGAAGACCCAAACTGAGTGTGTGTTTGAGATCATTGACAGGTGTGCATGCGATCTCTAGATATCTCACTGTTTCCTTCATATGTTAATATCACCGTTTTCCCCTGAATTCAAAGTCAGAATTATGTAAAGAGACAATGCCGAGTGAAAATGTAATTACGCTGGAGTAATCGGAGTAATTTCGGTAATTCCATGTCAATCTTTGATGCAGATTTACCAATAATAACACGATTATGCCCACTCGCGTAATTAAGAGTGATCTGGAGGAATAAATCCTAATGCAAGAGTACATTTAGAGAGCGCGAGTGGACGCTCCTGCTGCGGTATTCCATCTTTCAGACCATAAAATGCATCCTTGCACACATTTTCAACATAAGGGTGCATTTCGCACTAAGAAACTAGAGCTAAATGCCGGGATTAATTAGGGGAAAATCCTTCCCCAAGAGTACATTTAGCGATTGCTAGCAGCTGCTCGTGCTGCTAATCATATTCTGTTGCATTTCGTGCTATTGTGTAGCTCAAAATGCATCCTCACATCCATTTTCCTCACGCTAAATGCTGAATTAATCTTCTTGCATAATTCCGTGTAATCTTACTGAATTTTTAGGTAATACTGCGTGATTTCGCTACATGGAATTATGCGAGTTACGCGCACACCTGATAAGAGACTCCAAACACTCGAACACAGCAAAAGATGACCAATCAATAGAAAAAGTCCCATAGATCTCCATTAGTTAGGCCTTCAGTTACATGCTTACAGTGGGACAGGCGTATGAAGCGCAGCTCAGAATCAATCCATCTGTAGTCATAAATCTGTTCCTTTGTTCTGAATTTAAACTGCACTTTCAGTAGAATAGTTCAAACAGAAACATTTCGCATTTTATTTAACCACATGTTTAATGTACTTGTAAGATGTCCTTAGTTTAGTAGGAGGCAGCATTTCCCGTTGATCAAAAGCTGCATTTCAGACAGGATGAGATAGGGTTAGTGCTTAATTTGAGCAAGTGGTTGCAGGTGCCCCCCCGCACATGTTAGCACTCATTATTGGGACCGGCACTTATTTCTCCTCAACAGACTTTGTTGCAGAGCAAGGGATAGAAAATCACAAAAGGACGAAAGGAGGAGGGAGGAAAAAACAAAAAACAGTGACAAAGAGAAAAGAAGGGGGTGAAAAAAGAACCCACAAGAGTGAGAGAAAGAGACATGAAGTGTAGAGTGGTGGAAGAAAGAGGCATGAGGTGGAATCCAGACTACACAGCCTTGATATTTGGCAATCCCAACATAATTCAGCCCATCTGTGAGTCTCACAGAAAAACTTTGAGCACCGGTACTTATTTTACAAATTAAGGGTTGCTGGCACTGCTCTTTTATGGGAAAATAGCTGAGCCAGAGTCTGACACTTAGCGAGAGCCAGGATATGGACATGGTTGCCTCACCCCCTATAACGATTAGAAGTATATGTCCTAGCCAGTTTGGCTCTCGAGCAGCTTAGTGCATAGGAGTAACTGCAAAGAAGTGAGTTTCTGACTTTCTTTGTGAATCAGGCCCACGGTGCATGAATGAGAAGGTAAGGTAATGTAACCCTGCCAGTTTGAAGCCCACACTTTGAGTAGCACCCATCCAAGGCTTGTAGTCCAATGAAGACAAGCATTGGCATAACCAATAGGTCTCGCCTTTGGGACCTTATAAGTGTTTAGCCATGCAACAGTTAATGTTGTTGCAGTAAGGATATTGTGCTGCATAACTAAATACTTATAAGGTCCCATAGGTGAGACCTATAGGCTATGCCAATGCTTGATGCTGTGGTGGCCCGAGTGATGCTGTGGTGGTGCTTGCGTTCATACAAACGTACTTCTTTTACCACGGAGTTCCGTGGGGCGGTAAGGCGGGCGGGGGAGGGGCAGGGTGGGGGGTTCTAAAAACCGGAATATGTATAATTGCAGGTACGTAAACAATTAAATAAATAAAACGAATTTCGTAGCGCGCGCTGCATCGTTTTCTTTATTTAATTGTTTACTTACCTGCAATTATCCGGTTTTTAGAAACCCCCCACCCTGCCCCTCCCCCGCCCGCCTAACCGCCCCACGGAACTCCCTCCACGGGCCGCGGCTGCACAATAGGCACAGAACATCTCATCGCTCAATTAAGCTGCATTAGGTAAATTAGACTTCTGTGAGATAGAGGTGGTTCCTTGGCAACACTGATTAAATATATGATGCCGAAAGAAGAGCGTTAACTTCAGCAATAAATTAGCTCTAAGTACAGCGTGGAGGTAAAAGTTTGTAATGTTGGGCTAGCCGACAGTCACAGAAGTATAAAACATCCTTCTGCTGCCCCTGCCCTCATCTCTTCCTTTCATGATTTGAACTCTGCCCTGTGCACTGCGAACAGAAAATTATACCTACTGCCTGAGATAAGCATTACGTTATTTTGAAGAGGACACAGACTACGGACATAGGAGAAGGAGGACAGGTGATTAAACAACGATAGGGGAGGAGGGGGGGGGCAAATAAACGGCATGGGATGAGTCTGGGTAGATAAAAGATGGCAGAAGAGGAGGGGTCAGGGGTGAAGAAGAGAGAGAAAAGTAAACAAGTGCTGTGCAGACACTAGCTAAACAAGCATTGGCACGTCTGTAGAGCTGTCGGCGGGTGTCCAAACAGTGTGGTGGATTAATGCAATGCCTGAGATCTGATACGGTGCGCCTGTGGTGGCAAAACATAACATGCCTTGTGATTAATATTCATAAAAATAATCACTATATAAATGAAATGGCACCATAATTACAATTGGAGGGGTATAGTAACCAAAGAGTTGATGAAAAAATACACTCAGGGAACCATGCCTTCACGCAAGTGAGATCGCTTGACAAAAGACAGAAAGTGGATAATGCAGAATAAAGAATGAGTTAAAACGCTTAATGGTATGCATGAATTAAGCAGTGCACACATGACAACCTGAAAAGGCAACTAGTGGTTCGCCGCCTACCAATACATTGGGGCACCAAAATGAAGATATGCCTAAGCCAAATGAGCATAGCACCGCCCCAGGATTTCGGCCTTACCCTTGGTTTCAGGATCGGTGTCCGGGAGGAATTCTAAGACACAGAATGCAAAAAGGGTGTGGAATACCGAACATGCATTGTAAAAAGAAGTGATGGAAATAAGACACTCTTTTTAAACAGAACAGTGAAATTAACCAACAAGCCTCGTCATGATGGAATGTAGAGAGTAACCCATAAGTTAAATATACATATGACACCCGATACATAAATAATGTAAACTCACCCTCACTAGTCATATGTACGTCCAAATAAGTGTTCACAGAAGTGAGAGTACAATGAAAAAGGAATCTATATAGCACGCAATTACAACTATTCAAGTGCTGCTATAATGTGAAGAGAACATGGTATTGGAAAGTGGAAACAACACGCGGCCCCCGTCTTTAAAAAATGTAAAGTGCTACTATTAACAGTAGCTTGAAGTGCAAGTCGAAATGTGGTCAGACAGACCCAGCAATACACAAGTGTTGCGGCCCCATATCTTAACAAGCGCGCGCCTCACGCTGAAAGTTTAAAAAACAAGCATTGGCCTCGCGGCCGTAAAAGTAACGCGGCCGTGAGAGCGATCGCGGAGACGCGCTCTGTGGTGGGGGAGCGGCGGAGCGAGGCACACTGTAAGGGTGCCACGAGGAAAGCCAGATGGCGGCTGTGCGCGTGCTCGCACGCGTAACCGCAAGCTTGAGGCCAGCAAAAGCGTGTAGTCGGACTTTTAAAAGCCCACTTACTAACTGTCTCGCCAGAGCAGTGCATGCGCTGGCTCAGGCGAGACCTAAAAAAAGGGGACATAGTCAGTCTTTGGGGCCTTGAGGGCACTGTGCCATGATAAGATAATTGCGTATGATGTGGCGTATGAAAATTTAGTTGGTATAGCAGAGTTAACTACTTATAGTTCAGAAATAGACAAACTCCTCACTGGGACATTTTTGGTTCCTTGTGGGTGTAGCCTAGGGGTGGGTGGAATGTTTCATTCCACCCACGGAATTGATGGAATTTGGTGAATCTGCATTACTCTTGTAACGAGGAGTTCCAGCCAAATTCTGCCAATCACCCCATTGATGGAATTTGGTGAATCTGCATTACTCTTGTAACGAGGAATTCCAGCCAAATTCTGCCAATCACCCCAGAAACTTGAGGTGGATAGTGCAAGTGAGATTTTGACATCCCCAAGTGTGGTTTTCTAATGCCAGTGGCTCAAATAGAGTTTCTTCTCGAGCAGCAGCAAAGTCAGCTCCAATGGGTGCATGCTCTTTATAGTACATGATACCGCTTGCGCTGATTTTTCAGCGCTGCTTGCGCAACCGAACTACATTACAGCGCGAGCAGTGTGACCGGTATATTCCTCCTGTTGGCGGAACTTCTGCAGAATCTTCCATAATTTTTTATGTAACTCCGCGGAATTCCATGAAGTGAAATTCTGAGAGTTCCACCCACCCCTGGTGGAGCCTACATTCTGTCGGTTAGGTATGATTATTTTTTTGGGTGCATGAACAAGAAACCCCGTAAATAGGAGTTATCCAAACTAAGCTGACAAGTACTCAGCAAATATTTCACCAAGCAGAAACAGAGGGAATTTTGCTTCTTTTTTAACCCTGTGCAAAACGCAATGTGCCGTGAATCATTGAAGCGTGGAGTAAATATGTTCAGCGCCAAGAATATTATAACCAATATAAACAGCACCAGTTCATTTGCATTCTTGTGCAACGTTTCAGGTATACAAGTCTATCCTCACTCTCATGTACCACAGTATTCAAGTGAACCATCCTCCATCCATGCTCACCAGATTATTCCAGCCTAATAGAGTGTGAGGCAGGAGGCCCTCTGTTGGGTCTGTCCTGGAGTAGAAGGGCGAACCAAAGTCGAAGGAAGCAGATTCCCAGTGTCACGCATTAATTAGCAGCCTCTGATCTATTAGTGCGGGAAGCAGGATCCTGCTATTTTTAGGTACCAGCATGTCAGTGAAAGGTTTGTCCCCATTTATTCATTCTTAAATTAGAGCAGTCAGAAGTGGCTGGTGTTTGTGTTGCGTAATTAGCAGGAGATATTTGAGATGAGGCATTATTTTAATTGCATGTAATTTAGTAGACTATAACGCATTTATAAGGGAGCTTAAGTGGAAGAACCATGCACGAGGAAACGGTATTGTGCCTCCACCAATAGCACTGTAGATCAGAGTTAACAACAAACAAAAGCTGCTTTCGTGAATGCACACCTTTTTCTCAATATGGTTCATTGTTATTAATTGGTTTTAATCCTTTGTGTGGTGCAATGGTGTAGCCCTTTCAGTCCTAGAAACATTTTTAAAACTCTGCTTTGATGTCACCCATCACAGCCAGTCAAAATGTTCATCATATACTCCAATGTCTTGAGAGGAAACTTTTGCTCAAATATACTCAAAAGAGAAGGTATTAATTAGGCCTGGGTGTGAAATTCTGCACCACTCGCCGAGTTTGCAGAGATTTTCCTACTCTGGGCTTCACGTAGCGCTCCGAGTTTTTTCCTTGCTCATGCTCGCCAACGTTCAGTTGGCGAGTGCGAGAGAGGAAAATCATGCTCCAGACCACGGTGAGATTACTCAATGCGGGTGGTCACAGATGGCCGCTACTGCTCGCGCTGAGAAACCTTCCGCTTGCGTTGAGGAAGCTGCTGCTTGAGTAGAACATCTACTTGAGCGACAGGAAGTCGCAGCTCCCTCTTGCGCTGCACATGGTGCCATTCGCGCTGATTTTCCAGGGCAGGACAAACACCCAGCACTAAAAATTAGCACAAACAGCGCAACCTAACGCACTCCACCGCTTGCGGAAATCTGTGTAGAGCGGCAGGGTTTTTTGGTCACTTCGTGGAGCTCCGCGGACTCCGCCCAGTCCTAGTGTAAATTAAAAATGCATTCATCCTTAAAGGTTAGCACATAATTACTTCCTGGAGACGTTGCACCTCTTTTCTTTTATAGTTCTTCTGTTATACATTGAACAGACATTTTACTCGAGATTGCATATAAATTATAGAATTTAAGTTCAATGCATTTCGAACCTTTAAGTGTCCATTTTCAGGAGTAATGATAGCGAGCCGTGTCAAACCGTTAACTCAAATTATTTGAACTATTTCTATAGTTTTACCATTTTTAAGGGGTACTGTGCTGAAAAATGCACCCTGTTCCTGCCCTAAGTTGAAGAGTCGGTGGGGGCGGAGGGGAGTCGAGAATCCGCTAACATGCCAGAAGGCCTTGCTTGGTACAAGAAGGCCATTGTATCATGTGGGCAAACATGGAATTATCCCGTTGGTCGAGGCATAAAGACCAGTCTGGTTGTATAATTTATAGTTTGAATGAGTTCTAGTGTGAGATATGAGGATTAGAAGGTATTTGTCATTCTTTCTGCTTTTAGCAAATTACTTTTTTCGTTAAGAATGTATTAGTCTTGTAAAACTATTTCTTGCTAATAATTTGTACTTTAATATGTTATCATTCGATGAGTTTAGACGTGGTACAAAAAAGAGCTCTTGCTATATGTGCACATTTCCCTGTATACAGTAATGTGTTGTAATGCTGTTTTTGACAAAATGTATTATTTTTACTGTAGGAGAATGGTATATTTTTTTACTTGTAATGGTGACAACGAAGTGTTATGAACTGTGTGCTGGCTGCATTGATTTTGTAGAATTGCTTCAAATAAATCATACTTTTTAAATTGAATCGAATATTTTATTCATGCTGGTTATCACCGCCCCTAAAATTTGGGACTCTTTTAACCAACTCATTTTGAAATTTTGCAGCAAAAAGCTTCATATTGCTTGATTTAGTTTTAAAAGTTAATTGGAGAAAGAAACATACCCACACTCCACAAGGTGAAGCCAGGCTTGCAAGGTACAATTTGGGATGGTTTTTTGCAGTCACCACTTTCATTGTTCCCCATACACAAGTGGTCCAAGGAGGGTGGAAGTCGAGGTGGTTTTCTATTTACAGAAGGTCGCTGGTACTGAGCAGAATTGTCTTAAGGTAGGGTTGGATTGGGACAGAAAATAGGCCCGGGTACAGCAGTGAAAGCACCCCCCATTAGCGAACCAGATAGCTAAAAAAATGGCCCACCTTTGCAAATCAGGGCTGTTTTAAACTTTTAAAGAAAAGGTGTATAGGTGTTTTGCAAGGTATGGGAGACTTTATGCATTTGTGCTGGCTGCAGGCAATGTTTGCGGTAAAAGCTGAGAAATCAGCAGAAAAAAACTGCCCTGCAGACCATCAAACCAGCCAACAAACAGCCAAAAAGCAACCCACACACAGATCTGTCAACCACCGCTCTGGGTACTGCCTGATTGCCCTATAGTGTAGTCCGACCATTGCCGGCCTGCTAGGCCCTGCTGGCAAGCACCTCTGGTAAGCATTGCAGCAGCTTGTACGCTGCTCGGAGCAGGGCCGGACTGGCCGTAGCGGGCACCGGGCAATCCCCCGGTGCGCCGCACGGGTGGCGGGCGGTTTTGGGCCCCTGGGGCCGTTTTTTTTGCAGGCCGTTTTTGCAGCTTAGCTGCAAAATCGGCCCTGTAACAAAATCGGCTGAGAACCGGTCCTGGCAAAGAGCTCGGTGGCACCCCCGAACCCCGGGGGCCCAGCCGAGCACTTTGCCAGGGCCGGTTTTGGTTCCCAGTCCGGCCGTGGCTCGGAGGTGCGTGCCAGCAGGGCCTAACTTCAGAAACATAACATTTCTTGTAGATAGAAATGTTTCTGAAGCTAGGCTCTGCTGGCACACACCTCCTGGAAGCATTGCAGCAGCGTGTCCGCTTCTCGGAGGTGCGTGCCAGCAGGGCCTAACTTCAGAAACATTTCTATCTACCAGAAATGTTATGTTTCTGAAGCTAGGCCCAGAAGGCCCTGCTGGCATGCCAGAGGCCGCTAACCTTTCAGCCCAGACAAAGCCAGCTCGGTTGTGCAAAGAATCTTGCCCTGATGACCTCCAATAAATATTTGAAATACAATTTTCCATACATACATTTTTAATATGGGTTTTGTGTGAGACTAGAGTTTATTGCAGACATTTGGCAGGGAAATGTTGTGTTTACGTTTCCTGCAACAGCCATACACGTTTCTTATAGATCTGAACAGGAACTAACAAAGGGAAAAAAACGGGACAGTGTCACAGAGATTATTTGATTAGTGAGCTGCTACCATGTTATAATATTCGAAACACACCTATCTATACTTGAATGTTTACACATTTAGAATTTAGACGTGTGCCTGTGCACTGGCTAAAGAGGGCCTGAAAGAGCAGAAACTGGAACATAAATCCAATGCTGTTCTGAACAGGGGCCCCCAAAATAGGTTTGGCCCAGGGCCCCCTAAATCATTAAGATGTCCCTGTGGCACGCACCATTGTGACCTTGGGTGCCAATGCTCTTAGCTTCAGAAACCTTTCTATCTACAAAATTGAAATGTTACTAAAGCCAAGAGCATTGGCAATCAGTGTGTATGCTTTTCTGTGGTGCACAGAGATGTTTTCACTCTTATGAAATGCATTGGCAAGTCCCCAACCAGAAAGAGAATGGCCCGGAAGGGAGTACCCAATAATTAGCAGAGATGTGGGGTTTCTCCACAAAAAACAGTACAGTTTGCATTTGCAAAGGGCACTTCTGTAGAGTGTTTTCACATGTGTAAATGTACAGCTTATATATTTATGCATAATATTTTTAATCCTCCCCAAGCCCCCCATAGATTGTTCGGCCTCGCTCACTACGCTCGCCCACTGCGGCGCACTGTGCCGCACATTTTACACCCACCATTTCAAAATGTCACCAGCCGCCACTGCCGACCAATCATATCTTGAAGTACTGGCCTGCTCTTATAGGAGAGCACAGTCACAGCTTTTGCTGCACGTCTTTCTACATCTGCAACTTCTTCTGGTGTCCACACTTTGCTTCTATTCCTTTGCTTCAGCAGCAAAAGCCATGAGAACACAGAGGCCTGAATAAATCCGCTTCATCTTGTTCTTCCCAGGAGCTTGGTGATTACACGAGGCCCAGGCGAATTCTTTTTTAAGTGAGCCTAGTTTTACGAAAATTGCAATAATGCGCATTTTGCATATTTTTTTTCCTTCTGAATTTTTGCCCGCGGGAGACTTGGTATGAGCAGCCGTGTGAGAACCGTAAAACTGGATATCTGCCCCAGCATTACTATAGAAACTATCAGCGCTATACATGGAGCTGGTTTCTTCCTTGCCATGAATATGCGGGCGCATGCCTCAGGTCCGAATTTTCAGCGTGTGTCTCACGCATAAAATTCTAACATTTCACAGAGTTTTCACTTTTACATTCCGAAAAAAAAATCTCAGTTTTACCCATATTGAGAGATTACATTTAATAGTGAGTGGGATTGTAGCAAAAACATAATATTTAATCCTAGTGGCTGAATTCTGCCCATATCCAAATTGTAAATTTTTATGAAAACTGCTTGAGCCAGGAGTGAATTGGTCGTTGTGGGACCTAGTGTGGGTACCAGGAGTTCCTGATAGTGGGTGGGATTTAAATGATGCTGGAATAATTGGAGTAGTTTTGGTAATTCCACATTACTCTTGACGTGGAATTACCGATAATTACCAATTACTCCTGCTTGTGTATATAGGGCAGGAAACATCCTACGGTGAGAGCACATTTAGCATGAGCGAGCAGCCGCTCGCGCGTGCTGTTTCTGTTCTGCTTTATTTTGGGCCATTTCTTAGCACAAAAATGCGTCCTCATGCCCATTCTAGATTTCACTGCGCATTTTGTGCTGAGCAAATAGCGCTAAATGCCGGCAGTAAATGGAGGAAAAATCCTACTGCAAGAGCCGATTTAGTGAGCACAAGTGGCTGCTCGTGCTTGCTATTCATGCTCGGTTGCATTAAGCGCTATTTCTTAGTGCAAAATGCATCATTGCGTCCATTTTGGATGCAAGGGGGCATTTTTGCTCTAGGAAATAGCGCTAAATGCAGAATTACACTTTTTGCGAAATACTTAGGAAATTCAGCATGATTACGCTACATGTAATTACCCAATCTATACCCACCCCTAGTCACTGGGCAGCTTTATCCTCTGGGGTGCCCTTGCTAGTCTCAATGCTTAGTACAGAGGTTTGCTCCATACAAAGCTGCGACTCCGGCACATGAACAGTTGGCCGATCCTCTAGATTGACATGAGGGTTAAATCCATAGACAGTGCAAGTCTTCCTCAACTTTTCAAAAAGTTCAGTGTGTGATTCAGTCACATCCCTCTTTCTATTCTTCAGGGTATGCAGAGGCTGATGAGTAAGACATAAGGTTAGTGGTGCTGGTGCTCCCTTAGAATTGAGTCTAGTGATCTGCACCATTGGCCAACCAATGAGTCATAGTTCAGGTGGTCCCTGGCAGTCTTGGGTGCTGAGCTACACTTGGGGCAATTGGAGTCATTTACTGAACTATTGAATCCCGAACTGGATTATCAAGTACTTCTTTCTAGCACTGAACTCTCAGGATAGAGATAAAGAGTAGGGAAAGTCCTACTGAACGAGATGATTAGGGTTAGAGACTCAACGCTGTAAACCATAGTAGTACCACTCACTTAGGTTGCTACTTCATCAGTGATTTCTTTTGTAAAAGGAAATGACTTTAATACACATATGACACAATAATACCCATACAATAGGGACAGGGAAAGAAAGCCAGCAGTCACTAACTCATTCAAAGACATGGATCTGACCCCAAACTTTATTATAGCAGCTACACCCTAAGTGCTACCATTTCCTTCTATGCTGGAGTCTGCAGCCAATGCTGTCTATGAATTGTGATTAATTTGTAGAAGAATGAGTGCTGTGCCCAAAGCCCTGCTCAGAAGCCCACAGCAATCACTATTACATGTCAGTGTGCTGAATGCCAAGGATGCAAAGTCTGGAATCCACATCATTCTCCTTTATTGCACTACCACTAACTCACTGCACCGTTAACTCTCTGTCTTTCTCATCCTCCTTCTTTTCCCTTAGTGTGTGTTTCTCTCTCTTGTTCTCTTGAAATGTCTAAAGAGAAAAAATAACTGCTGGTCCCCCCAAAAATGAGTGCTGGTGGGCCCCATCGGCCACCACTGGCTCAAATTAAGCATTGTCTATTTAAGGGTTTGCGATCAGTTCCCAGTTTTTCAAGCATGGAATTACCGTTCAATCTAGTAACATGAGACAAGGTCCACAGATCTGTGACCATGTTCTTTAATGGGACCAGTTTACACCCAGTACTTATCAGCATGGCACCCAAGAGTCAGAGATGCCACACACAAGCTTAGCCTTTTACTAGACAGGGTTCAATGAAGCCATGCAGGCAGCCACCCGCCTTATTACACTACAGCAGGAAATGTATCTCTTTGTTTCCTATGTTGAGATGTGTGCTACTATTCAATGTCTCATTTTACAAGGTTTTTACAAGATTTGACATGGTTCGAATGCAGCTGCAACTAAACCACCCACGCCTAAAGTGGTGCCAAGAAACCCTACCAAAATGGCTAGAGGAGCCCTTTCGAACCCCAATAAGTTAAAAGGTAAGAAATGGGTAGAAAAGGGCAGTGTCCAGTGCTTGGAACTGGGAACCATAAGCAGCCCTACCAAATGTTGACAGACCAGTCCCAAGCTGCATATAATAACAAGTGAGATCCGCGAGCAGTCCTGGCAGTTGGGCTTGGGCGTATTCTCTGCCCAAGAATTTTTTCAGAAAAATTGCGGATATGATGCATTTTACAAAACATTTTTATGATCGAACCGTGATCAATCAATGAATGGATCAATTAAGATTGGAGATATGGCTACATGACTCAATGAATGAATAGCTGGATAGGGAGGAGTGAGTTGATGAATTATTTCAAGAATGGATGACAATCAATAGACATTTAGCTGCAGGGACCAAATGGTCCAATGCACTGACTAAGGATGGGTGCTCTGGGTTTCATTTTAGCTTCAGCATTAAAGTATCACACTCCACACACACTACCACCACAAATACTTATGAAACATGCATAACTGGGATGAATTTAACATAATGCACTGATTTAGCTCCTCATAGAAGTACACACAGCGCATTAAGTTTGATCTCAAACATGAGAGAAAATGAGATAACCATGCTTGGTTGAATTGCTTAAAACAGAATCCCAGCTTCCACTTGACCACATTGTGTGATTCTAGGCATTTACTTTTATTCACACTGCCTCCTTTTCCTTCATGATCTCATGAGAGCACCTTGAAATACATCCCGGGGGTGCACCCCTTCAAAAGCAAAAGACTACAATGTTACCCCCCTATCATAATACAATACCCAAAGATAGGGGCTTTCCTCTTGGTCCACTAATAGCATCGTCGTCAGAGCAGTGGTGGTGGGGGCATAAATGTTTCTAAGTTAATGAATAGAGGCGATCACGCCTAAACTATAGCATAGCTCCTCAATGCAATGGTATAATTTAATATACTAAAATGAAATACATTGTAAAGATCACATTATAAAGACATGCACTGTTTTTAATTTTGACAAGACCTTTTCATGTATCTACTGTACTCTCTGAGCCAGGCAACAGAGGTTCCTTGATCCCATGCCCTCTCAAAGCCCCGATGATCAACGCTGATTGTGAAAACCCTGCAGTAGATAAGAATCCCAAAAATGCAAAAACAAATCTTTTTAAAGCATGCTTTAAAACTATTTCAGGGCATTCCACTTTCAGGGCATTTCAACCTAATTACTATAAAACAGGATGGAAACTCAAGTCCGCAGCTGACACGCCAAAGGCAAGCCCGTCTGCGCCCGTTCGCACTCAGACCGCGCTCAGCACCAGCCGCTCTGTCGGTTTTGAATCAGTTATCTCCTTTTTGAAGCCTAAATTTCAGTATAGTAGGGACACATCAATGGTGTTGAAATGGTCTGGTAAGACCTGTTCTGGTCCATGTTATGACCCATACCTAGCTTAGGGCACATCGCAGTTCTTTAACTGTGGCCTAACTTTCCAGTACCTTTCACTATCTACCAAAATACCTGCCATGATGACAGCTCCTCCCAATGGGGTATCATGCGTACTTATGAATGTGATGTTGTTAGTCAAGAATGCCATTGCACTTCGAGAGTTTTTAGAATTTAATCAAATAGATATAGCCTTCATAACTGAAATTTGGGCGGATGCCTTCTCTGACCCAGATCTACTTTTTGCCATACCGGCTGGTTTTAAAATTCATAAAGTAAACCGAGCAGGGAGAAAAGGCGGAGGCATAGCCCTCATTCTTAAATCAAATTTGAAATCTTGCATTAAATTGAACTTGGATAATCGGGAATGCGCAGCACTTGATTTTAAAATTGAACTATGTTGTCAATATTCATTTAATGGCATTTTATTTTACCGTCCACCTAGATTTAGGGCCACCTTTATTGATAATCTAGGTCTCCTTTTAGCTCGCAAAGCTGAACACTCTAATTTTTCTGTGTTGGGTGACTTTAATTTTCACCTGGAAAATGTCACCGACCCAGATACTGAAGTACTCATTGAACAGATGAGTAGCGCAGGGTTGGGTCAACTTCTTAAGGGTTCAACTCATACTGCAGGACATTATTTAGATGGGATTTTTTCAGATAACTCCCATCTGGACCAGATCTCTGCCTATGATCTGGTCTGATCACAAGGCAGTCCTTTCTGAAATATTACTGCCTCATAAAAATGCTCTGAAGTTCCCGGGGAACCTTTTGTCAGTCGTCCTTGGAATAAATTAGAGGCTGAATTACTAAATCCTCTTCTTTTAGAAACCTTGCCACATTTGTCTACTGATTCTTATCAAGCGGCAGCAAAATATCATTCTTGGCTTGATTCAGCTATGACCCAACAAGCTCCTCCTAAACATTGTCGACGCTCTAGGAGCTCACCTTCTGAACCGTGGTTTAATGATATTTTGAGAGATCAGAAACAACTAATTCGTAAATTAGAGCGAAAATGGAGACTTGAGAGTAATTCATTCACCCAACAGCATATAAGAAACTCATCCTTAGGGAAAAGGCTTCCTCTTCTACCGAAAAAATCATAGCGGCCGACAGATGCCCTAAAGCCCTATTTACTATTGTAAAGAATCTGGCCAAGCTGCCAAGTGCACCAGACATTAACATCAGTCAGGAGTTTTGCAACTCCTTAGCGGAAGCCTTTCAGCACAAGGTTAAGTCGGTTTTTAACACTTTTGTGCCTCAGGAAAATTGCCTAGCGCAATCCACAATTCATGACAAGATACAAGGTTCACCAGAGTCAGGTACCCCAATCCTTTCTTCTTTCACTGCACTGACTATTGAACAGACCTCTAAAATTATTGGTGCAATTAAATCAGCCTCTCCTTCAGATCCCTTCCCCCTAAATATTTTGCATATGTCTCCAGATATCTTCGCAATTCCACTCACAATGATTTTTAACACCATGTTCACAACAGGGCGCTTTCCAATGGAGTGGAAGAAAGCCACCATACTTCCGTTATAAAAGAAATCTAATCTGGATGCTAAGGAGACTCTCAACTATAGACCTATATCTAGACTCCCTTTTCCTGAAAAAGTGATCGAGAAAGCCCTTAACATCGAACTGTCTTCCTTTATTAATGATAGTGCTATTCTGGATTCTTCCCAATTTGGATTTCGTGCTTATCATAGCACAGAGCTAACCCTTATCGCAGCTACTGAGGAGCTCAGGCAGACTTTAGATGGTGGAGGGAGCGCTGCCATGATCCTTTTGGACTTATCAGCAGCTTTTGATATAGTCAATCATGAACTGTTGCGGGTCCCTGTAGCTTCCATTGGGATCAGGGATAAGGCGCTCTCCCTGCTGGGCTCCTTCCTATCCGAGTGGTCTCAGGCCGTTGCGTTAGGGAACTATGTTTTACCTTCCTTTTTGCTGTCGTGTGGAGTTCCTCAGGGATCTTCCCTGAGTCCAGCGCTTTTTAATCTTTATGTCACACCCCATTGCCAGACTAGTAAAAAGTGATGGTTTTGCCCTTGTATCTTATGCGGACGATACACAGATTATTTTCTCTGTAAGCAGTCCATCCAGCCATTAGCTTTCATTACTGTATGAGCCATATAGCCAATTGGATGAAGTTGAATTCATCCAAGAATGTGGTTTTGGTGTTGGGGAACAATCCCTAATTTTGGACAAATAGTTGGTGGTCGGTCCAACTTGGTCTTTTACCTAAACCAGTGCCCAAAGGAGTCATCTTTGATACTAAGTCATCTTTTGAATCGCAAACCAATTTGGTCACCTCAGCCTGCTTTTTTATCCTAAAATTTTTGAGGAACATTCTTCCCGCAATACCTATAAATTTAAGGAAGATCGTGGTATCTGTACTGATATCCTCAAGATTGGACTATTGCAATGCCCTTTTTACCAGTGCCCCTAAGCGCAGCATTCAAAAGCTACAGACTGCTCAGAATGCAGCAGCAAGAGTACTCCTAGGTATTTCTAAATTCAACTTTGTCGCCACAGTTTTATTCCATCTACCCTGGTTACCGGTAACAAGCGTATCCAGTTTAAATCACTTAACAACTTGGGTCCAACGCAGCTGGTGAATTTTTTAAAGCCATATATTCCAGCAAGATCCCTTAGATCTGCCGAACTTGGAAACCTAATTGTTCCTAGAGTTAGTAGGGCTAGGTGGGGTGGCAAGAGCTTCACTGCTACAACAACTAAATCATGGAACTCTTTGCCAACCTCGCTTAAAAAGGAGACTCGCCTGTTCAAATTTAGAAAGGGCTTAAAAACATGGCTTTTTAAGGCATAATTCTCATGCTTAGTCCAGTCTGATCTGTATGTATTAAGGGCAGCGCCTAGACACCCCAGAGTATTTGTTGCGCTTTATAAATTCTTCATCATCATCATTTGTTTTTCATTGGATATTTATGTGTTCTACAGGAAAGAAACCAGCGGCTGTCAACCGCAACAAAACTGCCCCCCCCCCCCCACCAACAGTTAAACTGGCCCCCACCCTGCCAGCCTACTGGCAAAATATCCAGTTCCTGGTAGCACCAGTTCGGGCCTGGGTACCTGGTGCCGGGACATGGTTTCCCAGGGTCCACAGTTCCACAAGCCCAAAGGCTCCAGGAAGAGACGTGGGCAGTGAGAATACAGCTGGTTCCGTTTGCTGTTCATTTAAATCCTCGAACTTAGCATGAATACATGTCAGTGTTATATCTTATAATTGAATGTTTTCAGTTCTATGGTGTCCACTGGACCAGGAACTGGCTACAGCAAAGTTGAAGACAGACAGTCTTTAGGGTATGGATCTGGGATTAAAATGTCTATTTTCCCCAAACTGCACTATGGATTTGGACCTGGTCAAAGGATCCTGCATCAGTGCCCTAACCTCCAGTTTCCTCTTTGATGACCCAAGGCCAGAGGGGAGTTGAGGGAGCACTCAAAGGTCTATGGACACACTGGTTATCCTGAAGTACGACAGGTTACGAATTAAGCAGGATCCTCGGCAATGCTTGATGTGAAATCTCTTAACTCAGGCCCGAAGGTCATGCAGGTAGATGAAAGTTGATGGTATCCTCGAGAAGCTGGATGGGACTGCCTTATGCACTGGAGTTGGTGCAGTCCAATGTCGAGCCAAATGCTCTAAAGTTGGTGCAGTTCAATGTTGAGCCTCATGCTCTGGAATTGGTTCAGTCCAATGACAACTTTTACACAACCATTACTGTAGCTTATCCTACGTTTCCTGGCAAGCGAACACTCTTCCTGATGGAGTGTAACACGGCATATCCTGTTGACAGGCAATTGTACTCTTGTAACACAGAGTCCAAACTTATTTCCAGCTTGATGGGGAGCACAGTAAGAGGCAAAATAATTCCCTTGGAACACAAGTCTCAGTGCCACACTGATGTTCAGCTGTGTCCTGGATTGATGAGAAAAATTGAAAAACTTACTGGTTAAGGGGACCACCACTTACACTCAGAGCTGACCAACTGGCCATCTTGCAATGGTCAAATTCAAGGGCCTCCTCCAGTCAAAGACTACTTGGCCACACACATGAAGAGTTGATGTTAGAGTCAATGCCAACAGAATCTCATCTTAAGCTGGTTCCAACTGGCCGAGGGAAAAGTGTTTATTGGGTCCCAAGTGCAGTCCACATCGAGCAGTTGATGCCGGAAGGAGGGGAGCAACAAGTGCACTGATAGAGACAAGGCAGTAAGCTTAAACAGGGAGAAGCCCTGATGCTCCACCAACAGGGACACCGTAACCCGCCACATTCTAATCCAGGGGGGCATCTACCTCAGAGCACCACTTGAGGGTTTTAATCTATTTTACTATTGAGCCCTTCAATGAGCTTGCATGATTGCTAGGCTCACTGGGAAGAAAATGAAAAACAGAGATTGCACAGAAAGCATGAAATAATCTAAGGGAGTGTGCTCTCCAGAGCCATGCAGGTGACCTCTGGCCTAAAACGTGTGGACCACTTCAGAAATTTAGGAAAATACTTAAAGTCCTGCCTCTTCCATCAAGTATGCAGAATTTATTCAGAATGTCTTTTGCCCTACATCCTCCATTTGCCACCTCACTCTTCCTCACTGATCATCCGGTGATTTGGAGAAATGGTCAGAAATGCCAGCATTAGAGAAAAGCAACAAAAATGTTATTAATTTATAATAGCTTTATTTCCTATGACACTTTAACTATGTTTGGCCGTTCAACTGTTGTAATGACAGTTGCTATAATGGTCTAATGCACTAGTACTGATAGTATCAACCGCAATAGAATGAAAGGCTGAGGGGCCTATTCAAAAGCTGCATGCATACTACTAAATGGGAGGGGTATAGGGAGGAGGAAGGATGGACTTAGGGAGGGCTAGGGAACAGTTTAGAGAGGGAAATGCACCCACTCACAAAAGAATAAGCCAATTGCTATTCACAAGTTGCACTTCTAAAGTTACTACAGCCAAAATGGACCAAAGGCAGTAGTAAATAACTCCAGCTCAGAGCTAAAGTAAGTCTAGCACCTCAAATGGCCAACCACTGGTATTGCAACCACCTTCCATAGAAAATAATAAAGTTAGGGACTTAAAATGAAACCCCATTTGAAATAATGTTTAATTAAATTAAATTATGTAAAGTAGTTAAAAATATAACTAAATATAACTTAATGTTAAACAGAATTTATAAAACTAGTACATATTTTTACTTTAATTATAACATATTTAATCACGTATTGTGCATTTAAAAATCGATGTAACATTACATTTTATTCAAATTTGATAAAAGTAACTTTACTTAATTTCACAATTTACTTTTAAAAATATTTGATGAATAATATTTTTAACTTAGGTGGGAATTTGTTTTTTAATTCACACTTCAGCAAGCTTATTTTAACTTAATTTATTACATTTAAATAATTTAAAGATTAAGGGGGTAATTACGATGGCCGTGACCATCATGAGGCCATTTTTCGCCCGCTAGATTTTGATGGCTGGAGTTGTGCTGGCGGGCGGAAAGCCCGACCGCCATGGGCCCGACAGTAGCAATCATTCTGATTGCCTGTCAGACCGCCCCGCATTCTCAGAATGGTGGTGGTGCCTAGCAGGCATCGCCGGTCTGATTATGATGCTGGATCCCCACCAGCCTTTCCATGGCAGTTCACCCACCATGGAAAGGCTGGCGGGATGGAATTTTAGGGCCGGTTGAGGGCCCCCCCATGAGCAGGGGCAGTTCGTTTTGCACTTGGGAGGAACCTATGGTGCCCCCCTACATTTCCCTGCACCATGTGGCAGGCAGCGCGTGGTGGCTGCCACATAGTGCAGGGGAATGCAAAACTTGCATTTTTCCATTGCAGGGTGTGTTGCAGCCAGCAGCACCCGCCACAATGGAAACCATGGCACTTGCGAACGCCGTGGTGGCGGCCGCATTGTAATGCCATATGTGAGACCGCCCCTTATAGGCAGGCAGTCTCCAGCACCGAACGATGGCGGATGGACAGAATCGTAATCAGGCCCTTAATTTTAAATTAAGGTAATAGTGCAGTAGCATTTTCTTTACTTTTACATTCAAAATAAATATACAAAAGTAAGTTACTTTCTTATTAATCGTAAAATATTTTAATAATTATTTTTAAGTTTAATAAACTTTTTTATTTGCCCTATACTTTACCATAGGTAGACTCCACAGCTGGGGCAGAGATCTACACATGACAAAGAATATGGATTTTTTCCCTAATACTATACCATACAGAGCCATACAGAGACATACTCTGACCTGACTACACAGATCTCCCTATGGCATAGCAAAAATGTTTAAAGTTTATTTAAATTGGGAAAAGTTTGTAAAAATATTTTTATGCTTTATTTTAAGTTCCTAATTCCATTACTTTCTATGAGAGTGTGCTGCAGTTACTGTAGTTGGTCATGTGTAGTGCTGGACTTAATTTTGTTTCGTTAGAAGCCATTTTCATTTGTAAATTCAACTCCACTCCCTTTTTCAGGGGGAAGAGATATTTAAGTCTACACTTTTGGGTATATTTACAGTATGATTTTGTGAATAGCCAAAAATAGTAAATTTACTCAAAAGTGTAAGGGTAAAATCCAGGTGTAGATTTACTCACAAGTGTCATTTACCTTTGTGAAATAGCCCAGTGAGTCTCCTCAGCAGGTTTCTAATCTGACACACTGATCTCTCTAGCAGTTGCATAAATCCAATGTGGTTTCCTTAGAGTGTGGATATTGCAAATGTGGGTTCATTCTGTGTCCTGGCTCTCAAGGACCTGATTCTACGGTTTGATAACATTGGCTACTGTGAACAAGATGAATTGGTGTAACGAGTAAATGATGCAATCTATCAGAGTCCAAGCCCCTCGACCCTGATGTTTCTGATGGCAAACATCTATTCAGTTTCTATTTGCATTAGAGATTTAGATCTTACAATGCGATCTACAATATACAAAATTGCATCCATTAATGCAACTTTAAAAAGGAGCTAAAAAAAATAACAATTTTACAGCACATTAATTCATTAACTGGGTAATTTATCATCTCCATAGCAGCTTTTACCATTAAAATTTAAAAATCTCTGTTGATAAATTTTTGATCAAGGACAAGCCAATATAACATGTTCAATGGTCTGCACAACATTACGATATAAAGTTCATATTTTCTCCTCCCAAATTACATTCTGCCATGCATCCGTCACAGTTTGTAATGGCAAACATTTCAATCTACATAGCATTATGCATCTATGTTCTCTATGTTCCAGAGTCCAGATCAGATAGACTTGAGAAACTGCTGCCTGACATGATTGGATCATACTACGGAAACAATATGTTGTTCTACATATCTCTATATCATTTTTCATGGAGCGATTTTTCATAGTATAGTTTAGATAATTTTTAAGATGAAAGAATAGTGCTGAAGTGAAGTTAAAATATTATTTAAAAATGATCCAGTCTCCATAGTAGTAGCAAGACATTCCAAAGCCATAAGACTCCTTTAGGACTTTTTTTAGCATGCAATTGACAATGATACCATCATAAAATAGCAGCCAGTCCTTCTATAAAAGAGCTCACCAATCCTAATTCCAACCTTAAAGCTTGTATTGAGGCCATAGGGTTTAAAGTGAAAACAGTGCACGGAATCTTCCCCTCCACCTTATGCATAAAGTCCCATTGATTAATATTTTTTGTCTGTATTGCATACAAGAGTGTCAGAGGAATCTTCATTTCATATACTTTTAAGAGATTATTAAAGTGCTTGTGACCTGTTACAAAGGCAAGCCCGTCTGCGCCCGTCCGTGCCTGGCCGGGACCAGGGGCCATGGCCCCAGGCAGTTTCCAAAAAAATAATCTCACCTATAGTGCTCAGACATTGACTGACATGAGAGGGGCCACTGGCATCAACTGTCTACACTCACTGAACATTGCTAACAGTCCCTCCTGCTGCAGTAAGGATGCACCTTCACTTGTTCCTCTCCTAAAACTCTTCCTTCTAAACTGCCGCTCTCTTCCTAAACACTCAGTAGAATTTGCACTCCTACTAGAAGACCTCAAACCAGATGCTTTATTCCTGACTGAGACCTGGTTACAAGATGAAGTTGACCCAGTCATCACTCAAACCCTGCCACCTGGGTATCTAATACACAGAGTGGACCGTAGGACTGGAAGAGGTGGGGGACTAGCTTTTATATTTAAAGACAACTTCTGTTGCCGGTCTTCTACGGACGGGTTACCAGACTGCGAAAGCATGAATTTCTCCCTAGAGTTTTCAGCTACAAGCACCTTCTCCAGTTTACTGCTCTACCGACCCCCAGGACCCATAGGACAATTTCTCAGTGCACTTCCTACACTTGTTGCCAACTTAGCACTAACCCCAGCTAACTTCACAATACTGGGGGATCTTAATATCCATTTGGATGACCCCTTCAATCATCTGGCCAATGAGTTATTAACAAGCTTCACGGTACTTCAAATTAAGCAGAAAGGCTCTTCCCCCACGCATGTCAAAGGCCATCTCCTTGATCCTGTGTTTAGCAATGAGCAGAATCTTTCGGTAGGCACTCCCATCCCCCTCCCCTAGACTGACCACTCATTAATTCCCCTGGTCTGTGAGACTTTGGCTCCCACTCCTCCCCAGAGCGCTACTTTGTCGCTAGAAAGGAAATGGTTGAATCTCTCCATCAGCCAATGGACCACAGTTCTTGATGCCACCAGACCCTATAGTGATCCTAACCCTAAGATGGCAAATAATAACTTCAATCTATGGATCCAAAGTTTATTGGATACAATACTTCTCAAAAAACCCTCTCACAAGATATTCAAACAAAAATCGGCACCATGGTTTTCCCCTAAACTAAGGGAGCTTAAGCAAATCTGCAGAAAATTTGAAAGGAGGTGGAGACTGAATTTTGCAGAAGAGAGGAAAAATGATTACAGAGAGGCAATCAGGAGTTACAAGGCAGAAATCAAAAACGCCCAAACCACCTTTTATGAGGAGAGGATCAGTGCAGCTACGAACTCACCTAAAGAGATTTTTCGTATCGCTAAATCCCTCTCCACCATGCCACATAAACCTCCCAAAATGGAGGAAGCACCAGATCGTTGTACTAACCTGGCAGAATATTTTCATCAAAAAATTCGTTTGATATGCCTGCCTTTTCTTCCCCATCAGACTGAGTCTACAGCTCTCAGCATCAGAAATTTGCACCATGAACTACAGTGCTCGCTAGGAGAGTTTCCTCTGTTAGACGCTGATTCCCTGGATACACTTATTACTAGGGTAACCTCGGCCTCTCCTGTGGACCCCGCTCCTCTGCGTTATCTCTCACTAGTCACTAATGCCATTCGCCCAGTTATCTTGGATACTCTAAACTCCTCCATTACTTCTGGCACGGTACCCCTGGCCTGGAAATGTGCTCAGGTTAGAGCCCTTCTGAAAAAACCCAATTTAGAACACTCCAATATGGCCAATTATCGACCCATCTCTCTCCTTCCCTGGCTGAGCAAGCTGATTGAGAGACACATAAATTCCACGCTGGTACAGTACTTGGAATCCAACAACCTGGTCCATGTCTCTCAAACAGGATTCCGTCCTCAGCTCGGGACAGAGACGGCCCTTCTGGCTGTCACAGAGGATGCAAGGAGACTTCTGGACCAGGGCGGCTCAGCAGCTATTATTCTGTTAGATCTCAGTGCCGCTTTTGACACTGTTGATCATAACATCCTGCTTGAGCGACTAAAAAATCTTGGAGTGACAAATTGGCACTTACCTGGGTCCAGTCCTTTCTAAAGGATCGGTTCTTTAAGTCTTTGAGGGAAATGCCACATCAAACCAGTAGACTCTTAGCTGTGGGGTTCCCCAGGGTTCCTCCCTGAGCCCCACGCTTTTTAACACCTATATGGCTCCATTGGCAGAGATAGTCCTTCCATTTGGCATAAAAATCATCACCTACGCAGATGATACTCAATTGGTTGTGGCATTAAACCACCCTGAGGGATCATCTTGCTCTCTAGGTACTTGCCTACATGTGGTAGCCGAATGGATGGAACTCTCTCACTTCAAACTAAATGGGGACAAGACCGAATTGATGTTTTTGGGCAAACCTCCATCACCCTCCTCAGCACTTATATGGCCGACTTGTCTTGGCCCAAAGCAGCAGATTAAGAGCCTGGGCATGTGGCTTGACAGCTCCCTCTGTTTTAATCATGAAGCCACTAAGCTCTCTGCTACATGTTTTGGCCTAATGAGAATGCTAAGAAAGATCCTTCCCCTGCTCCCTTTCCAGACGAGAAGGATTATGGTGCAAGCCCTTATACTGTCCCGCCTGGTTTACGGAAATGCACTGTATCTGGGCGCCCCTCAGTCCACAATCCAGAAACTACAAGTGATCCAGAATTGTGCAGCTCACCAACTTCTCCAGATTCCTCAGAGACAATCAGCGAAACCTGCACTGAGGAATCTTCACTGGCTCCCAATTTGGGCTAGGATACATTTTTTTTAAGGCCATGTGCCTGTCCCATAGATCTATTTGGAAATCAGGCCCAGCCATCATCCAGTCTCTGGTCACCCCATACCAACCTTCCAGGAGTCTTCGTTCTAGCTCCGCTTTTCTCGCCACCCCAAGGAAAGTACGAAGATCTAGATGGGATGGACGCTCTTTCTCCCTGAATGCTTCCAATTTCTGGAATTCTCTCCCCCCTACTCTCTGAAGGGAACCAAACATACTGGCCTTCCGTAAACTTCTCAAAACCCATCTTTTCAGTACTTTGCACTAACATGACGTGCCTATCTGTCTGCCTGCTCCGAAAGCGCTAGGAGGCCTCAGGGTAGCTGCGCGCTATAGAAATTTAATTTTATTTCATTAATCCATAAATTATATTTAGTGCATTTCCCTGGGCAAGCGCCTTATTTGATATATGTGAAATATGATCGCTGTCAGTCACGTTAGCTGACATATTTCTTCCAAGATAAGGGTAGGATTAAACTACTTCGATGGGAGATTTATTAAAGAACCACATATATTCTGTGGGCGAAACCTCATGACCTTAGTTTCATTTATATTTACCTTCAAGAACTGAGAATCTGAGTGTAATGCCAGAGTATCAAGACGTCTCTGAAGACCTGTAGGAGTCAGGTCTAACAGGACAATATCTTCCGCATAGAGGATTGTGCCTAAGGGATACGAGCCTAATTTTGCGGCATCAACAGGTACCTTACTTAACACAACGGGCAAGGCTGCCATAGAGAGCGAAAAAAGGAGGGGGGCCAACAGGCATCCCTGTTTCAATCCATTTCTGGTAGGGATTTTTGGATCATACCATGTCTGCCTCCTAACATCACATGAAAAAAGAGCAATAATGAGTTTCAGAAATCCCCCTGGTATTCCCATGGCACACAAGGGGTCTGACTGTCTATGCATTCAAAAACAGTTGAATAGTCGATATAGGCCGCATAGACAGGCATCCCCCTTCGTTTCATATATTTCTCCAAAATAAGGGTGTGTTACAGTTATATTATCTTAAATCGGGTAAGCTTCTCTAAACCCTGCCTGCTCCAAGGGTATAATAATTTTTTCTTCCATCCATTCTTGTGGGTTAGATAGTGCACATTTAGAAAACATCTTTCACGTGGCGTCCAACAGGGTAATTTGTCTAAAATTGCTAGGAATATTTAAAGGGCCTTTTTTATGCAGCCGTAAGATAACACTGAGCCTCCAAGTGCTAGGGACAACTCCTGTACAATAACAGTAAGGGAAGTGCGCCTCTAAGCAAGATGCCCATAGGTACAGATCCAATTTTATGATAGTAATGATAGAATTGATCTGGGCCCCTTGCACCTGTATTCCTGACAACCTTAAGATAATGCAACACCTCCTGTCTATAAGCAGCGGAGAGCATCTCCCATCTGATATTTCATCTAGGGACTCCGTTACATTGTTACTTTCCATCTGAATATTCAACGCACAGAGAGAAGTTATGTATTTTTGCCATTCCATGCCAGTGATACTATTTATCTTGGGTTGAGAGAAAGAGTCAATATTCTCCGCAATATTTTCCAAAAGGCTTTTTGATTTTTAAATTTCACTGCTTCAGTTATTTTTACCCAGATGTCATCAGAGATAAATATTTTTTTTTATTGTTACCTACATATGTCCTCTTCTTTTCAATTGTGAGATCCACTTATTATGCTCTTTGGTGTAAAAAGTATATTGCCTTCTTTGTAGGTGATTAATAAAAGTATTGAAGACAAACAACATATTGAACATTTTCGACTGCCTAATGGATTTTATAGATGGGGTCCTACCAAACTCGGGGTTACCCTCACAAATGTTTCCATATGCTCCTTGAATAAATCAACCGGTAGCCATGCTTATGGGGGAAGGCTTTCAGTAATTTTCTTAAATTCTTCTGATAGCGATTGCTTATCTTTCTTGGTCCATAATATCCTCCTGTTCACAGCAATAACAAACACGTCATCATCATCAGGGACCTGTCATGAGTGTACCTCATCAGGTGTTCCATTCATAGCAAATAGATTATGATCACTCCAAGTATTATTTATCACTTTTAAATCCAATCATCAGGGCAAGATCACATATGAGATGATAACATAATCAATTTTCGTAGTTGTTGTTGTTGTAATATAGGTGGGGTGAGCTGGAATATCACTCTGTAATCTCCCATTAAGGATAATTAAATCTTGCTCCCTGCATGCCTCGAGGAGCAAAGCACCTCCTTTATGTGCCCTAGAGCAGGGAGGGAATACATTAGTTGGAATATTAACAGCATTTTCCCGTTCTTTGTCCTCAAACAAGGTCAGTACATAATTTGAGACAGTGGCATTAAGATCTCCCATCTTTAAGACCTTTGAAATACCTACTATCGACATGGACATTTTTATTAAATGAAAAAACTCGCTTAGCAAGTGATTATTTTTATGACCAGGTAATATGTAAAGAGTTGCCAAAACAAAAGGGAAAACAGAGCAGTGACCCAAATTCTGCTTTGGGAATACAATACAATGTAACAAATTCGACTGATGGAAATACGCCTGATATAACCCAAATTAAAATGTGTGGATAATAATGGTGCTAACCCACCACTAGTAAAAAACTTCATACCAATAGTTTCTTCAGCAAGAAAGATTCTGAGAAAGTCTGAGAGCAGGCATGCCCCAAAGATTCATAGTGTACGCCCCTTGGCGTGTCCTTGCATATGCAGAAATAGTATATTGTCAGTGCAGCTCCGCTCTGAGATTCAATCCTTGCAGCCTTTCAACATGTGTTCACGAGAATGAAATCCTCCAGACAATGGTCTAATCTAAATCCTGAGAGCTTCTGTGGTGCTGTTGCAGCTGGACCAGACTGAAGAGTGCATTGGGGGATGGGAGATACCACAGCATGGAATCCGGGGGAGGCAGGCAGCACAGGGTGAGATATTCTGCGGTATATTTCAGCGAATTGTCTATGTGTTTGTCACTGTATGGGTTATAGTACCAGAGTGGCAGATTATTTTTAAAACAGAAACATCTGCTGTCCGTAGGTTAGCCAGCAAGGTATTGCAGTGCATTGTTGACATCACCAGGTGTGATCTGTATGTCACCATGCCAAATCCTGGCACAGTCAACTCAGCTTTTCATCCTTCCAAGGTTGATAAACAGAGTTCCTTAAGGAATGATTACAGGCGCTCTGTTAAAATCGCAATTCCTGTGCAACACAAGTTTGTTCAGGGTTTGCAACTATGAATGGTTTACTGCACCACATGCGATACATTTTGTCAAATAAAACTTGCCAGATTTTAACAGGTGAAAAGATGCATGATTGAAAGCATAACGTGAGGATTTTGATGCAGTAAGTACCAAAATCTGTATCTTGTGCAACATTTTCATCACAAAACTCATGCTAAGTGAAATTTAGCACAACTGATCGACTTAAAATCCAGCGATATCAGATTTCACTACGACCAATACATTCTGTTTGTCCCCCCAGAGCACCCCAAGCAGGCCCTTAGCAACTGAAAAAATGTGCTAAAAAGCACTGTCTAAAAGCAAGATATTGGCCTTGTACTGACATCAGCTGGAGTGTGATGGAAAATATCACACTTGCTCTGACATGAGAATGCATCACACTCTGTTTCCAGACTCATCATGTATTTCTCTTAACAGGCAGAGATGGACTCTGTAAACACATAACACATGTGGTCCAATGATGCCTAGAAAACTCTTAATAGCTTACATAATTATTTCCGCAACTTTGGGAAATAAAAGGAAAAATGCCTAACTCAATAAAAGAAACTAAGGAAAGAGAAAGCCCAGATATTATACTGGAGAAGACAACTCATAGACAGGGCAACTGAAATTATGTAGCAGGGGAGGGCCAAATTATGTGGCAGGTCTGAGTAAATTATGCGGCAAGAAGTGGCAAATTATGCAACTTAATGGCGCACATTTTACAATAATATTTCTTCATTATTTTGTCATTTTTATATTTTTCAACACCGTCTGAGCATTTGTTACACCTCATTAGTACCAGTTTAACACCCAAATATAGCACAAGAAAGTTGATCAGCCAGCATTTGCAAAGGCTCTTCCACCATGCGGCAACACATATCAATGAGGTTTTAGTAACTTTTGAACCGTTTGAGCTAAAAACAACAATCTTTTTGTTACAACCTGCAGACTACACAGCAAATTATGGATTATGTGACAAATGCGGGAAATGTATATCTATGCAAAAAAATTCACCGACGCACAATCACATCATTCCAGTGGCCCTCCTCATAGAAAGCAAAATACCAGTGATTATGGTGCAGTGACAGACCATCATACTCACTAAATGGATACATAAAAAGGGACATGACCACATGCACACAACCAGATCCCTGAGGCGCCAACAGGCCGACTTCCACCCAAAAGAGAACAAAAACAATAAAAGAACAATGACTTCAAAACAATAGACTGGCAGGCATGCACACACTAACACTGTCCCACAAAGCACAGTACTGGATATTGGTGATTACATTGAGCATTAAAGTTGCCAAACACAGTCATTGACACACCCGCCTCCCCCACACCATGACAATTAGAGACTGACACTCACCATGGCCATACATAGAATACATTACTATGCGGAGGCATCTGACATGCTACAGAAGGTCTCAGCCAGGGCCTGAACAACTATAATCACATTGCCCCCATCCTGATGGAACTCAAATGGCTCCCCGTACAGGACCACACCATTTTCAAAGGATGTATGACGTTACAACGCATACTTTTACAACACATGCACTTACAACGCAATTTTTACAACGCAACATCCACTACAACGCATTCCATTACATCGCATGACACTACAACGCATTTTTAAAAACTACCTTTACAACGCATTCCATTACATCGCATACTACCTTTACAACGCATACAATTACAACGCATAATATTACATTGCATTTAAGGTAAGTATTGGATAGTATAGGGGTAAAAATTACTATTCTAACTCCAGGGGGTGCAACAGTAGGGTAAGTGTTGGATAGTATAGGGGTAAAAATTACTATTCTAACTCCAGGGGGTGCAACAGTAGGGTAAGTGTTGGATAGTATAGGGGTAAAAATTACTATTCTAACTCCAGGGGGTGCAACAGTAGGGTAAGTGTTGGATAGTGTAGGGGTAAAAATTACTATTCTAACTCCAGGGGGTGCAACAGTAGGGTAAGTGTTGGATAGTATAGGGGTAAAAATTACTATTCTAACTCCAGGGGGTGCAACAGTAGGGTAAGTGTTCGATAGTATAGGGGTAAAAATTACTATTCTAACTCCAGGGGGTGCAAAAGTAGGGTAAGTGTTGGATAGTATAGGGGTAAAAATTACTATTCTAACTCCAGGGGGTGCAACAGTAGGGTAAGTGTTGGATAGTGTAGTGTAATATTATGCGTTGTAATGGTATGCGTTGTAAAGGTAGTATGCGATGTAATGGAATGCGTTGTAAAGGTAGTTTTTAAAAATGCGTTGTAGTGTCATGCGATGTAATGGAATGCGTTGTAGTGGATGTTGCGTTGTAAAAAATGCGTTGTAAGTGTAGTGCGTTGTAAAAGTTGCGTTGTAAAGGTTGTTCCCCTTTTCAAAACTAGCTGCATCATTTAGAAAGCCATCAGGACCAGAAGCCCGCGTATCTTGTATACAAGCCTCCAGTCTCTGCTGGATCTCAGCACAGCCGCAGCCAGGACACCATTAGAAAACACACTAAAAAGTGTGTAAAAATAAAAACAAGAAGTGAGCCTTTTCCATCTATGATCCATCAGGATCCTTCCAATGGTGTTCCAATTTAGGAACGAGTTGAAGGCTCACCACTCTAGAGAACACCACATCACAATGCATTAACCATCTACCACCCAGCTTCCTTTCCTCTTACTTGTTCACTTTATGATCGTTTTTGATCATGTATGAAGCTTTGTAGCCATTGGGCTAGGTTTGCGCTATAGAAATGCCATATGCACACATACATACATACAACCCTTTCTATTAAGTTCTTGACTTTCCTTTTATCCTTCAACAATCTTTCACCTGGGGTGCCATATGGATCTGCCCTATCCTGACACTCTTCAACTCTTGTCTAGTCCCACAGCACACAATTTTATGAAATCACAGTTCGGGGTTTTATGATCTTATTTTTATGGCACCCTTATTCTTCCTAATTTGCTGCCTGTTTCAACGAAGGCCCAGTCAGCACAGCAGGCCTCAGGGGCCGAGACCCTAAACTGGACCGAGGAGCAGGAGCCAGTTGCGCAGAGCCCAGAAGAATGGTAGGCGGTAAGATATGCCTTGGCCCTAAATGCTTGCGGCAGCAGGGCGGGAACAAAATTGGCATAAAAGGAGACATCTCCTGATTGGGCATCACCTTAAAATAGGGATCTGCCCCTATTTCTTCATCACAGCAGGTCACAAGACACACACCCACACGTAGAGCCCGATGGAGAGACAGCAGGAGTCACAAACACCTGAGTGCCAGAGGGTCGATGGTCACTTTCCAAGGTCACGGCACAAGAGTAAGCAAGGGGGGTACCTTGATCGAGGGGTCCTTGGGATTCAGATGGTGGTGTCCCTGGTGGAGAATGGGATGAACAAGGGAAGACTCAAGGCAGGCACTGAGCTTGTGGCATGGCCTGGGACAGAACAGGCTATTAAGCAGATATTAGTAGCAAGATTAAGCCCGATACCAAAGAGTGTCCCCTAAATAAAAATCAATTTACTACTGAACTGATAACTAAGGTCTTATCAATAAGTGTGCCGCCCACAGGTGGGTGTACTTGTGCAATGAATGATTGTTAATGTACTGTGCTGTGCCATTTTTTTTCTCCAGAAAATGAGTCTGTGTAATGTGTGGTAGTGGGGTTGGTTAATGGAAAGAGGGGAGGGACGAGTGACACATGTGAATGGGCAAAGTCCAAATCCCCTTTTCTCTGAGGAAGAACTGGCTAAGACTAAATCATGCTAAGACTGAACTGGTGATCATTGGTCGGGGAAGCTAATCCCTTACTGACAACAGACCCCTCGAACAGTCGCACTCCAGGTCTGCAACCTGGATGTTCGATGTTTTTGTATCTTATATTTTATCCTACATGTACCCGGCATAACAAAACACTCCTTTTAATGTCACTGACTCCTAAGCTGTATACTTTAATTCTCAAGCACCAAGATATTCTGCTCATTTTTGAGGTGGCAATATAACATTTGCAATGTTCTAATGACATCTGTGCAGGGCTCTCAGGAGAGACAATTGTGAAGTATTGTGCTTATTGCATAGCACAGTACACAAACATGCTTGCTCCTACGTATTTCACCAGACTTGTTGAACCCGACTTGTTAGCCAGATATCCGCATACAGCTTTCAGAAGAGATATCTTTCCACCCTGCGAACGCCAAGTGTTGAGTGATAGATTAATGAACATATAGTACGCTTCTTTCTTTGAAACTTCCTTCCTCAGTTGAGCATCGTACTAGACTTTTTGACAGACTAGTTTACTCTTTTACAAAGGAATATTTGAGGATGGCAGATCAGTGCAAACTCATTACCATCCTGTAATGTTAATTGTTAGAATCCTTTCGGGTCGGGCAAGAATAAAGCTATTGTTTTATGTTTCAAAAAAATGAATCCTTAATTATATTACCTTGAGCTCTCACTATGTGGTTGAGCCCATCTCAACACAATGATATGATGAGGATGAGAGGAAATCCCGATGATGAAGCATGCCATAAGATGTGATGGAGGACTTCCTCTCCTCATTACAAAACCCTTGGTGGCCCTTGGTAACAGCTGGAATTAGTTATCAGTTTGAGGGCTTGGTGAACTGATATATGATCACAGTAATGGCAAACTTAATCTCAATCAAGCAAAACAATTGCTTTTATCTCAATCTGTTAAAGCTAATATCACAGCTCAGAAAAGTACCCTTCTTCAATATAAATCGTGGAAATGTAGCTTTATTGAGTTGTTTTTCATACTAGCCACCGAAAACCTAACTCCACTCTCACTTAATGTCCCCTGACTCTTATTACACGCCAACTTAAGTCAAAGTTCTTTGTTG
The DNA here is from genome assembly GCF_964204655.1 of Triturus cristatus. Taxonomy (NCBI): domain Eukaryota; kingdom Metazoa; phylum Chordata; class Amphibia; order Caudata; family Salamandridae; genus Triturus; species Triturus cristatus. Next base: position 640,030,981 of record NC_140595.1, read on the forward strand.
ATATTCTGAAAATCTGATTTGTGTTTCATTCAGTGAGATATCACATCTCTAAATGTGTCCTTAATAGATTCTTGTTAGCTTTGATGCAAACAAAAAGAAGTAGCTTTATTATTTTGAGCCAATTGTAATCTCGGTTGAGTAGCTCTCGCCTCAATCAAGCAAAGTTAGTTCTCATATTGATGAAGTAAAATTAAGATCCATATCAATGAATTTAATGTGGCTTGATCTCGATTAAGTAATGTTGAGCTTTGATGGCAAACAAATGAGGATGGCTTGATTTCAACCAGTTAACTTTAATAATAAACACAATCAAAACAAACATTTGATTTTTTGCAAGTAAAGTAACTCCTATTGCATTCAATAAAGACAGCTTTAATTTCGGTCAAGAAACAAAGCTTTGATTAAATTGAATAAAGTTGATCTTAACCAAGTAAAGATTAACCCTGAGCGGTGAACTCCGCTCCGCTTGTGGAGTTTGCGTAGTTTTCTGCACTCCACGTTATGCACAGCTCACGGAGTTCTGAAAAACTTGCCCCGTGTAGCGGAGCGGAGTTTTTTACTTCGCTCGTGTTCGTCAAAGTCAAGTTGACGACCGCAAGCGAGGAAAATCAACCTTCCGCGAGATTTTTCCTCGTTTGTGATCGCCAACATCAAATTGGCGAGCAAGAGCGTGGAAAATCAACCTCCTGGCAAGATTTCTCAACGCGGAGGGGTCCGGTTTCTCATTTCGAGCGGTCACGTATGCTCGCAACCGCTTGCGTTGAGAAACAGCCCGTTTGCATTGAGAAAGCTGCTGCTCAAGTAAAAATCTACTCAAGCAGCAGAAAAGGCAAGCAGGGACCGCTTACACTGTGCATGATGCCGTTCGCAATGATTGCACAGTGTGAACAAGGATCCGGCATTGTGCAATCACCGCTAATGGCATTTTTTTAAATCGTACTCCGCCGCTTGCGGAGCTCCACGTAGTGCGGCAGAGGTTTTTTTGCACTTCGCAGAGTTCCACGTAGTGCAACTCCGCGAACTCCGCCCAGGGTTAGTTAAGATGGCTTTGGTCTCAATCTATAAAAATTACCTTTGATCTCGAATGGGCAAAGCAGGGTTGAGTCTCATTCAAATGAAGTTAGGTTTGATCATAATCAAGTATTTTGCACTTTGATCTCAATTATGGGTTTTACCTTTATTTCAGAGGTTGGCTTCATGTTCAATACAGTAAAGTTACATTTTGAGTCGTTCAAGTAAAGTTAGCTCTGATCTTAATGAAGTTTAACTTCAATTTAAACCAGGTAAACGTTACAGTGTTTTCAGCTGGGTTAACAAAGTATTGGTCCAACTCACAAAAAGTATGTGTATAATACGTGTATAATTCCAGTCAAATAAAGTTGCTTTGATTTCAATCAATAAAAGGAAGCTTTGATCACAACCACAAATAATTAGCTTTTGTCTAGATGAGGTAAAATAATTATTCTACCCAAACAGGAATAATGTGGTTTTTATCCAACCCACATAAGGTTAGCTCTTATACAAATTACAGAACTGTATCTTCGAATTCAACTAACTAAAGTTAGATTTAATCTCAATAAAGTCACTTTGGCTTTTATTTGAGTGAAGAACAGTTAGCTTTCATGTTAGTCAAGTGGGTGAACTCTTATACCACTTATATGAAATGATCGTCTGTCTCTTTCAAGAGGCTATTTGCTGGTTTAGCAAGAATTATATTTCTTCAGAACCACTAAGCAATTACAGATTTATGTGATTAAGAGGAACTTACCCTGTCTTCTTCCTCCCTTAAATCTGGCATTGTGCTAATGCAGAGACTCACAGTCGTGGTGGCCACAAAAATGATGGAGAGGCAGGCAAATATTTTCCCAGGCAGTCCTGACTGTGGGTTTTCCACCATATCCCTCAGTTTGGTCATAAATTGACCCATCCGCGTGTCATCGTCCAAGACACAGATAGTTTCCCTGTTCCTCTGCATCTCCTCTTCTTGGCGGACTTCCGCTAACTCCTCGAGTTTTTGAAACAATTTTCTCAGGCAGCATTGCTCCAAGTTGGACTCCTCAATGCCCCAGTACCTGAGTTCATCCTGGAAGGCTAAGGCACACATCTCTCGCAAAAGCCTCAGCTTCCCTGCTGCCAGGAAGCTCATGATCATGCTGAAAGCACATGGGTTTCGGTCGAAGAAGAACTCATTGGTGTCTTCGTCGTAGTCATCACACAGCTGGATAATCTCCTCATAATTGCTGCAGAACCTCAATTTCCCCAGCCTGGTCATGGGAAAGTCATCCAAGGTGCTCCACGGCACCAAGTATCTGATGCCTCCTACGTTGACGATGAGCTCGTGTTTCTGGTCGGCTGTATAGAGATCTTCGGGGCGGTATATCCTCCAAGCCCTTTCATAGTGGACCCCTTTGATGGTCTGTGACTCTACAGCCACCGGGAAGAACTGGTTCAAGGTGCTGCTGGAGGTGTAGCTAAGGTTACTATAATCTTGTTCGCTACCTCCAGAGATAATCGGCATGGCGGTGGCATGTGCTTGTATACCTCATCGAAGATCATAGCATTGGATGGGACTGTCAGAAGGAGGAAAGGAAACTCACTGTCAGAAAAGAACATCAAAAGGAAGTGACAACTGACAAGTGCAGTTACGAGAACACAATTAGCATGCGATATGCCTCTGGTCCCAATTCAATTTGAATGCAAAGTATCTTAATATCTATTTAAAGAGTGACTTTACTATATAAGATGTGAAATGATTCGTTTAAATCCTTTCCTGTTTCCTATTTACCGAAAAAGAACATGCATCGAATCACATGTTGGAACACAAAACGAACAAATACACACGCGATACAATTGTAAAACCTGTTTCTTTACAGTACTACGAAGGCAGACAGGTATATTTAAAATTAACTGTATTTCCATGTGCATCAGTGTCAGTAGCCACATGCATTTTCACATACATCTAAACACACACACCCATACAGTCACGCAAACACCTAATTGACTTTTGTCAGCACATGAATTGATTGATATTCCGACTTACTCTGTGCTCAGTCAGCCATACGCCCGACGTAGCTCCCCGACACGTCCCGGCGGTGAAGTGCTTTTGCAGTCCCCATCAGAGAGAGAGGACGAGGCATCTTTTGACTTGCAGTGACTTCCCCCAGTCAGCACAGAACTTCGGCAGCCCCGCGCGTTGGGGCGGGCTCCGGCATGCCAGCAGCTCCCCCTCGCTCCTGTGTCAGCTCTACATCCTCCCGCACGCACACGGGGTGTGTGCATCACTAAGAGAAGGCATGGCATCAGCACGGAGCAGCGCGCGGACGTGTGTGAGTTCACCTGTCAGAGTGCGCATCCCCAGTCAGCCCCGGCGCACCTCACGCGCGCTGGCTGTGCACGGAGCTCTGTGCTGCACGAGCACATAGGGACTCGACCCTCCTCTGCACACTGGGCGGCGCGTGGAGGGGAGTGCGAGTGCTTTTACGCCCTGCGGAGGAAGCAACCTCCTCAATGAGTCTGGGGCTCTGGCGTGCGTAGAGGCATCCGTGCTGCGAGAAGCTGAAAGTGCTTCTTCCACGCCTCAGCCTCTCTCCGGGCAAACATTAATCCTTCCTGGAAAGTAGCGCCTCCTTTCGCTAACTAAGTCCAGCCACGCTTCGAGCTCTCACGTGCCAGGAAGCCCTTCCTCGAAAGCTGTCCCTTCACAGGCGGCGCATACGCGCAGCGTGGGTAGGAAGGGGCGCCCCCTCGCTCCGGGGCAGCGGCTGCGTCCCGCCTGGTCTGTGGAGCGTGGCTTGGGGCGCGGCTCCGTATGAAGTGCGTCCCATCCCGGGCGGTCTGAGAGGACGGCACACAACCGTGCACCTCACCCCGCGGGGCTGCAGCCCTGTGTGTGTGTCATTGTGCTACTGTATTCTAGCGCTGTATGTAGTGCACGCAGCACAAAGCGCTCGTCACTCATACTCGGGAAGAGCAGTGCAGCATGAGGGCGCCACGCGCGCACCGTAGTCCACATGCAGCTATATATTTTCAAATAGATGTCCTTTGCCATATATCACTATGTTAGTTTTGCAATGCGGAATATTTCTGCACTGTCCAAACTGTCAGTCTTTTAATGGTATCAACTCCCACATGCCTCTGTCTCAGCTGATTGTTCTCGACCTCTCTGCCTACTTTCTTGGCTTTCTATGGGCAGTCTTAGCCTTCTCTCTCTCTCTCTCTCTCTCTTTCTTTCGCTCAATCTTTCTCCCTCTTTCCCACTCTAGATAAACGAAGGGGCATTTGGCAGACCACTGTGTTTTTTTAGTTTTTATATTATTTCTATTATTTTTTGAGGGGGAAGGTATCTATATAGATGTTGTAATTTGTCTTTTTTTTCAGTTTTACGAACCAGGTCTAGAGGTTCATAAACCACGGTGGGCCAGGATTACTCTAATGAGGCTTTTGGTTCGGGACTTAGGCTCTGGGTTTGTGAACCAATCTTTGTTCATGAGCTGAGTCATCACAACCACTGGACAGATGGCCCTGGATCATACAGCGCTTAATGATGGCCTTGAACCTTATGTGGTTGTAATCATGTTTGCTTGATGGTATCTTTGCCTTTGACCCTCTCCAGGGCTCTGCTGTATTTCTTCAAAGATTTCACTATACAAACACCACATCCATCCATGCACACATGCACTTGATTTGTGAACCACTGTGCTCCAGTCTGTAAGATGTGTTTAGGGCAGGCCATAATTTGGGGCATTTTCCAAACATCAGTTTGTGACCAGATTTCTGTGGTTCATAAACCATGTGTTTGTTTCACAAACCATGTAAGCCTGGCTAGAGAGTGACACAATATTACTTCTCATCGAATCAGAGAAGGTTTGGCTTCCGAACTGCAGATGTCAGATCATGAACAGCCAATCAATTCTTGTTATCAGTTCTCAAAACTAATGGCAGAGGTATGCCAAGGTTAGCCTTCTCAAGTCTGGATTGTTGGTGTTTTTAAACACAAGTCTCTAAAAAATACTCAACAAGTTTACACCAAACCATACCAAGGATATGTTCTGGCACAAGGCGTGTCTTCTGCAAATTCTGGCATACATCTCTCAATTAATCTTTGCTCTACACAAATGCAAAACTTGTCTGTGAGATTTTGCATGCACATCGACAAAATTTCTTTCTTTAATAACATTTAGACCCCTTCAAAAATATGTTACATTTCGAAAAGATAGCCCCGAAGTAACATAACTAGGAATCTACCCAATTTGGTTCAGATTTATAAAGGGACTCACACGGTATTACAAAATAAGTATATCGTATTTCTTGTGGATTCAGTTTAGAAGCCATACTTACAGAGGAGCTGCAGACGAACACTTATCTTGAAAGAATCATGTAAACAGCTTAGGGTTAGTTGCCGTGATTCACCTAAGTGCAATTAGAAAACGGAGAAATGCACTAATATGATTTTGACTATTAAGGATTTTGAAAAAATTATAGGCATACTTTTGGATTTCCCTTTGACAAAAATGCTTTCCCCTACAACCATATCATTGTACCCCCTCATTAGAAACCCCAAAACATTTACTCCTGCCCATGGCAGGCATAAATGTTTTCTGGATGGGAAACTGCATTTCCAAAATGCTTGCACCCCCACAGATTAGCAAGTTTGTGGGTTTTCTCCAATGAATGCAGCTGGTCTTACCTAGGAACAAAGATAAATCACCCCATGCGCACATATCCTCATATGGAAATTCCACCACATTGGGGGCATTTTTATGCAATTAAATTGCTTTTGCAAGGGAACATTTCCACTATTTCTGTTATTGTGAACCAAGATTGAGATTTTGCTCTTGCCAATGCCTTTATTTAGTACCTGTGTTTGAATTAGGCGTGTAAGTACTTTTGTGAACCTGGTTTAGTGATACGGAGTCATACAAAGTATCTCGGTTGTAGGAGTGGACAGGAAAAAAGGGTGTGCGGACAGCATGATAAGCAGTTTCAAGCTGTGAATGCCCAAAATCAGGATTATTGGACAAGAGGCCATTTCTGTTTTTTCTGACTTTTCAGTGAACACTTCCTTGATGATTGGTGATTGGTGAAGACGTTGGTGACTGAGGTGTCAAGACCGAAGCAACTTACAGAACAGGCTCACTTCCATATAAGAGCGTGTCACCTTTACTTGTGCAGGTCCCCGATGAAGAGAAACGCAGAAAGGTGGAGCGTGAACCATATATGCAAGTACATCAAGCACAATAGGACACTGTCTACCTTGAGGAATGGAAGGGCCAATCAACACCTTCAACAATAATAACAATTAGAATATGATACATAATGCTCACAATCTCTGTGTACAAGCCTATGTCTACTTTTGTTATCACAGTCTAGATGTGACACTTGTAGTCACATGTAATAAGAAATTGAGGTATATGTTCAACAGTAATAACTTATTACAGGTGAGTTGAGTGTGCGGGAGCCATTGGATAGAATAAAAGGAGGGCACAGAGCAGAATTACACTTTTTCACTATACATTCTGCATTCTATGAATTTGCAGGCATACCCATTCGCAGGCAGGAGCTCAACACCAAAGATGTCACTTTTTCATGAAAAGGCAATGGTGTGACCCTGTATCAAAATTAATGAACCACACAATACGATAGTGAAAGTCACCTTAATGTTCTACAAACTCTTTATGTTCACAAAACTCCTCAGTCACCAGCAATATCCTTATAATGTATGTCAAAGGGATCTTTATGCCATAGATTGTAAAAAAGCATATAGTGTCTGTACGTTTGGGAGCTTGTGTGTGTTCTGTGTATGTCACAAACACCGAATAAACACAAGCTCACAAACGTACATGTCTGTGTTGTGTATGTGTGTGCAAGCATGTCTGTATGCATGTCTATGTGTTGTGTGTGTGGTGTCTGTGTACACGTCTGCGTTGTGTATATGTGCATGTGTGTGTGTTTCTGTGTGCGAGCATGTGTGCCTGCATGTCTATGTGTTATATGTGTGAGTGTGGTGTGTGTGTGTTTTTTTGTGTGAGCATGTGTGCCTGCATGTCTATGTGTTCTGTGGGTGAGTGTGGCGTGTGTGTGTTTTTTTGTGTGAGCATGTGTGTATGTATGCACGTCTATGTGTTATGTGTGTGTGTATGTATATTAGCTTGTCACTTACCTTCAGCCTTCTTCGTTTGATCATTTTATAACACTGTTCCAGGAAGTGTGGCAGCATCATGCCAGTGAGAGTGAACTAACAAAACATGTAAAGAAAGAGCTCTATGTTGCTTCACGAAATCTCAAAGAACAACCCCGGCCTCTATCACAGCAGCCCGGACTATTTGTAGAGCGACGGGGAGGGAAGTGATCGGTTTGGAGGGGCACACTTAAGCCCCGCGTCATTGCCGTGTCGTCAGTGATGAGTGTATCCTGGATGGTTCCCGTTCTCCATCACTGCTGGATGCACGCGTCTCTCTCACCACGAGCATCTGTTCTCTTTGGATTAAGCTCGCAGAGTGGATTTTTTCCCTGGAATTACCGTAAAGTCATAAATAACATGATGCTGGTTTAATATGTGTCTGCAGAGGCCATCAACGCAGCAGCAAAAATTGATTGTTTTTAGGGAAACTGTCCACTCGAATTCTGCGTTGTGATTCCAGGGAAAACCCTTCACTTCAAAGTCACGTTCTGCATTTATAAAAGGTATCCTGGCCCAGTATCATCGAAGGACGATCATCCTAGAAATGCACTGTAGCCTATACCGACTCTAACAGTACTGTTGTAACTTGAAACAGCAATGTGATTAAGCATTTACCAAAGACATTAATGCTTCCCTTCAGATCATGTTTTCTCCGTTATGTTGACCGAAGTTTGGACTCCATTTTGTGTTGTCATGCTGCCACGTGTTCGCCACGAGGAGAGTCCGACCTCTGTTTTAGTTGCCCTTGTAATCTGCCCAGTAACAGTCTATAAATAGCCCTTCTGTCCATCTGGCGCATGCCCAGACTTGACCACATCTGTTATTAGTTAGCCTTGCTTGACCATGTGTTCGCAGACTCAAGGAGTGTGTTGGCTCCGCCCATGTATTGATTCAGTATCGAGAATGACCATAAATGGTAATGTTCTTCGGCCTCATGTTGTATCCACCCACTTATGAGCCCCTCTAATGTGTATAAAAGGGGACCATGTACGCAGGTTCTTTGTGCTACTCTATGCAATACTGAAGAGTGTTGTGTGGATTGTAGGACCACCCTTAAGGGTTAATAAATGCTGTTTTTGTACTTTGCAGTTTCCGTGCCAACTTCCTTATAGATTTCCGTTACAGGAGAGCGAACCCTTGTGTCTTGCGGGCCTAGCTGGGGCTTGAATTCATCAGTACAATGGATGTAAATATAGATAACACAGATGCACCTAACTCCACATAGTGGTACCTTGATGAGATATATATATTCATGTTATCAGGATGTGGATTTAAGGTTAGTGCATCTATTCTTACCTATCTATGCCTATCTTCACCTTATTGTGGTTATCAAAATTTAGGACATAATATTTTTGTCCGATATCATTTCAGTCCTTCATAGACTGACAAACAACCTCACAATCCTCCCTTCTGGAATGCACAAATACATTCAGGTGTGGTGGTTTCATAGCTGTGCAGTGTGCGATTCAAGATAGTTCATTGTTGTGTTGTTGTTCTGACTGCAGTAAACTGTCCTGCAGTTGGAGGGGGTTGCATCTTGCTTGGCCATTGACTTAAATATTATAAGTGGACACATGGAGTAAGGAGAGCTAAGTAAGGAAGTAAGTGTTTATTGTACAGGTAAATAAAACCTTTACAAACGGGCATCTCATGTCAGTTTCCAAAACATCAATTTAAAAGGCAGTTAGCCACTGTTAAGAACACAATAAAATAACATTAAGAATCAGCACCCCAAACCTTAGTGGGCCAAAGTCCAGATTAGCGACTTTTATAAACAGAAATTTAGCAGCAATGTAGAAAATAAGTTGTCCTCCTTAATCAGAGTCTTAGCAGCAAGATGGAGGAAACAGCAAGAAGAAGGTGCCAGAGTGTGCAGATGAGAGTGCACAGTGCAGCAGCGACCTCTTTAGCTCAGTGCAGGGCAGCAAAAGTTAACCCGCTCTTATTTTCTTCATTTAGCACTCAGGGTAGCCCAGCGGCAATGCTAGAGGTGCCAGGGCTGGACTGTGCAAGGGTTCTCGGTGCAATAGAGATGCGGTCAGAGTATTTCGCATGGTGGGTCAGGGAGCCGGTCCCAGCCCAGCTGCAATGCCACCTCTCAGGTAATCAGGTTGTTTCTTGATACTGAGTTCAGCGGCGGTTAAGGATTTTACCAGGCGACAGCTTAATTGAATGTCTTCACCAAAGAAGCTTGCTAGCACCGCTTGCCTACAGGTCCGTATATGTTTCTTACTGAAGAATGGTCTGAGGAGGGACTGGCGCTCCCGTATTAATTCCCTACATATGGTGATGAGGTGCACTATGTCCTCATCTCCTTCCCCACAGAGTCGACAGATTGCTGGCTTCGGAGGGCGTATCACAGGGGCATGGACGTACTCTAAGAGGGATGGGGAGAAATCTGAACATATGAATGGGGCAAGGGAACTTGTCTCACACACACACACACACACACACACACACACACACTCTACACACTTACACATACACAAACACACTTGTCACTTTCAACCTTCTTTTGATCATTTGAGTGGAGCACTATGCCACACACACACATACACACACACACACACTAGTGTTCATTTCAGATTTGGGCTGAGGGCACTTCAGAGTTCGGGTCATTTTCCATTGAAGACCTTCTCAGAAAAAATCCACAACCCACAGATAATGCTGACAATGCTCATGCACTTCAGAGAACATCAAGACCGCCACTTCCTTCCCCCAAACAATCACTTGGAGGACCCACAGCCTAGAGGCAGGCTGAATTTTAAGAACCCTAAAAGCGGGAGATGCTCAGGAAGTAGTGAGCACCGCCCTATTTAAAACTATCTTGCATAACAAAGTATAACATAAGTTATCATAAAATATAATAACATAAAAGATCAGAAAATATATCATATAAATTAACATAACGTAGAAAATGCACTGTAGACAAAACACGACATAACATAGTATATAACCTAAAGCACGATTGAATAGCTTAATGTTTTCCATATCACCAAACCTCCGCTGACTTAGCAAGTAGGATCCTGCTCAGCAAGGGGTCTGGTGACATTTTACAGGTCTTGCCCCATCCGGGGCACTGCTTTCCTCTGATATGCGGGGCTGCTTCTTGGCGTTCCAGCAGGGCCTCTGGGCATTGTGGCTATGCCATTTAATACATCCGTTTGGTCGTTCTTTCGGCATTCCTGCAGCGCCACAGGTCCTTGCCCTGGTCCTGTTTTCAGAAGGATCCCTGCGGTCCTAGTTTTCTTTATTGGGAATAGTTCCTCCTCGCCACTTCTTGTTATTTCATTGCCCAGGCCCATATGTAGGGAGTCTACCTTCTGGGTTAAGCTTATCTCTTCGTGGGAACTAGGTTTTTAAAGAGGAACTAAGAAGCTGTCGGATGCATCGCAGGCCTTCTGCTCTGTGGGATGTTCACTTCTGGTTCCTGTTTTTGACCCATTATTATTTCCTCAGGATTCCTGGACATTTTAGCATGACCTACGGCTTTTGGCCTGCAGCCTTGTTTACTTTTTTCTGTTATAAGTTTATTTCCCTCCCAAGATCTGTCTCTAATTTTAGGGGTAGCCTCATACTTGTAGTACCAGAAGTCTGATACTGCTTCCTGAGGCAGTAGGCCTTACCTCTGCTCTAGGAAGCCTTTCATATTTTTGCCAAGAAGATCTGTTCACAACAGTCCTGTGACCAGTTCTCTAGAGGTACAGCTGATGGGCAAATCAGTGGAATCTGGGCAGGGGGTATGGCCTTTGACCAAGCCTTCTGACCATCTCCCTGTCTCCAGGCCCAACTCTGCATGACATTAGGCCAAGCTCAGTGGTCACAATGTATGGAACGTAGCATTCTAATACACTTTCCTGCAGCAGGAGCCTTCTAACATGCTTTTCTGCAGCAAGAGTTTTCTAACATGCTTTTCTGCGTGTGTATCCAGTAGACTATTTCCATAGAATGTGGGCTTTCCCACCCATTCCACCCAGTCCCAGCCCCTAGAGGCTGTTGGGAACAGTCTTTCAACATGCTTAGTGGGCCCTGGTTCACGGCCTTTAGCTAAGCCCTGCATTGAGGTCCTGCACCCGAATTATTGGACACAGGATTTAGCCATGTTCAGTTGACTCTGGATGCAGAATGTGGACTTTGACCAGTCACCAAGTTTAGCACTACTTCTCACTAGCCATCCAAGTGCAGCCCGTGTAAAATCCCATAAATTATTATTAATATTATTTTTTAATTCTGTTTACAGACCACATAAACTAATTGTTGAATGGGACAAACACAATTCTAGCATACTGAATTGTATTTTACAATTTTGTCTTGTGGAATAAGTGCATCTCTGGCCTGTTGGGTTGTTTCCTGTTCCCCAGGAGACTTGAGTGTTTTCACTTTTCACCCTTATGGCCCTAGTAATTTTTATATTTTTAGAATTAAGGCTCAGAATTAAGTTTGTATTTTTACTTTATTTCCTAAATACAAATTCTTCTCCCTTGTGTGTGTCCTGATACAGTTTAAAATAAGGTGTCCTCAGCAAAGCCCCCAAAATTTTAGTATAGTTTATTGAAGATTAAGAAATAAATACATCATCCAATTTCATCAGGTCGTAAGCAATTCAAGCAATTTTTGATAGATATACCAAAGCTCAAGAGTTCAGGAAGGGACATGAAATATGACAGTTCGAGCAGTCTCCCAAGAAAGGAAGAGACCACTAGGACGCCTATGTCATAAGCATCAGTTCGAAAGGGAAGCCAGGTGAGTATACATTCGACAAGTTCAAAGATGCTAAAGAGTTCCGTCAAATTCTCTGAAAATGGATAATCAACAACCCATTCGTCGGCATCAGCCAGCAGAACTCCAATCCTGCAGGATACAGCTGCAGCAGCGACAGTAGTTAGCAGTCTTAGTAGACAAAGAGACTCTTGTCCTCGTTTTTCCAACCAGTCAATATTACATTCTTAAAGTTCCAGGGGTGACACCTCCGATGTATGATCATTTGACATATGTTCACAGAGAATATGAAGATTTCATGATTCTAAAATAATTCTGATACATTTGAAATCATTTAGTGTGGTCAGTATAATGTATTACTACGTTGAAAGTACTAACCTGTAACAGTTTTTTAAATCAAAGTATATGTAAGTAAGTGTTCTAGGCATATAACATTAATAGATGTGTAAAATACATTCTCTGAAAGTTTCCCAAATACATCATTAATTAGGGATGTGTCGCACCTATTTTCTTTTGTCACTTCAGGTCAAACATTTACACACAAAATATAGATTCTAATTGAATTCGTCATTATTCAGGTTGAATCTTGATAATTATCTAGTTTCCATTAGTTATACATGCATACACGCATATACTTGGGAATAAAGGATGATCAGAAGTAAACTCCTTTAACGTGAGAGTTCACCAATTACACATTTCTAGCACGTTATTGGAAAATAATACTTTATCAATTAGCAAATCACAATCTATATTATGAAAATGTAAGATTTCACCTGGACTACATCTTTCTCTGCATGCTTTTACGATGCAGTAACTAAAACTCACTTGTCTTGTCATGTTTTCTCAAATTTATAGTTGGTGCACGTTATTAATTTTCTCTTAAAAATGTTCAGTTTCTCATTTCCATAACATTTCAAATGTAATTTCCTCTCCAACAAAGTCTTGGTGACTAACAGGTCACTCCAAGAACATTGTTATGCCTGATGAAACAAAACATGAGCATCTCTTCACACTGAATCTTATTACAGACTTAAGGAGCTTCTGGTATTCTTAAACCTGAAAGGAACATTTTTCGGGCTCATCAAATCAGATTCTCACTTTGGTTGGAATGAACCGGTCGGTCCTCAACCAAACTTGCAATATAGCGTTGCTCACAGTACTTTACATATTTACACCAACACACAGTAAGATTACATTTTGCACCATCTACAAATTCTGTTTTAAGTTGGATATAAATAAACATGTACAGTAGTTTTGTCTCAGTGTTTGAGCAAACATTTTAGGGATTTTTAATAGGAATTTTATGTATTCATTTTGTGTTTTTTAGTGCTTCATTCCACTTTGCTCTTCCTTAGAGTTCCCTAAACTCATTGTGCCATAGAACATAAGTTGTGTCTCACTGAAGAGGTCCAACAAAGACAAACATGCGTGTGATTGCTTGGGCAAAAGGTACATGGCCTAACAGTTTTGGTGAGACTATTTTTGTTGATTTTAGAAAAAGAAAACGTACAACCGTACTTTCTCCGGAATAACACCTAGAATCTGGAATGCCCTGCCACATAAATCAGAATGATCCCTTGTAGCACTTCATTCAAGAATGAAGTCAAATTGCTTCTAATGCACAAACTCCAACCCAACACCAACACTTGACTTAGCTCAGCAAACAGGACTTTCCCTACTATCTACTCTAATTTTTGTACCTAGAGTACTCATTTGATGTAACTTTGTAAAGTGCTCTGATACCCTTCCAGGGTCTAGTTCGCGCTATATAAAACTTTAAAAAAAAAATATAAAATAAATAACAAAATAAATACCAACATTGATTTTTATTTTTAGATTCTTCTTTTTGTTGGCACAGTGAGGGAAAAAAGCAATGGACTGATATGTGGCCTGGACTCATACAAGTATTCTATCCTTCACCATTTTGTTTTTGTCAGTGCTCACGAAAGCACATACAGTTAAAAATGGGGTTTCTGGTTGGCTACGGTATGCAACTAAGCCAGGCAGAACCCACCACTCAAGTCAGGGTTAAGGGAGTTACACACTCGAGATAACCTCTGCTCACCCCCTTGGTAGCTTGGCAGAGCAGTCAGGCTTATCCCAAAGGCAATGTGTAAAGCATTTGTGCAACACACACACACACACCAGTGACACAACAAATTCACCACAAAAGAGACTCCACACATTAGTATATAAAAACATCTCTTATATTATGTATAACACATAGACCACAATCCAATAAATCATAAATAACTTTGACGACTAGGCAATTGTCATAACATTACAGTCAGTGCAATAAAGTAAAGACTTATAAGTTGGAACACGTTATAAAAGCATATTCACTGCCGCCTTCGACACTGTCTGCCATCGCACCCTAAAAACACGCCTTCAAGAAGCCGGGACTCATGAGAAAGCCCTCAGCTAGACCACATCCTTCCTCTCCGGCAAAACCCAGAGAGTCCGACTCCCACCCTTCCTATCCGAAGCCACCGACATCATCTGCGGCGTACCTCAGGGATCATCACTCAGCCCAACGCTGTTCAACATCTACATGGCCCCCCTCGCACAAGTAGCCCGTCAGCACAACCTCAACATCATCTCCTACGCCGACGACACCCAGCTCATCCTCTCCTTCACCAAGGACCCACACACCGCCAAAACGAACCTCCACGAGGGAATGAAGGCCATCGCCGAATAGATGCAGAGCAGCCGCCTGAAACTGAACTCAGACAAGACGGAGGTCCTCATCCTCGGATCCACCCCCTCGGCCTTGGACGACTCGTGGTGGCCTACAACGCTGGGAACGGCACCCACACCTACCGACCACGCACGCAAACTCGGATTCGTCCTTGACTCCTCCCTCTCCATGTCGAAGCAGATCAACGCCGTCTCCTCCTCCTGCTACAACACCCTCTGCATGCTCCGCAGGATCTACAAGTGGATCCCATCCAAAACAAGGAGAACTGTTACACAGGCCCTCGTCAGCAGCAGGCTGGACTACGGCAACGCACTCTACGCAGGAATCCCAGCCAAACACCTGCATCGACTACAACGCATCCAAAACGCCTCCGCACGTCTGATCCTCAACGTACCCCGACGCAGCCACATCACCCCCACCTGAAAGACCTGCACTGGCTCCCCGTCGTCAAGAGGATCACCTTCAAACTCCTCACCCACGCACACAAAGCACTCCACAACACCGGACCAGCCTACCTGAACGACAGACTCAACTTCTACACCCCCACCCGCCAGCTCCGCTCAGCAAACCTCACCCTCGCGGCCGTCCCTCGCATCCAGCGAAAGACCACCGGCGGCAGATCATTCTTCTACCTCGCCGCCAAGACCTGGAACACCCTCCCCACCCACCTACAGCAGACCCAGGACCTGCTAACCTTCAGAAGACATCTCAAGACCTGGCTCTTCGAGCAGTAGCGGTTCCCTCTCCCTTCAGCGCTTTGAGACCCTCATGGGTAAGTAGTGCGCTTTACAAATTCCTTGATTGATTGATTGATTGACATAATCTGCAGGTCCTAAAATGATTATCCTATCATTGCAAGGTATGAATGGCATAACTCATAACATCAGGGCATGAGAATGCAGCAGTTAGGAAGGAAACACATGAATCACCATATGGGGGCAGGTATGTCATCACAGGTCATCACAAACACATAATCACGAATCCTCAGCATAAACCCCCATCAGTAACAGTAAGCCCATGTAGGCAAATGACTCCCTGCAAAACCCTGGAGCCTGGTGCACTGGTGCTCCTGTGAGGCAGTATACTTTGAGCTTGCATGGTTTTACCCGGCCGTGGCCATTTTCATACAGGGGGGCCTCCATTGAGGACACACCTGGAATGCCACAACTACAGGGTAACCATTACCCGAGTGTGTTGGAACAAACCCACCTGTCTCATGGCACTGTGGGTGACTTTACTGGGTCTCCAGTGCATAAGTGATGAAAAAAGCAGCTGCCTGTGTTCGCACTATGCAGCCGCACAGAAAGCCTCCGTTTCCCTCACAACAGCCCCAGTGGACTTGGCCAGTCCCGTGGCAACGCAGCTCGGCAGCACATCCAAAACAGCTCCCACCATACCTAGGATCAGTGGCCTCTATGAGGGAACAGGTGGACCAGGCTGGGCTTCCTTCGCTTCTTCTAGGCGGCCTCAGCAGTCCAGTAATCAGCGCACAGGATCCCTGAACTGGCATGTTAATTCTACGTTGGGGAGTTTCTTCTTTGCTTGGCTTGTGGTGTGGGCGTGGCCCTGGTGGGTCAACTCAGGTCGCGGCGGTGATGCACAGCTGAGGGGAACGTCACTTCGCTCTAAGCCTCAGCTACGAAAACGGGTGCCTGCTTATGCCCTAGGGGCACTGGACAGGGCGCGCTTCAGGCTGTACACCGGTTCTTCCACAGAGAATGCTGTAAGCAATCAGGACACCATGGAAAAGCTCTCACTGGGCACTTCCTTTCAATAGTATAAAGAACAGTCAAGTCCTTGTTCTGCACAAGACAGAAGCAGCAACTGCAGGCCAACCCATTCCAGACACATCAAGGGGCAGTGCTCCACACACAGTTCTTCCAGCTCTTCTTCCTGGCAGGTTCTTTTGGGTCCCACAGCGATCTTCTGTAGTCTTTGATTTCTCTGAGTCTTCCAACAGGAGGCAAGCACACACAAGCCCTTGAAGATCTTCTCAAACAGGATACCACAGCAGGGCAAACAAATTAAGTCCTTTTCCTCTGCCGACAGATAGAAGCAGCAACTGCAGGCCAATTAACCCCTCACACAACAGAAAGGGTAGCGCTCCTCACACATCTCTTCAGCTCTTCTCCTTGGTAGGGTCCTCTTGTTTCCATAAGTGATATAAAGTTCTGGGGTTTTAAGTCCAATATCTATACCTCATTTTCTCACTGTAGTCTTTGCTTCAGAGTCCCTGAGCTCAGTCCAAACCAGTTCTGTCTTCCCTGGTCCAGCTTGACCACAGGGGGTGGAAACAGCATTGTGCAGAGGAGACACAGCCTATTCAGGTGCTAGTGACAACTATGAGTCACCCAGGAAAGGCAGGACACACCTCGATCCCCCTTGCGACTGTCTAGAATGAATGCACTTCCTCAGCTCCTGTCACTCCAAAGCCAGATGGTGAATACACAAACAGGCAGAGGCACACAGAATAGTAAAGAAAGAAAATGCCCAATTTCTAAAAGCGGCATTTTCAAACACCCAACTTAAAAAGCACCCTCAGTAAAAGGTGTGTTATTAAATTGTGAGTCCAGAGAGCCTACACTTTATATCTCTATCTTATCCGAATGGGAAAGTATACTCGTAAGATGTTACAAAGTATCTCCCCTGCTATCCTATGGAACAGATAGCCTTTCAACAGTGAAAACCGAAATTTGCAGTATTTCACTATCAGGACATGCAAATCACACCAGCACATGTCCTACCTTTCACATACACTGCATCCTGTCCATGGGGATACCTTGGGCCTACCTTCAGGGTGCTCTACATGTAAGAAGAGGAAAGGTTATGGCCTGACAAGTGGGTGCCTTCGCTAGGTCGACATGGCAGTTAAAGACTGCATGTGCAGACAATACAGTGGCAGATCTGAGACAAATTTACCAGGCTACTCATCTGAGTGTCACACCAGTGCTGCAAGCCCGCTAGTAGCATTTGATTTACAGGCCCTGGCACACTCAGTGCACTTTACTAGGGACTTATCAGTAAATCAAATATTCCAATCATGGATAACCAATCATAATCACAATTACACAAAGAGCATATGCACTTTAGCACCGATCAGCAGTGGTAAAGTGCCCAGAGTCCTAACGCCAACAAAAAACAGTGCCAAAAAAATAGGAGGCAGAAGGCAAAATGTTTGGTAATAAACATGCAACAATGGCCAGGTCTAACACATACAGTGTCAGAGAGAATCAGGAGTAAACAGGAACATGGATGTTTTATTGGTGTTGAAGAGATTAAACCTTTGCATAAACCTAATAAGCAACCATTTGTCTGACGCAATCACAACTGAAGTGGCTAAAGACATCAAAAGGTTTCACTCCTTGGTCTTCCCTTAGAGAAGTCACTTTTACTGGGTGGTGGAAGACTTCAGTGTCCCTGCCCATGTAATCCCTGGCTGTTTTAAGGAGCACCTCTAGGCGCCAATACAATGGACTATTCATACCGATTCGATGCTTGGCCTCTTTGGTATAATCAGGCATATATAGTACTATAATTCAATACCCTAATCTCATAGGTCTGACATTAAGATTGCCAGATCACTATACGTACACCAACCACCCAGCATATGGTTCCTGCTTTTGCTTTTTTTTCAGATCTTTATTCAGTGCAAATTTGACACGAGGGTTTCGGATATCAGAGCGCTTTACATGAGCACCAATTGCGTTACACAAGGACACATTCATTTTTGTTAGGCACGGGGAGATTAAGTGATGTGCCCAGAATAACAGGATGTGAGCATCGTTGCCGAGACTCGAACCGAAACTCGAACCTGGTTCTCCAGATTGGGGGTCAACCGCCCTAGCCATTAGGCCACATCCTCTCCCCAGTTAATTGCTATTAAGTGTGTTTGCCCAACTGAGTTGTATGAGATCCTCAATGCTAAATGAAAAGCCCAGTCCTAGAAACGTGTGATTTGGATTAGAAATGCTTGAGTGGTACCACAATTACATTTCCACAATAAGCATACATTTGGTGTTGACAATGTTGAAAAATGCACTTAACTATATGTTCTGCACTGAAATGTGCTTCTTTTTTGGTATTTTCTATCAATACTATTGTATACACTATAAATTATATTATATTATTTTTTATATTGTTTTGTTTTAGTCTTTAAACCAGTGAATCTTTATTTCTGTGTTTACCTTTCGCTGGAGACTTGAGGACCCAATGCAGTATTTTGTCCTGGTGGTTAATTAAGGAAGAGCTGCTGAACCTCGCCGAATGTGATGACTTTACATTCTGATTTATGCACATTTACAATATTATAGATACAGAATGTCGAATGCTAAAAATCATGTGAACGAAAAAGCCATAACTGACAGTACATACGAGTTCTTGTTTAGCTCCACTAGAACATATGTGCACAGATTAAATGGCAATAAAATGTTTAAATGTGGCTGTAAGAACATGCTTTCTATAGTGCATAAAGTTAGCTTAAAAAAAAAAACCTCCCTTTTTTCCTGATTGAATGTTCAGCTCTTTGAAACTGGATGCTTTCTGCCCTCACTTGATGGCATATTCTGCCTGGGCTCATTATCTGATGCGTTTCAGCTTAACATGCCATGTATGCATCTTATGTACTAAGGCACCACAAAGTGCAGTGTTCATGGTGCAGGGACCCTGTAATGAAAGCATCAGCCTGTGCGGTGGTTAGGAAGGGAAGGCTGAACACACTGTCTGACCCCGAATTAAGCATTAGACGCTTGAATGGGAGGTTCTGCCCCAACGCCTAGCGCCAGATGCCCTGCTAAAACCTGAAACATATACAAACTTGCAGGTCAATTTATGTGGTACATGAGCTGTTTTTGACAACGACAATTCCTTTGAAACATACAGTCTAAGGTGAACACATTATTAGAAATGTACCTGATCCCACAATGCAGAGGCAGGCTCACATTTCCCAAGCTACGAGTTAGGACTTTAAAAGAGGCGGAGAGGTTACCTAACCTCCTGGATCAGCCTGGAACAGGGAAAGAGGGGTCTTTGAGCAAGGGAATGCGAGAGAGAAACCTGCAAGTGGCCCCTCTCAGGAGAGTCCCTCTGCACCCCCGAATAGATGGAATTGTAATACAAAATCTTGGGGCTCAATCTCTGAAAGAATAAGTGACACATTTGAATCTATTGGTCATATATATATTTCAAGATATTGAAAACTGCCAGACCACTGACGCCTGGGAATAATGGGAACCTGCTGAGTCTGTCGGACCATGTCTGCATGCAGAGGCGCAGTTTAATTAAAGCTGTGTTTTCAGCTGTGTTAATCCTGGCGAGAAGTGGCTGGACGCAGGAGATCACAGAGCCCAAATTTATTTTAAACCGTGACTTTGGGGCACCAATGACGAAATTGAAAAATGTGGCAGTATGGGATTGACAGTCCCATGTTCACAACAGCCCGTACTCACTGGAGAACTGCTATGAACAATTAATAGTAAAGGGCTGGCACAAAAGGAAAATAAATGACAAATAACACGCGAGGAAGAGACTTGAATGTTGGGACAGTTAATCTTTCCATAGAGGCCACAACGATGCCTCCAATAGGATTGAGGAAGCGTGCATATAAATGATGTATTTGAGCCTCAGGGCCATTTTGCATTTGATAAAGGCATTGGGCGAAACGCATTATGCTGGTTGGAATAAAGGCAGCTCTGTGAATCCGCTGTGTTCCCTGATATGTCTCCGTACGGGAGTGATGCTGTTGGGATATATATATATATATATATATATATATATATATAGCTTAGAGATGCACTCCACAACAGCGGGTCTACAAGACAATTTATTACGGAGGAACCAACGTCTACATGCCTGCGTGAGTTGTGCGTGACCAGTTTCGGAGCCTCCAGCTCCTTAATCATAGGTGTGCCTGCAGGTGAACGGTCTTCTCCATGGTGAATCCAAGAGACAGCATGCTTTCTCATTCCTTTTAACCATCCATTGGGCGTTTATATCTCTCAGGTGAGTGATCACAAGACCACTATGCATGCTGGAGCTTGTGGTTTCGATCCACGGCATATCACTTCCCTTCGGTGGGTTCCGATACATCTGCCATCATGTTTGCATGCTTTTTGCCCTCCAGTGGGCCCCAGGCATGTATGCGCTGATTAATTTTCAACAAACGCTGCTGTGCTGCCAACGAGTCTGTATCAATTCAAGCCTCAGCAGGCACATCGTTGATTTGATGGTGGTGCAGTCCCTTGCGGCTTGGACGTGCCGCATACAAACTTTCCCAAAAGGTGTCCAACAGCTTAGAGACGCACTCCACAACAGCGGGTCTACAAGACAATTTATTACGGAGGAACCAGCGTCTACATGTTACACAATGTGATTCAAATTGGCAGCGCCTACAACAGCAGGTGCAGACGTAGGGGCTGAATCCAAGCCTCAAATTGAATTTTGAAACAAAAAAAGCTGCACTCTGGAATCTGATATTTCAAGTTTTATTACATTTGTAACGCTCAACCAACGTGTTTCAGCCTCGCATGGCCTTTGTCACGGTTAGTGAGTCTTTTTTCCAATGTACTATTTATACATACCACTTAAGCCTTTAATGTGGCATTGTGGGTAATGTAGTGCAACTCATCTTTTCAACTTTATTTACAATTATTTACAAACAATGGAAATGTTGACTGTTGATGGTTAGTAAATTCGGCAGTGTTAGTTCAACCAGGATCACGATCAGTATAGTACTGTGTCCCCTGAGAGTCAATAGTTTCTCGTAAAGCAACTGCTATGTTTTCCAATCGTCCCATATTTTATTTAGTATTCATTAGAATTAATGAATCATCGTCCATTATTTAAAATGGCATTGTTTACTGTTTATTTTACAGTTGTCTATTGCCTTTGCGGCTTAGGTATAGTACCCATGTTTCCCTTCATAGACAAGGGTTTCTATTCTCATCGTTCGTGCTGATTAACAAACTCATATTCTTTCATTGTCTACGATTTTCAGATGGAAAGGCATATCTTGCACATTTGTGTCCCTGTACAATTGTTTTTATAATTTCCATTTGTATTCAATCCAGGTGTACATATAATTCTTCATTATTATTAATTCCTGATGGTGCCTTTGCTCTCAATCTTATTATATAGCGCGATTCCATCTGTTGAAGTTTTTTTATCCTGTCTCCGCCACGTTCTGATGTTGTCACTGCATGAATGCCAAAAACGTTCATCACTTTCCAGTTACTATTTTGGCATTGCGCCATATGCTTAGCTGTTGCATTTGTCATATTCTTGTTTTTCACGGCCCTAATGGGTTCCAGGATTTTTTTTTTCAACATGCAAATGGTGCTCCCTATGCATTGCAAACCACAATTGCATTTGATGACATATATCACAAATTTTTAGTTTAGTTAGTTGTGTGTGTGTGTATATATTTGTGAATATCTCGCGCTGCCAGACCACAAGAAGAGTCGCACTCAGAATTTCAATTTAGGAGTTGTATTTAATGACTTGACGCGTTTCGACAGCACGGTCTTTGTCAAAAAGTCATACAAAGACCAGGAAGTGGCAGTGTCTATTTAAGCATTTTCTGTTTAAATAATAGACATAGGCAAAGTAAACATTGCATATGATGATCGCCTGCCTTGTAAGTTTAGAAGACAGACTTAGAAAAACGTTATCAACTCATACGTGAAAACAATTCATAAATATGACAGTTGAATCAAACATATGCAGAGTATCAGTGATTAAAATAATTCACGTGTGGCAATGGGTGAAAAGCTCCAATTAAATTAAATCGCCTAGTGGCAGAGAACACTGGTGTTGTATTACATGTGTATTGAAGAGGGAGGAGGCGCTGCGCTTTAGTGTACTGGATGCCTCCGGCAAATTAACCGCCAAGAATTAGTCAAGGAGCAAGGAATCTAGTGATGGAAGGATAGGCGATACATCAGTCGTGCATGGTGGGGGGTTGGCCACAGTGCCTTTCTTTTTTAAAGGGGAGAGGGCTGTTTGGCCCCCCTACCTAAGTCTTGTTAGACCCTGGGGACCCCCATCCCCCAGGGGCACTCCTTTACATAAAGGGGAGGTGGCGCTCATGGCCCTACTCCCCAGGCTGATTCCTGACCCAGGGAGCCCATCTCATGGGGCACTTCATGATTTTCAGGGATAGGGGAGCATGTGGTCCCCCCCACTGGCCGATTTTGCCACCGGGGACCTCTTCCTCCAGGATCCAGTGCACTTTTCAAGGGGAAGGAGGGCACGAGTCTCCCCCCCCGGGCCAATTTCAGCCAGGGGACCTCATTCCCCAGGGTCCAGCATCATTTTCAAGGGGATGAGGACATGCGCCCCCCCTCCCTGTGCTGATTTCAGCTCCATGAACCCCATCCCTAAGCATAATTTCTAGGGGGGTGGAGGCATACGGCCCCCCTCCGTGGGACGATTTTGGCCTAGAGGACCTTATCCCCAGGGACCCTAGCCTGTTAATTGTTGTGGGCTGCAGGTGGAGCACCACGACACGAGGAGCCCCAGCGGGCTCTCTGCATACAGCGGGAGCCGGCATTGCCCCTAAAGCTGCTCCCTCCAGGTGGGAGCAATATTTTGATCTGTTTCCCTGCCCGCACTAAAGCTTAAAACAGATCAAAAGTCCGCTCCCAGAGGAGGAACGACAATCCGTGGTGCGCGCAGTCACGAGTGTGCTGGTAAAATTTTATAAGTCTCGGTTTGCCCCTAGCCCAGCGTTAATTTTAACCATACTTTTTGTGCTTTACTGCTTTTAATAAAACTTGCTCAATTTGTTTTTACTCACCTTGCTGCTACTCACACATTAGCACTTCCTCATTCCTGACCACGCCCACACCTCAGTCCACCGCGGGGTTTCCCCGATTGCTCAGATCTTCTGTATCTCTGATTGGTAGGGGTTTCGGGGGCAGAGCTTGGACGGTTATTGACACAGAGTTAGCTGCCTACTTAAAATCGATGCCTACCCTCTCGCGCAGCGGACGCACGCTGTCACGAGTGTGCTGGTAAAATTTTATAAGTCTCGGTTTGCCCTTAGCCCAGCGTTAATTTTAACCATACTTTTTGTGCTTTACTGCTTTTAATACAAACTTGCTCAATTTGTATTTACTCACCTTGCTGCTACTCGCACATCAGCACTTCCTCTTTCCTGACCACGCCCACACCTCGGTCCACCCCTGGGTTTCCTCGATTGCTGTGGAGGGTGCTGGCGTGTCAGATCTTCTACATCTCTGATTGGTAGGGGTTTCGGGGGTGGAGCTTGGACGGTCATTGACACAGAGCTAGCTGCCTACTTAAAACCAATAAAAGAAGGAGTACACCCTCAAAGTTAATTTTAATGCTTCGGAGATGGAGAGGTGCACTGAAAAGAAAGGCTTTTCCTATCTTGTAGAAGACCCCTCACTCACCAACCTGGTTGGTGACATGCTTCATCATCGGGGTCCCACCCGGACAACCGAGTGTCATCCGGGTGTGCTACGACACCTGATTAAAGTGGAGCTGGTTTTGATTTTTTGGTGTAGGTGCAAGTGCAAGAAGTGATTTAAAAATTGGTCAGTATTAACTCTCTATCAAAAAATTATTTAATCATGGAGCAACTGGACAATATTAAAAAGGATTAAAAAGGATTAGGCGAGATACCATATCAGGTTAAATTGACCCACGGTATCGACAAAAAAGTGAAGTGAGAAATAGTGGAAGTAGGTCTACATGTTTCAACCTTAAAGGAAGTTATCCAGGTTTTCGTCTTTTTGGATGTTGAAATTACAAAAGAAATGATCGCCTTGAGACAAAAACCTACTATAAACCGACAGCCAAAAACAACCTATTGAGGTTTGAAAGCTTCCACCCTAGGCCTCTGAGGGAAAGCCTTCCGTATGGCCAATACCTGCGACTACGACGTAATTGCAGTAAAACCCAGGATTATAAGAAACAAGCCCTGGACCTCACCGACAAACTTTCATCTAGAGGCTACCCTGAGAGGATTCTCAACAAATGCCAGAAACGGGCACGCAATCAACCTAGAGCGGCACTATTGGAAGACACTATTAATAAAGAAGTCACATCACCATTGACCTGTGTGACCACATATAACACAATATCGAATCTGATACTAAGTCCATTACCAGACATTGGTCAATCCTCAACAGTGGCAATTTTAACTAGGAAAAACCTCTGTTTTCATACAAGAAATCCAGAAGCTTGCGGGACACTTTAGTGAACACACGCCCAAAAATGATGGCCCTAACTAAACAAACTACTGTCCTCAATGCATGGGGTTTACCTGAAATCACAGGACACTACAAGTGCGGTAACTGCAGCGTCTGTCACCTTACAGAAAATACAAAAACCCCAGAACTCGAACCTGGTAAGGTATGGACCTTAAGAACGCATACAAACTGTAACAGCACACACGTAGTCAACAGGATTATCTGCCCCTGCAAACTTCAATATGTGGGGATGACAAGCAGGAAAATCAAACAGCGAATCTGTGAACATCGCAGCACCATTCGGTGTAAAAAATCTATGACGAAACTAACAGAACATTTTCTTGCACAAGGCCATACAACTAATGATCTGAAATGGACCATTATTGAACAAATTAAGACAGGAGAGAAAATGCAGGAGCGATTATTTGAAAAAGAACAACGTTGGGTTTATAGACTTTCTACCCACAAAAGCGGATTAAATGACAATATCCCATGGAACTCTGTTCTTGAAAAAAAGATTGTCAATCATCTGGCTAACTGTTAATGATATTGGTGTATCCAGTGCTACTGCATTATAAGAGAATGCTTGGTTTGGTTGCCTGATGTATTCTATTATTTTCTTCTCAACTCCTTTGTGTGGTTGCTTTACATATGGGACTAGAATTTGGGTTCTGTTTTTAACCCTGTACGCTCCCTTGGTCTCTGGGGTTCTGTCCCCTTTCGATATGCCTGGCCTGCCCTTTATTTGTACCCTGGACCTTCGGTCCATCTTGATCCACACGTTGTCTATTTACGCGTGTTTATAGACATTTTGGTCTTTTGGGACTCCTGGCCCGTTTTTAACTCATCTCTGGACCTTCTGTCCTCTTGACCTACACGCCGTTTTTCAACACGTGTTTGTAGACCCACATGTTGTTGTTTTACCAGCGCCCGTAGTTTCCACTGGTTCTCGCTTGTCTAATCTGAAGCGTCCCTAGTAACCAATCACGCTGTGTATCTCCGTGAGAGATACTTTCTCATTTCTTTGACCTTTGATGATTGGTTCTTAACCCGGAATGAGCTATTGCTGATTGGTTCCGGGTCCTCCTATTGCCGCCTATCAGTCACTATTTTACTTCCGCTTCTTAGTACAACTGTATCTCGGCAATTGTCGAGACGCGGTAGCGGTTGCGGGTCACGGTTCTAGGCATAACAGCGGATCCGTTTTTTTCCACAAAGTAAGTTCCTCCCGTACATGTGGGTGGGCTCCACACAGCATGCCCGCTTTTCTTCAGGTAACTTGATTTAATCACTGTCCTCCTTTCTCTAGTTTGTGGGAGGACTTGGTAACGTGACCTCGGCATCCTCGAGGCACGGTTCTTTCGCAACACCAGTAAGGCTGGCCATTTCGGCTTTTCTTTCTTTCTTCTCCTCAGCCCTGTCCCGGCCCGTTTTCGTTCAAGTGCGCATGCTTCCGAGAGTGATTCTGTGTTGTGGAGCACTTTTAATTGTAACTTAGCACGCCACCGTCAGTACGGAATTGATACTGGCTATGTCTGTTCTCTTGTGGGACGAATGGCATCCGTGCTAGACACCTGACCACTCGTCACGTTTTATGTGCACCTCGGTATTTACCTTGTGAGTGCATAATATCACTTGTTTGTTTCATTTGGATACACGGAGTGATCACGGGTGAATACAAGCCCGGTCCAGTGTTTACGTCTTGCGAGACACAATTGAGCACGGTCATACTCACTCACTGAAGGTGGCAATACAGTATGACTGTTGTGTTTAGTCATGTACGACAATATTCCAACATTGCTTGATGATTGAGAGGAGCTTGAAATGATGATGTGTACAGAACATATGCAGGTGTGTATATACTGTTTCCTTCTCTTTTTTCCAACAGGTACTTTCTCCTTATGAAATATGAGCAAGGATTTTCCCGCTGACAATACAGCAGGGTTTTTTACATCCTAACCAAGGGTAGGGTACACCTTAGCGTGTGTAGACCGCCCTGGTTAGCACCGGTCCTGACGAAAACCTGGATAACTTCCTTTAAGGTTGAAACATGTAGACCTACTTCCACTATTTCTCACTTCACTTTTTTGTCGATACCGAGGGTCAGTTTAACCTGATATGGTATCTCGCCTAATCCTTTTTAATATTGTCCAGTTGCTCCATGATTAAAGAATTTTTTGATAGAGAGTTAATACTGACCAATTTTTAAATCACTTCTTGCACTTGCACCTACACCAAAAAATCAAAACCAGCTCCACTGTAATCAGGTGTCGTAGCACACCCGGATGACACTCGGTTGTCCGGGTGGGACCCCGATGATGAAGCATGTCACCAACCAGGTTGGTGAGTGAGGGGTCTTCTACAAGATAGGAAAAGCCTTTCTTTTTAGTGCACCTCTCCATCTCCGAAGCATTAAAATTACCTTTGAGGGTGTACTCCTTCTTTAGTTTGTTTAATTTGTTCCAGGGGACTAGAAGTACCCCAAGTAACAATACCCTTCCTCTCCTTTTGTTTTTCTAGTATAGGCAGCGTACAGCTGTGAGAGATACAATTTTTTGTCTTTCTCATCATATTGAGCACTCTCGAACTGTATGCGATCATGGGCGAAAATCAGGGACTTTCATACTCCACGGAAGAAGTGGATGCTATCCTGGCGGATCCTTCCCTTTTTGCTGACGCCAGCATAGCACAAACAATTTCACAGACCACAGACTGGGAGAAACTCACTGAAATAAAGCGTAACAGAATAAGAACCATACTGCATGGAACCATCTTGAAAGAATATTTAAGAAATAATATGGCACCAAATGGTCTCCTAGTCACGAATGCACCACGGATTTTTTTAGATGACCCCACCTTCAGAAAAGATTGGGTACAAATCGCGTGGCATTGCACACGTGACTGGATCGTGTTGATTATAAAGACTGCCCTACGACTCTCAGAGACAATATTAATTGAAATCCAACTCACTGAAAGCCATATAAAGACCAGTATATCAGGATACAAAACAAGATTGGATGAAATTAACAAGGAGATGAATGAGTATAAAGACCACCTTACTCAACAGAAAGTACAGAAGTTTCAGAAAGATCTAAAACGATTCTCATATGTTAAAAGTTATCCATATTCAGATCCTGATTATACCCCTCCTAACAAACTAGATCAGGACTCGGAGGTGTCCAGTAATGACTCTACTACGAGCAGTAATTCGAGCACAAACAGTTACCGACAGAAACAAAGAGGAAGGAACAGAACCCAGGGTAACTGGCCTATTTTCAATCCCCAAATGATGCCGAATTTTCAAGGGCCCTTCAATCAACCAAAACACTATCCAGTGTATGGATGGCAACCACCCTTCCCTCCCCCTGTTTCCTCCCAATACATACAGGCCACCTTTTTTAGGCAGGGGCAGAAGGGGAAGAGGTCGAAGACAAGAGATGAACCAAGTACATTGGGAAGACGAAGATCCAGTGGGCCCCAACACACGGAGCAGAACATTAGAAGCCAAAGCGGGGACCAGCAACAGTCGAACCTAGTTACTAATCTGGCCAGCAGACCACTGACAAATGTGGAAGAAAAAGTACTTAACAAAGGTTTAGGCTTTGTCCCGACTTCAAGACTTGACAAATTCCAACTTCACTGTGAACTTGCAAGCTTTTTTCGGAAACTGAAATTGAAAGCATATTTTGAAAAACAAGGAGAAATAACATTAGAAGAAGATCCCAACTAAACAGGTCTACGACCTAAATCTACGTTCATACCTCCACCTCATACTATACCAGTTGAGATTTCAGCTTTCGAGCAATCAGTTTTCAATGACATTGAAAAATTTGAACCCAAACAACCCTTTCAAAACATCAGTAAGGAGGAAATCACGAGAACTGCAACACTATTGTTATAAAACCGTCCGACAAAGGAGGGGACGTTGTGATTCAAGATAAAGAATCCTATTGCAATGAATGCCTCAGACTGCTGTCAGACAATAGGAACTACCGTATATTAAGCACTGATCCATCTGCTGATTTACAACAAGAGATTAAGTCTCTGACAGACCAGGCAGAAGCCCAGGGGCACATCTCTAAACAAGAGGTGATTTTTTTGTGCGACAGTGAGGGGAAAATTCCATACTTTTGCACACTACCTAAAATGCATAAGAACAAACTCCCCCCTCCGGGTAGACCCATTGTATCGGGTATTGGGTCTCTGTTGGAACCGTTATCACATTTTTGTGACGTTTTTCTGAAACCAATTGTTCAGAATACCACCACATATTTGAAAGACACAAAAAGTCTGCTTCAACATCTTGATAACATCAGAGTCAATGATACCACGATATTGGTGAGCTTTGATATCGAAAGCCTGTATACCAGCATCCCGCAGGATGACACCCTCGAATTCTTAAAAAGCACCCTTGATGCCACGAACTGGACACATCGAACACCAAAGAACTTTGTTCTGGAATGTGCCAGATTGGCTTTAAATAAAAAAAAAATTGAATTCAAAGGTACCCTTTATCTCCAAACGGGGGGTACTTCGATGGGGAGTGCATTTGCGCCGAGTGTGGCAGGACTCTATGTGTATAATTTTGAAGAAAAATTTATACTCACTGAACAGAACCCTTTTTCCAGACACATTACCTTCTGGAAACGCTATATTGACGACGTCCTTGCCATTTGGCAAGGACCAGAAAACACCTTGTCAGATTTCTGTCAATGGATTAATACCTGTGATCAGAATTTGAGATTCACTCACACTAAAGATCTAAACACCATGATCTTTTTGGATGTTGAAATTACAAAAGAAAACGATCGCCTTGAGACAAAAACCTACTATAAACCGACAGCCAAAAACAACCTATTGAGGTTTGAAAGCTTCCACCCTAGGCCTCTGAGGGAAAACCTTCCGTATGGCCAATACCTGCGACTACGACGTAATTGCAGTAAAACCCAGGATTATAAGAAACAAGCCCTGGACCTCACCGACAAACTTTCATCTAGAGGCTACCCTGAGAGGATTCTCAACAAATGCCAGAAACGGGCACGCAATCAACCTAGAGTGGCACTATTGGAAGACACTATTAATAAAGAAGTCACATCACCATTGACCTGTGTGACCACATATAACACAATATCGAATCTGGTTACTAAGTCCATTAATAGACATTGGTCAATCCTCAACAGTGGCAATTTTAACTGGAAAAAACCTCTGTTTTCATACAAGAAATCCAGAAGCTTGCGGGACACTTTAGTGAACACACGCCTGTTAGAACCGGCGGTCTCTAGTTGGCAGAGGTATACACTTCTGACAAATAGGGACCTACCAACTCTAGTCAGGGCAAGGGGATTACACACTCAGATAACCCCTGCTACCCCCTTGGTAGCTTGGCAGAGCAGACAGGCTTATCTCAGAGGCAGTGTGTTAAGCATTTATGACCACATACAGTAATAAAGTGAATACACTACAGATGGACACGACACAGAAGTTATTATAAAAATAGTATTTTTATATAAGGCTTAGCACAAGACCAAATAACGACAAAAATATACCACAGTCTTAATAAATACTCTTTGGAAGGAAAAATGATAGTTCAAGTAAGGTTTCTTCTTGGCAAATAGTTCCTTAGCAACAAAATTAAGTATTCTTCTGAGCACAGTTCTTTGGCAACAATGTGACCCCCACAGGAGTCACACGACAGGATTCCCAAGGTTCGGCGTCGACCGCGAGGAGCGCTACGCCGAGCCTGGAGTTGCAACAGACCCCACAAGTACAGTACCTTGAGAAATGAAGAAAACGATGATCCACGGCGTCGAGATGTCGGCGTCGAGGTAGGCGTCGATCATGCCTGCAGCGGCGTCGAGGGATGTCGGGCCGGAGCAGTGCTCACGGCGTCGAGAAGGGCGTCGAGTTGATGCGATCAGCAGCGGCGTCGGGACGGGGTCGCTTGGAGGTGGAGCCGATACTCACTCCTCACTGGTGTCGATACCGGCGTCGAGACGGGGTCACTTGGAGCCGGGGCCGATACCCACTGCTCACTGGCATTGCTGCTGGCGTCGACCGGGCCCGGCGGCCGGCGTCGAAGGCTCGGGACACTGGAGCCGTTACTCACGATGTCGAGCTGGATTCTGCGGCGTCGGCGGCGTCGAGACTACAGATTTTCCCTTGTGTACTGAAAACAACACTTTCCAGCAATTCAGCAGATGGTGAAGTCCTTTGGCCCTGTGACTTCAGCAGGAGACTGGCACTCTTCCAGCCCTTGGAGATTTCCTAGCAAGTGTTCAGAGAGTACACACCAAGTTCCTCTCTCCTTGTTCCTTGGCAAAAATAAAGAAGCAGCTTTCAGGTTCCTCCACAGCAAAACAGCACTCTGGCAGAAAGGGGAGGCAAGTCCTTAGATCAGCAGGCTTCTTGTCCTTGGTACAGGTTTCCTTGTCAGAAGTGATCTGAGTCTTTGGTTCAGGGGTCCTTCTCTTATACCCCTTTTCTCCTTTGTTCCCTTTGTCCAAGCAGGGAAATTCCCCCCATCTCAGGTTCGTTGTGGGTGTTGCCAGGCAGAGGCACCTGGCCTATTCACTGAGTAGGGCAGAGTCGTCAGCCGCTCAGCAGGAGGCGGAGCCAGTATTGTCACTGGCAGGAGCAGGGCTATCAGTCGCCCAGCAGGAGGTGGAGCCAGTATTGTGTCAGGCAGGGCAGGCTACTCTTCCCTCACTCTATGTGTAAATGCCTCATTCACCCCACACTGACTCATTCAGACCTCTGGAGCCACCCAGCCCCTGACACACACACCAAACCAGCAGAGACCGGTGGATAGTTGGACAAGAAAATAGCCACTTTCTAAAAGGGCTATTTTCAAACATAGAATTTAAAAACCATCCATCCTAAAGGGTGTGTTATTAAATTCTGAGTTCAGGGATACTAAACTCGACCTGCTACCATGCTCCCTGAGTCAGATAGATTATAATGGAGTTAATAATCAGTCTGCCCAGTCTGGCCTATTGGAGGCAGGTAGCCCTTCAATAGTGAAAAACGAAAATGGCTGTAATTCACTATTAGGTCATGCCACACACATCAAGGCATGACCTACCTTTTACCAACAATGCACCCTGCCCTAGGACCTACCATAGAGGTGTCTGAAATGTGGCAAAGTGAAGGTTTAGAGACTGGCAAGTAGGTTTCCTTGCCAAGTCGACATGGCAGTCAGGGACTGCACGCAGGCGCTGCAGTGGCAGGCCTGAGACACTTTTTACAAGCTGCTTCTGTGGGTGGCACAACCCGTGCTGCAAGCCCACCAGCAGCAGTCAACTTAAATGCCCTTGGCACACGCAGTACACTAGACTAGGGTCTGAACAGTAAGTCAACCAAGCCAATCATGGTAACACCAATCAATGTAACAATTTAACATAGGGAGCACTTGCACTGTGGCACTGATCAGCAGTGGCACAGTGCCCAAAGCAATAAACCAGCAAAAACATCGTAAACAGAGGAGGCAAACAGAAAAAAATGGAGGAGAGACTCATGCCAATGATGCCAGGTCTAACACGTGTCCCCTCCAGCTGAAATGTGGGGAGAACTACCCTTCACCAAGGGAGTCCTCATCACTAAGGCGGAAAAATCTGGACAGACCATCAGCATTGGCGTGATCTGTACCAGGGCGGTGTTCCACCGTAAAGTCCATCCCCTGTAGGGAAATGGACCACCTCAACAGCTTTGGGTTCTCACCCCTCATCTGCATTAACCATCTGAGGGGCCTGTGGTCTGTCTGAACCCGGAAGTGAGTCCCAAACAGGTAGGGTCTTAGCTTCTTCAGCGCCCAGACCACAGCAAATGCCTCACGCTCTATCGCACTCCACCTTTGTTCCCTGGGAAGTAACCTCCGGCTGATGAAGGCTACAGGTAAGTCTCTGCCCACCTCATTCATCTGTGCTAGAACAGCCCCCACACCATGCTCTGAAGCGTCTGTCTGGACAATGAATTCTTTTGAAAAGTCGGGTGCCTGGAGGACCGGTGCTGTACACATTGCAGTTTTCAGGGTGTCAAAGGCGTTCTGACAGGCGTCTGTCCAGATCACAAGTCTCGGCTGCTTCCTGGAAGTCAGCGAGGTCAAGGGGTGCACAATGTTGCCATACCCCTTGACAAACCTCCTGTAGTAACCCGTGAGACCCAAGAAGGCTCTCACCTGAGTCAGGGTTTTGGGCGGTTCCCAAGCCAGGATGGTATCTATCTTGGGTTGCAGGGGGCCACCTTGCCGCTTCCTACTTGGTGCCCCAAGTACACCACTGAACCCTGCCCAATCTGGCACTTACTGGCCTTGATTGTGAGGCCTGCTCTGCGCAGGGCCAACAACACTTCCTGGAGGTGGCGCAAGTGTTCCTCCCAGCTGGCGCTGAACACTGCTATATCGTCCAGGTAGGCGGCGCTGAAATCTTCCAGCCCGGCCAATACCTAGTTAACCAACCTCTGGAATGTGGCTGGGGCATTCTTCATCCCAAAGGGCATCACACGGAACTGGTAGTGCCCATCTGGTGTGGAGAATGCAGACCTCTCTTTTGCCCCATCAGTCAAGGCGATCTGCCAGTACCCAGACGTTAGATCAAACGTACTAAGGTACCGGGCAGCCACCAACCGATCGATGAGCTCATCAGCTCTGGGGATGGGGTGCGCGTCAGTCTTGGTGACCGAATTGAGTCCTCGGTAATCCACACAGAACCGAAGTTCTGGTGAAGCACCAGGCGCTGCAGCCTTTGGGACCAAGACCACTGGGCTGGCCCAAGGACTGCTAGAGGACTCAACCACCCCTAAGGCAAACATCTTGGAGACCTCCTCCTTGATATATGCTCTGACCTTTTCAGTCACCCTGTAGGCCTTGTGCCTCACAGGAGTGCTGTCCCCAGTGTCCACATCATGGACACACCACTGAGTGACACCAGGGATTAAGGAGAACAGATCAGGGAATTGTACCAACAGATGGCGACAATCTTGCTGCTGCTCAGGGGTCAGTGTGTCAGAGAGGACAACACCATCCACTGACCCATCTTTTTCTTTTGCACACAGGAGGTCAGGAAGAGGCTCACTCTCCTCCTCCGTCCCAGCATCTGTGGCAAGGAGCATGCCCACTTCGGACCTTTCTAAGTGGGGCTTTAACCGGTTGACATGCAGGACCCTTAAGGGGTTCCTGGGAGACTTCAAGTCCACCAAGTAGGTGACATCGCTCTTTTTCTCCACAACCTCAAATGGTCCAGTCCACCTGTCCTTGAGTGCACAAGGTTCCACAGGGGCCATGACCCAAACTTTCTGACCAGGTTGAAGCTCAACCAGAGTGGCATTCTGATTGTACCACCGCTTCATCTCTTCCTGGCTGGCCTCCAGATTTGCCTGAGCAAGATCTCTGAAGCGCCGAGTCTGGTTCCTAAAGGCCAGCATGTAGCTATATACATCCTGGGGAGGTTTCCTGGGAGATTGCTCCCAGCCTTCTTTAACCAGACTCAAAGGTCCTCTTACCGGGTGACCATACAAAAGCTCAAATGGGCTCAACCCTAGAGACTTCTGTGGCACCTCACGGTAAGCAAACAGCAGGCATGGCAAGAGGACGTCCCATTTACGCCTCATTGGTTCTTCAAGACCCATGATCATGCCTTTGAGGGTCCGGTTGAATCTCTCAACCAGCCCATTACCTTGATGGTGGTAAGGAGTGGTAAACTTGTAGGTTACCCCACACTCCTTCCACAGAGACTTCATATAATTAGAAATGAAGTTGGTGCCTCGGTCTAACACCACCTCTCTGGGGAACCCTATGCGGGAGAAAACACCCATCAGTGCCCGTCCCACCACGGGGGCCGTCACTGTGCGGAGAGGGATGGCTTCCGGGTACCGGGTGGCATGGTCCACCAAGACCAGGATAAACCTGTTGCCCATGGCTGTCTTGGGGTCCAGTGGCCCCACAATGTCAATTCCCACTCGCTCAAAGGGGGTACTGATGACGGGAAAAGGTTGGAGGGGAGCCTTCTGCTTCCGCCCACTTTTCCCACTTGCCTGGCAAGTTTGACAGGTCCTACAATGGATATCTGAATCCCTTCTCATCTGGGGTCAGTAAAAATGGGTGACAAGCCTGTCATAGGTCTTGTCCTGCCCCAGATGTCCAGCTAACGGAACGTCATGAGCCAACCCCAGTAGGAAGGCTCTGAAGCGCTGGGGTACCACCAGCACACGGGCTGACCCAGGCTCAGCAGCCTTAGGCTCGCTATACAGGAGGTCGTTCTCCCAGTAGACCCAATGTGATCCTGACTGATCACCTGTCATTTGGGCTGAGGCCTGCTGCCTCATACCCACAAGAGAAGGGCACACTTTCTGTTCAGCACAAAATTCCTCCCTGGAGGAACCACCATCCTGCTGCCAATGGGTCAGCTCGGGCAGGTCTCCCAGTTCGGCCACTTGTTCTCCTGTCGGTTCCAGGGCATCCCCCTCAGGGTCTGCTCCCTCCTGGACCGCGGGAACGATGGGGGACGGTTTCCCGCGCCCCCTGCCTCTTCTCTTCACGGTTGGGACCTGGGCCATACTTTCAGGCTCCAGGGCCTCATCAACACCCTTACTGACTGACATGGACCGGGTGGTCGCACACGCCCACTCAGGCAGACCCAACATTTCCAGATGCGATTTTCTCTCCACCTTAGACCAAGGGGAGTCCTCCAAATCATTGCCCAGGAGACAATCAACAGGCATGGCGGGCCTCACAGCAACCTGAAGAGTACCTGAGACCCCCCCCACTCAAAAGGAACTTGAGCTACCTCACACTGACTCTGTGAGTTGTCAGCAGCTACAACGGGGTAGAATGCATGAGGGACCACCTGCTCTCTGGACACCAAGTGACACTTGACAGCTGTCACACTCGCTCCGGTGTCTCTGAGAGCTTCCACCCTATGGCCATTAATGGTCACCCACTGCCTATATTTTTTTGTGTTATTAGGCAGAGGGGTTGGAGGGACCATTTCCACGTTTCCTAAAGAGACCAGGGACATTTCTGCGGGACCCCACCCACCGGGGGCACCCATCTCATTCCCTCCCAGGGCTACATTCGTCACCTGACGAGGGGGTGCACGTGGTGGTGCATTGGAATCCTTCATGGGACACTGGGGATCATAATAACGGTGTCCCACCTGCTTACAAGCAAAGCAGGTCCTGGGGCCCCTTGGAACAGGTTTACCTGTCGGGGCCTCTGGCTTCTTTACAGGGGGAGGCTGGGAACCCTTCCCTTGGTTCCCTTGGGGATTATTTTGGGGCCCTTTCTGAAACTCCCTCTGTTTACCCCTGTCCCCCCCACTCTTCTGCTGGGGACCCTGCCCACCTTTGGCTGAGTCTCCCACTGGACCCTTGTGGACCCTGGTACTGACCCAGCGGTCCGCCTCCTCAGCAAGTTTTCTAGGGTTAGATATCTTGCTATCAACAAGGTGCTGGCGTAGCTCTGGAAAACAGTTATTAGACAAGTGCTCCCAAGCAAACAAATCATAAAGAGCATCATAACTATCAACCTTGCTACCCTTTACCCAACCA
Organism: Triturus cristatus; assembly: GCF_964204655.1. NCBI lineage: Eukaryota > Metazoa > Chordata > Amphibia > Caudata > Salamandridae > Triturus > Triturus cristatus. The sequence goes on from NC_140595.1 coordinate 640,067,330, forward strand.
TCCATGGCTCTGCAAAAAAAAGACACATATTCAACCCACGTAGTACCAGGCAACTTCTTACATTCTCTAAAGGTTTGTCTGTACTTTTCTGGGGTTAAGCCATATCTCAGCATTAAAGCATTTTTCATATGAGTATAAGACGCCCTTTCCTCTTCAGGCATGCTCAACAAGGTATCTCTCCCTTCATTTGTAAAGCGGCTCCACAACCCCGTTCCCCAATCTTTCTCAGGGACCCGGTGGGTCAACAATGCTAACTCATACGCTTTAAACCATTGGCTAATATCTTCATTCTTACTGTAATCTTTGATCACATCTTTAGGAAAATAAAACCTACTTTCTGCAGGCACAGATGGAGTGCTGCCACCAGAGGGATTCAACTCTAAACTCTTTTCTTTAAGTTCCATCGCCCTCAACATTTTCTCACGTTCAAATGCTAACTTCTCTCTCTCAAAATCTAATCTTTTGCTCTCCATTTCAGCTTCTCTCTTGCTTCTTGCATTCTCTAATTCCAACTGCCCTCCTAATTTAAGTTTTGCCATTTCTAACTGGTGTCCCCTCTCCCTCTCCCTGTCTTCCAACTCTTCAGGAGAAAGGCCCTTAGAGGAAACACTACTGCCGGGAGATGACACTGGCCCACCTGTGGGCTCTTCCACTTCCTCTTCCTCCTCTTCTTCCTCCTCCAGTACCACCACCGGATCAGAGGGATTTCTGGCCTCTAGCCAGGCTTTCAGTGCCTTGAGGAAGTCGTCTCTCACTCTGAGACCTGTGGTAGGAACTTTAAACTGCTTGCAAAATTGCTCTAGCTCCTTTTTCTTGTACTTATTGATCAATTTTTTATCAAATTCCCCCACAACACTCTCAGCAGGTGCAGCAGCTCCGGCATTCTCCATGGTCAAAACTGGCAGTGTTTAAAAAATAAGCTCCAGGAAAGCGGAGAACAAAAATTAGAATGTCCTACCAAACAGACTGTGGCTGCGTTATGGTCTGCTTTCACTATGTAGCGTACACTAATCACTGCACATGAGTCATAAATGCAAAGTTCAATCCTCACCGCTGCCCACCAATGTTAGAACCGGCGGTCTCTAGTTGGCAGAGGTATACACTTCTGACAAATAGGGACCTACCAACTCTAGTCAGGGCAAGGGGATTACACACTCAGATAACCCCTGCTACCCCCTTGGTAGCTTGGCAGAGCAGACAGGCTTATCTCAGAGGCAGTGTGTTAAGCATTTATGACCACATACAGTAATAAAGTGAATACACTACAGATGGACACGACACAGAAGTTATTATAAAAATAGTATTTTTATATAAGGCTTAGCACAAGACCAAATAACGACAAAAATATACCACAGTCTTAATAAATACTCTTTGGAAGGAAAAATGATAGTTCAAGTAAGGTTTCTTCTTGGCAAATAGTTCTTTAGCAACAAAATTAAGTATTCTTCTGAGCACAGTTCTTTGGCAACAATGTGACCCCCACAAGAGTCGCACGACGTCGAGTCTACAGGATTCCCAAGGTTCGGCGTCGACCGCGAGGAGCGCTACGTCGAGCCTGGAGTTGCAACAGACCCCACAAGTACAGTACCTTGAGAAATGAAGAAAACGATGATCCACGGCGTCGAGATGTTGGCGTCGAGGTCGGCGTCGATCGTGCCTCGGAGTCGGGTCGATCTGCAGCGGCGTCGAGGGATGTCGGGCCGGAGCAGTGCTCACGGCGTCGAGAAGGGCGTCGAGTCGATGCGATCAGCAGCGGCGTCGGGACGGGGTCGCTTCGAGGTGGAGCCGATACTCACTCCTCACTGGCGTTGATACCGGCATCGAGACGGGGTCACTTGGAGCCGGGGCCGATACCCACTGCTCACTGGCATTGCTGCTGGCGTCGATCGGGCCTGGCGGCCGGCGTCGAAGGCTCGGGACACTGGAGCCGTTACTCACGATGTCGAGCTGGATTCGGCGGCGTCGGCGGCGTCGAGACTTCAGATTTTCCCTTGTGTACTGGAAACAACACTTTCCAGCAATTCAGCAATTCAGCAGATGGTGAAGTCCTTTGGCCCTGTGACTTCAGCAGGAGACTGGCACTCTTCCAGCCCTTGGAGATTTCCTAGCAAGTGTTCAGAGAGTACACACCAAGTTCCTCTCTCCTTGTTCCTTGGCAAAAATAAAGAAGCAGCTTTCAGGTTCCTCCACAGCAAAACAGCACTCTGGCAGAAAGGGGAGGCAAGTCCTTAGATCAGCAGGCTTCTTGTCCTTGGTACAGGTTTCCTTGTCAGAAGTGATCTGAGTCTTTGGTTCAGGGGTCCTTCTCTTATACCCCTTTTCTCCTTTCTTCCCTTTGTCCAAGCAGGGAAATTCCCCCCATCTCAGGTTCGTTGTGGGTGTTGCCAGGCAGAGGCACCTGGCCTATTCACTGAGCAGGGCAGAGTCCTCAGCCGCCCAGCAGGAGGCGGAGCCAGTATTGTCACTGGCAGGAGCAGGGCTATCAGTCGCCAAGCAGGAGGTGGAGCCAGTATTGTGTCAGGCAGGGCAGGCTACTCTTCCCTCACTCTATGTGTAAATGCCTCATTCACCCCACACTGACTCATTCAGACCTCTGGAGCCACCCAGCCCCTGACACACACACCAAACCAGCAGAGACCGGTGGATAGTTGGACAAGAAAATAGCCACTTTCTAAAAGGGCTATTTTCAAACATAGAATTTAAAAACCATCCATCCTAAAGGGTGTGTTGTTAAATTCTGAGTTCAGGGATACTAAACTCGACCTGCTACCATGCTCCCTGAGTCAGATAGATTATAATGGAGTTAATAATCAGTCTGCCCAGTCTGGCCTATTGGAGGCAGGTAGCCCTTCAATAGTGAAAAACGAAAATGGCTGTAATTCACTATTAGGTCATGCCACACACATCAGGGCATGACCTACCTTTTACCAACAATGCACCCTGCCCTAGGGCCTACCATAGAGGTGTCTGAAATGTGGCAAAGTGAAGGTTTAGAGACTGGCAAGTAGGTTTCCTTGCCAAGTCGACATGGCAGTCAGGGACTGCACGCAGGCGCTGCAGTGGCAGGCCTGAGACACTTTTTACAAGCTGCTTCTGTGGGTGGCACAACCCGTGCTGCAAGCCCACCAGCAGCAGTCAACTTACATGCCCTTGGCACACGCAGTGCACTAGACTAGGGTCTGAACAGTAAGTCAACCAAGCCAATCATGGTAACACCAATCAATGTAACAATTTACCATAGGGAGCACTTGCACTGTGGCGCTGATCAGCAGTGGCACAGTGCCCAAAGCAATAAACCAGCAAAAACATCGTAAACAGAGGAGGCAAACAGAAAAAAATGGAGGAGAGACTCATGCCAATGATGCCAGGTCTAACAACGCCCAAAAATGATGGCCCTAACTAAACAAACTACTGTCCTCAATGCATGGGGTTTACCTGAAATCACAGGACACTACAAGTGCGGTAACTGCAGCGTCTGTCCCCTTACAGAAAATACAAAAACCCTAGAACTCGAACCTGGTAAGGTATGGACTTTAAGAACGCATACAAACTGTAACAGCACACACGTAGTCTACAGGATTATCTGCCCCTGCAAACTTCAATATGTGGGGATGACAAGCAGGAAAATCAAACAGCGAATCTGTGAACATCGCAGCACCATTCGGTGTAAAAAATCTATGACGAAACTAACAGAACATTTTCTTGCACAAGGCCATACAACTAATGATCTGAAATGGACCATTATTGAACAAATTAAGACAGGAGAGAAAATGCAGGAGCGATTATTTGAAAAAGAACAATGTTGGGTTTATAGACTTTCTACCCACAAAAGCAGATTAAATGACAATATCCCATGGAACTCTGTTCTTCCAAAATAGATTGTCAATCATCTGGCTAACTGTTAATGATATTGGTGTATCCAGTGCTACTGCATTATAAGAGAATGCTTGGTTTGGTTGCCGGATGTATTCTATTCTTTTCTTCTCAACTCCTTTGTGTGGTTGCTTTAAATATGGGACTAGAATTTGGGTTCTGTTTTTAACCCTGTACGCTCCCTTGGTCTCTGGGGTTCTGTCCCCTTTCGATATGCCTGGCCTGCCCTTTATTTTTACCCTGGACCTTCGGTCCATCTTGATCCACACGTTGTCTATTTACGCGTGTTTATAGACATTTTGGTCTTTTGGGACTCCTGGCCCGTTTTTAACTCATCTCTGGACCTTCTGTCCTCTTGACCTACACGCCGTTTTTCAACACGTGTTTGTAGACCCACATTTTGTTGTTTTACCAGCGCCCGTAGTTTCCACTGATTCTCGCTTGTCTAATCTGAAGCGTCCCTAGTAACCAATGACGCTGTGCATCTCCGTGAGAGATACTTTCTCATTTCTTTGAGCTTTGATGATTGGTTCTTAACCCGGAATGAGCTATTGCTGATTGGTTCCCGGTCCTCCTATTGCCGCCTATCAGTCACTATTTTACTTCCGCTTCTTAGTACAACTGTATCTCGGCAATTGTCGAGACGCGGTAGCGGTTGCGGGTCACGGTTCTCGGCATAACAGCGGATCCGTTTTTTTCCACCAAGTAAGTTCCTCCCGTACATGTGGGTGGGCTCCACACAGCATGTCCGCTTTTCTTCAGGTAACTTGATTTAATCACTGTCCTCCTTTCTCTAGTTTGTGGGAGGACTTGGTAACGTGACCTCGGCATCCTCGAGGCACGTTTCTTTCGCAACACCAGTAAGGCTGGCCATTTCGGCTTTTCGTTCTTTCTTCTCCTCAGCCCTGTCCCGGCCCGTTTTCGTTCAAGTACGCATGCTTCCGAGAGTGATTCTGTGTTGTGGAGCACTTTTAATTGTAACATAGCACGCCACCGTAGGTACGGAATTGATACTGGCTATGTCTGTTCTGTTGTGGGAGGAATGGCATCCGTGCTAGACACCTGACCACTCGTCACGTTTTATGTGCACCTCGGTATTTACCTTGTGAGTGCATAATATCACTTGTTTGTTTCATTTGGATACACGAAGTGATCACGGGTGAATACAAGCCCGGTCCAGTGTTTACGTCTTGCGAGACACAATTGAGCACGGTCATACTCACTCGCTGAAGGTGGCAATACAGTATGACTGTTGTGTTTAGTCATGTACGACAATATTCCAACATTGCTTGATGATTGAGAGGAGCTTGAAATGATGATGTGTACAGAACATATGCAGGTGTGTATATACTGTTTCCTTCTCTTTTTTCCAACAGGTACTTTTTCCTTATGAAATATGAGCAAGGATTTTCCCGCTGACAATACAGCAGGGTGTTTTACATCCTAACCAAGGGTAGGGTACACCTTAGCGTGTGTAGACCGCCCTGGTTAGCACCGGTCCTGACGAAAACCTGGATAACTTCCTTTAAGGTTGAAATATGTAGACCTACTTCCACTATTTATCCAGTTGCTCCATGATTAAAGAATTTTTTGATAGAGAGTTAATACTGACCAATTTTTAAATCACTTCTTGCACTTGCACCTACACCAAAAAATCAAAACCAGCTCCACTGTAATCAGGTGTCGTAGCACACCCGGATGACACTCGGTTGTACGGGTGGGACCCCGATGATGAGGCATGTCACCAACCAGGTTGGTGAGTGAGGGGTCTTCTACAAGATAGGAAAAGCCTTTCTTTTCAGTGCACCTCTCCATCTCCGAAGCATGAAAATTACCTTTGAGGGTGTACTCCTTCTTTTGTTTGTTTAATTTGTTCCAGGGGACTAGGAGTACCCCAAGTAACAATGCCCTTCCTCTCCTTTTGTTTTTCTACTTAAAACCAATGCCTTCCCTCTCGTGCAGCGGACATGCGCAGCACCGAAGGCGTGCCTAAGGCAAGCCTGTCTGTGCCCATCTGTGCCCGACCAGGACCAGGGGCCACGACACCTGGTCCGAGTGGGACGCACAGACTTGTTTATTCATCAAGCCAACTAATAGCTTATGGGCCCCACGCTTGGGACGCCAATTGTTAAATGGTAGCGGCAGTTTCAGTCGATAACCTTTCAAGTTTTGCCCGGCGGTAATCGCCTCTTATACCATTCGATGATTTACCAATAAAGAGGCAGGCGCTGAAGACTGGAAGGCAGGAAACGAAGTTTTATTCCGTCGGAGCAGAACACATCAAATCGGACAGCAAAGTATCGTCTCGAGGTACTCTAACCACATCTCTGAGGCCTGGCCTCTTATACACAGGTTTATTGCTTTATTACATGTTACACATTCTTGTAGAGACTTTGATGTACGGAAAGACATCCTTGGAATCCCCACTTCAAGCTCGTTCCCACACATATCTACAGTGGAAGTCCCCACCCCACCCACAGTAGGAGATGGCTATCACACAGCTGGACATTCCGCCAATTCCCGGGGGTGTGTGCGACTGGTCGGGTCTCAGGGGGTGGGGGGCCTTGATCTACTGTAATCCCTTTGATGTGGGGTGTTTCCCTTACAGTAGGGGCAATAAACTGCATCCGCAGGGCTAGGTGATGGCCTGGGATCGGTTCGGACAATCGGGCGCAGAGGAAGGGGGTTATCAAAGGGATGTATGACCATGTATGGGATGAAAGAAGGTGTCGGTCAGGCGTGGGATGTGGTTCCATGGCAGGGTCGTGCAGAAGGAGAGAGACTTTATGACCCATGTACGAGAGAGCGGGGATGGTCAGCGCGCGGGGGGATGTTCGCAGCACCAGAGGGACGCGCTGGCGATCGGCAATGAGGTCATGGTGCCTAAAATGGCCGTCGCGCGTTTTCTGCGTGTGGCGCTTGGGGAGAGACAAGATGGCGCAGATAATGTTCAGTTACGAACTAAATTTCCACAGTCCTCCCTTTTAACATATCTCGCCAGCTTGTTTAGTTCGGATCTATCCCCATAATACCACGAACTTCTACCTCGTATAAAGCTTTCATATGTTCTGCTTCAAAGTTTAGAGTCTCAGGGCAGATGCAGTTCGTGAAAAGTGAACATAGAGGTGGCAAGCATTGAATCCCCAAGCAGCATCCACACAGTACCACAATCGGTATTAGGATAAATGTAAACAACCTCCACCCCCAACTTTTAATAGTGTCCCAAAACCAACTCCTAAGCGACCATCCTTCTTGCTCCTGATGAACCTCTGCGGAAAGTCTGTGGAGGTGTTCAATCGCCTTGTAGACTGAAGGTGAGTTATCCGGTACGTAGGTACAACAGCTGGACCCAATGATGCGGCATGCTCCTCCACGATCAGCCAGAACCACGTCTAGAACGAGGCGGTTCTGAAGAGCTACCAGGCGGACGGCCTGAAGCTCAGCGGTGTTGTTGGCGAGGATGCCGGCTGTAATGTTCATTGTGGTTTCGACTGCCTGGGTTAGGTGCCGGATGGCACGGCTGTTTACCATTGGTCCCCACAGTGGAACAAGTCCCTTTACTGCGTCCATGAACTGCGCTCCAGTGGAGTCGGCTTGTACAATGTCCTTTGCACGTTTCTGCCGGTGATGGTTTGCTGGAGCCACATATGTTGGAGGAAGGATAAAAGCGATGTAGCAGGTGCCTCCCCAACCTTTCGGAAGCCAGGTGTAGGCCTTAGTACCACAGACGAAGTACATATTTGGGGAGGTAACAAAGGAGGGTGGGTCAACTGAGTCCAATGTTCGGGTGATGAGACAGGAACTGTGGCCTACCGGCTGTGTTCCTAGGCCTTCGAGGCACACCAGACCTGTGATGTTGACGACGGATAGGGCCACTGTTAGGGTGGCGGCCGTTCGTTTGCGGAGGTAAGAGAAGGTGGGTCTGGCTGGGTTGTTGAACACCTGCATTTCAACTCGCTCTTTGGCAGGGATGTCCATATGGAAAGAGGTGGTTGATCTCAGAGGACAAAAGGGGGCAGAGGTTTTCCCAGTTTGGTTCAGCCAGAACCCATGGTAGAAGTGCGACACAGTTTTGCCGGAAGTGGCATTGTCCTTGTAACTTTCTTGCAGGAGGATTAGCCAAGCGAGGCAGGAGCCATGGACAGAGAAGGGCGAAGGGATGACAGGGATGGAATGTCCAGTGGCATGTGGTAGCAATCCACAGATCCAGCAGTTAGTGGCATTGGCGGCAAGGTTGTGTTGGTGGAGCAGTTGCACAAAAGAGTTATTCCAGAACTCCTTACGTCTTTCTCGGAGTTGGGGTGAAAGTGAAATCAGATGGTGTTCTTTCATGGTGGTGGGTTGGGCAGTGGTCAGCAATGTCTTATGAGCGGGTGCGTTTTCTTCCAGGATCCAGAAAGTGACCATGAGAAGGAGGCAAAGGAGAACGGTAACAAAAAGTGCAATGGTCTTTGAGCTGTGCATTTTGTCAGTCTTTGGATTTTTGTAGTGGATCTTCGGACGTCCGGTTGCTTCCATCATCTTCATGTCGGGTGCTTCCATCACCTTCAAGGGACTCGGTAGCGGGCAGAACCACAGACTTTGTTTAGTTTCTCTCCTGGCGGCCTTTGAATTGACTAGGCAACCTCTCTGAGATTTCAACTTAGTTCGTGGTCTGCTTAGCCGAAGTTCCCTCCTTGCATCGTACGTTATACCTAGGCTTTCCTGTTTTCAGTTTCTATTTTTGGTATATTCTGGTGGGGTTTTTTCAGTGTTTTCCAGTGATTTCAATACCTTAAAAAAACAGTGGTTATCAGTGGTTACACATTTTCGCGCCATTAAAAACTATACAAACAGTGTTTTACCGGTGTTTATGGAACGTTTCGCTTTTATTATTGCTTCTTTGGTCATGTGCGCTCGCTCTTTCCTTCCCAAGTAAACTTCTGTGAAAAGGCCCTTTCAACATTCGCATTTGAGATGGGCAACTCAAAAACAGCCAGTACACAATTCGTTAACTCTGGCCATTGACATAGCTTTCCATGCCAATACTGGTTCACTTGAAGAATGGAATTCTCAGGGCAGGTTCTGCAACATTTGCGCTGATCTGGCCGGGCGCTTATTCCCTCAGAGTTATTGTAGCAGTCAAAAATGAAGAGGCACTTTTGAAACTACAAAGGAAATTCCCCTTTACGGAAGGGATCTAGAACAGAGTACCACAGTGAGGTTTCATTGACTTCAAATGCCATTGGCGGTGAAGGGACTTTTCTAAGCATCATTGCAAGCCATTTCTCAAACATTGTAAAATAAAAGTTCCTGAATTGCTCTTCACCATTGCTTTGCTTACCAAGTGCCAAGCACTCAAACATAGAACATGTTGCAGTGCCAAAGTCACTAAAGGTATCACCCAGCCTATTCTCAAGGAGATGTTTCACATCTACAACAATTATGCTGAATACTTGGCAGACAAGGGTGTTTTCAGACTCTAGTGTTTTATTGTGGCCACTACAGCAGTCATGTTTTCCTGTAAAAATCTAAGAATGCAGTAGAGTGTACTTTTTTTCACATCACTATCAATATGTAACCAAAGATCCTCACATTTCTTGCCTTTGGCATCATCACTCAGCCAAAATTCTGTAAATGGTTGCCACATGGATAATATAGAATTCATAGCCCCTTGGACTGAGAACCATCAGCTAAGGGACACAGTTGGGATGACTCTTTCTTTGATGCCACACAAAGCACAAAATGGTAAATATTTGCGTTTTAGTTCCTGTGCATAGGAAGACAGTGCACCAGAATGCACTAAAAAAGCCAATAGCATTCCTCATTAACTCTGAAGATTGTAAAGATGCTTTCAGCATACCATCTAGCAAGTGGCAAGGATCTCTTACAGGAAAGCACGTAAGCTCAGGTGTCAATTTTGACAGGTCATCAGACAACTTTTTCATATACGTAGCTGAATCACTGCAAATACATACAATATCACTCCAATCTTTGTTGAACTTGGAAAGAACCTTTTTTTGCAGAGCATTCCAAGTGACACTGCGTTCCGTGTTTTCCAAAAGTCTGGTGTCATGTTTTAACCACTATCCCAGATGCTTGGCGATAGCGCTCTTTTCACATATACTTGTCACTATACCTTGCACTCAATGTTTAAAGCCTGAGGTGTTGGCAGTTCGCTTACTATCAATACTGACTCACTAGTAATTAGGGGCTGATGTTTTAAGGGTTTTTACCCATACTCTGTGGGTAAATGTTATGACACATATTAGGAAAGATTCTTATGAAACCAGCCATTTTGCCGATCAGTGAAAGAATCAAACACAGCCAAAAAATCAAATATGATTTTGATATTTCCTGATTCTCTACAGTTTATAAAATAATTAAACAAGGCCTAAAACATGCTTCTAAACCCTGCATCTTTAGACCAAAGACCACAAAACTGAAAAAAACAAAAGGAAGAAGAAACAATATTTTAGTGGCATCCCTAACCAACATAAAAAATTACTCTTTCACTCTCTTCTTGCTTTCTTTGAATGGCATTTAGATTGTGGTGGTGCAGGTGTTTTTTCAGTGTTTATATGTTTTCACTGGTGAGGGTTATTTCTCTTTCAGTGGGGTTTTATCAGGTATTATAGGTTTAAACCTAAAACCGGACAGCCTAGTTATACCCTTCTTTGGATGGTACAGTGGGATCGGGATATTCAGTCAATTCAAGTGTCTCTGTATTCGGGCAGCAGCTCAGGGATGGTCGGTCCTTGTCCAGAAGTTCCTCTTGGGCGGTGATGTTGTCGGTGGTCGTCAGGGTCGATGATACCTTCTTGCAGTGGTGTGCATGCAGCCAATTACGTTTCCCCTCCACTCGAAGAGCTGTTCGGGTGGTGATCAGGACTTGCAGGGGGCCCGTCCACCGGGGCTCCAGACTCTTGGTGCGCTGGAAGTTGCGCACTAGGACAAAGTCGCCGGGTTGGATGTCGTGTCCGGGGCCCCTGGAAGCATCGGGAATGGCTTGCAGCACCTGCTGATGGATAACAGACAACGTTTTAGTTAGATTGTACAGATAGTCAGACATGAGGACGTCCGGGACGTCGTGAATGGATGCTGGTTTTGGTGCAGTCCAAAGGTTCATGGGTCGCCCGAAGACGACCTCGTAGGGGGTTAAGTGGTGTTTGGTAGGAGTGGAACGCATTGATAGCAATGCTAGTGGGAGGGCGTCTGGCCATTTCAGTCCTGTGGTGGCAACTATTTTGGCTAGTTTGAGTTTCAATGTGGCATTATGTCGCTCAACCAAGCCTGCAGATTGGGGGTGGAAGACCGCATGAAATTTCTGTTTTACACCCAACCCTTTTAAGATGAGTTGGATAACTTCGGCTACGAAGTGGGGGGCCGTTGTCGCTCCACAAAATTCGACAAAGGCCGTAACAGGGGAAGAATTCTTTCAGTAGTATTTTTGCGGTAGTCATAGCAGTGTTGTCGCGGGTTGGGTAGGCTTCCACCCATTTGCTGAAGGCGCACACGATGACAAGCACGTACTTCAGGGTTTGACACCTTTCTAACTGAATGTAGTCCATCTGTAGGACCTCAAAGGGGTGACTAGGAACCCCAAACCCTCCCCGGGGCACAGCAGTTCCTTTACCAGGGTTGTGTTGGAGGCATATCAGACATTGTTGGACTAGGCGTTTAGCTGAGTCTGGGATTTTGTCGTTGTGCCAGACTTTGGAGATGAGTTCAATCATGGGGGCAGACCCTATGTGTGCGGGGGTGTGTGTCATGGTCAGCATGGGAATCAGGTATGAGTCAGGTAGCAACCATTTGTTCGTGTCTCTAGTTCGCCAGCAGCCTTCATCATCTTTCAATCCCACCCGTGCCCATTCAGTCAATTTGTGTGGTGAGCTGGCCAATTGTATGTCTCTAATGGTTTCCCTAGCATCCTTCAATTTTTCAGTTTGTGACCTGGTCACGTACATGTGTGTTGTTGACCTATTCTCGGCTGTGGTTCGGGCAGTGATGTCAGCCAGCGCATTTCCCTGTCCTATAAGGTCCGTCACCTTTTTGTGTGCCTGGCATTTGATCACAGCTAGCCGTGTGGGGAGGAGGACTGCTTCAGTCAGGGCGGAGACTAGATCTCCATGTAGGATGGGTGTGCCATGGGAAGTCAGGAATCCCCTCTCCTTCCATAGGAGCTCAAAGTGGTGAACCACCCCGAAGGAGTACTGGCTGTCGGTGTAAATGTTTGCGGTTGTCCCCGCTGCTAGGATGCATGCTCGGGTGAGAGCAATCAGTTCAGCCGCCTGTGCGGATCGCTGTGTGATGCGGGCTGTCTCAACAACTGTTCGGGCCGTGGTGACTGCATAGGCGGCTGAGGTGGTGCCGTCGGGGAGCTTGATGCATGAGCCATCTACCCACAGCTCTCCGTCATGATCTGGGAAGGCAGTATCTCGGAGGTCAACCCTACTCTTGGTCTGTTCGTCGGTGAGGGTTACACAGTCATGTATAGGGGACGCATTGGGGTCATTGTTAGGGAGAGGTAGCAGAGTTGCTGGGTTCAGAGTAGTGCATCGTTTCAACGTGATGTGGGGTGCAAGCAGAGTCAGTTCATAACCAGTTAGTCGTGCGCTAGTCAGGTGTTGAGTCTTAGTCTGGTTCAGGAGGGTGTCAACTGCATGGGGTACTAGCACGGTGAGGGGGTTTGAAAGCACGATCCCCTCACTTTGTCGGATAGAGACAGCAGCGGCGGCTACCGCTCGAAGGCAGGCGGGCAAAGCTCTGGCTACAGGATCAAGAGTGGCAGAGAAGTAGGCACAAGGGCGTTGCTTGGGACCTATGGACTGGGTTAGAACAGACAACACGCATCCCTCCCTTTCGTGGGTGAAGAGGGAGTAAGGTTTAGTGTAGTCTGGGGTTCCTAGGACTGGTGCTGAGCAAAGGGCATCTCGTAATTCTTTGAAGGAGGATTGGCATTCGGGTGTCCAAGGGAGGGGGAAGGGGACATCTTTAGCTAACAGGGAAAGCAGAGGTTTTACAATAAGACTGAAGTTTGGCAACCACTGTCGACAGAAGGAGGTGAGGCCTACCAGAGACCGCACTTGCTTCTGAGTTTTGGGAACAGGGGTTTCTAGGATGGTCTGAATTCGGTCAGGTGTAAGCTTCCTCCCATCTTTGGATAGGAGGTGGCCTAGGTATGTCACTTGGGGTTGGCAGAACTGCAACTTCTTCCTGGAGACCTTGTGACCGTTCTCCGCAAGGAAGTGGAGGAGGTGAATGGTGGCTGTGACTGCGAGCGGAGTGGTGTCAGCCGCCAAAAGAATATCGTCGACATACTGTATTAACACCACTCCGTCCGGTAGTTGAACTGCATCCAGTTGTCTCTTGAGGGCCTGGCTATATATGCTGGGACTCTCAGTGTAGCCCTGTGGTGCCCTGCAAAATCTGTACGAACGGGCTTTTAAGGTGAAGCCGAAAAGGTAGCGGCTGTCTGGGTGGATGGGGATGGAAAAGAATGCGTTCTTGAGATCAATAACGGTAAAGGTAGTGGCAGTGGACGGAATCAGGGTGAGGATGGTGGTGATATCTGAGACTACGGGGTACTGAGGTATGACTACTTTGTTAACCTCTCGTAAGTCGACAATGAAGCGGTATGCTTTCTCATCTCCCTCGCCTTGCTTCTTAACAATGGGTAGGATAGGGCTGTTGCAAACATTACTAACTACTTCTTCTACCACTCCTGCATCGACTAGGGACTGGATGATTTCCACCAACGCCTTCTCGCCTTCGGGCGATATCCGATACTGCGGAAGCTTTGGGAGCACTGCGTCCGGTCGGACAGTTATGTGTACAGGGTCGATCACCATGCGTCCTACGTCGGAGTCGGTTTTAGCCCATAGATGTGTGGGTAACGTGTCAAGTAGGGACAGGTCAGCATCGGTTATGGAGAACATACGTCGTGTGAGACAAGGCCTGAACAGATCTGGGTTATCGTGCAGTATGACCCGGACTCCGTCTGGGGAACATCTGATGGTAGCCCGGAAATGTTTTAGTAAATCAAGACCCATAATGGCGTCGGGGGTGTTGGAGGAGAGCAGAAATGTCGTGTCAGTGGTGTTATTTTCCAAGTCAAAGGAGATTGGTGCGGACAAGGGATTAGTGGAGGGCGTTCCATCAAAGCCTATTGAGGTTACATGTGAGCCAGACAAGGGTGCTCTTGGGATCAGCCGTTTAGATAGCGCACTACGTGTTGCCCCAGTGTCTACCAAAAATGGAGACTTTGTGCCCAAGACCTTAGCAGTGATGTAAGGACCTTGTTGGTCAACACGGAGTTCGACTGGACCCCTCCCTTGCCCCTGGCGGTCCTATGCAAAGTCATGGGTGTTGTCGTAGTCGGGCGGCTGGCACTGGTTCTGTCGGGGGCGGTCGAAGGTGTTTGGTCTGTATGGCCTGTCATTGGTGGTGTCGTTCGTGTACCCTCGTCCCTGTCCTTTATTTCTAGGGCTGTTTGCTATGTCTCTTGTGTCCCTATTCTTGTTCATATCCAGAAGGACCGGGCACTGGGATTTCCAGTGTCCGAACCCTTTACAGAACGCACACTGATTCTCGTCTAAGTCCCTGCGTCCAACGTAGGGTGCGGGTGCATGGTCTCTAGGGGATGGTTTCCTAGGGGCAGTCGGTTGGTAGTTTCCCTTGGGAGGTTCCCTATGGTCACCCCTTGCAACTGTGCGATCATTACCCTTTCCTTCAGCTCCTTTTTCTTTCTCTCGGACGCCCTATCGTTCTCATTCTTTTGGTGTTCGTAGTACTGGGCCATCTGGAGGATAGCCGCGGGTTTGGAGGCTGCCCAACTACTCTCACTGGTCTGTAGCTTCTGGGAGACTTCCTGTGACAGACCCTTCACATAATTCTGGACAAAGAGGTGATGTCCGGTTGCAGTGGTCATGTCCTGGCCACTATAATCGGAAAACACTGTCTCGAATCGAGAGAAGTATTCGGATACATCCTCCTGGGGTTTCTGGCGGCAAGCCGACACTATCGACCAGTCTACTTTTCTTTCTGGGATTAGGGTCTTTAATTTCTGAACAATCCTGTCTGGGAGTTCCAATATGGCTTTTAGAGGTTTCTGTCCAGGTTCTCGCTGCTTGTCTATGGTATCGAGTTGCACCCAGGTATATCCGAACGGTTCAGCGTGGTCGACTTTCCGGATTTGCTTCCACACATCAGCCGTCATACATAACCCGAAGAACAAATCGATATCCGCCAAGGTCATTATAGTTGAACCTAAGGCCGTACCTAGTTCTGTGTAAAAGGCAGTCGGGTTCTTTCTTAAGTCGGGTAGAGTTTTTCTAAAGGTCAGGATGTCTTGTCGGTCCCATGGCTGATAGACCCAGTTATATACAACCCTTCCCTTCGCATCTTGGTGGTTGATGTCATCGTGTGTTCCCTGACCTCGTGGGGGGACCCAGTAAGGAGCGGCTTCCTTGATGGGCATCATGGTATCAGCCTTTCCTGCCTGGGGTTCAGTCGCTATGGGGGTTTCTGTCTTGGTCGTCAGTCTGTGTTCTTTAAGATGTCGGAAGACTTTGAGTGTACGTGTGAAGAGGTCCGTCACATCGCCCTCTCCCCCTTCTCCAATATCAACCTTTCTATACAAGGTTGTTAAGCCTTCGGGACCTCTATCCTGGTACCTATCCTCATAGGCATTCAGAGCGTGATAGCAAAGTCGTACGACAAGGTGTCGTCTATGGTTGTCGGCATATGAGTTGTACATATCTGTCACATATTCCTCACTTTCCTTCCGTTCTACTAGTGTTCTCACTGCCTTATCGATTCCGTCTCGTTCACCCTTTGTTAGCCGATTCATTTTGCCGGAATCTTTCTTTCTCGTCTCGGGGTCATCTAACGTTATTGCTAACGTCGTGTTCAGTACAAGAGGCTCGGCCGGCGCGGAGGCCGTGAGGACCGAGGCCCTGGTACTGTTTTCGCTTGCATTCGGGGGTTGTGGGTGCTGCACTATAGGTTAGGAGGGAGCGTATGGAGGGGGCATGTAGATGATCGGAGGACCTAATAGCAATTCATCGTTCGCCCGTTGCTTGGAAGGCAACTCAGGGTAGAGCGTAGAGGGGGTCCTAACAGGGCATTGGCCTGACGTTTCAGATTCTTGTCTTTGTTTAGCTTCCTTTCTCTCGTTTATTTCTTCCTCTAACTTTCTAGCGACAAGGTGAGCTGTCTTTCGTAGTTCTTTTTCTGCCTTTACTTCTTCTCTCTTCTTCCGTTGCGTTGTTTCTTTGCGCCACATGCCGAAACTGTCGAGCATAGTGGGCGTCGTTTTATTGCTACGTAGAGCTATTTCTAGCGTTTCTATTTTATGGTCATCAAAGGATCCCATCAGTGGCCACTGACTTTCGGAGTCCTTCTTTGTATATTTATGCCATAGTTTGCTATAAGCTACAGCGACTAGTCCATATTTAGTAAACATGTCCTTATTAGGGGTGCCTTCTAGTGGAGCCGGATGGTTCATCTCTAATAAGCGGTCCGGGCAGAACCAACTACCAATCAGTGGGGAGAAGATAGGCATGACGGGTTACAACGGGGACAAAAGTCTGCACTACCTATCTTTTCACTGCTTGCAAAGACTAAACAGAATATCTCTATTCCACGTTATTTGTAAGCAGAGAATACCTCCAAAGAACCAATATCGAACAACCAGTGTTCGGACAATCAATCAATCAATGGTGAGAAAGAGATAGGCACGACGGGTTACAACGGGGGACAAAAGTCCGCGTTACCTACCCTTCACTATCTGCAAAGACTAGACAGAATATTTCTATTCTACGTTATTTGCAAACAGAGAATATCTCAAAAAGCACTATTCGTCATAAACAATCAATGTTCTGACAATCAATCAGTGGGGAGAATAATAGGCACGACAGATTACAAAGGGGGACAAAAGTCCGCGTTACCTACCCTTCACTATCTGCAAAGGGAGAGAGTATCCCCGTTTGTAGACAGCAAATATCTCAAAAAGAACAATCAAATAAGCAATACTAGTATTTTCAATCAATCAATCAATCGTTTCGCAATTTGTCGTGTTATACGACCTTACCCGGACCGCATGGACAGTTTCTCGTCTTCCGCCTCCAGCGCCTGATCGTCCTCTACTCTCTGTATTTGCCACGGCACTCCTGATGGTTCCCAGTCAGGACCGTAGATCACTCGAGAGAGGTCTGCTCGGAACCAGTGAAGTTCGGATGATCGGCTGCCAGACGAGGGTCTATCAGGCAGGAGCTCTCCCGATCGCTGCAGTCGTTCACTCTGTCGTCGGGACCTCTCCCACTGGATCCACGTGTCGCTGATGGGCCCCACGCTTGGGACGCCAATTGTTAAATGGTAGCGGCAGTTTCAGTCGATAACCTTTCAAGTTTTGCCCGGCGGTAATCGCCTCTTATACCATTCGATGATTTACCAATAAAGAGGCAGGCGCTGAAGACTGGAAGGCAGGAAACGAAGTTTTATTCCGTCGGAGCAGAACACATCAAATCGGACAGCAAAGTATCGTCTCGAGATGCTCTAACTACATCTCTGAGGCCTGGCCTCTTATACACAGGTTTATTGCTTTATTACATGTTACACATTCTTGTTGAGACTTTGATGTACGGAAAGACATCCTTGGAATCCCCACTTCAAGCTCGTTCCCACACATATCTACAGTGGAAGTCCCCACCCCACCCACAGTAGGAGATGGCTATCACACAGCTGGACATTCCGCCAATTCCCGGGGGTGTGTGTGACTGGTCGGGTCTCAGGGGGTGGGGGGCCTTGATCTACTGTAATCCCTTTGATGTGGGGTGTTTCCCTTACAGTAGGGGCAATAAACTGCATCCGCAGGGCTAGGTGATGGCCTGGGATCGGTTCGGACAATCGGGCGCAGAGGAAGGGGGTTATCAAAGGGATGTATGACCATGTATGGGATGAAAGAAGGTGTCGGTCAGGCGTGGGATGTGGTTCCATGGCAGGGTCGCGCAGAAGGAGAGAGAGTTTATGACCCATGTACGAGAGAGCGGGGGTGATCAGCGCGCGGGGGGATGTTCGCAGCACCAGAGGGACGCGCTGGCGATCAGCAATGAGGTCATGGTGCCTAAAATGGCCGTCGCGCGTTTTCTGCGTGTGGCGCTTGGGGAGAGACAAGATGGCGCAGATAATGTTCAGTTACGAACTAAATTTCCACACTTGTATAACGCCCCCCCAGGCCCTCCGCTCCTTGGGCCTCATCCTTCCCAAGCCTTATAACCCCCCTACTCATGAGCTCCGCCAATTTCTCAATCCTGGGCGATCTAAGCTTACACCTGGACGACCCAGTATGTAAAATAAGCACAAATTTCATCTCTGATTTGGCTGGCCTAAACATAAACTTACTAAATTCTGGCCCCACGCACGAGTCAGGCCACTTACTAGATCCTATCATCTCCAACCTACCCAGCATTTGCTGCTCCTCTGCGCTCCCCCTATGTTGGTCGGACCACTTTATCACCAGGTTCAATCTGGTACTCCCTGACAAGTCTGTGTTCGCTACTCCTACCTTAAGGACATTAACAAGCGTTTGGAAAAAACTTGACCTGACTGCCTTAAACAAAATCTTGTGCACTAACATGCCCATCACCAAACATAGGGTGAATATGCTTTCTGACATTGTGCAAAAATGGCTCCTCGATGCCATAGACATTTGTCTTTCTCTTTCTAAAAAAAGGATCAGTTATCATCGCCCCCCAGCGACATGGTTTACTGACACTCTCAAAATTGAGGAAAGCCAAATGTAAAGCGTTGGAACGTAGATGGAGAAGGAATTATGCTCCTGAGTCTAAAATTATCTATAAAAAGGCCAAAAAAGTTTACCACAATCTCTGCAAATCTGCCCGTACTGAGTATGTTTCAACAACTATCTCTGATCCCCTGAACTGCTCAAAAACACTTTTTAGTATGGTAAAGGAGCTCGCTGGTTCTGCCACCTTCGTTAGGACCTTGCATCCTTCTTCCTCCTTAAAGTCGAAAAAATTTACTTGGATATTGCAAGCGCGCAATGCGACAACCCCCCTCCTGTGCAACCTGCTAGCTCCCCACAAACCGTATCTGCATTACCCGTAGCGGACTCTACCCATCCTGGCCAGGACATGGAGCCATGCGCCCACCCTAACAACCTGGACACTTGGCCCCTACTAAATGCAGCCTCCTTTACAAGACTCCTTGATAGTGTCAAATCTGGATCACCTAAGGACCCCCTGCCTATCTCTGTGCTCAAGCAGCTTGAATTACCATCTCTGCTTGCCATTATGGACCTTTTAAATACCTCCCTACTGGAAGCCACAGTTCCTCAAGACTGGAAGCACACCATGGTGATCCCACTCCTAAAAAAGGCCAACGCCGACCCCGATTTACCTTCCAATTATCGGCCTATCTCCTTACTACCGACTTTTTCCAAAATCTTAGAGAAACACATCCACTCTCAGCTCTCGAATTTCGTCGAAACTAATAAACTCCTTCACCCATCACAATCTGGCTTCAGAGCTGGTTTTTCTACAGAAACAACTTTACTGGAGGTAACGGAAAGGCTACAGCGTCATCTGGACCCTGATGATACGGTCGCCCTCATTCTACTCGACCTAAGCGCGGCATTCAACACGGTATCCCACACCATACTAGTAAAAACGTTAAGATCTCTAGGCATCAGCGGCCCAGCCTTGAACTGGCTCATTTCCTTTCTTGGCACCTGTACTTTTCAAATCTTTTCCCCTACATCCAGCTCCATCCCTCACCTTACTGGATACCTCAGGGCTCTATCCTTAGCCCTTTAATCTTCAACCTATACATGAGACCCTTAGCCGACGTCGCGGAGAGGCAGGGCTGTCCCTGTTTTCCTACGCTGATGACTCCCAGATCATTTTTTCTCTCTCCATGGGGAGTGCGGCCGGGCCATCCCCCCTGCTGCTTGGCTAGGGTAAAATTGCATCATGGATGCAGAATAACTACCTTAAGCTCAACGGAGAGAAAACAGAGGTCCTGATGCTTGGAAAAAACAAAGATCTCTGGGGCCCACAACTCTGGCCTGGTGAAATGGGAGTACTCCCTCAGCCCTCTAGTCAAGTCCACAACTTAGGTGTCATCATCGATGACTCGCTCACTATGCACCATCAGGCAGTCAAGGTAACCGCCACTTGCTTTACCATCCTGAACTAGCTAAAAAAGATCATCTGGATGCTGCTCGAGTCCACTCAGAGAACAGTAGTCCAAGTTCTTATTACCTCGAGACTGGATTACGGCAACGTTCTCTACCTCGGATCCAACAAGGAAGTGACTTGCAGGCTGCAGATGGTGCAGAACTCTGCAGCAAGACTACTCTGCAGAGTCCCTAGAGCTACCTCCATCTCTAGTCATCTGTGGGACCGACATTGGCTCAGGGTGGAGAACCGATTCAAGTTCAAAGCCCTGAGCTACATGTTCAAAATCAAAACTGGAGTTGCCCCTCAATATCTGCAGTCTCTGGTCAGCCCCTATGTGCCTTCCCGGTGCCTTCGCTCATCCACTCAAGAGAAATTCTCTGTGCCCAGAATCAAATTATCTTAGATGGGAGGCATGTCGTTTGCATACCTCGGTCCCTCACTATGGAACTCACTTCCCATAGCCATTCGAAACGTAACGTTATACAGACTATTTCGCAAATCCCTTAAGACTTGGCTTTTTAACCAGTAACCTAATAAGCTGCGATACATTCTTCTGATCTGCTCTGGCACCGGGAAACCCTTTTTGGGTAGCTGCCGCGCCTTACAAATTTAATAATAATAATAATAATAATAATAATGATAATAATAACCATTTTCAAAGCTCCTGCCCACTAGGAGTTGACTTGGTGTTTGCTCCTGCCTGTTGAGAGTTTTGAAAATACTCCCGCCAAGCGAGAGCGAATACAGGTTTCCTTGCCCCTGCCGCTGCGGGTAGGGAAACCGCTACATCCCAGGGGTGGGCTTCCTGGGACATAGCTTGTGAGCGAAGACCCATGGCTACGGAGACCCTGGGGCCATTAATGGCTGAGAGATTGGAGCCACTCACTGGAGCCTTTTGAGGCTTGGACCGGGAGGCAGTGCAGCTGTCCTCTTCCTTTTGTTAAATTTCGGTCCCAGGGGTGGGCTCCACTGGCCTTTGAGACTTGGGGGGAGGGGCCACGCAGCCCTTCTCTCCTTTTTGGTAAAATTTAGCTCTGGCAGTGGGCTGTGCGGGCTTTTTGAGGCTCGGAGAAGGGGACCACGCAGCTACCATCCCCATTTTGTAAAGTTTCAGCCTCTGGGGTGTGCTCCCCAGGGACTTTATAGGCTCTTGGAGGGGGGCATCTTGGCTCACCTCCACAAATAAACTTTTTTGTGCCACAGGGTTGGGCTTCCTGGGGCCTCTGCAGGCTCTGGGATAGGGGGCCACACAGGTCCCCTCCCCTTTATGAACACAGATCTGGCAATTGTTTTTGCTTTTTGGGTGTGAGAGGGCCTGGGTCCCTCTGGGTCCACCCATGGAGCCTTGGGGGTCATGGTATCCCTACCCTGCCCCCTTATATTATTATATGTTTTAACTTCAGGACAGGGAACTAAATCCCTGAGTCCTGTAATGGCTGACAGCAAAATTCCTCTAATGTCGCTTTGCGGCCAATCAAAGCGCTCGCTCGCATAGGAGTCTGACTTCTGTGGGAACAAAATGATCCAAAGCTCCCTGGGCAAGTCAGAGCACTCTATTTTTAAATTGGCGCTCCTGGCGAGAGTCTCTCAAGACTCTTACAGACCCAACCACCCAGATATACAATTATTTTTGTCCCTTCATTTCTCAAAAACTACTGAATGGATTTACACCAAATCGCAAAAGCACAATCTACGGACAAAGATCTAGCTTCCTATCAAATTTGGTATAGTTCCATTCAGCAGTTTTTGCTGTAGTCTTGTCTAAAGAAGTCTATGTCAAATGCATGGGGATTTTGTATTTTGTTACCTGCACTTTTTTCTTTTTGAAGATAGGGACAAATTTATTAGCAAACCAAAAAACCTTCTTTCTCTCGAAAGGCAGACCTAACTATAACTACCTAGTGGTGGTATATATATATATATTCACTGAAGAAAACAAAGGTTAATGTAATGTTATAGTTAGGTGTGGTAAAAGGATCTTTATTTTTTTTAAACCTTAGATATTTATTGAGAAAACCAAAGGTTAAAATAACATTATAGTTAGGCGAATTTGTCAGTGACAACATTAACATTTTGAACTAAAACAAAGACAGAAATTTACCAGTTGTAGTTAGCAGTGCTAACTATAATTTGCATCCCTGCCATGCACTGCTTAGGATCTCACATATGACATCACTCATGACATGTTCTATGACTTCTTTTATGACATTACTGATGACATCTCAAATGAGGCCCAGCAGCCAACACCCCCATACAGCCACCCACCGCTGTGCATGTCCTTTGGCCATGTGCTGTGAGGGATTGGCCATAGGGCTTAGCCCTGGGGACGCCATCCCCCAGGTCCAATTGTTTTTAATTAAAGGGCAGGGGGCTACTCGGCCCCCCTCCCAACATTGATTTCGGCTATGCGGATCCCATCCCCCGGTGCAATTTTTATATGGAGAGGGCATGCGGCTCCCCTTTCCGGGCTGATTTCAGCCCCAGACACCCTCTGCCCAGGCATTATTTTAATGGGGATGGGGTCATGTGGCTCCCCTCTCTGTGGTAATTACAGCTCCGGGGACTCCATTTCTCAGGGGACTGGAGCAATTTTGAAGAGGGGGGCACCTGGCTAGGCATTTAACATTTTGGTTTGCTAATAACTTTGGCACGTTTGACGAATCTTCATGAAACGTACCAAAAAAAAGTTAATCCACCTCAGCTCCTTCCTGAAAGGTTTTGGGGTTATCTTGTCATGCAATTTCCGTAGACTTTTTTTAGAATGCAAATGAAAACTGCTGAACGGAATTACACCAAATTTGGCAGGAAGCTAAGTCTTGGTTCAGAAAGCATGTTTTTGTGATTTGGTGTAAATCCATTCAGTAGTTTTTGAGAAATTAAGGTTAAAAATGATTTGTATATCTGAACGGTTGGGTTTGCGGGACTCTTGTGAGAGTACCACGAACGCAACTTAAAATAAATAGAGCGTTCTGGTTGGCCTCGGGGTATTTTTTTCCCTTAAGGCAGGGCTGACCACTACATGAACAAAAATGTTGCAGCTGCCATTGCAGGACTAGGGGAGTTAGTCCCCTGTCCTGAAAATAAATAAATAGAAGGGGGGCAGGCTATGGATACTCTCTAATTGCCTTTTGTGAGGGGTCCTAGAGGGATTTCCCCCGGGACCAAATACAAACAAAAAATATAATTTTTTAGCAATCCCGCTGGCTCCCGCAGGATGGTGGCAATAAAAAAAAAAAAAAAAAAAGCTGCCATTGATTTTTTATTTAAAATGACCTCTGGTGTGGGCCAGCGCCCGGGGGTTAATCACATATTGGGGAGGGGGTGAGTGGGTTCTCCCTTCCTAAGACAATTGCAGCCCCAGACCAGCAAGCCCTTCGAACCACCACATTTTACAAAGGGGAAGGGGTATGAGCATTCCCCCTCCTGGAGCAGATTATGGCCTAGGGAGTCCATCTGCTGGGGCCCAGCATGGATATGAAAGGGAAGGAGTTGCACTGCCCCCCTTCCCCCCTCCCTGAGCCACCAAAGTTCTCGAGTATCCCATTTCCCTTCCCTGCACCCAAGAGCGCGGGCAGGAAAAACTTGTTTGCTCCCACCCAGTGGCAATTGCAAACGTGGTCCTGCTGGGTGGGGATAGACATTTTGTTTCCCTGCCCACACTCTTCTGGGTAGTGAAAATGAGATTGTTCCTGCCTGGCTTAAGCAGCAAAAAATACTTGCTCCTTAGGGGCGGAATAGTGTCAGCTCCCACTGTACCAAGGATGTGTGCATGAAGGGAGACAGCGGGGCACGGGGGCCATGGGGCTCCTTCCAGCAGCCCTCAATGTTGTGTGGTGTGGGTGCCCTAGGTAGGCACCAGGGCACCCACATTAGCCTCCGGGAATGGGGTCCCAGGGCCATAAAGGCTTGGGGAGAGGGGCTGTGGGCCCTCCTTTCCTTATAAAAATGCTGCAGGGGATGGGCTCCCAGAGCTCATACAAACACAGGGAGTGGCCCAACTGCCCCATCCCCTTAATAAATGAATATGGCCCTGGGGAGTAGGGTCCCTGGTGCTTGTAAATGCTTGGAGAGGGGGCCACCCCCCCCCTTCCCTTAATAAATGAATATGATCCCGGGGGACTTAGAGAGGGAGGCTGCATGTCTCCTCCCCTTAAAATATGAATATAGCGCTAGGCGATGTGGCCCACAGGGCCTGTAAAGACTCGATTGAGGGGGAATGCAAGCCCCGTTCCCCAATAAATACAAAAAAGTAAAGAAAAATGAAAACAGCAGGAGCCCCTCCTTTATTTTTTACTGCTCCTTGTAGGAGCACCCAAGAATGCCCAAGAAGGGCTCTTTAAACTTTTTTTAAGCTTGCTGATGTTGCTAGATGGGCCAGGGGCACCAAAACAGTTTTTTAATGTTGCGAGGAGACTGCAGGGAGTACAGCACCCCCCAAGCAACATTAAAAAAACAGTACATTTCGTGGGTCATTGAATCTATGACCCCAGTAGAACTTGCCATACTTTTTTTTAAAACACTGCTAGTTCAAGCTCTATGTCTTTCAGCTGGAGTGCAAGGCCTTCATGTGGGTGTTTTATGTTTACGTTTTGTGGACTGGAAAAAAGAAAAACTCGGATATATATTGGTGTTAATTTTTTTAAAAGCAACATGTCTCTGACACTTTCATAATTTTCCAGCCCAAAAAATGTAATAAGAAAATCTATGTTAAAAGAAAGACTCACAGACATGTTGATGTTCTTCATTAATCAAAATTTTATGAATTTTTTTTATATTAATCACTATTATTAAACATTGCATTGTATGAATTACTGAAATATGCAACTACAGTGATTTTCGGTCACTAGGACGATATCCAGTGAGAGTTTTCCACCGAGGGCGGTTGCTACCATTCAAGGTCAGAAGGATGCTGCTCGAGTGGAATATCTACTTAAGCGACAGCAAAGTCAACTTGAGTACCCCATCCTTTCTTTGATTTTCCCCTACGGAGGTGGTGGTCTTTGGTCTGCGGCAAATGAAAAAACTCTCTTCCTATGGAAACTACATCCTAACTATAACTATCTACTGGTGACCACCCATATGTAATAATTAGGGTAAGGGCATTTTGAGGGTTTAGGGGTGGATAAGGGTATAGGGTTGTAAGGGTGATTTTAGGGTTTAGTGGTAGGTATGGCTATTGGGTAGTGAGGGTGTTTTTAGGTTTCGGCATGGGTAAGGGTATTGGTGCTAAGGGTATTTTTAGGGTTTAAGGTTGGTAGAGGTATTGGGTGGTAATATCTTTTTACGGTTATGGGGTGGGTAAGGATTTTGGGTGTTAAGGGTATATTTAAGGTTTAGGGGGTTGTTGAGTTTAGGGACTGTTGGTTGATAAGGTAACACATATATGGATATATATAGATATATTCACCGAAAAAAATAAAGGTTACAGAGACGTTATAGTTAGGCTCAGGTTTCACATGTACAAAACCAGAAAAATTCAGCAGTCATAGTTAGCTGATCTAACTATAACTCGCGTCCACACAATGCACTGCCACTGCATGGTCAGTGACATCACTGGGGCCTGACCCTTTTGTCATTTTTTAAATAAAGAAATAATGAGGGGGCCTTGCGACACCCCTCCTGGGCCGATTTCAGCTTCGGAGACCCTATCTCCGGGGCCAGGCCTTTATTTATTTATTTTGTGATAATTCAAAGGGAGGGCGGGCCAAGCGACCTCCCTCCACAAGGCTGATTTTGGCCCCAAGGACCCCATCCCCTGGGCCAGGCCTCTTTGTTGAGGACCGTGGGGGGAGTCTGAAGGCCTCGCTGTCCCTGCCGGCTCCCGCCTCCTGCTGGAGTTGGCATTGCTTTTAAACACAGGGAGCTGCTGACATTCAGCTCCCTGTGTGTAAAAGCATATGTGGAGCACGCTGTTTGCTATGCCATGGCAGGAGCAGTGCTCCCACTATGCCATAGCAAACAGCAATGTCCCAGGGGTGGGCATGCTGGGACTTTGCTGGAGATGGCCCTGGGGGTTGGTGGTCCCCAGGGCCTTCCCCGGGGCCAACTAGGGCTCCAGGATGGGGGACTCCCTCCCTTTTTCAGGGCCGGGGGTTTGCAACAGACCCCCTTCATTAATATTGAGATTAGCCCCGAGGAGGAAACAGACCCCGGGGCAGGGGGTCTGCGAGCCCCCATACTATTGAAATAAGCCCCGGGGAGGTAGCAGTCTCTGGGGCAGGTTGGATTCGCGAGGCCCCCCATATTGTTTTAATTAGCCCGAGGGAGGTGGTGGTCCCTGGGTTGGGGGGTCTACTAGGCCCCCCACATACTAGAAAATATCCTCGGGGAGTGGTGGTCCCTGGGGCTGTGGGCGGGTCCAGTGGGCCCACCCGCATTCATGATGAAAATAGCCCTGGGGAGGTGGCGGTCCCCGGGACTTTGATAAGTCATAGAAGGGGGGCCCCATGCACCTCCCCCTATAATTAGCATATGCCCCTGGGACCTAGTCCACCGAGGGTTATTTTAAAGCAAGCGCAGGAACAGATTTGATTTTACTTTATTTCTGGGACTCAGCTTCAAACCAAGTCCCAAGATGGCTATGAACACTTCCTGGTTGAAGTGTTTGCAGCCAATCAAATTTTTGTAGGATTTACATGTCCACTGCAAGAACTTGCATCCCCAGATATCTACATTTTTTAAAGATAGATATTTGAAAAAATACTCAATGGATTTACACCAAATCACAAAAAAGCACGCTTTTGGACCCCCAAATTTGGCGTAATTCCGTTTACCAGTTTGGGCTGTCTTCATGTTAACAAAATGAAAAATCCCATGGGACCGCACCTTTTTTCTTACCCCCCCAATTGATGGATCACCCAGAAACTTTCAACAAAGCAGCTGAACCAAAAAGGAAAAGTTTTTTGAAAATTTCATGGAGATTCATCAACCGGCACCAAAGTTATTGACAAAACAAAAAGCGCTTTTTGCTATTAAAACTTTGCTCCTAACTATAACTACCTACTGTTGACCCAGTTGACGGCGTTAGCCGAAATGTGCCGGTCATTTTAAAAAACAATCCTCACGTGTCCTGCAATGGGCGCAATGGCAATGGCCGGTCCAGCGCCGTTTTACAGAGACTGCACCACCTCGCTAACTGCAGATTGCTGCGTAGGGGGTCCTGGTCTGCCCTACATGATGGACTTGCCAGGAGTTTTCAGGCGTGGATGCTGATATTTCGAACCTGATTATTGCGGCCCATTGTGGGATCAATTTGAAAGATAGCTGTTGCCCTTTTTCAAACTATGATGTTTAGGATGAACTACTATGACCAGAATACACCTGGATGGTTGTTACTTGTTGTTGGCCCAGGTGAGGCAGGAGCCAACGACATTAAAGGTCAACAGCACAGACACTTACGTAATTTCCCCAGGAAGAAGGTCAGGAGACCGAAACGCGTAGGGATAACATCATGTTTCGGTTTGAATAAAATGCAGGATTACTGAAGGCCGAGTGCGTCTCTCATCCTTTGCAGGACATGTGAGGATTGTTTTTGATGTTATGGGCGGTGCCGGTCCAGCGCCGTTTTACAGAGACTGCACCACCTCGCTAACCGCAGATTGCTGCGTAGGGGGTCCTGGTCTGCCCTACATGATGGACTTGCCAGGAGTTTTCAGGCGTGGATGCTGATATTTCGAACATGATTATTGCGGCCCATTGTGGGATCAATTTGAAAGATAGCTGTTGCCCTTTTTCAAACTATGATGTTTAGGATGAACTACTATGATCAGAATACACCTCGATGGTTGTTACTTGTTGTTGGCCCAGGTGAGGGAGGAGCCAACGACATTAAAGGTCAACAGCACAGACACGCAATTTCCCAAGGAAGAAGGTCAGGAGACCGAAACGCGTAGGGATAACATCTTGTTCCGATTTGAATAAATGCAGGATTACCGAAGGCCGAGTGTGTCTCTCATCCTTTGCAGGACACGTGAGGATTGTTTTTGATGTTATGGGCGGTGCTGCTCTAGCACCGTTTTACAGAGACTGCACCACCTCGCTAACCGCAGATTGCTGCATAGGGGGTCCTGGTCTGCCCTACATGATGGACTTGCCAGGAGTTTTCAGGCGTGGATGCTGATATTTCGAACATGATTATTGCGGCCCATTGTGGGATCAATTTGAAAGATAGCTGTTGCCCTTTTTCAAACTATGATGTTGAGGATGAACTACTATGACCAGAATACACCTGGATGGTTGTTACTTGTTGTTGGCCCAGGTGAGGGAGGAGCCAATGACATTAAAGGTCAACAGCACAGACACTTACGTAATTTCCCCAGGAAGAAGGTCAGGAGACCGAAACGCGTAGGGATAACATCATGTTCCGGTTTGAATAAAATGCAGGATTACTGAAGGCTGAGCGCGTCTCTCATCCTTTGCAGGACACGTGAGGATTGTTTTTTATATATATATATATATATATTCACTGAAAAAAACCATAGGTTTCAGGGGTGTTATAGTTAGCTGGACTTTTCACTTGTACAAAACCATTGAAATTCCCCCGTTATAGTTAGTTCAGCTAACTATAACTCGGGCGCCCGCAATGCACTGCTGATGACGTCACATATTACATCACTCATGACATGGTCAGTGACATCACTCATGACATCACTGATGACATCTCAAATGACATCACTGATGACATCACTGATGACATCATCCAGTGAATGTGTGTTTTTCTGAAAATTAAATATGTTTTATATATGTATTTCTCAAGGTCGATGGAAGAATAAATGGGTATATAAGTGTCTAAATGGATGATTTGTTTTTGAAAAATTGATTGTGTAACTGACTGATTAAGTGTATCATAGTGAATACATGGCTTAGTGAGTAATGTTTAAATATGTAAATATCTGTATCAGTCTCTCACTTTGTGTATAAGTGGCTGCATGGGTTGGTGAGTAGCTACATGGGTGTCTATATAGGTTATTAGTTGTTTTTTTGAGTATCAGTCTGAGTGTCTGCATGGTTCGGTGGGGGGTATTACGTAGTGCATAGGTGCATGAATGAGTGACTCACTGTTTGTATGTGTTGAACACAGCATGTGTGCAGGACTGTATGGGTGGATGAGTGTGTGTATGGGTGTGTTAGTGAGTGAATGACTGTCTCAATAGTGTCTTTATGAGTAACTACATATGTTTTAAACTAGTATATGTGACTATTGGTGTATATATGTGAGTATATGTGAGAGTGAGAGATTGAAAGAGTTCCTGTATGAATAAGTATGTGTTTCTATAAGTGATTGTTTAAAAGACTAAGTATGTGTAAGTTTCCGTAGAAGTAAGTATGGTGGTGTGTGTATAACTGTATATGCAAGTAAATGTATGTTTGATTCTTTATTAGCATGAGTGACTATGTGTGTGAGTAACTCTATGGATGAGTGGCATTGTGTAACAGGATGTATATGTGTATGAGTACATATGATGAGTGAGTACATGTATGAGTGACTGTATAGGACTGTTGGTGAATGAGTGGATGTGTATGTGGATCTTAGAATTACTGAAGAGGTTGTTGTAACTGGTATTGGTATGTCCATTGTTTTGAAAATTTTAGTCTCTATTTTTGAATGTGTGTATCAAAGGTTATATTAGGGTGAGAGGAGGTCTGCCACTCTATCACAAGGATGATGTCATCAGTGATGTCATCAGTGATGTCATTTGAGATGTCATCAGTGATGTCATGAGTGATGTCACTGACCATGTCATGAGTGATGTAATATGTGACGTCATCAGCAGTGCATTGCGGGCGCCCGAGTTATAGTTAGCTGAACTAACTATAACGGGGGAATTTCAATGGTTTTGTACAAGTGAAAAGTCCAGCTAACTATAACACCCCTGAAACCTATGGTTTTTTTCAGTGAATTTCTGAAGTTTTTTAAATGCTAATTCCTAACTATAACGTGCCTGAAACCTATGGTTTTTTCTGTGAATTTCAAAGGTTTTTTAAATGCTAATTTCTAACTATGCCTACAGAGATAGGACATGTGAAGAAAGAAGAAAAAATGCACAGAAAGAAACAAAAGAAGTGCAGAAAGAAGCAACAGAAGTCCTCAAATACGAAGATAAGTGCAGGAAGAAGGATAACGTGCAGAAAGAACAAAAAGAAGAGCAGAAAGAAGCCTTGTTGCAAAATCATCCTGTACCCTCAACTTTTTCAGACGGATACTGGTGGTAACTGAGCCTGACTAACCAGTCCTAGAGCCAGTGCTATGTTAAAAGACACTTAGAATACAGTGAAAACACCTACATACACTAGGGAACATTATGCGTTGGGGTCCCCCTGTGATTAGCATGACCTCCTCTGTAAGCCCCTAGTATATAAGAGGGCATGGGGATTAAAACTACCTCTTAAAACAGGCCACAGGGCGTTTTTGCACACGTTAACTCAGGCCCCGTCCCCTCCCTTCACCACTGTGTAAACACGCCCTGTGTCCATTTTTAGTTGGGAGATTAAGTTCATTTGAATCCTGAGGGTCCCTGGGGTCCAACTAGCCCACTAGGTACCTCCAGTAAGTGCCACAGAGCTGCGTTGCAGAGAGGTGTAAAAAGTGGCACGGCCTGGACCACCTCTCTGCAATGCAGCTCAGTGGCGCTTACTGGAAGCACTTGGTGGGCTAGTTAGCCCCCAGGGGCCCTCAGTATTGAAGGGAAATTATATCCCCAATTTAAAACGTGCCATAGTGCGTGTTTGCACACGTCACCTCAGGCCCCGTCCCCTCCCTTCACCACTGTGTAAACGCGCCCTGTGGCTGTTCTAAGTTGAGAGATTAAGTCCCCTTGAATCCTAAGGGTCCCTAGGGTCAAACTAGACCACTAGGTACCTCCAGTAAGCGCCACAGAGCTGCGTTGCAGAGAGGTGTAAAAAGGGGCTTGGCCTCAGAACACCTGGCTGCAGCGCAGCTCCCTGGTGCATACTGGATATACCTGTTGGGGGCGCGTTTGCAGAGTGCTGCACGGAGGGGGCATGGCCTCCGGCACGATGCCAGTCTTTTATTTATTTTAGTTTTTTAAGAAGGGGGGCTGTTTGGTTCCCCTTCTTATTCTAATTTATTGGCCCTGATGACCCCATCCCCCAGGGCCAGTCTCCTAATTATATTTTTTTGACCCCAATCCCCAGGGCCGGCCACTGTTTTTTATTATTTTTAAAAAATATATATTTATAGCCACACCTAGGACATGCTGGACAAACCGTACGTACCTATCACCATGACGATTTGCGTGATATTCATTAAAGGCGACTATGCATGCAATGAATCCACGTGGAATGTATTTACACCACTAGTGAAGCTCTGACATGTCTGATGCCCTACCGTGCCTAATCCCGGTAGACACCCTTGTCGTTTATTTATACAAACTTGGGTAGCTATTGACGGGCACATTTAATACACATGCACACCAAG
The DNA here is from genome assembly GCF_964204655.1 of Triturus cristatus. Taxonomy (NCBI): domain Eukaryota; kingdom Metazoa; phylum Chordata; class Amphibia; order Caudata; family Salamandridae; genus Triturus; species Triturus cristatus. The sequence goes on from NC_140595.1 coordinate 640,098,821, forward strand.
CCATTCAAAGGGGATTCGACAAAAATTCGACCAAAACTATGCAAGAAACCCCCCTCACGGTTAATAAAACACACATCCACTGCCGGATGTGTAATACTTTTTATTTTACTCTCTGGAAAGGGGACGAACATCACTTGAGAGTCACAGCGCGCTCCTGACAGAGCCCAATGCTGTGTTACACCCACCATTGCCTGCCGTGTGCCACACACCTCTGTGTTGTATTCCACTAGCTAGTGCATATGCTATGACACTCTCTAGCCCATGTGCACTGTAACACCACCCCGTGAATATGTCATGCCACACTTGTCTTCGCACGGGTTATATTGCCCCATCTAACGTGCCTTTCTCGATGCCTATGTTATAACGCACAGTGCTATGCCATACATATTACAATCTGGGATCCATATCTTTGTCACAGTGCATATGCATTGTATACAACAAAGACCTGTTCACACTGTGAACCGATATTTCATACATCCGTATTGATGGCCATAAACGTTAGACCCTCATTTATAGCTTGCGATTCTGTCGTCTGAGCTATTCTACGGTGTGGTTCATTAAAAGGAAGAAAAAGACAATATGCCTACGAGGTATGTCAAAATGACTGTCTATGTATAATAACCTTATGTCTCCCGCACCCAAATATGGTGAAGAAGGAGTGAAAAAGGAGTGAAAAGGAGTGTTGGTGCCTCACGGTAGCGCCACCAAAGAGGGTTAAGCAGGATGGTACTCGCCTGCTACCTCAATTTCTCATCATCAGCTACCAACACTCCAACAGCAAGAAATTGTGCATGATGCTGGTGATCAACTAAATAGGTGCTAGGGTGTGTGTTTAAGAAAGATAAGAAAGGAGAAGCTGTGCTAGAATGTGTGCACCGTCTCAAAAACCCCTAAGTGATATATATTAATATCAGTAAAAGAGCTAGATCACACTGGCTTGCGTACTTTATTCTAAGCTGCGTGATAGCTCGTATGTTAAAATGCCGACATGTTTCGTTACCATTGGACAACACTCACGGTAACTTCTTCAGGGCGTGGGGTCTGTTCATTTATCCCTGCACCTCTATTTGTCGTTTAAAAACAATTCTGTGGGAGACAAAAGAGAATATACACACACACAACAACATGACTGGGTTGGTAACCTGTTAAAAATAGGGCAATTGTCCTATATATAGTCTTGAGGAACCCCCCATATGGCATATATTTACCAGGATGTAGCCCAACATGGGCATACCTTTACCCTTGGGACCTTGCGGCTCTGTGTGCGCGTTCAAGGCACCACTTGTTCCACTCCAAACGTGAGTCTGTAATGTATAATACATAATAAGAAATGTAAGCTAGCTCCCGTTTTTATATCTCATTCGTGGGTAATACGGGTGTGTCCCCCTCCCGTCTCAGGTGATACCTCCACATCTCGGAAAATCATTATTAATCGGTGCCTCACTTTTAACATCCCCCTTAAAGATTGTTCCCCTCCAAACGGACAACCTTCTCCACACTACCTCGTTGTATTCCAAACTCAGTGTATTCAAATCTCCACTCGTTAGCCTGTCTCGAGTCCAATTCCCCAAGACTCACACTGTCTGTCCACACTCACCGTGCAACTGTTCGTAACTGGCGTTTACTCAGCCCAGGAACAACACGATCGTTCCACGGCGCTGTTTAAAAGCGTATTAGCGCGTACCATGTAACTATACTACGCTAACGAGGGAGCTCGAAAATGAAAGCGGAGCGCCATTTTGGAATGGGCACATAAAAGCTAGGCTCGCCCTGAGAATGTACACTATTGTTAGTTTACTCAATATTATACCTGCCTAGCCATTCCATTGCACCAGTTGAGTGTCGTCTACTCAGTCTACTTTTCGTCCCATCAAGATGCAATGCTCGATGTGGTATAAAAAGGGAGACTCAGTGTGATGCAGAAAGTACCATGTGACTATACTACGCTAACGAGGGAGCTCGATAATGAAAGCGGAGCGCCATTTTGGAATGGGCAAATAAAAGCTAGGCTCGCCGTGAGAATGTACATTATTGTTAGTTTACTCAATATTGTACCCGCCTAGCCATTCCATTGCACGAGTTAAGTATCATCTACTCAGTCTACTATTCGTCCCATCAAGATGCAATGCTCGATGTGGTATAAAAAGGGGAGACTCAGTGTGATACAGAAAGTGGGGTGGCCATTTTGCAATGGGGAATGTCTTATTGTGTCTGTCTGCATATGTTGGCATGCTTACTTTGCCGAGTATCCAAAGTGATGTATTTCCTAGGTTACTCCTGTAGGTGTATATACAAATGTAATATCCTCACAGATAAGGATAAAATGTACAGAAGCTACAGTGTCAAGTGATAGGTCACGACGATCAGTGGTCAAGGTTTGAGTATACTAGAATTGCGTTACTGGCACCAGTGACTCATTAATGCCATGTGTTGCATGTATACTCCTTGCACTGCTGGTATAACCTCTATGACCATAAGTTCTAGTGAAAGATCATGCAATCACCTTACTCCATTCTATGAGGTCATTTAATCCATTCTGGTCCACTCCCTCTTGATAAATCCACCGTGCTTCCCTGTTGCTCAGTCTAGATTCAATACTGTATTGATCCCCTGTGACTCTTTCAAGGACTACCCAGCGCACTTCTTGCGCAGTATGTTTTTGCGTTTGAAAATGTTGCACCAGTTTGGTGCTCAATTTTCCTGCACGAAGTGTGCTCAGATGTTCCTGTATTCTTGTTTTTACCTTCCTGGTGGTAAGGCCGATGTAGTGAAGCTCACAGGGGCATGTCAATCTGTATATTACATGCGAGGTGTTACAGTTGCTAAATTTATTTAGAAACCAGGTCTTGTTGTTTTTAAGAGTAACACTTTTGGTTGGTGATGTAAATACGCACACGGAGCAATTACCACATGGGTAATGCCCGGAAGGGATATTGGTTTCACGTGGACTAGTTTTGGGTCTGGTGTGGACAGTGCATATGCAACCTTACACTCCCCAGCACATATTTTATATTACAACTTTAGAGACTAGTTAGGTTACACAACACTGCCCTGTGCATATTACACTCCAAGGCGCATATCGCATAGCACGCGCTAGTGCCTGTGCTATCTCGCGCTCTCCAATGAATCTGTCATTGCGCACAATGTATTGCATATTATATTTCACGCCCGGTTCATCTTATATCACACTTTTTGGTGCATAGTTTATACCATACACTATATCTAGTTTTCATTTTCAATCGTGCTCTCAGGACTATGTTCTATATAACACTGTGTTCACCTACCCTTTTCACGGGCATTACATTTTGCGATAGGGGGTGGAGGGTCAGGGGGTGTTTCTGCCAAGTGAGCCCGGAGTCACAGTCACAAACGTCCTCTTCTTCCTGAATAAAAGTGAGATTATGCTGCATACTTGTTCATATTTTAAGTAGTTCGCACAGACACAATGTTTTAAAAACAATAAAGTTCCTAATACCCGCCTTCTCTGAACAGTTAGCTTGCTGCCCCATCCCCTTCCTCCCTATCCTGTGTTGTGTGAATCCATGGACTAGCCTCCTCCCTCCTGCCATGCATGGTCTGATGTGCTGCCACTGCCCTCAGTATGATGTACCAGTCCACTCCTCCTGCCCTCCATTGCCCAATTCTATGCCCCATCATTGACTTCCTGCTTAAACTCTGTGCTTAGATTGCTGCCCCTATTCTCCTTCCCCCTGCCCTCCGATGTCTTTGTGCATGCCCCTGCTCCATCCTTTTTGCCCACCATGTCCCATGGACCTGCCACTCCTATCTACTCTGAGTGTTCTGTTGAGCTGCCACTCCCCTCCCACCTGCCTAGCATTGTCAGATGACTGTAACCTGTCCCTGCCACCTCCACCCTGCCTGTCCACATGCCATGCCCCTATCCTCTTCCTCCTGTCCTACATGGTCCATTGTACTGCCACACCCTTCTGCCCTCCCTGGTCTGTTGTGCTGCAGCTGCTCCTCCTGCCTGCCCCGTGTGGTCTGTTGTGAGGTCCCTTCCCCTGAACTTTCTTGTCTGTGCACAGGTCCTGACCCTCCCTTCTATCCTCCATCGTCCTTTGTGCATGCCCCTCCACCCTCCTTCTTGCCCATCATAGCCATTGTGCTGCCACTAACCCTCCCACTTGCCATGCATGGTCTTCTGTGCTGCCATGGCCCCTCCCACCTTCCCTGTGTGGTCAGTTAGCTGCCCCTGACCCCCTCCCACCTTCCCTCCATGGTCTGTGTGTATGCCATCACAGTCTCACTGTTGCTCTTCATGGTGTGTCTTGCTTCTAGTGCCCATCCTGCCTGACCTCCATGGCTATCTTGCTGCTCCTGCCCTGCCCCCCTTGCCCCCAGCCCTACTCCCTCCCTCCTGGCTTGTCTGTTCCATTGTAATGCCCCTGATCCGTCCCTCCTGCCCTTTATGGTCTGTTATGCTGCAGCTTTCTCTCCTGTCTGTCCATTATGGTCAGCTAGCTACCATTGCCTCTTGCCCCTCTGTTCTCTGTTGTCCATGTGCATGGTCCTGTCCCCTCCCTCTTGCTTTCTATGGATTGTTGTGCTGCACTCCCGTCCTGCATGCCCTGTGTGGTGTATTGTGCTGCTGCAAACCCTGATGCCTGCCCTGCAGGGTCAGTTTGGTGCACCTCTCCATGTCCCTCCTGTCCTCTGTTATCCAAGTCCATGTCCCTATCCCATTTCCTTCCATGATCCAATGTACCATACTTGCGAACATTTTGAACTTGGTAAGAGGGAGATTTTGAAAAAAAACTGGGGTATTGATTTTCCCCTTTGAGTTACATTGAAAAAGAGGATATTGTAGACAGGAGACAGATCAAATAAAGCCCATTTGAGCTTAAAAACATTGGACGTTTCCTGGCTGAATCGGGTCTGTTGGCATGTATGGTTGTACTACCATTGCCTCTTCCTTCTGCCCACAATGTTCTATTACATTGCCACAGGCTTGAAGGAGGGTAGATTTTGTATCACAGGGGGCCCCTGGCCCGTTCTGTCCACACCTGAAGTATGAGACCCTTGTCCTTGCCCTGCCAGCTGCATTTGTAGGCCGTATTAAATTGACCAGCGGGTCCTGTGTTGCTATATAATTATCCTGAGACATCCTTACCACTCAGCCAGTATAAAACCCCTGTGTAGGCCCTTCTGTTCAATATGTAGGCCTCTTTGTTAAATTGACCATAGCTCTGCAATTTTAGTGTATAGCAGTCTGAAGGCAGGTCTGCGAGGCCTTCTGCCCCAAACCAGTAGCCCCCACCCTACCCGAGTGCTCCGTGCTCGGTATCAAAGTTCAACATCCCCCTGAAGCTGTCGACATACAGTAGGCTGCATCCTGGACTGGTACTTGCTTCCTGGGCAGGTTTCCCACTTTTAAGGAAGCGGCAACCGCAGAGCGTCAAGTTAGGAGAACTGAGGAGATTTTATACATGAATATATTGAATTCCCGTACAATACCCATTATTTTCTGCTTGCTCTATGGAACTTACGATAAGCGATTGGCCTGAGAGACTGACCTTTTCACCCAGTCCATTGTCAGCATTAAGTGGGTAAATGACGAAATGTCTGGTAAAATCTGCAGACGAAGCTTTTGGGTAGCATACGTAGGTAGATGTAGCGTGCAAAGGAGCCCACAAAATGATATAAAAAGGGAGCACCCACAGATATCGACGGACTACCTCGCCGTCTGTATGTAGGTTAACAGGCAGTGCAGGTTTTCCCCAAGAGCTGGGAGCTCTTGTCTTCCTTTGCTTAAAATGTCTTGCTCTGCTTTGCTTGAAGTATCTTATTCTATTTTACCTATATGAAATGTCATGTTATGTTTAACCATTGTTCTCTTTACTTTTGCATTTAAAAGATTTTGTATTGTAATTGCAGGAATGCTTGCTCTAAGAGTAAACGTGAGTGTTCCTAGGTAACATTTTCCTTGGTGTAACTTGTTTCTCATGATGCATTTATAGATGTGTTTTCTCTCTCTCTCTGTCAGTACTTTAATTGAGATACAGAGAATATCATGACAGCTGTATGATTATCTGGATTCTGTATTTTGTACTTTATGTCTTTATTCTGCGGTTTCTTTGAAGTTGCATCTTCTCATTAAACTGCCATTGTATTCTGCCTCCAATTCCATGTCTCATATGTCTGTTTTCTTCATTTTTGGAGCAAGCGTTCCTAGGCACCCCGGCTCAAATTAAGGTGCCCCTTTTGTCCCTGACTCACTTTCCTGCTCAGTTCTGTGGTGGCTCCCGGGGATCTGGGGACCGCCCCTAGCTTCCTTGACCCGTAATAGATCTTGCCTCCAACAGCCTCTCTTGCAAGTCCTGTATTGTTGGTTTGTTGCCCCTGCCCCCCTTTCCACTGCCCTCCATAGTCTGTTGTGCTTCCACGGCCCTTCCTGCCTGCTCAGTGTGGTTAAATTGTTGCCTTTGCACCCTCCTACCTGCCTTCAATTTTCAGAGTCCGTGCCCCTGGCCTCTGCCTCTCAACAGTATCCTAATGAACAACTAGATTGCTAACATTCTATATTTATTACAAAAGTGTGGAACGCCTGACATCATCTTGATGTAATCAAAACTGTAATACCTAGAGCATTTCCTTTAGAAATTACATATATGAGAGGGTCTTATTGGCATCAAAATTATGGTTAGTGCTCTAAAAGGCTAAAATAAGGACATATTTTCTGAGTTTTCAAATAGCGACAAAGCACTTTTAAATTATTTGTTATCTTTATGTTTTTTTATCCAGTTGACCACTTGATTAAATGTTGCACTTAGGGGAGATGATGTGGTGTTACTTCCAGAACTGCAGACTTTGCAATTGGGGAACCAGGTTGAAGTTTCTGCTTCAGCTCGACATTCTGTGATTCTGGTCAAATCACTTAGTCTCCCCATGTTTCCATAGGAAATCCGCAACATTCTATTTGGAATAACTTTGGCGCCGGTCGACGAATCCTCGCGAAATTTTCAAAATAGGTGGGGCGCTACGCTCCGCTCCTACCCTGAAAGTCTCGGGGGGATTCGTCAAGCAGGGGCCGAGAAAAAAGGGGGGTCCCAAAACGCGTTTTTCCCATGCATTTTTCCATAGGACCTTTAGACACAGCTACAGCCCGAACGGCTGAACAGAATTACTTGAAATTTGGCAGAGAGGTAGCCATAAGGTCAAGGAAGTGCCTTTTGCAGGTCTGGTGTAAATCTGTTCAGTATTTCCTGAGAAAATAGCATTTAAAAGCATATATATATGTGGGCGGAGCCTAACCACACATCTCATCCTGAGATCTGATTGGCTGTCAGCACTTCATCCAAGAAGTGTTGGCAGCCATCTTGGGACCAATATACATGATAGCACCTCATTAAAAAGCATTGCAGTTAATAGAAGGTTTTAAGACTTTAGTTACATTATAAATCATTTGTTGATGGTACCATACTCATTTTAGGAATTGTGGTATGTTCTAAGGTGATTTCACCATGTGAAAAAGCCTTCTGCTGGGATATCATGATTGAGAGAAAAATATTTTCTCATGCTTTTACCACAGAGGTTTGGAAGGTGATCTATAGGCTAAACTGAGAGCTTATTTTCTGTAAATTCACATTATCTTTCTCAGTCATGTGAGAATGAAGTCTGACATTCTCAGTAAAACATGTACATCCAACAAGGGCAGAGACTGTCAGTTGATTCCTTTGTGTTCTACTGCAGCTTCCCAGAGTGTTCCAAAGAACTACTAGAGCGCTAACAGTCCTACTTATGATAAACGTATGGCACACCTGAAGCCATCTTGCTTGGATTAAAGTGGTAACTCTTAAAACATTTAATTTAAAAAGGAACAAAATGAGGGGGTTCATTTTTCCATAAAAAGTATGATTAGTGCTGCAGAATGAAAAATTAGGGCACATTTTGAGTGACTTCTCAAATCCTCTTCTATTTCATTAAAAAATTCTGACATGCAGACTGAAACATGCACTTTCAATACCAGCAGCAGTTTTCCCTGGTGAGCAGTAGCTTTACTACAGTGATCTAATGAGCAAAAAGAGTGCTAACATTCTGAATTAATGGCAAATGTGTGACACATCTGAATGCCTTCTTGATGGAATCAAAGTAAAAAACTGAAAGTATTTCCTACTGAGGAGACTGCAGTAAATGAGGAAATTAGGAAACTTCATAACAAATAAGTCTCCCAAGATGGCCACCAGAGACAAAAGAGCCCAAATGTAGCCCAAATATCACCCAGATGTAGCCCAAGTATAGCCCAATGACAGAATGTCCCAGAATGTTCTTAAAAACAACTAGAGCGCTTACTGTCTTCATTATGACAAAAGTATGGCACACCTGAAGCCATCTTGATTGGAATAAACTGGTAACACTTAAAACATTTAATTTAAAAAGGAACAAAATGAGGGGGTTCATTTTTCCATAAAAAGTATGATTAGTGCTGAAGAAAGAAAATGAGGGCACATTTTGAGTGACTTCTCAAATCCTCTTCTATTTCATTAAAAAATTCTGACATGCAGACTGAAACATGCACTTTTAATACCAGGAGCAGACTTCCATGGTGCAGTAGTTTTACTACAGTGATCTAATGAGCAACTAGAGTGCTAACATTCAGAATTTATGGCAAATGTGTGACATATCTGAATACCTTCATGATGGAATCAAAGTAAAAAACTGAAAGCATTTCCTACTGAGGAGACTGCAGTACATGAGGAAATTAGGAAACTTCATAACAAATAAATCTCCCAAGATGGCCACCGGAGACAAAAGAGCCCAAATGTAGCCCAAAATCACCCAGATGTAGCCCAAATATAGCCCAATGACAGAAGTGTGCAAAACACTTATTATTTTGTGTTTTTGCAGTGTTATATAGTGCAGACTTGTCAGGTATTGGAGTGATTTACATGAGCATTGGTTACATCACACAAGAACAAATTCATTTTGGTTGTAGACATGGGGAGACTAAGTGATTTGACCAGAATCACAGAATGTCGAGCTGAAGCAGAAACTTCAACCTGGTTCCCCAGTTGCAAAGTCTGCAGTTCTGGAAGTAACACCACATCCTCTCCCCTAAGTGCAACATTTAATCAAGTGGTCAACTGGATAAAAAAACATAAAGATAACAAATAATTTAAAAGTGCTTTGTCGCTATTTGAAAACTCAGAAAATATGTCCTTATTTTAGTCTTTTAGAGCACTAACCATAATTTTGATGCCAATAAGACCCTCTCATATATGTAATTTCTAAAGGAAATGCTCTAGGTATTACAGTTTTGATTACATCAAGATGATGTCAGGCGTTCCACACTTTTGTAATAAATATAGAATGTTAGCAATCTAGTTGTTCATTAGGATACTGTTGAGAGGCAGAGGCCAGGGGCACGGACTCTGAAAATTGAAGGCAGGTAGGAGGGTGCAAAGGCAACAATTTAACCACACTGAGCAGGCAGGAAGGGCCGTGGAAGCACAACAGACTATAGAGGGCAGTGGAAAGGGGGGCAGGGGCAACAAACCAACAATACAGGACTTGCAAGAGAGGCTGTTGGAGGGAAGATCTATTACGGGTCAAGGAAGCTAGGGGCGGTCCCCAGATCCCCGGGAGCCACCACAGAATTGAGCAGGAGAGTGAGTCAGGGACAAAAGGGGCACCTTAATTTGAGCCGGGGTGCCTAGGAACGCTTGCTCCAAAAATGAAGAAAACAGACATATGAGACATGGAATTGGAGGCAGAATACAATGGCAGTTTAATGAGAAGATGCAACTTCAAAGAAACCGCAGAATAGAGACATAGAGTACAAAATACAGAATCCAGATAATCATACAGCTGTCATAATATTCTCTGTATCTCAATTAATGTACTGACAGAGAGAGAGAGAAAACACATCTATAAATGCATCATGAGAAACAAGTGACACCAAGGAAAATGTTACCTAGGAACACTCACGTTTACTCTTAGAGCAAGCATTCCTGCAATTACAATACAAAATCTTTTAAATGCAAAAGTAAAGAGAACAATGGTTAAACATAACATGACATTTCATATAGGTAAAATAGAATAAGATACTTCAAGCAAAGCAGAGCAAGACATTTTAAGCAAAGGAAGACAAGAGCTCCCAGCTCTTGGGGAAAACCTGCACTGCCTGTTAACCTACATACAGACGGCGAGGTAGTCCGTCGATATCTGTGGGTGCTCCCTTTTTATATCATTTTGTGGGCTCCTTTGCACGCTACATCTACCTACGTATGCTACCCAAAAGCTTCGTCTGCAGATTTTACCAGACATTTCGTCATTTACCCACTTAATGCTGACAATGGACTGGGTGAAAAGGTCAGTCTCTCAGGCCAATCGCTTATCGTAAGTTCCATAGAGCAAGCAGAAAATAATGGGTATTGTACGGGAATTCAATATATTCATGTATAAAATCTCCTCAGTTCTCCTAACTTGACGCTCTGCGGTTGCCACTTCCTTAAAAGCGGGAAACCTGCCCAGGAAGCAAGTACCAGTCCAGGATGCAGCCTACTGTATGTCGACAGCTTCAGGGGGATGTTGAACTTTGATACCGAGCACGGAGCACTCGGGTAGGGTGGGGGCTACTAGTTTGGATCAGAAGGCCTCGCAGACCTGCCTTCAGACTGCTATACACTAAAATTGCAGAGCTATGGTCAATTTAACAAAGAGGCCTACATATTGAACAGAAGGGCCTACACAGGGGTTTTATGCTGGCTGAGTGGTAAGGATGTCTCAGGATAATTATATAGCAACACAGGACCCGCTGGTCAATTTAATACGGCCTACAAATGCAGCTGGCAGGGCAAGGACAAGGGTCTCATACTTCAGGTGTGGACAGAACGGGCCAGGGGCCCCCTGTGATACAAAATCTACCCTCCTTCAAGGCTGTGGCAATGTAATAGACCATTGTGGGCAGAAGGAAGAGGCAATGGTAGTACAACCATACATGCCAACAGACCCGATTCAGCCAGGAAACGTCCAATGTTTTTAAGCTCAAATGGGCTTTATTTGATCTGTCTCCTGTCTACAATATCCTCTTTTTCAATGTAACTCAAAGGGGAAAATCAATACCCCAGTTTTTTTTCAAAATCTCCCTCTTACCAAGTTCAAAATGTTCGCAAGTATGGTACATTGGATCATGGAAGGAAATGGGATAGGGACATGGACTTGGATAACAGAGGACAGGAGGGACATGGAGAGGTGCACCAAACTGACCCTGCAGGGCAGGCATCAGGGTTTGCAGCAGCACAATACACCACACAGGGCATGCAGGACGGGAGTGCAGCACAACAATCCATAGAAAGCAAGAGGGAGGGGACAGGACCATGCACATGGACAACAGAGAACAGAGGGGCAAGAGGCAATGGTAGCTATCTGACCATAATGGACAGACAGGAGAGAAAGCTGCAGCATAACAGACCATAAAGGGCAGGAGGGACGGATCAGGGGCATTACAATGGAACAGACAAGCCAGGAGGGAGGGAGTAGGGCTGGGGGCAAGGGGGCAGGGCAGGAGCAGCAAGATAGCCATGGAGGTCAGGCAGGATGGGCACTAGAAGCAAGACACACCATGAAGAGCAACAGTGAGACTGTGATGGCATACACACAGACCATGGAGGGAAGGTGGGAGGGGGTCAGGGGCAGCTAACTGACCACACAGGGAAGGTGGGAGGGGCCATGGCAGCACAGAAGACCATGCATGGTAAGTGGGAGGGTTAGTGGCAGCACAATGGCTATGATGGGCAAGAAGGAGGGTGGAGGGGCATGCACAAAGGACGATGGAGGATAGAAGGGAGGGTCAGGACCTGTGCACAGACAAGAAAGTTCAGGGGAAGGGACCTCACAACAGATCACACGGGGCAGGCAGGAGGAGCAGTTGCAGCACAACAGACCAGGGAGGGCAGAAGGGTGTGGCAGTACAATGGACCATGTAGGACAGGAGGAAGAGGATAGGGGCATGGCATGTGGACAGGCAGGGTGGAGGTGGCAGGGACAGGTTACAGTCATCTGACAATGCTAGGCAGGTGGGAGGGGAGTGGCAGCTCAACAGAACACTCAGAGTAGATAGGAGTGGCAGGTCCATGGGACATGGTGGACAAAAAGGATGGAGCAGGTGCATTCACAAAGACATCGGAGGGCAGGGGGAAGGAGAATAGGGGCAGCAAGCTAAGCACAGAGTTTAAGCAGGAGGTCAATGATGGGGCATAGAATTGGGCAATGGAGGGCAGGAGGAGTGGACTGGTACATCATACTAAATTGAGGGCAGTGGCAGCACATCAGACCATGCATGGCAGGAGGGAGGAGGCTAGTCCATGGATTCACACAACAGAGGATAGGGAGGAAGGGGATGGGGCAGCAAGCTAACTGTTCAGAGAAGGCGGGTATTAGGAACTTTATTGTTTTTAAAACATTGTGTCTGTGCGAACTACTTAAAATATGAACAAGTATGCAGCATAATCTCACTTTTATTCAGGAAGAAGAGGACGTTTGTGACTGTGACTCCGGGCTCACTTGGCAGAAACACCCCCTGACCCTCCACCCCCTATCGCAAAATGTAATGCCCGTGAAAAGGGTAGGTGAACACAGTGTTATATAGAACATAGTCCTGAGAGCACGATTGAAAATGAAAACTAGATATAGTGTATGGTATAAACTATGCACCAAAAAGTGTGATATAAGATGAACTGGGCGTGAAATATAATATGCAATACATTGTGCGCAATGACAAATTCATTGGAGAGCGCGAGATAGCACAGGCACTAGCGCGTGCTATGCGATATGCGCCTTGGAGTGTAATATGCACAGGGCAGTGTTGTGTAACCTAACTAGTCTCTAAAGTTGTAATATAAAATATGTGCTGGGGAGTGTAACGTTGCATATGCACTGTGACAAAGATATGGATCCCAGATTGTAATATGTATGGCATAGCACTGTGCGTTATAACATAGGCATCGAGAAAGGCACGTTAGATGGGGCAATATAACCCGTGCGAAGACAAGTGTGGCATGACATATTCACGGGGTGGTGTTACAGTGCACATGGGCTAGAGAGTGTCATAGCATATGCACTAGCTAGTGGAATACAACACAGAGGTGTGTGGCACTCGGCAGGCAATGGTGGGTGTAACACAGCATTGGGCTCTGTCAGGAGCACACTGTGACTCTCAAGTGATGTTCGTCCCCTTTCCAGAGAGTAAAATAAAAAGTATTACACATCCGGCAGTGGATGTGTGTTTTATTAACCGTGAGGGGGGTTTCTTGCATAGTTTTGGTCGAATTTTTGTCGAATCCCCTTTGAATGGCTTGGTGTGCATGTGTATTAAATGTGCCCGTCAATAGCTACCCATGTTTGTATAAATAAACGACAAGGGTGTCTACCAGGATTAGGCACGGTAGGGCATCAGACATGTCAGAGCTTCACTAGTGGTGTAAATACATTCCACGTGGATTCATTGCATGCATAGTCGCCTTTTAATGAATATCACGCAAATCGTCATGGTGATAGGTACGTACGGTTTGTCCAGCATGTCCTAGGTGTGTCTATAAATATATATTTTTTAAAAATAATAAAAAACAGTGGCCGGCCCTGGGGATTGGGGTCAAAAAAATATAATTAGGAGACTGGCCCTGGGGGATGGGGTCATCAGGGCCAATAAATTAGAATAAGAAGGGGAACCAAACAGCCCCCCTTCTTAAAAAACTAAAATAAATAAAAGACTGGCATCGTGCCGGAGGCCATGCCCCCTCCGTGCAGCACTCTGCAAACGCGCCCCCAACAGGCATCTCCAGTATGCGCCAGGGAGCTGCGCTGCAGCCAGGTGTTCTGAGGCCAAGCCCCTTTTTACACCTCTCTGCAACGCAGCTCTGTGGCGCTTACTGGAGGTACCTAGTGGTCTAGTTTGACCCTAGGGACCCTTAGGATTCAAGGGGACTTAATCTCTCAACTTAGAACAGCCACAGGGCGCGTTTACACAGTGGTGAATGGAGGGGACAGGGCCTGAGGTGACGTGTGCAAACACGCATTATGGCACGTTTTAAATTGGGGATATAATTTCCCTTCAATACTGAGGGCCCCTGGGGGCTAACTAGCCCACCAAGTGCTTCCAGTAAGCGCCACTGAGCTGCATTGCAGAGAGGTGGTCCAGGCCGTGCCACTTTTTACACCTCTCTGCAACGCAGCTCTGTGGCACTTACTGGAGGTACCTAGTGGGCTAGTTGGACCCTAGGGACCCTCAGGATTCAAATGAACTTAATCTCCCAACTAAAAATGGACACAGGGCGTGTTTACACAGTGGTGAATGGAGGGGACGGGGCCTGAGTTAACGTGTGCAAAAACGCCCTGTGGCCTGTTTTAAGAGGTAGTTTTAATCCCCATGCCCTATTATATACTAGGGGCTTACAGAGGAGGTCATGCTAATCACAGGGGGACCCCAACGCATAATGTTCCCTAGTGTATGTAGGTGTTTTCACTGTATTCTAAGTGTCTTTTAACATAGCACTGGCTCTAGGACTGGTTAGTCAGACTCAGTTACCACCAGTATCCGTCTGAAAACGTTGAGGGTACAGGATGATTTTGCAACAAGGCTTCTTTCTGCTCTTCTTTTTGTTCTTTCTGCACGTTATCCTTCTTCCTGCACTTATCTTCGTATTTGAGGACTTCTGTTGCTTCTTTCTGCACTTCTTTTGTTTCTTTCTGTGCATTTTTTCTTCTTTCTTCACATGTCCTATCTCTGTAGGCATAGTTAGAAATTAGCATTTAAAAAACCTTTGAAATTCACAGAAAAAAACATAGGTTTCAGGCACGTTATAGTTAGGAATTAGCATTTAAAAAACCTCAGAAATTCACTGAAAAAACCATAGGTTTCAGGGGTGTTATAGTTAGCTGGACTTTTCACTTGTACAAAACCATTGAAATTCCCCCGTTATAGTTAGTTCAGCTAACTATAACTCGCGCGCCCGCAATGCACTGCTGATGACGTCACATATTACATCACTCATGACATGGTCAGTGACATCACTCATGACATCACTGATGACATCTCAAATGACATCACTGATGACATCACTGATGACATCATCCTTGTGATAGAGTGGCAGACCTCCTCTCACCCTAATATAACTTTTGATACACACATTCAAAAATAGAGACTAAAATTTTCAAAACAATGGACATACCAATACCAGTTACAACAACCTCTTCAGTAATTCTAAGATCCACATACACATCCACTCATTCACCAACAGTCCTATACAGTCACTCATACATGTACTCACTCATCATATGTACTCATACACTTATACATCCTGTTACACAATGCCACTCATCCATAGAGTTACTCACACACATAGTCACTCATGCTAATAAAGAATCAAACATACATTTACTTGCATATACAGTTATACACACACCACCATACTTACTTCTACGGAAACTTACACATACTTAGTCTTTTAAACAATCACTTATAGAAACACATACTTATTCATACAGGAACTCTTTCAATCTCTCACTCTCACATATACTCACATATATACACCAATAGTCACATATACTAGTTTAAAACATATGTAGTTACTCATAAAGACACTATTGAGACAGTCATTCACTCACTAACACACCCATACACACACTCATCCACCCATACAGTCCTGCACACATGCTGTGTTCAACACATACAAACAGTGAGTCACTCATTCATGCACCTATGCACTACGTAATACCCCCCACCGAACCATGCAGACACTCAGACTGATACTCAAAAAAACAACTAATAACCTATATAGACACCCATGTAGCTACTCACCAACCCATGCAGCCACTTATACACAAAGTGAGAGACTGATACAGATATTTACATATTTAAACATTACTCACTAAGCCATGTATTCACTATGATACACTTAATCAGTCAGTTACACAATCAATTTTTCAAAAACAAATCATCCATTTAGACACTTATATACCCATTTATTCTTCCATCGACCTTGAAATATACATATATAAAACATATTTAATTTTCAGAAAAACACACATTCACTGGATGATGTCATCAGTGATGTCATCAGTGATGTCATTTGAGATGTCATCAGTGATGTCATGAGTGATGTCACTGACCATGTCATGAGTGATGTAATATGTGACGTCATCAGCAGTGCATTGCGGGCGCGCGAGTTATAGTTAGCTGAACTAACTATAACGGGGGAATTTCAATGGTTTTGTACAAGTGAAAAGTCCAGCTAACTATAACACCCCTGAAACCTATGGTTTTTTCAGTGAATTTCTGAGGTTTTTTAAATGCTAATTCCTAACTATAACGTGCCTGAAACCTATGGTTTTTTCTGTGAATATATATATATATATATATCTTCATGTGGAAGAATTGCAAATGAGTATTTTTTGATATTGCTGTTTTGAGAATTTGATTCTTTTTTTGGATGTTATATTTTTGTGACTTTTAGAAATTTGTATATAGAATATGAGTCAGATAAGTAAAGCAACAGGATGGAACTATAATCTTAAAATCAAGGGTCCACTGGTGCAGGAATTGAGGATTTACGTTGATGGAATATAGTTTTAAGTATGGAGTCCGTAATGTAACAGTGCCCACTTGGGCGGAAGTGTATACTGATGTAACATCATTTCCTGTGTAACTACACAAGTACTCATTTCTGTACTGGAATATGTAAAATGTCACAAAGAAAGCAAAATCATTGTAATGCTACATGAATGAAATGCAAAATAGCTTAATATTTATTGGCTGTTAATAAGTAGGTACGTGAATCTTTACCACTTTAAAATGGATGCATGTTTGCAGATCTTTCAACATGAGTTGGGACGGGTAGTCCTACATCAATTACTATGTACGAGCACTATATGTTTCACAATGCACAAACTGTCAGTGACCCATGACCAAGGTGCGGTGCACCGAAACGCGTCGGGCATCTGTTTGCCATTTGTTCATAAAATAAATCACGCTTTATGGAGCTGGGCTTAAGACTATTTTGTGAAGACACAAAGTATTTGGATTATATATATATATATATATATTATATATATATATATATTATATTCAGTGAAAAAACCATGGGTTTCACACATGTTATAGTTAGCTGTACATTTCACTCGTAAAAAACCAATGAAATTCCACGTTATAGTTAGTGCAGGCAACTATAACTCACGCGACCGCAATCCTCTGCTGATGATGTCAGATATTACATCACTGATGACATATGTGTCTTTATGAAAAATAAATATTTGTAATATATGTATAGCTAAAGATACAGTATTAGCATCAACAGAGGATTGCGGTCGCATGAGTCATAGTTGCCTGCACTAACTATAACGTGGAATTTCATTGGTTTTTTACGAGTGAAATGTACAGCTAACTATAACATGTGTGAAACCCATGGTTTTTTCACTGAATTTGCAAGGTTTTTTAAATGCTAATTCCTAACTATAACGTGTGTGAAACCCATGGTTTTTTCAGTGAATTTGTATGGTTTTTTAAATGCTAATTCTTACCTATAACATGTGTGATACCCATGGTTTTTTCATTGTTTTTGTATGGTTTTTTTAATACAAATTCTTATATTAAACTTTTTTTTTTTTTTATTTGCAAGGTTTTTTACATTTTTTTTTTTACTTTATATTCTCTTAAAACACTATGCTTAAATTGTAAAAATTCTACTATATATTATTTTTTCTCATTTTTTTTTTACCAAACAGGTTAGATATATTAGTATATCATAGTGATTCTTGTTTTCCTTTTTTTTAATTTATTTATATTTTTTTTACGTGCGCGTACGGTAAGCTTACGGTAAGCGTACGGTTTGCGTAATGTACGTAATATTTCTACTCTTTTTGCGTATGGTTACGCAATTTACGTAGCCGTGCGTACTGCGTACGCGGCGCGTAAGCGCATACGCTACACGCGCACGTTACGCGGAAGTGTTGGGGCGTGCATGTTATGCGCGTGCGCGTGTCTTTTATACACGCATGCGTACTTTTACCGTAAGCGCTCCGTAAGCGCACCGTAAGCGTAACGTATGCGCACGGTGGGTCATGTGATCAAGAAACAAAACTTTTGATTGGTTCAAAGTAGTTTCAGTTCTAGAACTCTACCACACCCATTCCCCTCATTTCTGCTTGTGATCCCTTAGGAGAAGGAGCTGAGTTGTCTTTGGGATAGGATGGCAGACCAGCACTCCTCTTCTGAGAGTGAGGCTAGCAGCACCACCATCAGGCAGAGAAAGAGGAAACAGAAGAGCTCTTTTATATGGGAGTATTTTACTTTTCCTGAGGGCGAGAAAAAAGTAAATGCTGCTTTAGTGACTTGCAAGCTGTGCCAGCGTGTACTTTCTAGAGGTAATCCTAACAAGAAGTATTCCTTCGGGAATCACACTATGTTACGACACCTTGAGGATGTACACCCTAGGACACATGCACGACATACTAGAGGAAACCCTTCAGTAAGTCGAGCAAGCACATCCACAGCAGCTCAGCTGAGTCCATCTTCGGAAGCTCAGCTGAGCCCTTCATCTGTGGGGGCAGATTCACCTTTTTCTGGTCCTGTGGAAACTAACCATCGGTTTGCGAGGGTTACAATGCAGTGCTCAAATTGCCATGGTCTAATTGTTCATAGGGAGACCAGTGTTCCCCTAATTAACAACAAAATAGACCAGCACATTTGTCCTACCAGCTAATATTCCCATTCTTCCTTTCCTCTGTCCCTGCATGAACATAACGGCTCTTGTAAGAGCCAACCTTACCTCTCAACTTTTTTAAATTTTTTCTTAAAAACTTTTTTTTTTTTTTTTACCGTACGCGTACGGTAAGCGTATTTTTTTTTTTTTTAAACAATTACCACATTACAAGGTCCTTGAGAGATTAATAACGAAATACTGAAAATCTGTTTGAGGAGAAGTGGAAAAAAGGGACCATCTAATTTCTGACTTACCTGACCCACCCAAAAATTTAATTAGAAAACAGTATTCCTCATTTATACCAGTACACCTTAATTTATGGTGAAAACATAGTCCATAATATTTTACATGTTCCTTACATTTAAATTTCTCCCAAAAAAAAAAATTATAAACACAACTTCAACAAAAGGAATTCAAATTCTATTATTTATTTCTTAATTTACCACATACATCCCCTCTCAAACTCATAACTCACCTTTAAAATTAGTTAGTTGTGAAAGAAATGTGGCACTCAAACAGCAGATTATCAGAGCCAGGATCTCTGTTCTGTACACCTCTCTCCTCTCAGCAGAACCAGATAATGGCAATGTTTCCCTCTCCTTTTCCACACATATACATGTTAATTTCAAATCTCAGTGCTTCCCCCTTTTTTTCAAATGTAATCACACATTTCTATTGGATGAAAACCAACCCTTTTCCAAAAGTACCCTTCCCCCAACTTGACTTCTGCCTGCTACCATAGCAACAGCTCATGGAACACTGCTGTGTGGAGTTCGGTCAGAAGTTCACCACACAATGTTTCATTTCCAAACAGCAAGAGCCAGAGCCAGGATCTCTGTTCTGTTCACCTCTCTCCTCTCAGCAGAACCAGATAATGGCAATGTTTCCCTCTCTTTTTCCACACATATACATGTTAATTTCAAATCTCAGGGCTTCCCCCTTTTTTTCAAATGTAATCACACATTTCTTTTGGATGAAAACCAACCCTTTCCCAAAAGTACCCTTCCCCCAACTTGACTTCTGCCTGCTACCATAGCAACAGCTCATGGAACACTGCTTTGTGGAGTTAGGTCAGAAGTTCACCACACAATGTTTCATTTCCAAACAGCAAGAGTGCTTGACTTTTCTAACCTAACAGCAAATCCATAGTACTGTTCTTTGGTAACACATTTTCTGTACCAATACAAAACATGCTTCTATAATTTGACACATACAGCCTAGTTTTTAGTGTAGAATAGTATGAAACAGCCAATGAGTTCTTTTTATTTTTAAAAAATATGTATGCCTCCATTTCCAAACTGTCTTTCATTTCTTTTTCCCATTCTACTGAAATACACCTCCTGAGTGCATCCAGATCTCCTTGGAAGATGTTCACAGTGTGGATTGTAGGGCACAGCTATGTCTTCTGGAGTGAAAAGTATGCAGAGAAAACAGGTATAGTGAGAGACCTTGCTTTGCCAAATGTAGACATTAAATGGATTGGTCAGAGAGGGTTAAAGTGGCACCAATTGATGCCATTGGTGAAATCCTTCATGCAAATCCAACACCCTGACCTCATAATAGTGCAATGTGGTGGCAATGACCTAGGCACTTTGACTGGGGTAGGTCTGGAAATGCTTATGAAGGACACCTTTGCACAACTGTTTTCACTTTTCCCTAAAACTGCCTTTGCGTATTCTAACATATGCCAAAGGCAAAAATGGAACTGGTCCAATCATTTTTGTCCACAGATTGAGAAAGCTAGGAAACACGTCAACAAATCTGTTTCTGCTTTCCTCCGAGACTATGGTATGGGTTCCATTTACCACAACAACTTGCGTTACGACATGCAAGACATTTATAGAGGAGATGGTGTACACTTCACTGATGAAGTGAACAGAGTCTTCCTCTTGAACCTTAGACTCTGCATCGGTACTTCCTTGTAGGTACCACTAAAAAATCACTTCATTAACACAACGGCTCTTTTTAGAGCCCCCTAATATCTAAACACTTAAATCTGAATTTTATTTCCTTTTTTCTACCGTACGCGTACGGTAAGCTTACCGTACGCGTACTCCGCGATTTTAAAAAAAATTAATAAATGTTATTTTCGTAATTTTGTGTCCTTCTTTGACCCCCTTTCAAATGTTAGGGGGTCTGTAACTCTCTTCCTTGCCCCCTTTTCACGATATCTCCCTTTTATTTTCTATGTGAAACACACGAAATGGCGGCCGACACTTCCTGATTTCGTCCGATTCGAATGTTTACAGTCATGTGACAACCAATCAGATTTGAGCTCGCGCACGGCACCGTACGCGTACGGTAAGCTTACGGTAAGCGCACGGAGCGCGCTTACAGATATATATATTGATTTAAATGTTATTTTCTCAGGAACTACTGAACAGATTTACACCAGACCTACAAAAGGCACTTCCTTGACCTTATGGCTACCTCTCTGCCAAATTACAAGTAATTCTGTTCAGCCGTTCGGGCTGTAGCTGTGTCTAAAGGTCCTATGGAAAAATGCATGGGGAAAACGCGTTTTGGGACCCCCCTTTTTTCTCAGCCCCCGCTTGACGAATCACCCCGAGACTTTCAGGGTAGGAGCGGAGCGTAGCGCCCCATTAGTTTTGAAAATTTCGCGAGGATTCGTCGACCGGCGCCAAAGTTATTCCAAATAGAATGTTGCGGTTTTCCTATGGAAACAGGGTCCTAACTATAACTATCTACTGGCGACCGCCAGTAGATAATATATATATATACACCAGGAATCCTGAAGAAATGCAGATCGCGCAAATCAGGTACAGACCACTCAATTACGTGAAAAAAGATGAAAGTGCTTTATTCCTCCATAGATAGCAGCATGACGCGTTTCGACCGGGTAAACCCGGTCTTGATCACATGACATGGCTAAAGACCAACGAGTTTAAATGCTGTGAGGTACATAGTTAAAGCTCCTCCTTCGAGCCATAAATCCTGAAAATATACCGCAAAAATATATATAGATAGATAGATAGATAGATAGATAGATAGATAGATAGATAGATAGATAGATAGATAGATAGATAGATACAAACACTCCTTTAATAGCAAAGGGAGCCTCACACACATGGGATACGATTTCTCGGCATGCGCCAAATGACAGGTGGTGCAAGAAAAGGGCACCACCTCTAGCACCTTCAAACAGCAACAAACACTCCTTTAATAGCAAAGAGATCCTGTGATCGATGACTGTTAAAATCCATTCATTAATTCCAATAGGCAACACTGTAGCAAACAGTGCTGAGACAAGTTTCGGCTATAGCAGCCTTTCTCATACAGATCAAATCGCCATTATAGTTTTACTCCGAAAATACATACATTTTACAGAGATAGAAGAGGTACTTTCCCGCTCTTCACCTGCAGCTGTGTGTTTAATATCATCAACTTTCAATTATGCGCACAACATATTTCGGATTTTTGGGCATTTATCTTCCTTCAAATATTTTCTAAACCAACTTGCAGTAAATATTTAAATTTAAATTATCCCCAAACCGCTAAAGTAGAGTGAATTGCACTGCACTTGAAAAATACTAACTCACTCCCCGCTCATCCATAGCTGCAGTGTGACATGTCAAAGTCATTAAATATAGCCTTATAGCCCACCGCAGCGGGCTATACCGGCTATTAAAGGCCCGCTGCAGCGTTACAGACCCGAGCCGAAGGCGAGCGACTTTAACAAAGCAGCGGGACTTTAATAGCCGGTATAGCCCAGCTACGAATGGCTATAAGGCTATTAGAACATTCTGCCACTAGAGGGCAGAATGTTCTAACAAATAAAACAAAACCTTCACAGAGCACGAGGGGATTCAAATCCCCTCAGGGTCCCTGAAGCCTTTGTTCACAGCCACAGCTGTGAACAAAGAAACATTGGAATGTTGGAGCTCCGGGCTTATACCAGCCATGATAAGCCCGGAGCACTCCATTGTTTTCAATGGAGCTTCCAACATTCCAATGTTCTAATTCTGCTTAAACAAAGTAAAACAAAATGTTTATGCTGTCCTATATACAGGCAGCTGATCATATTATGCCTGAGCAGATTCCAGTAAAATACTGTTCAATAATGGGGCAGCAGAAGTATAATCATACAGACCAAGGGCCCAGTGCAGTCCATTTCACCAAAGAAAGTGAAAATCCAGTCCCCACTGCACAGACAATGTCGCAATGGTGCCCTGCTCCTTGACATAGGCAAAATTTCCACGAGCAAAAGTAAAGGTTTTATCACAAGGATGAAAGTCCCTGCCAAGAGAGTCTGATGATGACCAGTGCCGAGCCCCAACTTCTGCCTCAGCTCCCCCTACTCCAGTCCTCTTCGTGTTCAGGAGGTTTTCTGAACTCAACACACACAAGGGGTATGATTTCCTGGCATGTGCCTAACTATGATGTCCCTGTAACCTTTGTTTTTTTTAGGATATATATATATATATATAAATATATATATATATATATATATTATCTACTGGCGGTCGCCAGTAGATAGTTATAGTTACAACCTAGTTTCCATAGGAAATCTCAAAATTCTATTTTGAATAACTTTGGCGCCGGTTGACAAATCCTCGCGAAATTTTCAAAACTAATGGGGCGCTCCGCTCAGCTCCTACCCTGAAAGTCTCGGGGTGATTCGTCAAGCGGGGGCCGAGAAAAAAGGGGGGTCCCAAAACGCGTTTTCCTCATGTTATTTTCCATAGGACCTTTAGACACAGCTACAGCCCGAACGGCTGAACAGAATTACCTGAAATTTGGCAGAGAGGTAGCCATAAGGTCAAGGAAGTGCCTTTTGCAGGTCTGGTGTAAATCTGTTCAGTATTTCCTGAGAAAATAGTATTTAAAAGCATATCAATATCTATACACGCGCACCGTGCGCGCACTTTGCGCGCACCCTGCCGTGCGCGAGCGCAATTCTGATTGGTTGTTAGATGTCGGTAAACATTCGAATCGGTCGAAACCAGGAAGTGTCGGCCGCCATTTTGTCTCTCGCAGTCTGAGGGGGTGAAAAAAAAAGGTGGAGAACGTGAAAAGGGGGCAGAGTGGACAGTTCCTGACCCCCTAGCCTTGGTGAGGGGGTCACAGAAGGACCCCCAAGGGAGAAAAAAACAATTTTTTTTGTATTTTTAAATCGCGACCGCAATCCTCTGCTGATGACGTCAGATATTACATCACTGATGACATATGTGTCTTTATGAAAAATAAATATTTGTAATATATGTATAGCTAAAGATTAATGGAAGAAGACATGGGTAAATAAGTGTCTAAATACAGTGATGTAATATCTGACGTCATCAGCAGAGGATTGCGGTCGCGTGAGTTACAGTTGCCTGCAGTAACTATAACGGGGGAATTTCATTGGTTTTTTACGAGTGAAATGTCCAGCTAACTATAACATGTGTGAAACCTATGGTTTTTTAAGTGAATTATATATATATATATATATATATATCGATAAAAATCCCTCTCGCTTCTCCTCCAATTGTTGAAGGTACGTCGTCGATAAGAATCACAGCACCACAAAGCACATTCCAGTAGTATTTATTTTAGATGGAACGGGGCATATGCAAAAGACGGTCTACGCGTTTCGGCACTCGGCCTTCGACTGGACCATAGAGTCTCGAGGCCCAGAGTGTCAATTTAAAGTGTTGGTACAAATTAACGAGTAGACAGTGAAGACATACTGGGCATGATTGTGTCGACAAAGCGTTTTAAAGTAAAGAGTTAATTGTTCTAGTTACTGCTACAGTTTATCCATAATTTCAGACAGTTTGTAAAGTGAACAAATGATTCTGAATTGCAATTGGTTTCTTAGGTAACTCAATATCAGGGTAAAGTACCGGCAATGATTTTTGATTTTTTGAAGAAAATAGGGAACATGATTACAAAAGAAGTAAATCCAATTAATACTGGTTACGATCCTATGAGTAAAGAATACAAACGTGCAATATTCACGACAAATTTCTCTAAATATATCTACATGTAATATCATGTTTTGAATAGTAATTCTTGTCTAGAGAGATATGTATGTTTGAATAGTATATTAGTAAAGTACTAAATGGTCAAGTCGGCACAATAGGATGTTAATGATGGGAGTTACTTCATCCAATACGTTCCCACCTAATGTAAAACCATTTGAAAAAAGTTTTTTGTCAGTCTGTTCTGTCACAGAGGGAGTGATGAGAGTAGAAGCAATGTACAGTTTTCTGTTGTACGTAACAAAAATCAGATATCAAAGAACAACCAATAAATTTGATTAGAACTAAGTAAGCTATATCATTTTCAGGAGTGTCCATGTCCTTCTTTTTAATCAGAGTTCCCATGATTTATAGGTGTACATGTAGTTCAGCGTCCAGATTGTGGCCCCATGGTTTCTCGGTGCCTATTGACAATATTGTTTTTGACTCCGCTCTTCTTAACTCAAGAATTCTGTTTCCACCCCTCTCTTTCTGTTTGATGATTTTAATACCAAAATATTTTAGAAGATTACTATCTCCAGAGTGGAATTCAGAGAAATGTTTAGCCATAGGGTAGGAGAAATCTCTGTTTTTGATGGCACGAAGATGTTGAAGAATGCGGAGTTTGAGTTTGTTAATGGTGCTCCCTACGTATAGTTTTTTGCATGGACATTCCAAGATGTAAATTGCAAATTTAGACTCGCAAGTTATGTGATCTTTGATTTGTTCATCATGACCATTTTGTAGTAGATATGAAGTTGTATTTTTTCCATGTTCACATGCTTTGCACTTTGAGCACTTCCAAAAACCCGGGGTATTCAACCAGGATGTTGTTGTTGTTGGTTTAATCTCAAAGTGACTGTGTGTCAATAAATCACCCAGAGACGCGGTTTTCCTATAGGTGATCTTGGGTCTCAGCGATAAGATTTTGTTGACAGTTTCATCCAGTAACAATATTTCCCAATGTTTCCGTACAATTTTACGTAGGTCATCACTCTGATTGTTGAAGTCAATAATTAGCCTGGAAGTTGTTTCAACTTCTTCATTGTTTGATCTTTGATTCGCCAGCTTAGTTTGAAAAAGATCAGATCGGTTCTTTGTGCTGACTCTGTTCTTTGCTGTGCTGATGACTTCCATAGGATAGCCTCGTTGTAGGAAGCGTTGACTCATTTCTTGAAGTTGTAGGTTAAGGTCAGAGAGCTCAGAACAATTTCTTTTTGCTCTGAGCATTTCCCCGTAGGGGATGCTCCATTTGAGATTTTTTGGATGTCCGCTGTTAGCATGAAGAATGCTGTTGCTGGCAGTCGGTTTCCTATGCATTTTGGTGCAAATCTTGCCATTTGATATATAAACTTCGACATCCAAAAATACAATGTTGGTGGTACTTATGGTGGAGGTGAATGTCAGTTTATATTTGTTAGTATTGAGAGAGTCAAGAAAGTTCATGAGGCCGTCATTGTCGCTTTCCCATATGATAAAAAGGTCATCGATGTATCTAGACCAAGATCTTATGTTCCTTGCTTTCTCTTCTTTTAAAACCTCCGTCTCCCATATGGCCATAAAAAGATTGGCATACGTTGGGGCAAAAGAGGTCCCCATCGCGGTCCCTTGTCTTTGCAAGAACAGGTCTCCTCTGAAAAGGAAAATATTGTGTGTCAAGCAGAATGTGAGCATTTGTACTAACATATCAGAGTGTTCTAGAAAGCAAATTGGTCTGGTATCCAGGAACTGGTTTACTGCTGCTATTCCATCTGAATGATGAATGGAGGTGTACAAGGATGATACGTCGATGGAAGCCATGATGTAATTTTCTTTCCAATCCAGTTTATTAATTTTGTGTAAAAAATCCATTGTGTCCCTCAAATAGGATGGTAAGGCTGTGACATAATTCATCAAAAAGATGTCAATGAATCGGGATGTGGATTCCAGTAGGGAACCAATGGAGCTAACAATGGGCCTGCCTGGTGGATTAATGATGGATTTATGGATCTTTGGAAGGAAATAGATGGTTGCCGTAATAGGGTGATTCGTTTTCAAATATGAATATTCTTCTGAGTCAATGAGGTCTCTTTCTTTCCAAGCCAAGAGTTTTCTGTAGTATTCCTCAGTCCAGTTCTTAATCGGGTTTATTGTGAGCTTCTCATAGTGTTCCTCAACGTTCAATTGTCTGTAGCTTCTTTGATGTAGTCATCACAGGATTGGATGACTATGTTACCGCCTTTATCTGAGGCTTTAATGATTATACTTGGATCTTCTCGTAATTCTTGTAATGCCATATGTTCATCAGGTGTAAGATTCCATGTCTTTTTCTTTTTGATTTTCTTCTTGGAATGTGACATGGGATGATTAGTTGACATTTTGTTAATTTCCTCCACCATGATTTCTTGGAAAAGGTCTATTTTGTTTCCTGGAGGGAGTTGTGGGCAGAAAGTTGATCGTGTTTTGAGGCCACTATTGCCACCTCTGTTGGTTTCATAACCCATTGTCAGACAGTATTGTAAGTCAGATATTTGAGAGGATTCACTCATTTCCACTTGTGAGCTTGACTCAGTTTGTAGTGAGGTTGCTATTCTGAGGGCTGGAATATCCTTTATGCTCAAAGGTGAGATGGTTTGGCTTGTAGGTATTGATGATGGTTGAGACTTTCTTTCTTCAAAGTATTTTTTAAGTTTAACTTTGCGGCAAAATTCATAAAGATCAATGCGTATGTTTGCCAGATCCATATCTTTGTTAGGACAAAAAGATAAACCTTTGTTCAGCTGCGAGGTTTGTGCTGTACTCAAGATTTTATTTGAGATGTTAACAATCAGATTGGTTTTCTGAAGAACTTTTTTCAATTTTGCTTTGTTCTTCCTCTTCCTTTCTTGGGTCTTGCCACCTCTTCTGGTTCTTCGTTTGGGGGTTGTGATCGTCCTCTTCCCCGTGTTGATCCTCGACCTCGTCCTCTTTGTCGCGTGATCATCTGCATGAGGCGCATTTCCCCGGAAAAATCCAAACTCGAAGTAGTTTGATCCTCATCTGCTGAGCTCAATTCAGAGCTTTCTGCTGTTCCCGGTGTTTCATAACCACTATGTTTGTCCATCACGACACGATTTCTGTATGTATCATACTTCCTGGCAAACGTATATATTCGCCCATTGATATAATCCAGCCTGTCCCTATTGAATTTACTGGCTTTGCGTTTTTCAATGTCATCCTCATGTTTGTTTATTTTCTTTTCCATTGATTAAATTAATTTTCCTGTTACTTCATCAGAAGAATATTGGTTTAGTTCTTCCTCCAATTCTTTAATAAGTATAGTGATGTTAGTTAGGTTTCTTTCCACATGTGAGATTAGAGTGGTCATTAACCGAAAAGAGCATTCATTGGTGTCAGCCTGCCATTGTTTGATTAAATCGGCATCTAAATCATTGAGAGTCGGCATAATTAGAATTCTCAAGCCTCTAGGGATCCTTTTGAATTCAATGTATTTCTCCAACGTTGTCTTTTCCCACCATTTGTTGACCTCTTGAATGCGCGCTTGTTGTAATTCTCTTATGATGCAAGAGACAGTTCTTTTCTTTCTTTCCCCACTAATCTCATTGGTGCTGGCTTTGTTTAAAGAATTCGGGTCATCATTTAGCAAGTCACTTGCTCTCTGTGCTCTATTTTTGTTCCTTTCAGCCATGGTGAATTATGGGTATTGTAGGCTTTATTCAATATGTCGACGCTGATATTGACTATTTGCATGTATGCCTCGATGATTCCAACTTAAATGATTGTTCTTGTATTTGTTGGAGAGTGTCTTTGTTACTTGACCAACAGGTAATTGTGGTCAATTCTGGAAAAATGGTCGTTGTTTGGAAGTCGGATAGTGGTATTGCAAAGGGACAGCGTGGGGGCGGGTCTGGATATAATCCGTCACATATAACTTTAGACCAGACCCGTAACACCAGAGCAGTAACGAAAACGGGGTTTTTGAGAGTTGGGTACGTGGTTACAGAGACCCGGACACCGCTTCCGCGGAACCTCGAGACGCTGCAAGAGCCGTTTCCCCGCTTCTCTACTCACCCGTAGTTCTCAAATTGTTCTGCCGCATTCACGTAATTCTGAAGCGGAGTCCCAAGCATTCACCAAACAGCGATCAGAGGTCTCGGCGATACTTCTCCTTCCGGTTCAATGTGGCTGCAACAAATATATCGCCAGTAGATAGTTATAGTTAGGACCCTGTTTCCATAGGAAATCCGCAACATTCTATTTGGAATAACTTTGGCGCCGGTCGACGAATCCTCGCGAAATTTTCAAAATAGGTGGGGCGCTCCGCTCCGCTTCTACCCTGAAAGTCTCGGGGGGATTCGTCAAGCGGGGGCTGAGAAAAAAGGGGGGTCCCAAAACGCGTTTTTCCCATGCATTTTTCCATAGGACCTTTAGACACAGCTACAGCCCGAACGGCTGAACAGAGTTACTTGAAATTTGGCAGAGAGGTAGTCCTCAGGTCAAGGAAGTGCCTTTTGTAGGTTTGGTGTAAATCTGTTCAGTAGATCCTGAGAAAATAGCATTTAAATCAATATATATATCTGAGCCAGCTTACGGTGCGCTTACCGTGCGCTTACGGTAAGCTTACCGTACGCGTACGTGCCGTGCGCGAGCGCGATTCTGATTGGCTGTTAGATCTAAGTAAACATTCGAATCGGTCGAAACCAGGAAGCGGCGGCCGCCATTTTCTCTCTCGCCCTCTGAGTGGGGCAGCAAAAACAAAGGCAAAAAACATCTAAAGGGGCAGTGTATTCAGTTCCTAACCACCTAGCATTGATGTAGGTGTCCCCAAAGAACCCCCAAGGCCAAAAAGTCAATTTTATTTTTTTTCTAAAAATCGCCGATTACGCTTACCGTACGCGTAAGGTAAAAATTAATTAAAAAAAAAAAACTATCCACACTGTCCCCACCCCGTGTGCAAATGGTGCCCGTAGTGCCCCATTTGTGCATGGCATATCAGCTATGGAAAATTATGAAAGATTTCCTTTCACAACGAAGCGCATAATATGTCCTCCATGTGCGCACGGTGCGCGAAGCGCATCATGCGTACATGGCCCATCCCGCGTAACGTGGGCACGCGGTGCGCTGACCACCGTGCGTACACGGCACTAACTGCGTAAAGTGGGCGCGCGGTGCACGAAGCGCACCGCGTGCTCACTGTGCGCGCACGGTGCGCGAAGCGCACCGTGTGCGCACGGAACGAACTGCGTTAACTGGGCGCGAACGCCACGAATGGCGTAAAGTAACTTAGCATTTAAAAAACCGTACAAATTCACTGAAAAAAACATAGGTTTCACACACGTTATAGTTAGGAATTAGCATTTAAAAAACCTTGCAAATTCACTGAAAAAACCATAGGTTATAGTTATAGTTAGTGCAGGCAACTATAACTCACGCGACCGCAATCCTCTGATGATGACATATGTGTCTTTATGAAAAAAAAATATTTGTAATATATGTAATATATGTAATATATGTATAGCTAAAATTTAATGGAAGAAGACATGGGCAAATAAGTGTCTAAATACAGTATTAGCATCAGCAGAGGATTGCGGTCGCGTGAGTTATAGTTGCCTGCACTAACTATAACGGGGGAATTTCATTGGTTTTTTATCAGTAAAATGTCCAGCTAACTATAACATGTGTGAAACCTATGGTTTTTTCAGTGAATATATATATATATATATATATATTTCGTAATCCTTTCTGACAACGGTCTCTCCACGATCCAGTCCCCAGAACCAAGAAAGGCGCGAACTCCACTTTTTGCAGTGCAAGTATAATTTTTTATTCTTTCAGTGCATGGCCGCCATGACGCGTTTCGAACCTCCAAGGGTTCTAGATCACAGGACACACCACCTCATTTCCCCCCACTTTTAAAGTGACAAGTGCATAGTTTTTTTCTTTTTCTCTTTTCCACTGAAATAATGGAGCAAGAAAACATACTATTTGTGCGGTTTCTGCCATATTGCAAACAACAATAAATTCATGACAATTGTGTTCACTTTATATTTGCATAAATGCCCAACATTATTAAAAAGTGGAGATGTTATTTGAATTTTGATGACTATTGTCAGTTACTCGGTAACATTTTTTTGACGATATCATTAACATCCCTGCAATGACCATTGCTATAAATGCATAATGCAAAAAATGCGTTAAAGGCACAGTACATCATTATCTAATATACCTATTAATTATTATAACGATATAAATACGAGTTCCAAATACATCATAACATAATGACTGTTCATTTCTTTGTTATACTCATGTTATTTCTGTGCAAAGTACGCTAATGGATGTAAACATTTCCGACTTGTGTAAACAATCAGATTGTCATACAAATATGTAAACTCTAATGTTTGTGCAAAATGGCAAAAAAAGTGCTAGTGCTTAAACTTTTACTGTGCCTATAGCTAACTTATCTAGAGGTATATTGTGCAGTGCACATGAGCCCATGTGCTTACCATAAACTCCTAGACTGAGGAAAACAACTCTGGGAGGGGGGAGGGGCGTTTTAATTTCTTTATTATGATGCCAACCTTGTACCGAAGTCAATGATATTATAGCCACGTATGTAAGTCCTCTGTTGTATTTAAACCATGTGGGCTTTTGCTGTCTAGTTCTAGAATATATTTGGTTTCTAGACGCCTGAACATGGCTTCCCTGTTTCCTCCTCTTCTTGGGGGTGGCACACTGTCAATTGCATAAAACTTTAAGTGGTCCATATTACTGGAATGGACTTCCTCAAAGTGGCGGGCCACCGGATAGGTAATATCTTTGTTTGTGATGGCCCGCATGTGCTGGAGTATTCTCTTGTGGACCTGCAACTTTGTGCTTCCCACATATCGCAGTCCACAAGAGCACTCCAGCACATACACAACAAAGTCTGACTTACAGGTTAAAAATTTGTTTATAACAGAGGGCTTGCCTTTAAAAGCTTTTGAAAATGATGTTTTATTCTCCCCGTGTTTACATGCTTTACATACCAAACAACGGACAAATCCTTTTCGATTGGTCAGCCAATTGCAACTCGTGGTGACCTCTGGACTACTGCTGACTAGGTGGTCCCCTGTGCTTTGTGCCTTTCTGTATGTTATCTTGGGTAGTGCTGGCATTTGACTCCCTATGATTGGATCACTTTGCACTAAATGCCAATTGTCCTTGATTATTTTTCTTAGGCTGTCTTTTTGTTTGTTATACGTGAGTATTAAACGGGGGCTACTCTCTGTGGCAGAACTTTTCATTTTTTTAATCTTGCCAGCTGATGGTTTGAAGAGTAAATCTTCCCGTGTTTTGGCTCTAGTTTGTTTTATGGCATCATCAATTACCTTTTCTTTGTACCCTCTCTCTAGGAAACGGATTTTACACTCCTCCTGTGCTTTTAGTAGATCAGTTTCATTACTGCATATTCTACGAATTCTTAGCATCTCCCCATAGGGGATGCTAAGGATTGTATGTTTAGGGTGGAAACTATTGGAATGCAGTATGGTATTCCCCGCTGTTGGTTTTCGATGTAGGCAGGTCTCCAGAATATTATTGGAGGCATACACTTCTACATCCAAAAAGCAAATGGTACTCTTGCTTATGGTGTGGGTAAGCTGGATGTTCACATTATTGGAATTTAGGCATCTTATAAACTCCTCAGCGCTTTCTGTATCACCCCGCCATATCACAAACAGGTCATCTATAAATCTGATCCACTTGATTATATTTTTGGACCAAATTTCCGCATGTTCTGTTCTTACTGTTACTTCTTCCCATCTACCCATATGTAGACAGGCGTAGCTAGGTGAAAAACTCGCACCCATTGCCACGCCTCTCACTTGGTGGTAGACCTGTTGCTGGAATAGAAAATAGTTGTTATGTAAACAAAACTTCGTCAGGTCCACTAACATTTTGTTATGGGCGTGGTACTCTATAGATCTTTTTCCTAAGAAATGTTCCAAGGCTTGTATTCCGTCTGTATGATGGATGGACGTGTAGAGGTTGCTGACATCCATAGAAATCAGTAGAAAATCTGATTGCCACTGGAATCCATGTATCTGCCTCAGAACATCACTTGTGTCCTGTATATATGACGGCAACTTTTTCACTAGTTCTTGTAAAAAAGAGTTAATGTAAATTGAAACATTCTCTGTCAAGCTTTGTATGGCCGAAATTATAGGTCTGCCAGGCGGGTTGGTGCTATCTTTGTGTATTTTTGGAATAAAATACATCACCGGCAATATCGGATAATCATTTTTTAGGAATTTCAGTTCGTCTTGATTGATTAACCCACTGCTTTTCCACGCTAGGAGCTTTGCATATAGTTCATTCTGCACGGTTTTAATGATCATTTTGTTACTGACCTTGTAGCAACTGCGATCTCCTAGCTGTTTTAACGCTTCCTTCATGTACAAAGATTTTGGCCACACCACCACATTGCCTCCTTTGTCTGAATTACGTATTATTACGTTCTCATTGTCACGTAATTTCTTGATTAGTTGTTGGTATTTTAGTTGGTATGCATCATGTTTTCTTTTTTTCGCTTGTGTTTTGAAATTCAAAGTCCTCACTTCTCTTATTAATATTTCATTAAATGTGTTAATAGAATCTCTTGACGACACTGGAGTGAATTTTGATATAGGTTTGAATTTAGTTGTTGGTGCCTTGTTGATGTTTACTCCGTGCTGTAGCATTGTTTGTTGTGTTGAATCTGGGACCAGGGATTCGCTGTTCCCACCCTGTAACTCTTGGATGTCACATAATAGATCCACATCAGAGGCTGTTAATAGTTCTACCCCCTCATTTGTTATTTCTGCGTCTGAGCCGGTTTGGTTTTTCTCACGTCTGAGTTGATGATATTTTTGTAGCTTTATTTTTCTGATAAATTTATATATATCAGCACGCGTTTGTGGATAATTGAAGTTACTTTCAACACAGTATGTAAGCCCCAATGCCAGCAACTGTTGCTCCGCTGTATCCAATGTTACTGTTGACAGATTGATAACTGTGTTGGCATTATTATTCATGGGACCTATTGGCGGCGCCACCCCTTGTTACTCTTCTTTTTGTTTGTCATTTTGGCGCCTCCTTCTCCTTCTCTCTCTTCGTTTGATGTTCCTCCTTTGCCTGTTTTGTAATTTTCTTTCTGAGGGCGTAAAGTTTGTCGCCTTGACTCCCTTAAAAAATTAAATTCTTCCCCTATTGTTCTTTTGGGGATGTATTGGTTTACCCCATCAGTTGATCTTGGATTGGATTCTGTTTCAGACTCAGTTTCCACCAATGAGCTTAGATCTGATACATTTGGAGTTGCTGGTGGTTCCTTACTCGTAGCCCCTGATGCAACTGGGCTCTTTCTTCGTTGATCTCTTTTTTGTATTGCCCTCGTGTCGTCAAATTTGCAAGAGAAGGTGAATATTTGACCTAAGTCATAGTCATTTTTGTCCCTTTGAAATTTGTAAGTTTTTCTCCTTTTTATTATTTCTTCCTCTTTTTTTAGACGTGCCAACATCTCTTCACGAATCTTTGGATTCTGGCCATTGGTTTCAAGCTGGTTGATTTGTTGATTCAAAGTATCAATCTGAGCCAATAGTTCATTTCTGTCACTTTCAGCGTATTTCACCAATATTTCAACTAATCTTCTTGAGGACTCTAAATTGCATTCTCCCCATTCGCGTAGCATGTTGGGGTTGAGGCTGTCATAATTAGGGGCAAGCATAATGCGTAAGCCGCGGGGGATCCTACCAACCTCCAGATATCTGGAGAATGATCTATGTTCCCACCATTTTGCCTGCTCGGTGCGCATCGCTTTTTCCAGTTTTTTGTACAATTCTTTCACGTTGGTGTTGCCCCCATCACTCATACTCCCCGCTACGGCTTGCAATGGGGCACTTGCTGTATCTGAAAACATTTCATCAGCTGCCTCCTCCCTCCCACGTAGTATGTCGGCGGCCATGGTTTGTATTGCACTGTTAATGACTGAAACGATATTTTCGTACGTTATTTTGTCAAACACTCGCTTTTGCACACCTCTCACCGGATTTTTCGTAGGCTTTTTCTTCATCTGAGACCTCCGCTCGCGCTACCGGCGTCCTCCGACACCCGTCCACCGCTCGGCCACAGTCCGGAAGTTAATTTCCTGGGTCCGGGGGCTCGTTCAGCTCTCTCCTCCAGGAGAATTCAAATCTTCCAGTCTGCACCGGAAACAGCTTCTCGCCGTACAGCCCTGAGTTGAGGGGGGTTCGCGTAATCCAAAGAAGCCGTCTTTGGTTGAAATTATTTCGTAATCCTTTCTGACAACGGTCTCTCCACGATCCAGTCCCCAGAACCAAGAAAAGCGCGAACTCCACTTTTTGCAGTGCAAGTATAATTTTTTATTCTTTCAGTGCATGGCCGCCATGACGCGTTTCGAACCTCCAAGGGTTCTTGATCACATGACACACCACGTCATTTCCCCCCACTTTTATATATATCCTAAAAAAAACAAAGGTTTCACACACGTTATAGTTAGGAATTAGCATTTAAAAAACCTTGCAAATTCACTGAAAAAACCATAGGTTTCACACATGTTATAGTTAGGAATTAGCATTTAAAAAACCTTGCAAATTCACTGAAAAAACCATAGGTTTCACACATGTTATAGTTAGCTGGACATTTCACTCGTACAAAACCATTGAAATTCCCCCGTTATAGTTAGTTCAGCTAACTATAACTCGCGCGCCCGCAATCCACTGCTGATGACGTCACATATTACATCACTCATGACATGGTCAGTGACGTCACTCATGACATTACTGATGACATCTCAAATGACATCACTGATGACATCACTGATGACATCATCCATTGAGTATGTGTTTCTGAACAATTTTAATATGTTTAATATATATAGGGAAAGGCCTGTTGAAGAATAAGTGGGTGTACAAGTGTGTAAATGGATGATTTTCTGTGGTGCGTAACTGACTCTATAAGTGAGTCATTAAATGTATCTTACTGCAGACTAGTGACTAAACTGTGTAAATGTCTGTATGTGTCTGTATGTTGGTGTATAAGTGGCTGCATGGTTTTGTGAATAGCTATATGAGTGTCTATATGAGTTATTGATTGCTTGTCTCATTATCTGTATGGGTTCCTGAGTGTTTGTGTGGGTAGGGTGTGTGTGACTCTATGCATAGATGGGTGAGTGGGTGATTCTATGGGTGATGGACTGTATGGTTGAGTGAGTGTATGTATGGGTGTGTTAGGTATTGAATGTATATCTCAGTGGTACATTTGTGACTAACTACATATGTGAAAGACACTATATGCGCGTAAGAGTATATAAGTGGGTAGATGTGAGAGTGTGTGATTGTGAGAGTGACTGTATGGATGAGTGTGTGCTTGTACAATGATTCTATAAGAGCGTAAGAATGTGGTACTATTTTTATGAGTAAGTGAACTTGAGTGTGTAAAACCGCATAGGTGAGTAAAGGGGAGTGTGATTATTTGCATGACTGACTAGGTGTGAGAGTACCTCTATGGATGATTGGTGGTGTGTGAGTGTCTATATAGGTGTATAAATGCATATGATAGTCTTGTATGGAGTGACTGTAAGTATGAGTGACTGTACAGGTGAATGAGTGGAGGTGTATGTAGACCTAAGAGTTCATAAGTGGGTATGTAGTTATTGGTATTGGAGTATGTATGGTTTTGAGAATGGAACTCTGAAATTTTGAGTCGGTGTATCAAAGGTTATACTAGGGTGTGAGAAGATGTGGTAATTTATCACATGGATGACGTCATCAGTGATGTCATTTGAGATGTCATCAGTGATGTCATGAGTGATATCACTGACCATGTCATGAGTGATGTAATATGTGACATCAGCAGCAGTGGATTGCGGGCGCACGAGTTATAGTTAGCTGAACTAACTATAACGGGGGAATTTCAATGGTTTTGTACAAGTGAAATGTCCAGCTAACTATAACATGTGTGAAACCTATGTTTTTTTCAGTGAATTTGCAAGGTTTTTTAAATGCTAATTCCTAACTATAACGTGTGTGAAACCTATGGTTTTTTCAGTGAATTTGCAAGGTTTTTTAAATGCTAATTCCTAACTATAACGTGTGTGAAACCTATGGTTTTTTCAGTGAATTTGCAAGGTTTTTTAAATGCTAATTCCCAACTATAACGTGTGTGAGACCTATGGTTTTTTAAGTGAATTTGCAAGGTTTTTTAAATTCTAATTTATGAATGTATTATTATATTTTTTAAATATTTATTTTACAATAAGCTACCTATGTATATAGTTATAGATTGACTTTATCCTGTAATATGGAATGGCTCAGCTCTTTTTTTTTTTAAATTTGGATAAAGTTGAACAGCATAGTTAATATCTTCTATAAACTTATAAACACTTTAAAACAATTTTTTTTATAAGGGTTTTTGTCAGTGCGCGCACGGTGCGCGCACGGTGCGCGCATGCGTACGTGCTCCGTGTGCGCATGCGTACGTGCTCCACGTGCACATGCGTACGTCATGTGTGCTCCGTACGCGCATGCGTGCTCCGTACGCGCGTGCTCCGTACGCCGTACTCCATACGCGCGCACCGTGCGTGCACCGTGCACGCACGGCAAGTCATGTGATTTAGAAACAACACTTTTCATTGGTTTATAGTAGTTTCAGGTCATGTGATTAAGAAACAACACTTTTCATTGGTTTATAGTAGTTTCAGTTCCAGAAACTTCCAACACCACACCCACTCCCCTCATTATTTCTTCTGATTCCCTGGGAGCAGGAGCTGAGCAGCTTTTCCAGTACTCCAGTACTTGAGAATGGCAGAGCAGCAGTCATCTTCTGGGAGTGAGCAGGAGACCCTTGTGCTACAGAGACAGAGGAAACAGAAAGACTCTTTTATATGGCAATTTTTTACATTTCCAGAGGGGCAGAAGAAGGTGAATGCTCCAAAAGTCACCTGCACTATTTGTGGTGTTGTCTTATCAAGAGGAGATCCTAAAAAGAAATACTCTTTTAGTATTTTCACTATGATCAGGCGCGTTAAAGGAGTACATCCTGTGGCTTTTGCTCGAGCTGCTAGAGACAACCCTCCAGCAGCTCAGCCGAGCACATCCGCAGCAGCTCAGCCGAGCACATCATCGGCAGCTCAGCCGAGCACTTCATCTGTGGCGGCAGCTTCACCTGCTTCTGTTCCTCTGGATATACACCCTCTTTTCAAGAGGGTACATATACGGTGCAATGCGTGCAATGCTCTTCTCTCTTATGGTGACACCAGCATTCCCCTAATAGAGAGCAAGATACAGCAGCACACATGCGGCACCCCATACTTTTTTTCATTTTTTTGTTCCTCTGTTCCTCAATTAACACAACGGCTCTTTTTAGAGCCACCTAACATCTAAACACTTAAATTTGATTTTTAATTCTATTTTTTTAATGATTTTTTTCCGCCGTGCGCGCACCTCGCGACGGTGAACGCTCGGTGCGCGCACCTCGTGATTTTTTGAAAAAAAATATAATGTTTTTTTCACACTTCGGGGTCCTTCAGGGACCCCCTGACAAAAGCTAGGGGGTCAGGAACTCTGTACCCTGCCCCCTTTTCACGTTCTCCACCTTTCTTTTTCACTGGCACACACAAAATGACGGACAACACTTCCCGATTTCGACCGATTCGAATGTTGACTGACATGTAACCACCAATCACAATTACGCTCGCGCACGTTAAGGTGCGCGCACGGTGCGCGAACGGTGCGCGCACGGTGCGTGCATATAGATATTTATGTACTTTTAACTGCAATTTTCTCAGGAACTACTGAACAGATTGACACCATATATGCAAAAGGCACATCCCTGACCTGAGGACTACCTCTTTGCCAAATTTCAAGTAATTCTGTTCAGCCGTTCGGCTGTGCCTTTGACTAAAGGTCCTATGGGAAAATGCATGGGTAAAACGCGTTTTGGGACCCCCCTTTTTTCTCAGCCCCTGCTTGACGAATCACCCCGAGACTTCCAGGGTATGAGCTGAGCGGAGCGCCCCATTAGTTTTGAAAATTTCGCGAGGATCCGTCAACCGGCGCCAAAGATATTCAAAATAGAATTTTCAGATTTCCTATGGAAACACGGTCCTAACTATAACGACCGCCAGTAGATAATATATATATAACATACTGGCAGTCGCCTGTAGGTAGGTATAGTTAGGACCTAGTTTCCATAGGAAAAACGTTTTTTCTTTTGCCAATATCTTTGGTGCCGTTTGACGAATCATTGCGAAAGTTTCAAAACTAATGGCCCGCTCTGGTCAGCTCCTCTCTTGAAAGTTTCAGGGTGATTCGTCAAGCGGGGGCGGAGAAACAAGGGGGTCCCAAAATGCGTTTTCCCCATGCTAATTTCCTTAGGAAAAATTGGAACAGGCTACAGCCTGAACTACTATACGGAATTACACCAAATTTGGCAAAAAGGTAGGTCTTGGTCCAGAAAGCGACCTGTTTTTTAAATGGTGTAAATCTGTTCAGTAGTTGCTGAGCAATTAAAAAAATAAAAAATATCGATATCTGAGCACCGAGGAGGAGTCACGACTCCTCCCAGGCTCAAGCTGACTTCTGACTTTTGTGTCTTTTATTTTGGCACACGCGTCGTTACCTCGCAGCTTGTTGTATAAAGAGTGACGCCTTTGAGCCCACATGAGCTCATTGTGCTACTGTCTAAGCGCTGCGTACAAGGTCAATCAAAACAAGCCACTTTGTTATGGAGTTCTGGTGTTAGTCCATATAGCTTATCCAAAATGCTACACTTTTTGCCACGACTGAGAAATGCTTGCAATATACTAACGCGCACCCTTTTTCTCCTAACAGACGGAAGATTCCATTCTACGAACCAGAGCTTTGCAGAGCTTATGATGTAACCAGTACTAGCTTCTTCTAAGGTGAGAGGTCGACAGAATTCGCTCAGATCTTCATTTATAATTTTATATAAACTATATTCCTATTCCTACAAAGGGGATGGTGGTGCTTCCACCACTGTTCACTTATTTATTAATCAGGAATTCACTTGTTTTTTTTCTTCGTTCTTTGGACTTGTAGTTGTTGTAAGTGTAACTAAGTGCAACAATGTTTATAGTTTTAATCTTATGCATTTTGCTGTTGATTATAGAACAACGTACATAGCTTGTCAGTTGCAAATAAAATAATTTTTGAACTTACATAGACTCGGTGGTATTTGGTGTGGATGGACTTACACGAGTGAGCGAGCGAAAGGAAGGGTGTGCAAATTGTGCTTGTGCATTGCTTCCACGACTGAGAGGTCGGGAGTGTCATGTTCTGGGTTGTCTACTCATTGGGTATCTTGGGCGGGCGTTCGAAGAGCTAATAGTAATAAAACACTATTATAACTAGTCGGGCAGGGGATTGTGGTGGGTTATGTTCTGACTGAGGTGTGAGTGTGAGGAAGGTCCAACCTCCCATCACCAACATCCTATTTTCTTGTGCAACTGCAATGTTCTGTATGTGGAAAATCCCTACAACAGTAGTAGTATGTCCTATCCTATCAAAATACTAGTAAAATCTGGTTGGGCATTTTATTGTTGGGAATTGTCGAAAAACATCAAGATTAATAAAGCCTCAAAGATTAAGAAGAATAGAAGGAGTACAAGAGGACAACCCAAAGGACTGGACTCATCAATGGCTAGAGCTACTGGTGAATCTGAGTTTTATTTAAAACCTTTTAAATAAAGAGTGTCCAACTGGGCATGCTTAGCTACAGACAGACTAATAGTAGTAGTACAGAGTCATAGCTGAGGCAGTTAGAGGCAGGGATAACAAGAATCTAGAAACAGATAGTCTAGATCGAAGGGTAACTGTTGGTAAAAAATAGCATTAGGAAACGGAAACAATAGTTCTGGAAAATATGTACGGTGCAGTAAAAGTTAGTGAATAAGAATTAATATTAAAAACAGGAAGACTTACTGGGGCCAGCAGAAGAGTCCACGTTCTGGTCCTCCTGTCCGACTGGAACTGCTCCCGCCGACTCTGCCACCGTCTTCTTGCCCCTGGGTGCTGATCATGAAAGATATAAGAAAGGAAGAGACAAACATTGATGATTGGTGTGAAACAAATAAAATATTTTTATAAGACTGTCAAAAAAACATTTGTGTAAACAACAATTGCAATAAAATTGACCTATCTAATCTGGTCGACAAGTAGTATCTGGGGATTCGCGGACCGACTAGTTATTATTTATCTACACTAATCCAGTATTCCATTCTGATTCCAGAACACTAACTAAGCCTAAGTAGTACGTACCACCTGACCGAGCCCACCTATTCCAGGCGTGCCAATTGTACATTAAGTAAGCATTTCCACTTCTTTTAGTCCTCAAAAATGCACAAAATTGTTGGTTCGTTGATGCAGATGTTCTGCTAGTGCTAAGCCTATTAGCACTCACTGAACAAACTACAAAAGGTTCTACTAAGGACTGGGGTAAGCAGTAGCAGCACTCAGCAGCACGTGACGTAATTGAGGGGGTGTCGCAGATCACTAAAAAATTACAAACTTATAATAAGTAACTAAACCTAAGTATCAATCCACCCCTATCTCTTAGTGACAGGACACAGGAAGGACTAGAGTCACTCTAGCATTACCTAACTTAAGTTTTCTAAAATAAACTCTTACATAATCACGCAAAACGAGCACAAACACAAAGTTGCAAATAACAAGATTAGTAGCGCAGAGCACCAGTGTCATAACAATCACAGAAGACTTTTAAATGTAAATTACCTGTAATGTATGTAAGCAGAAGTATTCTAGCTGGTCGGAAAAAAAACTATATTCGCAATATATAACACAGAGCAGAAGAACAGACACAAAGTAGTAATAATTAAATAGTTACTCACCAAGACCAGGGACCTCCACTCCTAGCAGGTCCAGCAGGTCCTGCTCCCGGTTCAGGATATCGGACCACCGGTGCGTCAGCTGGTTCTGGCTGCGCCAGACACCCGAGCAGCGAAACACTGCCCGGCGCACCTTCCCCCACCACTGCCGACGCTCCCGGAGCCCGTACCCAGACCCAGGCCTGCCGCCTGCTGCCAGGGATAAGGGGAGGTGGCGCTGCACAAAAAAAACCAGTGCAGCCAACTCCACCTACCCAAATAGGGCCCGTGCCAGGCATCCCTTGTGGGCGCCGCCTTCCGCAAGGAAGGCGGTCGTGTCTCAGGCTGCGATGCCCCCTGTGGCTCTTTGCCATGGTTCTGGGGTAGGCGGGGGGCAGAAAAGAAAAGGTAAAAATTAAAAAAGTAAGTAAAAGAAATGAAAAAAGCAGGTAATAGAAAAAGAGTGAAAAAGTAGTTAAAAAACACACAAAAAGTAGACAAAAACAAAAAATATAGAGTCAGGAAAATAGAGAGAGAGATAATAAATAAAAAAGATCAAAAAAAAGTTTTCAGAAGCAAAGGATTGAAAAGATAGAGGGAGGATTGAAAAGCAGGCCCCAGAACCATAGCATAGAGTGAAAAACAAGAAGGCCGCGCCCATTGCGACCGCATGGGCAAGTTCGCGAGATATTTTCCCCCCGAGCTCGCAAAAAACATCGCGAACACGCAGTCCGCATTCCCGAACAGGAAATACCTAACGCGAACAAGCGCGAGCATGCATTGCGTGACCTGGAACAGGAAATAGCATCGCGAGCGGGCGGGACAAGTGAAAACAAGATGACTGCGCCTATTAGCGACCGCATGGGCAAGTTGGCGACACATTTCCAACGCGATCATGCAAAAAACATCGTGAACGGGCGGGACAAAAACTTCTGCGTCTTCGTGATATTTCCGTGCGTTCGCGATAATTTTTTGCGTTTTCGCAAAGATTTGCGTAACACGATTACGCAATTTCCGCCCACCCTTTGATGAATACAAGCCCCAGCTAGGCCCGCAAGAGACAAGGGTTCGCTCTTCTGTAACGAAATCTATAAGGAAGTTGGCACGGAAACTGCAAAGTACAAAAACAACGTTTATTAACCCTTAAGGGTGGTCCTACAATCCACACAACACTCTTCAGTATTGCAAGGAGTAGCACAAAGAACTTGCATACACAGTCCCCTTTTATACACAGTAAAGGGGCTCATGAGTGGGTGGATACCACAGAGTTGAAGAACATTACCATTTAGGGTCATTCTCGATACCGAATCAATACATGGGCGGAGCTAACACACTCCTTGGGCCCGCGAAAACACATGGTCAAGCAAAGCTAATTACAACAGATGTGGTCAAGTCTGGGCATGCGCCAGACGGACAAGAGAGAGCTATTTATAGACTGTTGCTAGGCAGATTACAAGAGCAACTAACACAGAGGTCGGACTCTCCTCGTGGTGAACACGTGGCAGCATGCCAATACAAAATGGAGTCCGGACTTCGGCCAACATAATGAGGAAAACACGATAAAAGGGAAATATTAATGTTTTCAGTAAATGCTTAATTACATTCTGCTTTAATTTACAACAGACGACCCTTTCAGCATTTACTGAAGACATCTGGTTTCCAAGAACAATCATCGTATATGTCAATTATCATCATTCCTTTAACCTCTTTAGCTAGACCCTTCTGGCGGGCAACATCGGCAATAGCTTTCTTATCTGGAATGCAGAATGAAATGCATACGGAACAGCACAATGGTCCACATTGAATACACATACAGAGAAAGAACAGAATTGCTATAATAATGCAGAGACCAGTTAAGACCTTCCATCCCCAGGCAGTAACCAACGCCCAAAACCATCCAGAAAAGGACCAAGTGC
This sequence comes from Triturus cristatus, assembly GCF_964204655.1. NCBI lineage: Eukaryota > Metazoa > Chordata > Amphibia > Caudata > Salamandridae > Triturus > Triturus cristatus. Next base: position 640,142,265 of record NC_140595.1, read on the forward strand.
CGGTTTCTGTGTGGATTTCAGCTGCTATTTTATGCAGCTTGTTAATGGCGTTATAAACGGATGGCGTATGATCAGGAATGAACACACAGCAGCTACTTCCAATAATTTTACAGGCTCCTCCTCGATCAGCTAGCATTACATCCAATACCATACCGTTCTGCAATGCAACAATTCTGGTAATCTGTAATTCTTCTGTAAGATTCCCAAGAGCAGCAGCAGTCTGATTAGTCACAGCTTCTACCACTCTTGTTAATCTTCGGATCTTCCTACTATTCAAAGCGGCTCCAACAAAGAAAAACAGTCCTAAGTTAAAATCAATATACTGTTGCAAGCTGGTATCTGTTTGATCCACCTCATCAATTGATAGAGTACGTTTATATCTATTTACAGTCACATTATTCAACAGTTTTAAATCCTTATGATATGACGCAGGTGCTAAGAATACAGGAGGTAATAGGAATGATACATAGCATACCCCAGACCACCCAGCCGGCAAACGGTAATAACCTTTATTTCCACATACAAAGTAGGTATTATGGGACGCTAAGAAGGTGCTGTTGTTTAACCCATCGATGTTTAGTATGGTTATACAATCACTGACACCCACAGGAATAAAACCCACACTCTGGACACACAGGTCCGCTTGGGCTTGTGCTACTTGGATTACGAATTTGTCCTTCCCCACAGTGTCTCTGGTGTTCGTGAAGATGTAGGGAATGGATTCATTGTCTGGTCGGTACTCTTCCCACTCCCAAATTGTCCCATTCGCTTGTGGATATCCATTCTTGTCCTGATGGCATTCTTTATTAAGTCTGAAAAGCAATCGTCCCACTGTCGGTTTCCGAGTGGCAAACAACAAAGTGTACCATGCTCTACAAGAGCCATTGTGAGAGAAAGGAAGTGGTATGAATGGCGTTCCTCCTTTCTTCTGATGGGCTGGCATCATCCCACATATCCAACAGTTCGTAGCGTTTGTAGCAACGTGGGTGTGATGCAGCATCTGAATGAAAGTGTTATTCAAATAGGATTGTCGATGCTTCAACTCTTGATATGGCAATGTATAAAAGTAGTGCTCCGCAGGCACTGGAGTCGTCAACACAAGCGTCTCTCGAGCAGGAGTTGCCTCCTCCACAAACCATGTGGTTATACCAACGATGGCTACTGTTAGCATGAACCCCAACGCACAAAGAATTTTCTTCTTCTCCATGTCAAAGGAAACAATACCCTGATATCTTCCTGTAACTACAAAGTCTGTCAGAACTCTTCCCCTTGGGCAGCGGTTGATTTCTTCACCAGCGGGCCAAGACGGGTGTCGCTACACTAATGCAGGGCTGATCCCCCCCCCTTGCCTCATCGGCTCTCCGTTTCACTAACCCAAGGGCCGTTCTGACAGTATGTCCCGGTACTGGAAATCTCACTTCCTTGGTCGCAGATGATATCGCCTTCCTCCAGAAGTCGTGTGGTCCGAAAAGAGCTCCTCAGTGTCGTTTGGCTCTGCAGCACGGCCTGTCTCTGCTGCTAGGATGTCTCGTTGATCGGTCAGCACAGCAGACTCCACCAATCCGGGCGGTACCTTTCGACAGTGCAAGGAATGGATCCAATTCTTCCTGTTCGAGACTCGCACAGCCGTCCTCGTTGCAAGAAGGACTTGCTCAGGTCCGACCCATCTCGGCTCCAAACTGTTCGATCTGTCGAAAACCTTTATCATCACATGATCTCCAGGCCGGAGACCATGTCCTTCGCCAGTAGACCGATCAGGGAGCGCCTCTCGGACCTGTTGATGAATAGAAACCAAGTTATCCGTTAACTGTGCCAGATAATCACTCATCATCACACAAGGTACATCATACACAGCCTTAGGCCTTGGTGGACCCCAGATATTCATTGGGCGTCCAAATACAATCTCATAGGGTGTAAGGCCGGTTCGAGAGTGTGGCACCGACCTAATTGACAATAACGCCAGTGGCAAGGCGTCTGGCCAAGTCAAAGATGTTGAAGCTTGAATTTTAGCGATCTTAAGCTTCAGCGTACCATTATACTTCTCGACTAGTCCTGCAGACTGGGGGTGGAATACGGCGTGGAACTTCTGGGTGATGCCTAGGCCCTTCAAGACATACTTTATAACATCCGCTACAAAGTGAGGGCCATTATCACTCCACAGAAGTCTACAGACGCCGTATCGGGGGAAAAACTCTTTCAGCAATAGCTTCGCTGTAGTCATTGCAGTATTGTCTTTCGCAGGGTACGCCTCAACCCATTTACTGAAGGCGCAAACCACTACTAGAACATACTTCAAATTGTTACAGCGCTCAAGCTGAATGTAATCCATCTGCAGAACCTCAAAGGGTGCAGTGGGCGTCGCAAATCCTCCTGCTGGAGTTCGCGTGCCTTTCCCTGGGTTATACTTCAGACAGATCATACAGGTCTGCACCACCCTCTTTGCCGTGCTAGCAATCTCTGGATGCTCCCAGACTTGGGTAAGCAATTTCACAATTGCGGAAGCTCCAACATGTGCTAGCCCATGTGCCATCTGAACCATAGGTTGTACAAAGGCCGTGGGTAATTTCCATCTATCCATCTGCTTATTTCTCCAGCAACCCTCGTCATCCAGTTCTCCTTCGCTAGCCCATTGTTCCCGCTCTTTGTCAGAAGCGGTCTTTTGTATTTCTCGCACTTCCTCCTTCGCATCATGCCATCTCTCCACCTGTGACTTCACTACATACATGGCAGTAGTACCGGGCTGCATCGCAGTCTCCCGTGCTACTCGATCCGCTAACGCATTCCCTTCTCCAACCTTATCAACCACTTTCCTATGGGCGCTACACTTAACAATGGCGATTTTCTTTGGGTATGTCAATGCAGTTAAAAGGTTGTGGACTAACTCCCCATGCATTATCTGCACCCCATGTGACGTTAGAAACCCTCTCTCCTTCCAGAGTAGGCCGAAATCGTGCGCTACTCCGAAGGCATAGCGGCTGTCTGTGTAAACATTCACACACAATCCTGTACTGAGCTCACACGCTCGTGTTAACGCTATCAGTTCCGCTGCTTGAGCTGATTTCTGTGGTATGCGTGCTGTCTCCACTATCGTCTGTAACGTGGTAATTGCATACGCTGCTGAAGCCGTACCATCTGGTAGCTTCAGGCAAGATCCATCTACCCACAATTCTCCATCTACCTCTGAAAAGGGCGTATCCTGGAGATCAATACGACCCTTTGTTTGTTCCTCAGTCACAAGAATACAATCATGCGCTTTCTGTGCCTCAGGCTGGGTCTCGGGATATGGCAACAATGTGGCCGGGTTTAATGTCACGCACCTTTTCAACGTAATATGAGGAGCTAAAAGCGTCAACTCATATCCCGTTAAACGGGCACTGGTCAAATGCTGCGTCTTTGTTTGATTAAGCAGGGCATCAACAGCATGGGGAACTAACACCAACAGTTTATGGGACAATACAATTCCTTCGCTCTGCCGTATTGACACAGCTGTCGCCGCAACCGAGCGAAAACACCCTGGCAATGCTCGGGCGACAGGATCAAGTACAGCCGAAAAGTATGCACAAGGGCGCTGCTTATCGCCGTGCATCTGCACTAAGACTGATAATGCACATCCATCTTTCTCATGCACATACAACGAAAAGGGTTTTGCATAATCAGGGGTCCCTAACACTGGTGCTGAACAAAGGGCCTGTCTCAATTGCTGAAAAGCAGCGTCACACTCATCTGACCAGGGGATCGGGATGGGCGTGTCTTTTGTCAGGAGAGCTAGTAATGGCTTAGCTATGTGTGAAAACCCCAATATCCACTGTCTACAAAAAGAAACAAGACCCAAAAATGCACGTACATCCTTCTGCGTGGATGGCCTTGGTGTGTCCAAAATTACTTGGATACGATCTGGTGTGAGTGCACGCCCCTCCCTAGACAAAAGGTGACCCAAATAAGTCACCTTTGGTCTACAGAATTGCAATTTCTTCCTAGAGACCTTGTGATTGTGGGATGCTAAAAAGGAAAGTAAGGCTATCGTACTTTTCTCGCACAACTCCAGGGTGTCAGCCGCCAACAAGATGTCATCGACATATTGAATGAGGGCGACCCCCTTGAGTAAGGCAAAGGAATCCAACTGTCGCTTCAAAGCCTGACTATAAATACTAGGGCTTTCTGTATAGCCCTGGGGAATTCTACAAAAACGATAAGATCTATTGTTTAATGTGAACCCAAAAAGAAATCGGCTATCCGGGTGAATGGGAATAGAAAAGAAGGCATTTTTCAAATCAATCACTGAGAACACGGTCGCCGTAGGCGGGACCAAGGTAAGCAACGTCGTGATATCAGAAACCACCGGGTACTGAGGTATCACGATCTTGTTTACCTCCCTCAAATCAATTATGAACCGATAGACCTTTGCATCCGTGTCCTTTTTCAGAATAGGGAGAATCGGACTGTTACAGATATTATAGGGAACTTCTTCCACTACTCCTACTGCGATCAGGTCTTGCACAATCTGTATGAGAGCCTCCTCGCCCTCCTGGGAAATACGATACTGTGGGAGGCGTGGTAGTACCGCCCCCTCCTGGACACTAATGTGGATCGGAGGAATCACCATTTGTCCGACATCTGTGTCCGAAGTCGCCCATAAAGCTCGGGGGAGGGTAGCTAACAGCGCATCCTCTGATATCGTACACATCCGCCCAGATCGGGGGTAGTTGTCATTTAAAATCACCCTCACACCATCAGGGGAACAACGAATTGTAGCCCTAAAGTACTTTAACATATCAAGCCCCATAATGTTATCCGGTGTGTACGGAGCAAGCAGAAACGGACAAGGCGCAGAAAAGCAATCAACTTTAAATGCAAGGGGCTGTGAAAGAGGGCTTCGGGAGAGTGTACCGTCAAACCCTACCGATGTAACTATTGAGCCGGATGGGGGAGCCCCCGGAACCAAGTACCTAGACAATGCACTACGTGTCGCTCCTGTATCCACTAGGAACTGATCGGTAGAACCTAAAACCTCAGCCGATACATAAGGACCCGTCTGATCGACCGGCACCTCAACTGATTCAGACCCCCATCCAACGCATTCCTATGCATGCTGAGAATCATGATATCCCGATCGATCGATGTCCGATACATGATACTGGTGATGGCGATCGAAAACATTTGAGCTATCTCGGTGCTGTCCGGCAGTATCGAAACGGGCATTATCGTTGGAATTCCCTCTAAAGTTCGAGAAACCCCCTCTACCTCTCGGGCCACCCGGAGTGTGCCCCTGACGCGAAGCACGCAACGCTGGGCAATCCCTGGCCCAATGGCCCAACTGCTTGCAATACGCACACTGGTTCCTATTCAAATCAGATCGGCCCGAAGGGGGACCATAAGATCCGCCCCTTCCTCTATTATTATTACCCCGGCGGGGCGGGCCATATACTTGTGCTAACATCACTTTAGTTTTGAGATCTTTCGATTTCTTCTCCTCCTGGCCCTTCGCCTCGTGCTCCTGACGCTCATAATACTGAGCGATGGTCAGAAGGGCCGTCGGTGTCGCGGAGGACCAAGAACTCTCACTCGCTTTTAACCGGGCCGCAACTGCCGGCAGCAGATTAGCCACATATTTGTCCGCGAAAAGGTGGCAACCCGTGTCGTCAGTAAGCGACTGGCCACTAAAATCATGAAACGTCTCCTCAAAACGCGTAAAGAAGTCCGCGACTGACTCGTCAACTTTCTGCTTACATGCAGCTAACATATTCCAGTCAATCTTTTTAGGGGGGATAATCGTCTTCAACTTAGCCACAATAGCCGCAGGGAGATCTAAAATATTCTGGGGTGGTTTCTGTGCGGGCTTCCGTTCCCTATCCTCATCCTCAAGGTCAGACCACCGAGCCTTAAAGGCAACCGCATCATCTACCTTTCGGACAGAGCGCCACGTATCCGGCGGTAGGATAAGGCCAAAGAACAAGTCTATATCCGCTAAGGTCATAATGCAAGAATTCAAGGCCCCCTCGACTTCTTCATAGAAGGCCGCTGGATTCTTGCGGGGGTCAGGCAGCGCATTCTTTAATGCCATAACATCGGCCCTATGCCATGGAGTGTAAACCCAATTATATACAAAATATCCCCTTGCATCGGCGGAGTTAATATCCGAGCTAGTCCCTGCTCCCTTGGGAGGAACATACAAAGGCGCCGCCTCTCGCATTGGTTTAACATGCACTATGTCATCCTTATCTGACTGGGAGGCGGATGGGTGGCCCCCTGCTGCAGACGAATCCGACTGCTTCTCCTCCTCCGTTTGTTGACGTGCTTTCTCTCTAAGGGCCAGCACCTCGTCCCGCAAAGCGAACAGCCGCCGAGCCGCCTCAGAAGCCTTAGGGGGAGAAAAAACACCATTACGTAATGCTCCGGCATCCGAAGACACTTCGTCAGGCTCAAGGACACTAGAATATTTTCGGAAAGCAGCAATTACTTCTTCTGAAAAATGAGACAGAAAATACACCCTCTCTCTATCTTGCCACGACCCCCAAGTATGGAACAACTCATCCTTAGACATCTTGCCCTTAAGTGCACGGAGGGAAAGTTTCCGAAGCTCAGCCATATGCTCGGCCGATAACATGGACCGTGTGTCGACCTTACCCGGAGCCGGGCCAGAATCTTGCGGCCGCGGAGCAGATGCGCCAACATAAGGGGGCGGAGAGCGATCTAGTAAATAAAAATCGTCATCAGGATTATTAAGGACAGGATAAAGTGGCTGACGAACAACATATTGACCCGAAACTTGTAGCCTTCGCTCTTTCTCTTGTCTGTCCGTTTGCTCTTTGTCCTCTCGACGCTTCGCTTCCTGCGCTCGCATATGATCATTCTTTCGTTGCTCCTTATCAAACAGCGCTTTCTCACGTTTCTCTCGCTCACGCACTTCCTTCACCCATAATCGCACACACTCAAACATATCCTGACGAGCACGTCGCTTACACATACACTGTTCCACATACTCAATCTTACGTATATCAAACGATCCATACAAAGGCCATCGCAACTCAGGATCCTTCCTCGTATATTTCCTCAATAACGTGCTGTACATTATGGAAGAAAGACCATGCTTCACGTACATATCCCTATTAGGAGTCCCCTCTGGGGGAGCTGGAGCAGATTCCTCGAGGTTCAACCGGTGTCCAAAACAGCAGCACCACTTACGGAGTGCGCTAAAAGCAGGCATGCTAGGAATAATGCAAAATATGCAGTATTATCAAGAAAAATGGCACTTAATCGTTGCGCCGTTCAAAGTTTACACAGCTCCGGAGAAATTTCTCCACATTACCTGCCTATATGTGTTGCAACGCATATATTTTCACAAAGACAAATTCACAATATGACTAGTCACCATCAATCAAACTCAAATAGCCAGACCAGGCTTCAAAACTCGGAGCAAGTACCGTACAACGGTTCTTACCAATCAAGAGTCCAGGTTCCAACTGCCAAGCTCCACAATCGCCCAAACGGCTCTCACGGCAGGACCGACAGAAGAGATCTCAGTCGATGACCGGCGCCACCCAGACGGTCAGCTCGGAAGGGAAGGAAGAAAAACCTCGGGATGCCAGGGCTAAGACGCCGCTGGCAGTGATCACGTCCCCGGCCAAACTCCTCACCTTCGTCGCGACCAGTCCTTCGAGCATCCGAGTCGCCGATGAGCCCCACGTGACGGGCGCCAATTGATGAATACAAGCCCCAGCTAGGCCCGCAAGAGACAAGGGTTCGCTCTTCTGTAACGAAATCTATAAGGAAGTTGGCACGGAAACTGCAAAGTACAAAAACAACGTTTATTAACCCTTAAGGGTGGTCCTACAATCCACACAACACTCTTCAGTATTGCAAGGAGTAGCACAAAGAACTTGCATACACAGTCCCCTTTTATACACAGTAAAGGGGCTCATGAGTGGGTGGATACCACAGAGTTGAAGAACATTACCATTTAGGGTCATTCTCGATACCGAATCAATACATGGGCGGAGCTAACACACTCCTTGGGCCCGCGAAAACACATGGTCAAGCAAAGCTAATTACAACAGATGTGGTCAAGTCTGGGCATGCGCCAGACGGACAAGAGAGAGCTATTTATAGACTGTTGCTAGGCAGATTACAAGAGCAACTAACACAGAGGTCGGACTCTCCTCGTGGTGAACACGTGGCAGCATGCCAATACAAAATGGAGTCCGGACTTCGGCCAACATAATGAGGAAAACACGATAAAAGGGAAATATTAATGTTTTCAGTAAATGCTTAATCACATTCTGCTTTAATTTACAACACCTTACTTAAATTACCTTCAATGTAGATGCACTTTTTTTGTCAGGTGGCATTTATGCTATCATATTCTGGTGCCATTCGCAGAGCAATGGTGATTTTGTTTAATATCTTAGAACATATATTTTTTTGATCATGTTCTTGAATCTTTAATGATATTATTTAACATCTTTGTGTGCTGTAATATGTCAGGTCATGAGAAGTGCATGGTGGGAATAGAAGTTATAGATAGCTCAGTAAAATCTAACTGGTGAATATTAGTGTTTTTTTTAAAGTTTGTATTTGTTTTATTTCAACACCTAACTAGTCTTTTTGTTTTTTCTGTGAGAACTTATAAATGAAGGTTAGGACACTTGAAATTAATTGACTTGTGAAGTAAAAGTCTGTGAGTTAAAAGTCTAAAATCTTACCTGTGAGATGTAAAAACTACCAACAATGTAGTGACTCTCGATGTAACTGATTTCATGAATAGTTTCATGGGTGCTACAGAAATCTGGAGCATGCACACTGGACAGTCACAAGAGAGGCCATGTTAAGTATGGCATTTTCATTACTCCTCTGCCCTGCATATCAGTAGAAAGCAGAGGCAGGTGATTTTGAGAGCCTTAGATTACATAAAATTATAGATAGGTATAAAATGAATAACAGGGATGTTTTTCACCTCTGGATTCTGAGTTACATCGTAGACAACTTGAGCTTTGATCTGGTACTATATGGTGTCACTCAGAATCCTCTTTGACAAACATCCCCATTAGTCTCTGTTACCCGACAACAACTCTGTATGTTGATATGTTCTACATGATATCAGAACATTGGAATGTTGAGCGCTCCATTGAAAACAATGGAGTGCTCCGGCTTCTGATGGCCGGTACAAGTCTGGAGCATCAACATTGCAATGTTTAACAAAGGCCTCTCGGAGCCCGAGGGGATTTCAGCCCCCTTGGGCTTCGTGGGGCCTTTGTTTTACAAATTAGAACATTCTGGCCTCTCGGGCCAAATGTTTCAATAGCCTTAGAGCCCTCCATATCGGCCCACTCCCTTGTTTTGGCTCGGGGCTTTAACGCTGGAGCGGGCCATTAATAGCCTGTAGAGCCCACCACGTCAGGCTCTAAGGCTATGCAAGAGCATGGCATAAACGATACATTCAGATCAGCAGAGAGTAACAAGCTCTTTATTGCCATTGTTGATGGAGGGGAGATAGCATTACTCACACGAAGATTAATAATGAAATACACAGGCAGTTGTGTGGTGAAGGTGCATCTCCATTCCCACAGCACCACTGGTGACTGGAACACAATTCATTAAAAACTAGAGCAGAGGTTAGCGCTCAAGCCATACTCCTGACAGCTCGTGTGAAATGCATCTCTGGTGACAGCGTCCCATGTCTTTCAATCTGTTTCATATATGAAAACATTCCTGCAAAAAGTGTTCCTCCACCAATCAAATGGAAGTAAATTACCCCCAAGCCCGTTCTCCGGGGTCACCTGATGGCCTCTCTCTGTTGTCAGATTTGGCCCCAACTATCCCAGAATGTACATTTTTGTTCTGAAAGTTCATGAACATAAATATGAAACGGCCAGCACGGTATTTTCCTCCTATTCCGGGAGTCTGGGGAATCAATTAGCGCCACAAACAGGAGGCAGGCAGTCTGCCAGCAATCCAACCCGGCTTTCAATTACTGAGGGGGGTCTGGATCTGGGCGCTGTTTCTGCAAATCCTGCTCTCCTTACACAAATGACTGATGTTACCACAGGAGACCATATGAAGATGAGTGGCAGCCCTTCACCTCCTCACCACCCCTCTGTTGGGTCCAGATGTGTGACCGACCTTCCTTTTACTGGTCCAATGACGGAAAACTCCTGTCCCTGTTTCTGAATACAATATAGGCCTGCACATACTCAAAACCAGAGAGTACCTGCCCATTTAAAACACTGATTGAACCGGGCCTGGGAGTACACTGGGCATTGGGTCCCATTTTTTTGTGCTTTCTGTATTATTTTTTTTAGCAAGGACCCCCAATGGTTATGCTGCTCCCTCAGATTGCAGAAATGACAACCTTTTGCCACATGATTTTTTTATGTTTTGTGTTTTTTACATTTTGCAGGACCCCTAATGACAAAGACACAATAACACGAATATATCCAAAATCTAGTGCAAGAATACATTTGAGACTGCTGTGTGCTGTGTGAATGAGAATGGAAATACAGTCAGGGATTCTGGTCCTGTGGATAGCCGGGAACCCTTTTTGGGGACATTCTACAGCTGAAATACGTTGACCTACACAATGCCGCAGAAAAAATGCTCATATCCATCCCCGTTTCATTTTAATCATCTCTTTGGCTTTCCAGTAATGCAGTATTATCATTTTGAAGGAGCCTGAGATTTTTAGCCTGTCAAACTGGATTCCACACTACCTTCTCACAAAGCATTCCCTGTAATAAGGTGTCCCACTCACCACTATATTCACTTCTGAAGAATGGGCCAGCCCTGTGATGAAGCATGACACCTATGCTGGTGTGTGAGGACTCGCCTTACATTTTTTTTAAATTCTCTGGACTTTTCTGGGTTCATTTCTGGCCAGCTCTTTCCCTCTTGTTCCCTCTATCCCTCTTGTATGCTGAGCAAGGGCACATTTAGTGCAGAGGTCCTTGAGGATTAACTTTATGACTTCCAGGACATGGCGCACCCTTACTGCTCCTTCTGCAGGGTTCCTTATGGGAATAATCTTGAAGGGTCCTCCAGGAATTTCTCCGGAGAGGGAATCTTTGATTGCCTCTTTAGATAGACTGACAGTGGAGAATGATCTACTACGCCACATTCTTTTTCAGAGACACCCTCCATCTTGTCCCCCGTAGAGGGACCCTGAAGGTACTGTCTCCCATGGGCTGAGAGCACATGGGCTGGACTGTTGTATTTTGTGGTACTCAGCCCTTGTCTTTCTTGAGGGCATCCAATGACTGTGTGTAACAGTTCAAAAAGAGGCGTGCACTTTTTCAATAAGAAAAGGGGCACAGAGTGCAATGAGCATTTGTGCTCATTTTTGTGCTATGTTGCCACACCTTCAGTGTAAGAGAAGGGGCCTCAGATGCTTGTCTGAACACTTCTGTTATGTGCATTGCTCTGCTCAATATTAATGTCCTTGCTTGGTATATTTGGCCTTCTCTCCTTTACATCAAGAGGTTAGGAAACACCATTCCCCATGTACCTGTCCCATACTGCAAATGCTGGAACATGGACGCAAAGTTGTTGAGGCTATTGCTAAATGTGTGTCACCCAGGAGGTGGTGCACAGTTAATGATTTTGATATTGATTCACTCCTGAGGCGGAAAGCCGGGAGCAACGCTTGACTTTTAAAAACTTTATTTTTGCTTGTGTTTTAATTTCTGGGCACTCACCCCCCTCCCTCACTTCCCCTCGCTTCTCCTACCTGTCACAGCCGATTAGGCGCTGCAATGGGTCTCAGGGAAGGATCACCGCCATCGCTGGGGAAGCCCTGGGTGACGTTGCTCACGCTCGGCCACGTCCACTCTTGGCCGCACTTAACCGCGCCCAGCAGCGTGCGCAAACCAGACATTGATTCACTCCTGAGGCAGAAAGCCGGGAACAACGCTTGACTTTTAAAAATGCTTGACTTTTAAAAACTTTATTTTTGCTTGTGTTTTAATTTCTGGGCCCTCACCCCCCTCCCTCACTTCCCCTCGCTTCTCCTACCTGTCACAGCCGATTAGGCGCTGCAACGGGTCTCGGGGAAGGATCACCGCCATCGCTGGGGAAGCCCTGGGTGACGTTGCTCACGCTCGGCCACGCCCCCTCCTCACCACTATAAAAGGATGTCCCTCTCCCAGCCGCGCAGCGGGTGCGCCGATGGCGCGCCAAAGGCAAGCCCGTCTGCGCCCGTCCACGCCAGGCCGGGACCCGGGGCCCCTCACCATGACACTTTTGTTTCTAACTCCCCAGCACATTTGTTATCCCATTGTGCCGACTGGCCTATTAGCAAATCCTTGGAGGATCACCTTAATATTCTTGGCATCTTTCAGCCTAATTCTACCAACGCGTCGATTCACTTGCTCAGCGCACAAACATTGGCGTTACCGTCGGCATATTCACATCCGCCTCCTCAAACCCGCACATACCCCTCCCCTACGGCTACTATTTACCTCCTCAATACCCGCTCCGCGGTTAAACATCAAGTGGAGCTCTTCGACCTTCTGAAAACTTCTAAGCCTGATGTTTTATTTCTGACCGAAACCTGGTTTACTCCTGACTCCTTACCAGATGTCTTAGCAGCTCTTCCTACTCCATATTACGTCCTCTGCGCTGACCGCCCGGAGGGAAAGACTGGGGGTGGAGTAGCTATGATAGTCCGCTCCAACCTCCAGTTTCAAATCCTCCCTTCCTCTCCTATTGCAGCAGTTGACTGCCTGATCGCACGCTCTACCAATCTTGCGACCCCCCTCACTTGTGTACTTCTCTATCGACCTCCTCAGTCAATGCCCCACTTTATCCCTGCCATTCAAGATCTATTGGCTACCCTTGTTGTAAACAATTCAGCGGTATTGTTATTAGGTGACTTTAACTTCTGGCCGGGTGATCCTCATGAGGACCCCATGTCTAAAGATTTTAATAATACCCTCCAGTGTATGAATTTTACATCTCACATCTCCCTTCCCACCCATATACACGGTCACACCTTGGACCAAGTATGGACCACCAATCAGTCTATTTCTATCCCCCTGGTGCTCCCTTGCGCCTGGTCAGACCATTCTTTGATCTCCTTTCTTCTTGATTTGAGGGTGGCCGTTAACCCCTCTCTTCCCAAAAATATCTGTGCCCGCAAATGGAATCGTGCTGACGTGCCCGCTCTCTGCCGCTCCCTGGCTTCTTCATCCCCTACCCTAGCTGACATTTCCCCTAACTCGTTGGTGACTACCATCAATAGTTGGTTGTTCGCCACTTGTGACTTAGTTGCCCCCTTTAAACGGATTAGAACATGCCGCCCCCACGACGCCAACAGATGGTTCACCAATGACCTAAAAACCCTGAAACTTGCGCTAAGGCAGGCCGAGTGACGCTGGAGGCACAAGTACTGTCCGGTTCTCAAGGCTTGCTACGAGGCCCTCCTTCGGGACTATAAAAAAGCCATCCTCTCAGCCAAGTCGGAATACCTTTCCCGGAAAATCCATCAAGCGGCCGACAAACCCAAAGAGATCTTTACTATTGTACATGAACTTGCTGCCTCCGACAGAGTCGCCCCTAAGCCTATCCTCTCCCAATCCCTCTGCAATGCCCTCAATGGCTACTTCATTGAGAAGATTGCCACAATCAAACTTCACATCTCGCTACCTCACCCTTCCTTTTCTTGTCCTTTCCCACCGTTCACTTCCTCCACTCTTGATCATTTCCTTTGATCTCTAAGGAGGCCTTCCTCACTCTTTTGAGGAAGGTCAAGACAGGCTCTCCTGCTGACCTCTGTCCTGCCCATATCCTGAAGGAGATTTTTTCCAACTGCCGGATCCCCCCCTTACCTTGCTCAAATCTTCATTCTCTCAGGGTACTGTCCCTGACCTGTTTAAGGCTGCTACAGTTATTCCCATTCTAAAAAAGGCGGGTGCTGACCCCTCCATTCTTTCGAATTTCAGACCCATTTCTCTGCTTCCTTTCCTAAGTAAGATCCTGGAGAGTCATATCCCTTCTTGCCTCTCTTCTTATATTGAAGAAAATCACCTACTTGCCGCTCACCAGGCTGGCTTCCGCCCGGCTCACTCCACGGAGTCCGTTGTTCTCTCCGTGCTGGATGAGCTTAGGAGGAGTGCTGACATCAACTCCCCTCAGGCTTTGGTCCTCCTCGACCTGTCCGCCGCCTTCGACACGGTCGACCATTCTATTCTTTTAGACCGTGTCGAGGGTGCCGGCGTTCAGGGGACGGCCTTGGCCTGGCTCACCTCCTTCTTGACGGACCGTACCCAGGCCGTCAAACTAGAAAGCTTCTCTGCCCCCGTTTGCCCTGTCTCCTGCGGGGTGCCCCAGGGCTCGTCCCTCTCTCCTCCTCTCTTTAATCTTTATACTCACCCTCTGATCGTAGCTTTGCAGGAAATGGAGGTCACGGTATTCAATTATGCCGATGACCTTCAGCTTATATTTGACCTCTCTCCATCTTCAGATTCCACCCTTAAGTTTCGTTCCACCCTGACATTCATCTATGATTGGATGAATCTCAATCAACTTAAATTGAACCCTGAGAAGATGGAGTTGGTCCTCATTGGGGGCCCCTCTAATCCCTGGACCCCCGCGTTTTGGCCTTCAGTGTCGGTGAAAACCTTGGGCATTAAAATCAGCCAAGATCTTTCTATGCGCCCCCAGATCAGCTCCGTGGTTTCATCCTGTTTTTTATCTCTCCGAATAATCCGTAAAATTTCCCGTTACTTCTCATTTGAAGCCCTTAAACTCATCATCTTGGCCATGATTCTATCTCGCTTGGATTATGGCAATGGCCTGTATGTCGGAATTCCTGCATACGAGCGCCGCCGCTTGCAGCTTATCCAAAACCAGGCAGCCCGCCTCATCTACAGGCTTCCGAAATTCCATCACACTACCCCCCTGTTAAAGACTCTTCATTGGCTTCCCATCTTGGAACGATCCTTATTCGATATGGGCTGCCTGATCTTTCTGTCACTGGCCGGTACGGCTCCAGCACATCAGATCAAAGATCAGTGCCTATGTCCCTGGCAGAACTCTTCGTTCTTCTACTCATTGCCTTCTTAGCACTCCTCGCTATCGAAGGTAAAAATTTGGCGGCTCCAGATTCGCTACCCTTGCCCCCCACTTCTGGAACTCACTTCCTTTTACTATTAGATCTATTTCCACCTACACACACTTTCGTAAAATTCTTAAAACTCACCTATTCTCCCTGGCGTATCCATCATAGTTCCTTTCCTTTGCCCTCCTGGATAATCTTTGTTTAGCGCCAAGAAACCGCTTGGTAGTAGAGCGCTCTATAAAACCTTTCAACTTCAACTTCTTAATGTTCACCCTATGAAACCTTTGGGGAAGGGGCATGGAGGGTCTCATACTGCACCCATAAAGGGAGAGACCTTGACTCTCTTCTTACAGAAGACAGGGAGAGTTGTTGCCCTGCAAAATCAGCAAGAGAAGTTGTGATGCAACGGAAACTGAGAACACCCCCTATAATCCGGGCCCTTAACACTGCTATAGATTGGTTTACTTTTTACATCAGAAAAGTATGTATATTGTGGTTTGTGGTCTTTTTAATTTGGCCAATAACAGGTTAATTGGCGCTTGAAGCCACAAAGGGCCTTTCTTCAGATATGATTAGTTGTAATGAGAAAGCATGCCTAGATACAGCCTGTACTGCAAACTCACCAGATGGCTGTTTGTACATTTTACAAGCACTCTCATTAAATCCTTTCATATTGAGCCTCACATTCTGGTTAGGCAGTGACAAAAAGTGCTTGGAAAATTCAGCATCGTAGAGGAGTTAATTGAAGTTTACTGAGGAGAGATACATACCTGCTGTCTGGGAGAGGGAAGTCTTAAAACGTGTGTAAATAGCTGGCAGAGTTGACTAATAGGTAAATACAGTTGTATCTGCTCATGTTTTGAGCTAAATCACTGGGAGCTTTGTAGGTCTCCTGCCGTTTCTTCAGCTACCATCTGGTGGCCTAGTGGACTAATGTGTCCACTATAGGAGCCTGTGTTCGACCTCATGGTCAGAGGTTCAAATCCTGTCGCGTCCACGCAGCCTTTCATCCTTCTGAGGTCGATAAAATTAGTACCATTGAGTTGGATAACAACAAACATCTGCTATTCAGTAACAATATGCCCTTTGGGGGAATATGTGCTTTATAAATACATGTTATGTTAAAGCAGAATTTTACTAAAATGGACTCATGCACCACAAAAACAAGCCCTTTATTCCACCTAAAAAATTCATCTTTTGTTGGGGAACTGCAACCATCAATACAGTGACACTGTCCTGCAGTGGTGTCATGGCCCACTGCACCCCATCTATCAATGTCTTTTAGTAGCCAACCATGGCCATGCAATTTACTGACTTGCATTCAGGACATGACGTCTTTGTCAGTAGGGTAACGCAAAATGATGGGGCTCCCCTGCAGAATGCATATGGTGCCATCTCATAGATATTCATTGCTCTTGGACTTAATGGGGGCCCCCAGAAGGGTTGAGGGACACTTAAAGGGTTAGGGGCCCCTCTGTACCTCAGGGGCTGTGGGGGCCTGTGTTACGCCCCTGATCTTTGCTACGCGTGAATAGCTCAACAAATTAAATGCATAACAACTGCCATATTTGGGAAATGCAATACATATGCTCATCTGTGTACCGTTTAACTTATGGTCAATCAACTGAGGTGCTCTAGCCTGTGGAGGACATTAGACATGAATTTCCTTATGCAAAAACTGTTTAATTTTGCTTTAGTTCACAGCTGATTTACTAAAGATTTCATTGGCTTAAGACTGTTTTAGGAATATCACAACCCTAGACTAAGAATAACATGAGTCATGTGATGAAAAATTGGTGGCAATTTATGAGAACATGACCAAATGCAAGAGTGTTTCATCTCACAGACTCACAATCAAGAAAGGAGACTATTTACCCAAACAAGGTGTAACTCAGTGCGGTCTTGCTACAAACATCTTTAGCGCTATGTTGCAGCGGCATTGCAACAAATATTTAAAAATGTACTTACTTTGAGCTTTGGTTGGCTCTGCTCCTTGATCATGATTTGGATGGCTTTCTTGTCCATTTCAATTTCCTGCTCTTGATTCAATTCATTTTCTCCCTGTTCTTGTGTTTGTCCCAAATGTGGAGCATTTAAGTTTCATCCTACTTTTTGATTGTTGAGTGTGTACTTGAAGTGCTGACCTCAGGCAACTATTTTGCTTTTGGCACTTTTGTGTTAAGTTTCGAACTCAGAGGAAGTGCCTGTCATTCCTTTACCTCTTTCACTCTTTAGATTTTTCTGAAGTATTCCCAATCAATGGCTCCCTCAGATAAAGATGAACTTCGTACCTCACCTCTACTTCTATGACAACTAGCACTGCTTCACCCGGGTGTATATCTTTTTCTCCTACCCTGCCTCACTCTCCCTTCCACATTGTGGCTGAAATTAGCTTTGCCAGAACTTCTACAACGGTTCCTGCTTTAGCAAATCCAATAGTAGTGGCCAGTCTTTTTGGAATGGTGTTTCCTAGGCTTCCAAGATGACCACCAGTTTCCATGCAGGCACAATGTGGTGGTCATCTTGGAATTATTTCCATGAGAACTCATATTGCATTAAAACGGTGCAAACGCAAAAACTCGCGAACAGCCACTCACATTCTTTTCCTGTGAGTGTGTGGCAATTTTTCCCGCAAATTGCACATTCATGGTAAATTTTTCTTGTGGGTGTCGTGTAACTATGTAGAGTAGCATAATAACAACATTTCTGGAATTTAGAGTAACAATCACAGAGAGAAAGCCCCGAAATTAAGTGAATTACAGAGGTGATGTTGCATTTCACCTAGGCCTAGTTATTTTCTCTGCTTCCAAAATAGCCGCCACCTTGTGTATTAATGTGACATGACAGCCCTCTTGGAAGCATGTAAAATATCAGTACAAGTTGAAATGCCTGCTGCTATATATACTTCCACTGCTTGATCTGCACTGGGAAATTCGGTCACATGTATCATTAAGATCAAGTAACACAGCTCAGAGGGATAATGCATCTACTGCGAAAATCTTTGTAAATCCCAACTGTCACATCATCTTTCGGGACTGACTCAGCTTGACAACTTTCTGAGGTCAATAATATACTGTTATCATTCAATTGGATAATACTAGCTCTATGTATTTACAGTGCTGCGAAGCCTTAAGAATGTAGCAGCAAGTGCTGTGTTAAAGAAATTAGTGTTATTGTCTACTAACTATGTTACAGTTCCTCTGGATGTAGACATTTCTGCCACTGCTCGATTGATCAAGTAACTAATTAATATCTCTCGCCTAAAGAATAACATGTTTTACACCTTCGGATTAATAGTCCAGTTGCTGGATGCTTCATTCTAAACCAGTTGCATGTCCGACAAATGTGGCTGTTGTAGAACTTTTCAACTATATTAATTGTGAATCTTAATATCATTACTGCATTCGGTGAATACATTTTACTTGACCACAGTGAACGAAAAATGTAGATTTTATACTTGCAAATCTCTTGCGTGTCTGCTAGTCGACAGGAGACAAAGGGTCTTCAGCTTCCCAGGTTTAGAAATTTAAATTGTTCATCTATAGCGCCAAGACGCCCATGGGCATACGCTGCGCTCTACAAATCTACAAATCAAATCAAAATGAAATCAAATCAATCTTAGAAGCAACAGGTGCCACTAATAGGCTGTGGATGTAACCAATGCTAATTTGGCGAGTAGCAACTACGTTCAGGCCTGGCGAAAAACATGATGGACTCTCCAGCTAAGAAGGCCACATGGGGAGGCAGAAGTTTCTTTAGGACCACAGCAATGTTCTGGAACCAACTGCCTCTTGCCCTAAAAACAGCACCCTCATTGATCAGTTTCAGAAAGGGCCTAAAAACCTGGCTATTTGTGGAAGCCGGATAATTCTAGCTTCTTTTTAGTTCTTGCCCACAGCAGAATTTCTCCAGTTCTGTTGCACCAGTTCTCAGCTTTCTATAGCGCCAAGGCGTTTTCGGGCATCAGTTGCGCTCTACAAGTTTTATTTACATTAAATTACATGTGTATAGAAACCAATTACACCTGCACGCTAAGCATGGTATTTTTCTCATTATAATTATAAATAACTTGATATACATTATGCATTGCTTCGCCGAGAGATCCAAAGTCTTAGGGACAGATTTACAAGCCCCTTGCACCACTTTTGCCTCACTTTTCCCATGTTAAAAGTGACGCAAAAGTGGCACAGGGGCTTGTAAATCTGCCCTTTAGTTTTCACAAAATATGAATTGACTCACATGTGCAGACGGATGTGTTGGCTCTGTTGACTAATGCATACACACCACGGGTCTGTGTGTGACTTCATCGTCCCAAGTCCAGGTCTTGGCGTGCCTATTCAGCCTTTCATCCTTCCAAGTTTGACAAACTAAGTACTGTTTAGTTGCATAACAATGAACATTTGGTAATCAGCGACAAGATACCCATAGAGTGAATTGAACAAGCTCTTTACAAATGCATATGTTATGCAATGTTGCACGTATCTCATTTTGTGTGCGAGAAAATCTTCTTTTTAACAGAGGTATTGAATGGGATTTCCAAGGCAGCGAGGCATTGTAAAATAGGAAAACACACACACGCTTGTGAGTTTGTATGCATTCACACACATTTGTAAGGCACATTATAATCCTGGATATTATGGTAAGAGATTTACTCCTGGCAAGGGCAGGAGTAGGTCCTTCTGCATAGAGGGCAGAGAGAACACTTCTAAAATTGGTGGGGTGGGAGTAGGGGGTTCTTCAGGGAAACATAGTTTGCCCAAGAAAAAACTGATGTTACAAAAGACCAACATGTAATTATTTAGCAATACACATGCACAGGCAGCTGCTACGTTTACGCACATGTTAACCCTCACGCTCATAAGGGCTTTTATAAAACGATGGCTCTTTGGAATACACCTGGAATTTTTGCATAAACCACCCGAAAAATACATTTACTCCAAACGGGAAAGAAAAACCAACATAGATTTTTTTTTTTTAACTCGTGCATTTCTTAATTGGGCCCAATGATAGAAGACTACTGTCATGGCAGAGTGACACACCTGGCTTCATCCACAGCAGGGGTCTGCTCTGCTGCCGCCTCCCTCTCGCCCCCTCACCACCACATTTATGGAATGTGCAACCAGACATTATTCAATCAAAGCTTGAAAACTCAGCGGCCGCCAAAGGTTTTTAAAGCAGTTGCCACGTTTATTTCCTTCAGGCACGTCCTAAAATATGTTTTCCTGCTAATGATGTCCCGAGGGATCTCTGAGAACTGCTCCTTGGGCAACAACTCCTGACAATAGGCAGATCAGTGTTCAGTGTGTGCATTACAAACTAGAAAATGGTGGGCCCAATTCACTTAGATATAGATCTGTCTTACTCCTACCTTCCTCCTGGAATTTAGGAATCGGCTCTATAGTATTCTAGGTGTCTTTTCACATGGTTTGATCAATTAGCTGATCAATTTATGTCAGAAATATTAGTAGAAAAGATCTCACAATTGACAGTCATTTGTTGGGAGAGAGGCAGCATCAACACATAAGAATGCGTGTTTTTCATAAAGCACTTCAAATCGCATTTATGATGTTTCTATGCGCTGGAAATAAAGAATGTTGTTATAGTACAATTTATAAGTACATACTTTAGTGACAAGGAAGAATTGCTGAGTCAGCCTTACCAGAATCCGAACTAGCTCAGCTGTGGATGTACAGCCTGCTCAACTGTGCAAGGTTATTTCTTTTTTTAAGAGGTGCACTTTAAGGATGCCACTTTCTCAAAATAGAGCACAGTGTGGTGAATCTCAACACCTTTTAAAAGCAAGCTGGGTTCTGTCATGGCTGTCTCTTCCCTCTTCCCGCAAACAGCATTAAAAAAGGTACAGTGGAGATCTAGTTCGGACATAACTAATTTGTGTATTGTGCACAGTAGCTAAGTAGCAGTAACTTACAATCAATCACTTCTTACAAGTGGTACTTCCTTTCCAATGAGCCCAGTAACAAGAGTCGCTGGCCCCATTGGCATTATGAGGAGGCGTGTGATATCATATTCCAAGAAAAACACAATTTTCTGCATGTTGTTTATGGAAATCTTGAAATCCGCCTTATTATTTCTCACTATCAGAATTTCCAGACCCTGGTAACAGTAATTCCTAGGGAGTAGGGAGTTTTAACAGGCCACTCTTAGGGCCTAGTTACGAGTTACTGCGCCGCTGCTCTGCCAAAGCTTGCACTGCCCGCCCACCTGCCAGAGTATTACTTTTTCATAGTCTGGCAGGGGGGCGGCATGGCGGTGCCTATTTTAAAGGCGGCGGTGCCATTAAAAAAGGCACCGCAATGGGACCACACTACAAGGTTCCTGCATGGCATTGACTCGAAAGTCCATGCCATGCAGGAACTTATGTGCATGCACACAGGGGCGCACATGTTATGCCTCCTGTGTGCATCCATATATGTTTGAGGCACAAGGGGACCCTCTCCGCCAGGGTTTTCCCTGCGGTGCAACTGCCATGAAAAGGCAGGCTGAGAGGAAACTTGTAATAGGCTTGGCATATTGCAGCCTCTGCCTGCCGCTCCTTTGTCAAGGAAAGGCAGTGGTATTGCAGAGCCGGCAGTTTCAGGGTGTTCCAACTGCCCGAGTCGTAATCGGGCAGTCCGACCGCCTGTGCGGCAGTGGCTGGATCCACCACACCACTCCCCTCGAGTCTGGCGGTCCTTGAAGTGCCAGACTCGTAATTAGGCCCTTAGTGTGGGCCTCAGGGAAAGCTGTGGTTGTCATGATTTTGTGTCTCTCAAGGAACATGAAAACTCCCTATGTACACATATCTAGCACATACATGTAGAGAACATTTGTGTTGCTCTGCAGAGGAGCAGTTCCCTGACATCATAAAAGAGCTTCCTGCATCTGAAATGTCTTCACCTAGGATGGAGAAGTTCCCATAGCTGTCAACTCATCGAAAGATAAAAGGGACTTGTAGTTATGCTTTTATCTTTAACGTTCCAAGCCTACAAGTCCCACCATGGTTTGTGCTGCTGACAGGAGGCCACCATCATGACATGTGGAAAGGTCAAGATTTTACAACAGGATTTTGTACTTGAAATATTTAGAGGTGTGAAATGTACTCTAGGACACCAGAAATCTTAAAAGAAATTGCAATGAAGGATGTCCTAATGGGTGACCGGATAGAGGTTGTGGGCCCTTTCCGCAAGGTTTAATCTTTAAGAACGCAATGCATAATACAAGAAAAGATTAAAATAAAAACATAATACCACAACTTTTTAAAAAATCTTACAAAAAGAAGCAGGATATAGTCACGAAATTTGACTTAAGATGGTATGGGGCTTCTGGCCCCATCGCAAATTTATATTTTGAATCAGAAAGGACGATGAACTAGCCTCTAGATAGGGTGAGGTAGGTGGCTTCACTCTCCACTAACAATTCAACAGTCATGAAATGAATCAGTAAGGGAGGCAGGTGTTAGTGTCTGCGGGGGTTATGTATGCGTAGATGACCAAGAGGTAACCCTCTGTAGCTGTGTCAGTGCAAGGATTTACACTGCCAGAGTACTAATAACTTTGTGTCACCCCTGCCCTAGCAATGAATCCTCATTTGCTGCTCGTGCGGGCAATCTAGTGTCCCCTGTTGAGGCAAGGCTGCCTAGAATTGCCTTGACACAGAGGAAAATCAAACAGTCTCATGCATTCTGAAAAGCCACTTACTAATTAAGAATTAAGTTTATGCTTGTGTATCAACTGTTTGAGATCCCTACATTGCGGTTGTATGACGGAACCCCACATGCATTTACCTCACATGCCTTTACAACGCAGTCACTACCCTGACTGTGACATTGCCACACATTACTTTACCACACAAGTTGCTGCAACAACTTGACTTAGGGGGGTGCTGGACTTTAGAATCGTATAAATTACTATTCCAACTCCAGTCTATGCAACTCTAGGGAAGGTGTTGGACTTATAATCCAACGTCAGTCCAACAATGCGCCCCCTAAAGCAAGTTGTTGTGACAAATTGTGGGTTAAAGGAACACATGGTAACATCGCAGTTGGGGTAGTGACTGCGTTGTAAGGGCAGGTCGTTGTTCTGACTGTGGGGTAAATGATGTTTCCCCTACATTGCTGGGCCTTCCAGAGGTCTAGGGTGCAATAGAACTGATGGCTCAAACAGGGCAAACAGAATAAGTACATTTGTTCAAAATGAATAAGTACATTTGTTCCAAATGTTTCTTAGAGGTCTGCAGCCACCTCCACCACTTATCCAGCCCACTTCCATCACTGACATTGGCAGTGCGTAAGTTGTAAAAAATAATAATAATAATGATAATATCAAGTGTGGAGTTACAACGATTTACCAAAGAGACCATCACAGGTGCAGGAGCTCGCAGGGGGTTGCTGAATTCCAAAGCTGTCTCTTCTTGAATACTTCTTATGTTTCTTACTTCCAGCACTCCACACTTCTTTTCTTTTACCTCACTTCAGCAGGATCTTTTTTAAACCCTCCTCTCTCTGTTTATCACTGTGTTCCTATGTCTCTCTTGCTTCTTCTTTCACTGTTTTTCTGCCTCTCTCTCTTACTGTAGATCAAAGTTTTATGATAAAGCAGAAGCCTCAGACATTCAAATTAATTGCCAGTGTCCATCGCCTGCAACCACCGGCACACACTTAGCACTGTCAGAGCATATTGAATTTAATGAAAGGTTCAAAAATTAGCAAATGAACAAAGGGTTCACATTAGAAACATGATCTAAGATCTTGGAGATGCTTCAGGCAGATATGAATAAATTATTTGTTAAAAGACTGATTCAAACCGACTGCTATTGCCTTCCGTCTAGTCTTAGATAGTCACTGGCCTAGCTGGATATACCCAGGAAACTTGATGTCTATCTATGGTTTAATACTGAACTCCTACGAGATTTAGTCACTTTTATCAGCATTCCACTGATCAGATAATTTCACATTAATAATAAAATGTTTATGATTGCCGTTTAACTCTGAAAGCAGGTGATGATCAGGTAGTAAAATAGTTGAACAGGTCCTGAGTTTAAATCCCTCAAACTTGCATCGTTCTAGCAGAGGAGGCAGACTTAGCATTTCATCCTGTTGAGGTGGATACATTTCAGTTGCTTCCCCAGAGCTGGGCATTTAGCGCCACTTAAGGCAATGCAGGCTGTTGTGTACAATAACTCAAATTTAAAATGATTAGCATACCAATCTAATTTTAAGAATTTGAATGATTTAATAAGCATTAACAAACTGTGAAATTCAATTTGAAGGGAGTTATCTTCCTCAGCTGAAGGAGATTATATCCTAAGAAAGTGAGTGTATAGAAAGCAATTATCTCTCATACAAACCCCATGGATGAAAGTTCAGTAAATCACCAAATGACCAGTTCCACATCATGGACAGGATTGTCTGCTCCTATCTTTACTGCATCATCAATGTCACAGCTGTTGTCGGAAACCTTCCAGCAGGAAGGATTCCTCTAATCAAGCATACCAGCTGGCAGCAAATGTAGTATTTTGTCACAGTTTGCGTTGTTTTTGAAAATCCAATTTGTCAGTCTCTGTACAGCAAGATGGACAGAGGAGAGATGGATAAGAATAGGAACAGCCCCTGTCCAGAGTTTGGGCAATTATACTTCACTGATTTCTGGTTTACACCCCTTGCCATCACAAAATTTGTCGGACCACTCTGTCCCATTGGTGAGTTTCAGTAGGATGAGATGATGTAGTAGGTAAAAATATACAAATCCGGAAGAATTAAGAAATCCGTTTTTTTGCATTTTTCTTAGGACCACTGTACTTTGTTGTATGATTGGTTGTGACATTTAGGAAATAGGCGAGTTCATGTTCTCTTCCTTTGTCAGTTCTTTCCAAAGCATGTGCTCTAGGAAGTAATAATTTGATTGCATATCTAGGCAAATAAGCTACAAAAGTGAAAGGAATCATTGAGTGATAGAGCACAAGTAGAAACTTTACGAAAGGTTCCATAAGGCTTCAGACTATTCAGTTCATGGTTTCATGATAGGAAAGGAAAGGACGTTTTGAGGCCTTCATGAAACACAGCCTGTGCACGAGGAATTTGTGCTAAAATATGAATCTCACATTATTGAATACAATGCATTATTTCTCCAATTAGGCAGATTAATGATTTGCATCTACATCATGTAAGTATGAAGTACCCCTAATACAAAAACGTTTTAACACCTCATTATTATTTTCAATGTTAATTTGCAAGTTTCTTTTCACGTTATAGGTTAATACATCATTCAGGATTCGAAAGCACATTTAAAATAAACCTTTACATAGTACAAATCATTATAGCATCTGTTTTCTCATCAATGTCAGTGCTCACATTACACATTCTAATGTTAATGATCATTTCCTTAACACAGAACATTTTTATTCTTTTATAGAGTTTTCTATGTTATGGTTTGTTTATTATGTACATTTATGCATAAAGAAGACATATATCAATATATTTGTTGAACTTTACATTAGCTTATTTGCAGTTAAATGTCCTCACAAACCTACGTCTAACATTCTGCATGCTTTTACAATGCAGTATCTAAATCAAACTTCATTTGTGCATTTTTCTTAAACGTGGTAACTTAACACACATTTGTCATGTTCGGAAATTAATGTCACAAATCATTTTTGCTGGGTGAATTCATAGAGATAGATGAAAGATAAAATCCATGCTCTATCACACATCAGCCGGTGTTCAGCAGAAATGTATGAGGTTACAACGCATACATTTACAACGCATGCCTTTACAACGCAGTTTTTACATCACAATATCCTTTACAACGCATACATGTACATCGCATACCACTACAACACATTTTTTAAAACTACACTTACAACGCATTCCATTACATTGCATTATACCTTTTCAACGCATACCTTTACAACGCATACCATTACAATGCATACCATTACATTCCATTTAAGGTAAGTGTTGGAAAGTGAAGGGGTAAAAATTACTATTCTAACTCCAAGGGGTGCAACAGTAGGGTAAGTGTTGGATAGTGTAGGGGTCAAACATTACTATTCTAACTCCAGGGGGTGAAACAGTAGGGTAAGTGTTGGATAGTGTAGGGGTACTATGCGTTGTAATGGTATGCGTTGCAATGACATGCGATGTAATGCCTGCGTTGTAGTGACATGCGATGTAGTGTCATGCGTTGTAGTGACATGCATTGTAATGGATGCATTGTAGTGACATCTGTTGTAAAGGATGTTGCGATGTAATGACTGCGTTGTAAATGCAGTGCGATGTAATGGTTGCGTTGTAAAGGTTGTTTCCCGTACAGCACAGCCATAGCTGCAATCGGAAACTTCATTGAGGATGGGTAAACAGAATTTGTGTGCATGTTTTTTGTCAGGACTACATCCTGGCCAGAATATTTAACAGTGCCATAGGGGCAAAAGAGTGTGTTGCGACCCACCGGCAACAACCTGCTCAAATGAAGCACTCGGTGCAAGTGGCATATTCCAGTGAATCGCCATACTTCTATGCCTCCTTTACTTCGCTTGTGAAAATGAAGAAGAAACAAAGAAAGATTGTTGCATGTCATATTTGTATGTCCCTAAAGTAGTTATTTGCTTTCCTAAACCCTCACTCCTGAAGGGAAGCATATATATTTCAGCCTATGTCCTTTAACCCCTTCAGCGCTCATGACGGAGCCACTCCGTCATGAGCCACGGGTGCCGTGTGCTCATGACGGAGTGGTTCCGTCATGCTGCGGCCGTTGGCCGCCGCTCTTCCCACGCTGCGCTGATTCCTCACCTGTGCGGGCG
Source organism: Triturus cristatus (assembly GCF_964204655.1). Lineage (NCBI taxonomy): Eukaryota > Metazoa > Chordata > Amphibia > Caudata > Salamandridae > Triturus > Triturus cristatus. The sequence goes on from NC_140595.1 coordinate 640,169,107, forward strand.
ATTAGCGCAGCGGGCGGAGTCATGACGGAACCACTCCACCATGAGCACAGCTCAACCGTGGCTCATGACGGAGTGGCTCCGTCATGAGCACAGCGCCACCGCGCTGCCCCCACACCCCCCCCCCCAGCGCTGCGGCAGAATTCCCGCCGCAGCGAAGGGGTTAATGTTTAGAATGGCATGAAATAAAAGGACAGAACATACAAGTGCAGTGCCTATTGAAGCTGCATGTTCAGGCTACACATGTTTGTGATGCAGGGCTCTCGCCTTTCGATAGATGAAAGGGTACATGAGAGACATTCATCCTCAAAGGTACCATTATCTGCCCCTTTTTAGGTCTGGCTTGACGGCGCTTCTGTATGCAATACTAGTTCTTAGTAATTCTTTAAAATGTACACGGTAAGTTTTGCCTCTGCCCATAGGAGACTATATCTCCCACCTAATGCTCATGGACATCAATTCACCAAAAGGCCAGGGGTAGCGAAGTGAAATCACTTGCCCTTTGACTCACGTTCACTCACATGCACTCTTTTTCACATAAACATACTCTCACCCGGAGCACACACGCGATAGACATTTAAAAGCATTTTGTTACTCATCTCAGCCCCCATGGAAGGTCATGTCCCACCTAATTGTGCTCCATGTTTTATAATAGTGACTAATGTAGTATTATTCACTATCAGTGTAATACAAAATGAATGAAATCAAAGCAAGTGGCGCCCCAACTAACGTCTGTGAGGATGAGCTGTCACTGTGTTCCTGTCACTGATTTGGCCACCTATGAGGCCAGAGGTCGCAAAGGCAGTGCAAGAGGTCACAAGGAGCAAGACAGGGGTTGCAGCTGCGACCTCTGGGAACCTTAAACGATGCCCATGCTAATGCTTTATGGTGTATCATTCCAGCTCCAAAGTAATGGCTATATAGTGATGTATGAGGGAGTATTCCTCATCTCAAAGGTACATTGAATCATCACACATTCTTTTACTCGCAGATGCATTAGAGTAAAGAAAAGAATAATTTTTCTATTTTATTTAACTGCAGTAGGCTTTTTCACAGACCTCAAAATGCAATCCATACCTATTGGCTTTTCAGTGCTTGTTCCAGTAAAGCCTAGAAGAGAACAGACAGCCAACAGTGCTTTGACTTCATGTTTACAAATCAAAATCATTTTCATTATTTTTCTTTATTCGTTTAGTTTGATCATCCTTCTTGTTTTCTACCTGTCATTCTTTCTATCATCATTCATTTCCTTTTTTATCCCAGTTGGCCATTGTACATATTCCTTCTCATTCAATTTCAGCTATTGCCTAGAACCAGAACAGCAACAACAGTTTCCATCAGCATAGCCACAGTATCTGCTTCAACAGCCGTCACAACGCACTAGCAACAACTTACACAACGCAGCAACAAGAACTGCCAGCACAGCAGGGACCACAGCACTGACACCGTTGTCACAATGCAGCGTCAACAAAAGTAAATTAAGCATTTTCAAAGCAATAGGTCTCGCAATCGCGAGTTTTTGAGCTATTGGCATTTTAAATGGCGATGCCTTTCATAATATTAAAAGGCATTGTCATTTACAACACCAATAGTTCAAAGTTTTGCAGAAGCAATACCTATTGTATTGCAGAGAACAGTGTCCGTGAAACAGGCACCGCGCTCACTATTAAAGTTAAAAAAAATTATAAAACATAGCGCAGTGTCTCTGAAGTGGGCGCCACGCAGCTCTCATTATTAAAGATAAAAAAAAAAAATTAAACGTAGCGCGGTGTCCCTGAAGCGGGCACCGCGCTCAGTATTAAAGTTTAAAAAAAATAAAATAAACAGCGCAGTGTCCCTGAAGCTGGTGCCGTGCTCTACATCAAAGTTTAACCTTTTTTTTAACTGAGCGTGGTGTCCCTAAATCAAGTGCTGCGCTCAGCATGCATATTAGAGCGGCATAGCGCTCTATAAGAAAAGCGGCTGCCATTGTCCCCATCAGAGTCATTGACCAAAATGGTGCTCACCCACTTATAATGTAGACCGTGTAACAAACCAGAAAATGTGGTACTAAGGAGGGACTAACAAGCATATTTGTAAATCACAAGCCAGCATTTACGAAGGACAATTACACAAGCCAATGACAAATATGGGCGGAGAGTTCGTGGGTCTTCCAGTACATACTCTAATACAGCATGCCTCGCAGAGCGAGCAGCGCAGGCGCGTTACAGCTAGGCTCGACCTAAACAGCAGTACAAAGGCAGGGACAGCAGCAACACTACAGCTGCAATCACAGAAGAGACACCAGCAAGTTGTTCACCATCAACAGGGAAACTACACAAAATCCATCCTCAGCCGACCCATCAAAACAACTCATCCCATGCCCTTTTTATTGATGTACCTGCCTACAAGCATGATGCAGAGGTGATTGGCTAAGGTAGATTGAGGCCGGGATGATAGTGTAGGCTAGAGGTGCTAATACAGGAGAGAACAGTGGACATAACATGGGCAGTGCACACTGATGCCCAGATGACCAGAGAAGTTGTTATTGGGAATAGGACGGTCAGCATTAATCAAAAAGTGCACAATGTTGGATTGATTTATATAGGATACTGAATATGGGGCAACTACTGAAGGGTATAAAGGGGATTTTGAACTTGATTGTAGCATGAGGAGGCATATAGGGCCAGTAGCGTAACCCAAACTGAAGGTGCCCCCGTGCAGAATGTCAAGAGGGGCTCCTGAGACCCTTATATCTCATAGATAGTCAGTCATTGGTCTTTGGTTAAATGAGGCCCCTCTGACAGGTTATGGGTCCCCCTGAGGACAGGGGTCCCCTTGCGCTCCGCTACTGTATGGCACACTTCAGCAATTTACATGTTTTTTTGCAAATCAATATATGAATGCAGTATGAGTGTATATAGATTGTGCCTCACTTGTTACCTGATATTCAGTAGTTTACTGCCATTTGCCTACGTTGCACCTAGTAATACCGTCCCCCTTTCATAAGTGCCACGTACAGTCAGATCTTCGGAGAGTAAAGGAGACCATCTGAGGCAGACATTCTGAAGTCCCAATGATCCAGCGGCGCACCAACAACAGATACTCCAATACCATATATTCACCTGGGCCCATCAATAACATCCCATCAATAACACATATACACAAATTCACCTGGTTAGTCGCTGGCGGGGGATGTTTGTTTATTACATGAATTGATCAGTACTGCAATAATTCGTATTTCTGCCTAACTATTATCATTGATCACTAAGTTATTTCCATTTGGTCGATGAACCAAATAGTTGGAACTAGTTGATGGGGACGGTGCACATAACCTTTCTCGCAAATTATTCATCTACAAAAAGTAACACAGACTCAGGAAGTGTTCAAAACCTTTATCCAAATGTTAAATGTGAGTGAACCATTCAAATACACACCACAGACACCGTCCTTCATTAGGGAGGAAGATTCAGTCAATTCAAATACATTCACAGAGTTAATAGATTTACGTTGCCCAGAAAAGAGAGGATAGAGACAGCAATACATTCAGGAAATATACGAAATGTATAATTACCAATGATAGTGTGAAGACCAACCCCCTGGCCAAAGGGCTGGTAAGGGTCCCCGGGAAAGATCAGGGATAAAGACTTCAGGACAGGACTTTGGACCTCTCTATACCGCCAACACGTCGAACCTCTCTCTGACACTCTCTTCCTCCTCGAAATTCTTCCGTGATCTTATTCTAAACAATTGCTTTAGATAGGTAATTCTCTATTTGAATCTTCTTCAGCAACTCACAGCATCAGCATCATCAATAACTCCAACAGCATCTCCCCTCTCAGGCATTCTCTTAGGATCACGCACAAAACTAACTAAACTACCTCAATTATACCTATTGGGATTCATGTACCAACCCCTAAAGTTGCAATATCATAAAAATACTAATTCTAATTGGACAGGCAACAGGCGTTTGGTCATCACACCATGATAGCGTAGCACTTTTCTTTGTTCACAAACCCATCCCCTTACTAATATGCATTTTACTTTATTCCCACCCGAGTTTATTCACATTTGAAACATTTTTATCAATAATGTTCATATGACTTCAGCCACTGCACTTCTGACATCTGGGTTCCCAGGGTTTAGCGGTCTGTGGCCTTGGATGTGGTCCAATCATGGGATCATCCTTCCAGGGAAAGTAGCGGTCACACATGCACAGAAGGCTTTCACTCAATCACTCGGGTTATGGCAAGAAGGCCCAAAATACGATCTAATAAAAGGTAAAATGAGAAAATATTAGTTCAAGAAATAAATGATTTCACTGTATACCTCCTATCTCTACTCTATTTCCCTTTATTCATTAGTACTTTCCCTGCATTAGCTCTTACTAAATAAAGCATTTTCTAAATAGCAAAGCAGGTGCCATGTATGTGGGTCTTGAAGATGCCATGTTAGTGCATTCTGCTCATGCGCAAGAAATTCCCTCCAAAGCTGTTAAACGTCACATTACGTAGATGTAATTGACGCATGCGCAGTAACGTTTTCCCTGTTAGAGCCGCGCTTTTTAGTCCGCTATCCGTATTAATGGCTAGAAAACACATAGGCAAGCTTCTCTGTCTTATTTATGAAAATGTAACGTGCAAGGATTAATCACAAAACACAATTAATAACTCATGTTAATAAGTTAAAACAAGTGAATTGAGTCCGAGCAAGTCTCCTATAAACGAGACTTTGCTCCATCACCATCATGCACAAAGACTCAAACCACACCCTCACTCGTATAGTGAAATGCTTTATAGCACAAGGTACAAGTGTATAGAGAGAAGTGCATTTTCCGCGGTTCCCACTGCTGCTGTTTTATGAACACCACATAGGAAGCACTACGAGGTATTGTACCAAAATATCATAATCAAAATATCGTGTGACATAAATATTGTGTCTTAAATATCCTATACAAAAATATCACTCCCTTCGTGTTAATAAAATATCTACACCCAATTACTATACAATGTCTATGTCAGATTATATTTTCACTAACAATATCATAACATAGAACCCACTTAGAATTGAGTGACTCTGCTATTGTAGAATTTTGGAAAGCGCACCATACCGTTCTATGATAGTGAATGAAGGGTGGTTGGGGTGGCCCGATGCCATCCAACCAATATTAGAAGCCCTTGACCTTCAACCATAGGATGTCATGGACTTTAGAATGGCACTGGGCTTCCATTACTGCTCTTTGACAACACGGTCCTCCTGATGCTGTCCGAGATTGTTCCTGTTGCCTTTTTTAACACTTCCAAAGTATTTCCAAAGAGAAAAAGTTGAAAGTAAATATTATGAAATCTAGAGTGATGCCTTTATTGGGAAAAATGCTTCATAAAACCCCGCTACCAGAAAAAATGCAGGTAGAAAGGATGTCTTCCTTGCCTAATTTAGGGTTACGGATTACAGCAGAAGGAATCTGACTTGTGTTGTTGAGAAGAGCAGACAGAGTGAAATGAAACATTCTGGTGGGAGAAAGATGGCGATTAATGCAAGAGTTAGAGAAGTAAAGTGAAGTTCATGAGTGAGGTATTCAAGGTAGTGGCACTTTAGGTATATGGAACAATGTTATAGATATGCATAAATATATATAAGGGATAAAGTACCTCCTGCCGTACATTAAAAGGATATTGTAAGTCACTGAGGAGTTCCATAACCATATAGAGGAACAAGGCTGAAGGCTGAGTTCCTTTCTAAGGTTACAGAACTCCGAGGTGACTTGCAACATCCTTATCATGTATGCCTGGGGATACTTTATCCCACATATTATCACTTTTCCCATAAACCTCTTAAACCCTTGGGGGCAGATTTACAAGCGCCATGCTCCACTTTTGCGTCATTTTTAACATGGGAAAAGTGACGCAAAAGTGGAGCTTGTAAATTTGCCCCTTGGTGCATGGCTCTTTCAGAAGTAAGAGCGAGCATGTTTGCAAACATGAAGAATACAAATAAAACCTCTGGCGCAAAATCAAACACATCAAAAACCTGTTAGATATTTGTAGCATCAGTTCAATACAAGTTAGTGTTTTTGCTGCAGTAGTTCGGAATATGTAGAAACATGCACAACGTTTCTAGCTTTTCTTTAAGAAGTGTAAAAAATAAACATATTCTCTCTGCTTGTCATTGTAAGCTATTAAATTAGAGAGGAAGAAAAACAAGCATTTGCAATTCAATAGGTCTCGCTTTTGTTAAAGTTAAAGCTGTTGGCGTTGAAAATGACAATGTTTTTTTCTTTAGTTTTTTTTATTTGTAGTGGAGTAATTATATTTGCATGGCGCTATTGCAATTGGTATAAAAATGAAAAGTAAAAAATATTGTCATTTTCAACGTAGGCGTAGAGAGCAGTGGCATAGAGTGCGTAGAGTGCAGTGGTGTAGAGTATAGTGGAATAGTGTGATTTGGTGCATATTAGATTGATGTAGAGTGTCTTGGTTTTGAATAAAGTGGTAGAGTGCACTGGCATAGAGTGCAGTGTTGCAGAGTAGGGTTGCACAGAGTGGAGTGGTGTAAAGTAGAGAGGAGTGGAGTGGGGCAGAGAAAGAGTGCAGTGACGCAGAGTGTAGTGGGGTGGAGTAGTGTGGAGTGGTGCAGAGTAGAGTGCAGTGGTGTGGAATGGCACTGAGTAGAATGGAGAAGGATAACATGGAGTATGTATGGCGTGGTTGCGTACTGCTATTACAGTAACATCCGAGCAGGGTTGGGCCAGTTGTGATGAATACTGGGATTTTTGTTACAGATCATGGTTGCATGCGTGTAAAAGAATTGTTAGTTTATTTTTTTCTTACACTTTTTTTCCTTCAGTCAGTAACCCGTAAGTACTGCACATCAAATGCATGAAGTAGCAAAAATGAGACACACGTGAGACAGATGTTAAAGTCACTGCGGTTTTTAAGTACCAACATGGGGACTTATAGGCCACAAATTAAGGCAAAGAGGGCGAACATAAAAGCAGCTGAGTGGCACACACTAAACTCACCCACGAGTACACCTGGAGACCGGAACATCCTAAGGATTCCGGGGCCCCTGGCCAAACATATTTTGAGGGCCCCTGTTAAGAACAACTTTGAATGTATTATCTAGTTTCAGCTCTGTCTTTGGCCAGCTCACTGACAGTGGACAGGCACACTAATCTAAATTCTAAATGTATTTACATCTAACTAATGTGCAGATATAGTTACATGTGTTTTCGATACTGTAACACAGCATCAACTATAAATAATGTCTGTGACAGCGTCACATTTCGCATCTGTGAGGTCCTGTTTTGCTAAAAAAAACACATTTTTTGTGTCTATTGCATGAATCATACACAAAACATTGTTCTGAAAGTTTGTAATAGACTTTTAAACAGCACCCACAATAAAATAAATCAATGGAAAACAGCAATTAAAACAATCTGTTCGAGGTCATTAGGGGAACACTCTGTAGAGCAGAGCTGGCACTATCGATTGGCCCCTTGAGAGGCTGGGGCCCAGCACACCGTGCTCATGCCTTAAAAGGCCTCTGCCTGGGGGGCACCACCGTCGGGCACTTGAAGAGGGTCTGGTAACAGTGTCTGGGCTTAGTGGGCACAACAGTAAATTAAGAACACAGCAGGCTGCAAATGAGGTACACTGAGGGTTCAAATGTGCTGCACTGCGGAGACACCAAACTCAGTCACAAGTACGCGAGAGACACCAACATTGAACAGATGAAAAATGAGTGGAATATGAAGAACACACATGGGAAAGTGCACAATTGAGTTACACTGAGCCAAAGAAGCAAGATTCACAGCTGCATACAAAGGAAGGAGATTAGAAAGGGAGTGATTCTGAAACACAAGAAAGTACACATATCACGATAGTTAAATTAATAAATGGTGGACGCGAGAAAACCACATAATCAAGGGGCGATAAGGAACATAGCGTAAAGTCAAATTGAGAAGCTTATGACCAAAAAGGGAAAAATAGTAAATGCACTGAGAGTTCTGAATGCAGAAAAACGTAAAATCAGACACATGTCCTATTCAAAAGTGTAAATGTGCTCCCTTTCAGCATTTGCAGGCCCTCACTCTGCCTCCTCTTAAAGTTAGCCTCTTTCCATCGCCTCTCCTCGTAAGTGCACAACCGTACCACAATGCCGACTTCTCCTACCTTAAAGCAGCAGGGCATCCTGTGTCCTGCACTCGAAGCGTGGCCCTAAGACAGTCCTCACAAACAAAACGGCCACAAATAAGAGTAGAGAGGACAAACAAGCACCTGAGGACAGCAGCAGGCACATGGCAAAGCCATCAAGGGCGGGCTAGTTATCTCTCTGGTTAATGTAAAAAATGTCACGGCGTCCCGTAGCCTGCAGCTGTGCATTGGATATGGTCTGGGACTACTGAATTTCCCCCTCCCCCCTGCGCATAAACACATTTTAAATGAGGGACATGAGAGGTAATTACTTTTTGGAGGCGGGGGTCGAACAACCCCCGGCCGTATTTATTAAAATATGAAAACAAAATTAAAAATTTTGAAATAAACATTATTCACACAAATTGTACGCAGAAACATAACACGACATTTGATTACAATTCATATGCAGAGATTTCAGATGGCTAACCTTAACATATCTCTAATACAATGTTCTCCTATCCGAACCTAACATAACAATCAGAATCATACATTAATTACTTTCTGCGTATCCTATTTGGGCCTACAGCAAGGTCACTAACTGGTGTCAGATCCTTATCAATTTACCATGCCCCCCGTAGGGTTGCGCATGAGCAGAGGGCCCGCTTACCGAGAGGGTACTTCCCCCCCCGGTTACCCCCATACGTTCCCTGAACTCCATGCAAATTTGCGGGGTCTTGCACTCTGCGCCATTTAGTGACGTCCATGCCAGTGCGGGGTGGCCAACCAGCCTAAAAGAAAGCGTGACTCCCTCCTTTCCCCGCACCCATCCAGCCAACCGGATGTACCGCCCCTGGAGTTATAGGAGAGACCCGTTGTCCCTCCCCCTGGGCGACCCCATCCGAGGATGAGGCCGCCCCCTAAGGTCCTTAAATTTACTGCTCACTAGTCATGACCTTACTGACACAGGCCATCATAGTTGCCCGTCTATCTGCCCCCCCCCCAACCTATCCCTCAGAAAGGTCATGCCCCCTCCCTCAGACCCTCCAACCAGGCCATGAAATTCTCTAACATTATGTCATTACCTAACCTAGTCAAGTGGACCCCGTCTTTTAAGAAGCACGGTTCCCCCTGACACACCCATGTGGAATGCACTGTAATTTAGAAGATCTGAACAGTTTCCCTACTTTATTGTTGACCTTCTTTACCGAGCGGTTCAAAGCCCTCATAGAGTCCCCCCATCTCCATTTAAATCTGGGTATCATGTGCGACCAAACTATGTAGCAACCCTGGCACGCCTTGGCTAACCAACTAATCTCAGAGATTATGTTCTCAAACAAGACCCTCCTGCCCAACGTCACCAAGTCATTGCCCCCCAGATGTAAAATAACGATAGTGGGAGGAGGACTGTGTCTCTTCAGAAGATCAATCATAAAGCCCCTAAACTGACTAAGGCAAAGTCCCCCTTTTCCATGGAAAGATATCATGAAACCCCTCTGCTCTGCTCTTTTCCCGTAATTACCTGCAAGGAAAACAGATTTCATACGCCGTACATATGAATGCCCCACAATCCACACATTACGTGTCCCTATGACCTGTAGTTTTGATGATTGTTGAGGAGAGTGTTGCTGTTGAGACGATGGCAGTTCCCCCCCTGCGTGACAGGTTTGAGAAACTGTGAAGAAAACGACAGACAAGGTAAGCATCAGTACACAATCGTATTGTGTATTCACAACATGTGCAGCCGCACATAACGCTTATAACTATTGGAAGCCCATCGTCCAATCCTCTGTACATTACTGGAGTGCAACCCCCTAGCCGTTGCCTCAGTGGCAGCCCCTATCCTGAAAGAATGCGTCCTAAAAACCTTTGGATCCATGCCCGCCTTGCAGATTGCCATGTCCAATACCTTTTTAAATTGGTACATGGTAAGTGGGGTACCGTCCGCATGTAATAACAATGAATCACCCAACGTGCTGCTCCTCTGTCTGAGGTAATTTTCAAGATGCATTACCGGGCAACACAGGTTATTTTGCGCCCTATGCAGTACCACCCCTTCTCCCCGAGCTTCCCGATCAGTTTTTGATTTTTTGATGGTTAAAAGCAAAATGTCACCTTGTATCTTAACGTACTCCATTAGGAGCCCACCCTGGCCATCCTGCTTGTTGCGTGCCACCAATTCACTTACTCTGAATGCCCCATAAAAGGCCAATGCAAAGGCAGCTCTGAATAATAGTGTCTCCCCCACTGAACTGCATATGGCGCCCAGTGCCGTCAGCAACGCATTCAGCCGCTCCAACCCTATCGTCTGCCTGGTCTCAGGAGCCGCACCCTGGATGCGTCGCCACCCCTTCAATGCCTTTCTCACAATGAAACTGTTTGTGGGATCCTTTGTGTCTCTGATCTGCGCAAAGAAGGAAACTGCCGCTACATGTCGTCTGGCTGCCGCCACAGTGCGCCCCTCCCTATGTAAGTTGTCTAAAAACAAAAGGAATGCGCCTGATGTATCCCATCTATCCTCCCAGTCCTCGCCCAAAAAAGTACAGTAAGACCAAAACGCCCCTTCATAAGCTTTCCTGGTCCTGGGAGCTAGGCTAGCAGCCACGAGGGTCTGTAGCTGGGGGCACCAATCTGCCAAAGAACTTCGGGAAAGTGTGCTGATGTTGTCTCTGCGGATGGTAGATGTTCCCTGAAAACCTGCATCTTGAAGCGAGAGAGTGCGTCAGCAGCATTATTCCGCACCCCCGGGACATGTTTAGCCTTAAACTGTACATTCAGCTTCATACATAGCAGCACTATCTCTTTCAACAGGCGAAGAATCATTTTACACCTTGCCGCCTGTTGATTGATGGATTCCACTACTGTCATGTTATCTGACCAAAAGATTACAGACTGATTCTGCAGATCATGGGGCCATACCGTCAATGCAACCCAAATGGGAAACAGCTCCAAAAAACCTATGTTGGCTGTTAAACCACACTCGAGCCACCACCCCGGCCACCGCTAGGCCACCCACTTGTTCCCGAGTATGGCACCAAATCCCACACTACCCGCTGCGTCAGTCCATAAACCCAACTCAGCAGAAGTAGTGGGGGCACCGGGCCACACTACCCTGCCATTGAAACCCTCCAGAAATGCAATCCAAATCCGCATGTCCTGGCGAACCTCAGATGACAGTCGTGTGTGATGGTGTTTTTCGTGTAAGCCAGTCATGGCCTGTGAGATGGAACAAGAGAATGGTCGAGCCATAGGTATCACCCTTAGCGCAAAATTCAACTGGCCTACAACCTGCTGCAACTGATGTAGGGTTACTTTATCCTTAGACAAACACTTTTGCAAAGCTGCACGGAATTTCATTATCTTTTGTTCAGGTAACCTAAAACACCCTTGTACTGAATCCACTTCAATACCTAAGAACTCAATTGTGGTTGTTGGCCCCACTGTCTTCCCCTGAGCCAGGGGGACCCCAAATGTACGCATGAGTACACAGAATTCCTCCAATGCCACGGAACATTCCTGGGAGCCCGCCGGTCCCAGAAAGAGAAAGTCATCAAGATAATGCATTACAAAATGATGTCCTGACACTTGTCTGAAAATCTATTCCAGAAATGAACTAAATTTTTCAAAGTAAGCACAGGAAACCGAACAACCCATGGGCATGCACCTATCCATGTAAAACTGTCCTTGAAATGAAAAACCTAGCAGGTGATGATCTAAAGGATGCACTGTCAACAGTCGGAATGCAGATTCAATATCTGATTTTGCCAGCAAGGCCCCTGGTCCCAAAACCCTCAACATCTCTACCGCCTGATCAAATGAAGCATATTTCACACTGCAAAGTTCCTCATTGATGGCGTCATTCAATGACTTGCCTCTTGGAGCTGATAGATTATGAACCAACCTAAACTCCCCTTCTTCCTTTTTCGGTACCACCCCTAGGGGGGAACAGACAAAGTTTGGCACAGGGGCGACATCAAACGGACCCGCTATTTTCCCTAAGCCCAATTCCTTCTTAATTTTTTGCACTACAACCCCTGGGTTTGATCTGACAGACAACTGATTTTTGCACTCCGATGTCCCTTTGTAATCCCCAACTGGAATCCTGAAACCATACAAAAAACCTTCCTGCAGCATCCTAGCTGTGGCATGATCTGGATACCTATTTAACCAGGGATTCATAGCAAAGACATCAATGGGTGAATGCGTTACCTTTTCTCCTTTCTCCTCAGTCCTGTTTCTTCCCCCCTCTAGTCCCTGAAAAGGCATTCCCTTTCTTAAGGCATTTTGACTCTGGGTGAGAGGGGTGATTACATATGGCGCATGCGTGCCTGAATTTACAAGTGCCCTGAGCTCTGGTACATGACTTCCTATTAAAATCCCAGCACACTCCTTTTCGCCTTCCCCCTTTTTCAGTACCCGGTGCCGAGCCCCCGGTGTGCCCTGGCCGAAAGGGCTGATGTGGCGGCGGAATGTGTGCCTTGCCCCAATTCTGGCCTGTACTGCCCGGCTGCCCTGGGCCAAACTGGTCAAACCAAGAGATAGAATCCACCCGGTCCCATGTGAGTGAAGGGTCAAACTCTTTCGCCTTCCTGAAGTTCATATCATATTCCTTCCAACCCACGCCACCATACTTATCATGTGTCATCGCCACCCTGCTCTGGTAATATGCCATTTCTGCTTGCATATTAGGTGTACGTTCCGCCACTATGGCCATAAACACGGGAAATGCCCTTATCCAGTTTGTCAGCGTCTCCTCTACCCTGAATCTGGACAATTCCGCCCGCCACTCACTGGGAAGCATCCAATCCTTCTGCCTCTTAGCATATTCCATTTCCCTGTTGTCCATCAGCAAAGAAAACATGTTTACATACGCCCCAGACCAAATCAATTCCTTCACATCTCGCGCAACATGCCGCGCTAAATATTCCTTCCTGGAAGGTAACACCCCCTCGCCCAACAATGGCAAAGCCAGCTCCTTACCCACTGACTCCGCCGTCTTGCCTTTTCCGCTGTCGCTTTCCTGGAGCTCTGGCTGTGATTGCGGGGCCTTATCCGTGCCCAGGCTCTGTTCCCCGCTCGGGCCGCCATGATCTTTGCCACCAATCTTTGCGCTTCTGCCAAAGGATCGGCACCCACCGACAAGGGCAACATTCCCCCCTTTCCTAACCATGGAAGAACTGCCGCTATTTGAGTAGCTAATTCCAGCGGCACCTGCCCACCCCCTGCTGTTGATGCTACAGGGGCCGGGGCCACAGGGTTCAATACCGGAACAGTGGGGCATGATGGGGGCAAAACCGGTATGATACTTGGCACTACCGGTTCAGCCGCTGGAGGCACCGGAACTGGTGCAGACACCGGCACTGTTGACCCTGGGACGTTGGGCACTAAATCAGGAGTCCCTTTTGGGATCTCTGGCACTACTGGAAGCCCAGAAGGACCACCCCCCCCAGGTGTCTCTAAAGGTTGCGCTATTTTGGGGTCCTGATTCTTCCCCTTCTTGTGTCTAACCCGCTTGGGGAGAGCCTCCAATTCCCCCCTCGGTTTTGGGGGTACTATTGTCCGCTTGGGCCTGCCGGACGTCCCGCCCTGGTCCTCCACTTTCTGCCTGAGCTCAGCTAGGCTATGTCCCATCTGCTCTAACTTGCCCCATCTCCTATCCATAGTCGCCATCCTACGCATCATTGCCTCCAGCATATGCTCCATGCGAGAACGCTTAGCTCCCCGCTTACCTGCCATGCTATGATATGACCCACACGCCTATCCCTCAATGTCCCTGTCAACCCAATTCAACCTCCTCTTTACCTGGGAAAAAACAAGCAACACAAGCTTAGCGCAATATTACGATCGCAGTATTGTATCCACTGTGCATGCCCCCCTCAATACTCAAACATGAAGGCCGGTAACACTGTAATTGCGGACAAATGTGCGCCAAACTTACAACAATTGCAAAATATTAAACCCACAATCACCTCCGTGCACCTCCCCGAACACCAGGCTCACTTTTTACACAAAATTGTGCCCCAAAAACATGCTAATTACCTCAGAGTCCCCAACCTTCACTTGTATGCCCCCAGATGTTGTTATGAGGCCCACGAAAATTTAAAAAATTGGCCTGCACCTACGGGATCAGGAATAATATTATCATGCACTTGCACAGCTAATTAATCTTGCCCCACCCCCTACAAAATCAAAGGTAGCGCCAAAGCGATGTTCAATGAATGGCATCGGATCCCAATCCTACCCGCAAAATAATCAGTGTGAACACAGAAAAGGCCTGATGGAAAAAATTAACTTTGAAACCTTGCGAGTAAGAGTCTCAGCCTTTAACCATTGAACCACAGTGGCTCTTGATAATAAAAAACAGCCTCCGATGCACAGGATCACCCGATATCGCGCTCCGATGCGCACAGTTAGCCCCCTGGGCCCCCCCCCCTTGACGAATAACTTCTCGGCGCGTGCGCGCGCCGTACACCAAACCTCACAAGCCTCTCCCGGCAACTCGCGCCGCCGTCCACCGATGCCACACAGCTGCAGTGATTCCGCCGGACTCGAGCGCCTCACACCGCTACCCAGGACGACCTCATAGACAGTCACCGCCAGGAAAGTCCTTCCTCCGTCCACGAAACACGCCGGGCCGAGACCTCCAGACCTGGAACCTCGTAGACAGTCACCGCCAGGGAAGTCCTTCCTTCAACCTGCAGCAAGAGACAAAAAACAAAACGTGAGCAGCCTCCTAGGGCTGCGTCCGGATGCTGGGAGAGCGCGGGACAAAGAGACCGAGTCCTGCGCTCCCCGGCCTTCTATCACAGTACTGGGGGCAGACCAGTTCTAACTGGCCTGTCCCCAGCCCCCCCCATGACCCGGAAGCGCATTAATCGCTTCCGGGCCATGGGGGTCGCCATCGCGAGCCAATCCCGGACGTGGCGTGCCACCACGTCATGGTGACGCGGTGGCACACGCCGCCGCGTGCACAAGCGAGGGGGGGAGGGGGTCGGTGCCCCGCCATATTTGCGGCGGGGCCGATCCCGGCCCCGCCTTTCTCGTGCCAACGGTCGTGCAAGAAATGAAATGCGAGACTAAAGTTGCATAATTCTGTTGCGTCTTTTTAAAAGCAAACAAATTGATGGTCCAACCCAAAAAAAGAGAGGCAGAGGCATTCCATAGCAGGAGGTCTGCATTCTTCCCCTCATCAGCAGACGGGACGGGTCAGGCGTGTGGGCGATATCTGTGGGGCAGGGGATTGAGAATCCAGGTGAAGCATTGTAGCCAGGTCTGCTGTGCCTCACGCCACCTTGCTGGGAGGTGGAGCATTGTTACGCTGAGAGGCGGAGGAAGGGGTTAGCTGCTAGAGACTAGTTAATCAAAATCGCATTTAGCGAGCGACTGTTAGAAATGTTTAAAAACCCCGAGCTGTGTTGAAAGAAAGGCGTGTCTCGCTTTTCTTAAACTGAAACAGAAGAAGCTGTCAACGAGCGTCACGGGCGCCTTATTAAATAAATATATTAGAAGCCACGGCGATTGCTCTTTGATGCTGTTTGGGAGGTGGGAGGGGCATTCTTTGCAGGAAAGCATACCTCCTACAGGAGCTGTTCTTATTTTTTTTTTTTAAAAGATAGTCCCTAAATTAAAAGATTAATACCAAAAGTGTAAGGAAACTGTTGTTGGCCGGTGCGCCTCGCTTACAAACGGAAGTGATGTATTGGGAGCAGCGGCCAATAAGGAGCCAGAAAACAAGAGCACTAGAGTTTTTGACCAATGGTAAGACACAGCTGTATTAACACTCGGAAGAGTGATTACTGCAGGTCTTGCAGACAGCGCATGCGCACTGATGCTTGACCTAAAAGGAACATTCCAGGGGCGACTCCTCGGCTAAGGAGGTAAAGTTTCGCCCCACAAGAAAAATAAAATGATAACAGCATGTTCCCCACTGGGCTGTGTTGCACAGCCTGAGTGGAGAATATGTCCAGGCTCCCAGTCTCCATCTGAGCACCGAACCACAGCGCTCAGACCAATCGCGATGCTGCTATCAGCAGCGTCATGATTAGCTAGGGGAGTCTGGATTCCTGTTCCTGCGTCAACGGAAGAAGAAAAGGACGGAGGAGAACCAGCGGCTGGCAGGCAAGTTAAATTATCTTTTTACTTTTATTTCTTTTCTTAATTTTTTTTATTCCCCTACCCCTGCCCCACCTCTACTGACCCATAGCAGCCACTACTGCATCATTCCGTTTTCGTTGCTTTGAAAAGCTGCTTCAATTATGCTCTGTGACCTGACCTGTCTTTCATCTCCACTGCTGGCTCTGTCAGCAGGCATTGTGATGCCAGAACTTACTTTAATAACGTACAATAGTTAATAACTTACTATAGTTGAGTTTTGAAGTATTTTCTTTATAATTGGCAACTAGATCATCATAAGACACCAATTATATAGAAATTAGAGACTGGCATATATTTTCAGAGATTACAGAATCCCATGTATGATAACTTCCTAAAATAATAAAATGGAGCTCTCCAACAATTTGTTTAAATAGCTCTGTTTGAGGATAAAGAGCAAAAGAAAACTCAGTCTAGACAAACAATGTCTTGTGATATATTTTTGTCGTCTTTATTGTGTTTACAAGCTTCCAACTAAGTACATGATCCTCAGCCGACATGTTGGATTTTTCCTAATAACAAATGTAGGTGTCCACATCTGTTTATCATCAATATTTACAAGCTCACAACAAAGGGGTGTAACTATTCAGTCTTGTGAGACCCAGCGTAGAGAGACCTGATAAACCTTGTCCTGTCCTTTGCAAAATAAAATGCGGGCCAAATAAGAGATGAGGAGTTGAATAGTCTGCAGGAGAGATCACCTAGAAGAAACTCGTACTCTGACACTTACGTCATCTTACATCATGTGTTATAATTAGAGGACTAAATACAGTTTGTAGTCACACAACTTGAAATAGTCCTATTGGGGCCGAAACACTTGTTAATTATCATGCACTTGGTTTGAAGCATGTAAACACACTAAAGATGACAAACAATTATCACTCGACCTTAACCTTATGGACTGACTTTTTTGGTTATTTCTCCTCAAACAGTGTTATTTAAACAAATTGCTGGTGTAATCCAATATATTGTTTTAGGATTTAGTGGTGTGTCTTTGGAATAACACCATCATTCTCCTTACAGCTAGCAGGGACATATCTGTGGCAGTACCAGTCTTTGAACAACTATTCTTTTTGTAGTCTTTCTACCCTGACTAGTTGAGTACTGTGCAACATCATTTGTTATTGTCACAGCTACCTATTTGTATTGAATAAATTATTAACTTCCTATTGCAGGCAAAAATGGAGGCATGCAAAAAGCAGACGTAAGAGATGGTATGGAATTATGAAGTGTTTGAGACAAGTGGAATAGTTTGATCCACATCTCAATTTGTTTGAACCATCCTAAGTATATTGTACTCAAAGCATAATTTCAGCAAGTTGCATGGGGTGCACGTGTGGGAGGTGGGTGCCATGAAGGAAGGGTGCATGTGTGAGTGGTGGGTGTCATGAAGGAAGCAAGTGGTCTCTGTGTTTAGAGAGCAAGAAGAGACTGGCTAATGATCCTGTTGAAAAGGAAAGGAAATGCCAACACTTGAAGAGGTCACAACACTTGCTGTTGTGTAGTCTCAACTAATCAGTTGGAACTGCATGTTGGTAGACAACATAAACTTAGGATGGTGCCAGACTGATTCCAAGCACCCCTGCAGGATATGTTGTCCCTTGGACCAACTAGCTCACAGTGACACTGTTAACCCTCCCCCCCTCAAAGCTTAGTCAGGGAGTGAACAGTTCTGGCAACTACTAAACTTGACAACCCTGTTCCCTCAAGAATCGTGGTGACAGACCTAGAACTTTTCACTCAGTCACTTGAGCTCTCTTTCGCTCAGAGAAATATACAAAGAATACCCGAAGGTACATTTTTCAATATTTATTGAACCATTGTGAATCTTGTATAGAAAATATGTGCTGCGTTGATTATTAGACAGAAGCAGACAAAAGTTATAATGAGTGTCAAAACAGTGAACAAAACAAAGAGTTCTACCATCTTTTTGAGACAGCTTATATATGCATACATATAGAGTAGTTATAACAATCTAGAGTACTCCTACTATGCAAACCCTAACCTATGTGTCTAGGGTGTGATTGTATGGTCTGCCAAGGACGATCTAACCCCTTTACCTGGTGAGTAACAATGTAGGACCCCATCTTGGTCACAAACTGGACACGGCTCACAGAGGTGTCAATCAGCTGCCAGGCGAAAGCTTCAGCATGCAGGGACCCCTCAAAGTCAGCAGAAGCATCTCCTCTGATTTGGAACCAAAAGGATAAATGTAGAAAAGGCCATCATTGCCTCGGGCCGTGATTGTGATCAGGCTGCCTATTGTTTGTATTCTACAGATAGCCATAGGGACATAATACCAAACACATTTGTATTACGCATGTGAAGGCCTTGCACATATTGCCAAGGCAGTAAGTTCTTTTGTATCAGCAAGGTCAGTGTTTCTTAGAAACTAACTCAAGTATCACAAATACAAATATGTGTCAAAAGTCGCTGTGACAAAGGGAAGGCAACATTAGGAAAGGACCGTGTACATGTAAATTGGCACAATTTCCTACCAGGCCTACCTCGAGCACATGACACTGCCTTGCAGGAAGATCTCCCTCCTATAATGATGCTGGTGGCCAGCTATGTACTTAGAACATCAAAGCATAGGAACTGGAGATTTATTGATTAATTGTGTAGAGCATCAGCTCCTGGGAGCTATGAAATTTTAATCCCAAAGACTTGGCATAGCTTCTTATGAACATTCAGAAGTGTTACCGGTTGGATTTATATAATAGAATTATACTGATCTGTATTACTAACATTTCTGCATTTAATGTTTTATAAGTTAAGTAAAAATATTTATAATATAACTGTTTCCTAAATACAGCAAGAAAACATGTTCCACTGTAACCAAACTCTTAGGACTCGATTACGGCTAAATTCAATTCAATTCAAATTACTTTATTCGGATACTTTATAAGCATACCATAAAAGCACATGTCATAATTTATACAATTTAAAAAGAAAATGACAGGAGAATAAATTGCAATATGTGCTGTAACTCCTGTTACCACTCATATTGCAAATATAATTTGTGCAATAAACGTCACACCGTCACAATATTTCCAAACCTGCCAAATTTAGTGGAGGAAAAATGGCAAATAATTACAGGATATGGATTTTGGTGTATTGGGCACTAAAATTGACAAGGTATTTCCCATTTTGAGGACAATAATTGTAATTGAGTGCAATTTATCACTTCCAATAAACTCCGAGTCACTGCAGTGTTGGAATATATCAGGTGTGATGAATATTGCACCATTTGCCGGGCTGATCTGGGCACAAGTCAATATAGACTTTATAACCGTCTATGACAGGCGAACTCTGCTGAATATTGCATCTTTAGATGTGCAGTTGCATGGAGTCACAAAAATACATCTACAGTTGTCAAGATGGAAGGGTAGTTTAGTGTATAAAATTACATCTTGCTCATCAGCCATCTTATATCCCAATAAAAGAGGATGATTGGTCTTTATAATGTAGAGCATGAACTGAGATATGTACCATGCTGCTTCCATTGTTCATTTTGTGCCTAATTTAAAATGCATGAAGTGAAATTAGCAATGGTATTTCAATCTGTATGAAATAAATTCATTTTTTTCTAATGTGAAAATGTGTAATTTAATGTTTTATTAATCCAGGCTTTGAGCAATAACCCTAAAAATTAATTACAAATATTAGTATCGAAGGCAGCATTTCTAAAACTGTAATAACCCCCCAAAAAGTGAAAAGGCATCATATTGTCACTATACTATTCAACTGACAAACATGTTTTCTTCTGCCGGTATTAAGAGTGTCTTGTTAGAGATTGTTCCCCTGTAATCTTTCCATCCTTATTAATTCATAAAATTATATAAACAGTGTTAGCCTCTGACATAAAGGAGCTTTTAGTTAGTAGGCTTCGCCCATAAGGCTGTTGAGTGTTGAATTGTCATCTACATGTTGCTACCGCCCACCACAACATTCAGCTTGGGCCAATGCGCCAGCCCACTCCACCCACTGGATCTTAAGTTTTTGTGAATGCACAAAGCTTGTGCACATTGTTCACATCCACTTAAAAATAGTTCCTTTCACTTCAGTGACGAAGCTGCTTCAACGTGTGCTTTTAATATTGTATTTTTTTGTATTTTTTCATATTATCTTAAAAAATGGCTATTTACTTTGGTTTGCATTTCAGGTGTCCAGATGCAAGGTGATGTATTTCCAGTCCACTTTTTAAGTTGCATTTATAAAGTGTTTAAAAGACATTATGACATTGTAGCAGTCTGCAACTTCAATGCTTGATTGGGTGGTGATTTCTTCTAGTCACCTTCATAAAAACGAAATGGTAAAATGCATGAAACAACTGAAAGGCTTGTTTCTTAGAATACAGCCACATCAGAGAATGCTTTTTTTAATTTAACGTTTTATTCCAAGCACATGGTGGGCAATTTGAAGTGGTAGTCTGGTATATTTTATTTTTATGGCATATCCTTGCAATAACATTTCTTAAAACCTTGTCCAAATGCACCAGCATGCCAGAGTCAGACCTATTGACTTTGCCAATGCTTGTCAACTTAAAATGGAGAAATGTCCAAATGCCACAAAGTATTCTACATTGCTGAGTAAAAATTCATCTCTGAAATATGCTTGTAAAAAATAATAGGATGCGCCATCTGTTCAAGATTCGTATGTGTGACTTGTAATGCAGTATACTTATTATATTACAATTTCATGCATTTAATAGATCCAGAAAAGCAATATATTAATTCATACAGCAAATCAAACTGCAAAATAGCACGCTCTGTGAAATGTTGCATAATCATGTCATTCAACAAAGTGCTTGTTTTTCGTAGAGCACAGATGCAAAATGTCCCTGGCATTTGGGCTTCATAAAAATATCACCAGTTTACTTTGTTAATATGTTTAGCACAACAGTTGCAGGTCTAGGATTTTTTAAATTAGATTTTGCTCATAACAAGTATATATTAAAGTATTCTGCAGTATAGTTACATTTAGAGTCTCTTTTACACTTAGACATATGGGCCATCAAAGTACTGGGGGGCAGTGGTCCCGCCTCTGCCAGCCCTGTGATTGCCTACCCGCCAAGCTCAGAGTTCGCTGAATGTACTCCCGCTCTCACTGCGGGAACTCTTTTGGCAGAAATGTAGTGCTAGGTAGGCAGCCACATCATGATTACCTGCTGCCATTTTGGGGGATTTCAGAAATACCTACCCAAAGTGGAGGTTTGTCTTTGAAAAACAGAAATAATGCCTTAAACCTTAGGGATATTTCTCATTTCCTGTGAGGGATATCTTAGGAATTTTACCGCCTCGGCCACCATGCCTCACATCGCAGACCCTAGCAAGAAAACTCAGCATTGTAAGCCCAGCTCTAAGCAGGGCAGGCCTTCCAACACACAACAGCCAGTGACTGTGTGGGAAAGGTGCCATTGGCAAAGAATTTTCGATGGCAGACCCACCCTATAATCCGCTGTCAGAGACCAAGTCGTTTCATCCTCTAAATGTGGTAGGGATTCTGTGAGGAGAGTGCAACCTGACATCTGACAAATTATGGGAGATGTTCAGTTGCCACTAACCTTTAAATTACCCACTTAGACTTTTATCATCATACAAAAACGCCGCCATTGTCATTTTTCACGTTTTTTCGTATGAGATTGTGGAGGTGATTTGGCAATTTTTGAGAATCTACTTTTTCCACAAGTTGTAGAAAGTTACTGAAAAATAAGGATGACAATGTGCACATAAAATACAATCTGTCTACAATATTGTATACATTTAAGAAGGATATTAACAAAGTATAAGCTTGTCATTAGATACAGAATGTGATTAGTTCCAGCTAGTGTTACACAGTGGGCTCGATGCTCAAAGGTATTTACACAACTAAATTTATCAAGTGTGCAAACACATTAATTTACAATTGTAAACAGAACATGAGTTAGCAGTGCACTTGAGAATTGATATACCATTTTCCATTTCCAAGCTTTATTTCGGTCATTATAGACCATAAAAGCAGAAGATAAAATACATACATAACTGGATTTGGGCAATAAAAACATTACGAAATATAACCAAAATGCAAATGAGTTAGTCAAGTTACATAACAGTTGAAAAAAATATTAAAATTTAAAAGGAAGGTAAAACAATGGTTTTATGAATTGATAGTGTTAACACAGTAGAACATACAAAAAGGACATTTAAAATATGTGGGGGGAGTTTAAAAACTTATGGTGCCTATGCCACATGGAGTTGATGAAATGGGACACAGCAAAAACAATCGGAGGATGAGTGTCAGTTCTCAAAACTCTAAAGGCCTCCAGACACTGTCTATACCCCAACTTGCTGCATAGTGGTAAGAGCCAATACCTCCTGGCTGCATTATAGCCAGAACAGAAGAAGAAAACATGAATGACTGTCTCTTTTTGGCTGTTACAAGCAGGACATCCAATGGGAGAAGCTTTTGACCATTTACTTGTAAATGCATGAACTGGCGGGGAACCCAATCTGAACTGAATATATAGTTTCCTTGCCATGAAAGGATAGACAGCATCAAGGAAAGACTCAAATACATACTGGTCTTTAAAATTGAGAAAATCAGATGTTAGGTGGCCAGTTTTATGCTACCCTGAATTTCAGCCAGTCTAAGCAGTCTGTAAACTTTAACTAGTTCTAGCCGTGATATTGTCGGAGACACTTCCTCAGGGTGGGTCCATAGGTTTGACCGACCCAATCTAAAGCACAGGTCTTTTATGTGTACAAACCAGGATAGTTTCCCCGCCCCTGGGAGTCCCAGAATCGCCTTGAGTTCAGACTGGTAGGCTGTTAATTTGGGGGTCGCCCATAGTCCACGGCAGAAAGTCAGGGGGCGAAGTCCAATCTCATCCTCTATGGGTCTAATCCCGAGGTCCATACGTAAGGGGATAAGATGGGTGCTTGGCGGTAGACCCAAGAGCTGCCTCATAAACTTGTTCTCAGATTTAGCCAGTCCACCTGCAGGAAGATGGCCCCAGAGATCTGCCCCATACATTATAGCACTCCTGATTTGGACTTTATAAAACTCAGCCAGTGGACCCGGCTGTCTAATTGATAAGTTCCTGTATGATTTTGCTATTCCCCCAGCCATCTGTCCTAGCCTTAAGCCTGCCTTTTCTTGCTGCGGGCCCCATCCAAATATTTCTGACAGTGTAGCACCAAGGTAGTCAAAGACAGCTACCCTCTCTAGCTGGGTGCCATTTAGGGAGGGATTTGGGCTAGATGTTTTGCTTGAGTTAAAAACCATGTACTTGTTTTTTGATGTATTGATCTCCAACCCCCTGTCTTTGCAAAATAGAGAGAAGCTGTCAAGGATCCTTTGGATGCCCATGGGAGACCTGGATAGTAACAAGGTGTCATCTGCAAACATCATTGCTGGCACCTTGTCACGGACCAGCTTTGGAGCATCATTATTAGCTACCTGATTTAATTGGTCCACCAGAGCGTTACTAAAAAGACAGAACAGTGTGGGGGCCAGTACACACCCCTGCCTTACACCTCTGTTTACTGGAAAACTTGGGGTCAATTCCCCATATTTCCTGTATCTCACCTGGGCAAAATGTCCAGTGTGCAGGCGCTGATCAAAGACAGCAAGTAGAGCGGAATGCCCATTTGCTCCAGAACCACCCACAGTTTATCTCGAGGTACCAAATCAAAGGCTGATTTAGGATCAACGAAGATCAAATTGAGGCTCCCACCCTCTATTGTCACAGTCTTCCAATATAACAATTGGAGTCTGAAGATTTGGTCAATAGTAGAAATGTTTTTACGAAAACCAGCCTGGTACGCACTCAGAATTTTGCACTTGTCCACCCAGGACTGGAGACGCTCCAGGACAATCCTGGCAAACAGCTTCTGAGTTACGTCAATCAGGCTGATTGGCCTGTAATTAGTGGGTAGGAGGGGTGAGCCCTTCTTGTATACTTTCAGCCCCTAGATAGGTATCCGGAATCTTCATGCCATTTAAAATGGCGTTAAATATTACCCATAGGTGCCCCAGATATTGGGCTGTTCCCGAAATAAATCCCCAGGGATATTATCTAAACCGGGGGCCTTTTCAAGGGGAAGCTTCCCAATTGCGCTCAGCACCTCAGTCAGAGTGAGCCCTACATCATCTTCAAGGGGATTCCCTACTGCAGTTGGCAAAGTTCCCTCAATGAGCTCTATAGTGTCCTGTGTGGAATACAGCGATTGGAAATGAAGTTTCCAGGCGTCTGCAGCGATGTTCGGCTCAATAGGTGAGTTCTTTGTGGTGCTATCTGTACGAACCAGGATCCAAAACACCTTCCTATCCCGGTTAGTGAGTGCCTGTTTGATTGCATCCCATCTTTCAAGCTCCCAATTCTTTTTGGCTAGCTTTATATTATCACTGTATAGAGCCCTCTTTGCCTTTATCAGGCATCTATCTTTGGATTTTATGGTGTCGATAAGGGTGCCCTTTGCCATTCGGCAGGAATTATTAAACCAAGTGGATTTAGGGCTCCTCTTACCCTTGGAGTGCATCAGGGGATTGAAGATGTTGGTCAGGCTAGTGGTCAGATCCACATGTATGGCCGTGAGTTGGGCGATGGTATCAGGAGAATTGAGTGTCTGGGCAGCCTCCTCCATTGCCAATAAAGGTGAAATAATTAAAGATTTAAAGGCAGCAGCCTTGCCTGATGACTTCTTCAGAGTTTCCCATCTAATTCTCCGTCTGTTATTGGCTAGTGTTAAATTTCTGCCAGAGGAGGTGCTAATAATTGAGGGCATGTGAAGATCCGGAAGCTTGAGGTCAAGTACCAGAGCATTATGTTCACTGTTGTGTCTCGGCAAGACAGCAAAGTCGACAACCCAGTGCCGTATGCTTGCTTCCACTAGGATATAATCCAATAAGGACGATTGCCCTGGCCTATTAAAAGTAGGCTTCCCTGGTTGGTCTGACTTAGTGCAACCATTACATGCCCTCAGTGCGTGAGTTAGTCTTACTGCACTGATCTGGAGAACCAAGGGAGTCCAGGCCTTTACCGGAAGAATTTGCGGTTCAGGGATTAACCAAAGGGAATCCTCAACAGTAAGGTAAGAGTCAGTAGGAAGGGCTAGAGGCTCAAATTGACAGTTAAAATCTCCTCCCATAACCATCCTAGTATTCAGGGGAATTAGTTCAATAAGTGTGTTAAGCATATTTATGGTCGGGGATTCCTGTGCAAAAGATACCGGGCGTGAATAGATGTTAATAAAGGCAATTTTAGTCCTGGTAGAAAAAGTAAGGAGGGTACACTGGATGTCATCAGATGAAGTGTTCAACTGTTCAACAGCACAGTCCAGATGTATAGCAACCCACGTGCCTAAGCCCCCCGATGGTCTGCCTTTACCCCCATAGTAGCTAGCACATTAAAAGGCCGATAAAATATTAACCATAGGATTGGCCTGAGCGCTCAGGGCAGGCAACTGGCTACTAGCTATATTCCCAAGGTGGAGCGCTAGTTCTTCCTTGACAATGGCTCTCATCTGAGCCTCTAGTTCCACTATCAAATTCCTCACCCATGAAGGGCAGTCTGGATCTTTGTAAGCATTGGAGGGTGGTTCACCCTCACTGGAAATAATTTCTGGACTAATCCTTCTCTTTGTTCCTGTCCCGTTACCCGTTTTACGCCTAACGGCCTTAGGCGGAGCAGTAGTCGTTCTGCCTTTACGGGTTGTTGTCTTTACTGGGGAATGTTGTAAGGGTGGTGGCAATGTCTCGCTTGGACCAGGCAAGGATTCTAGTGGACCAAAAGTAGATCCGGGGTAGATGGTTCAGAGGTTGGTGACTCAGAAGACTGAAGAAATATGTCTGGAGTTAGGGATAACCACCTCTCTGTAAGCTCTATTTCAGTCGAGACTACCCCTATAGCTCTCTGAAGCATCCTGTCAATCGAAGTTTGGGGGAGTGGGGTCGGTATTAGCACTGGAGGATGTTTTTTAGCTACACAGCCAGACTTCCCCATATCCACAGCAATGGAAAGAAAAAGAAAAAACAAATAACCAATATTAGATTATCCCAAAGGTAGATCAGGCAGCCCCAAGATGCACGATCATAAAAACAGTACAACAAGATACAAAATGAATACAGTCCCAGGGGTCAAGTTAGCAAATAACCAGTCTGTTGGTGGACAGCTGGGTGTCAGAGTTAATCAAGAACCACACATTTTTTCAGGTTCATCGCCTGTTTGCATTATCTCTGGTTCCACCAGCTGCTCCCAGTAAAGTTAGATAGTACCCAGAAAGTCCTACCAGTTTTGTTGGCCTCGGAACCCAAACTCAGGGGGGGTGGCTCTGACCTGCCTCTTCCTGGCAATGACGGGCAAGGACGGGCCCGCCCTTTGCCCGGGTGCGGCCCGCACACGTCCCACGCCGCGGGGGTAGAGGCAGCACTTTATGCGCGTGCTGACACCTCGCGTCTCCCCCTCGTTAGCGACTGCAGGTTGCGGCGCTATGCACCCTAGAGTTTGTGGTCCCGAAGCAGGGATGCAGCGATGGCTCCTGGGGCTAAATGCACAAATGGGAAAGTTGGCGCAGTCTCTGGGACAACGGTCCCACCAAGGAGATGAAGAGATTCAAAGTTTGTGCCCCCAAGCAGAGAAAACAGCGTTCCAGCGTCCCCGTTGATATACACATAAGTAAAATTGCATTAGCATGCTATCATTTTGCCTATGGATGTAGTGGTTGTCCAGGATATCTTTGACTGCCTAATTAGATCAAACCTGATAAACATGTGACCCATAAACAATGGGCAGGGATCTTGCCATCTGAATATGGTTGCAGATGCACTCATGTCAAGGGCAGAAATATATGCATAGCTGGATGTAAAATGTAACGTACACGGGCAATGCTGATGGTGGTGTAGGTGAAAGAGTTTCTTCATGGGTAAAATGTATTCTCTACACCTATGAAAAGAATGTCTTAAACTCCCCCCCACCCCCAAGCTGTGCACACAACTCACGGCCCTCCCGCCGTTCCTTCTTACCCATAAATTATGTACATCGAGACTATTTGTGGTGTTAGAAAGGCTACAGTTTGTTCACATCATAAGTTGGTATACAGTTGCCATGATGGTATTGGTCATCAACATACTCATTTCTGGATTTTTTTGGACTACAACGTAAGGCATTATATAACATGTTATACTGTGTACATCCTATACCTTATTGCATATTAATAACCATACCAGCCTAATCCTGCAATGCGTCATCCTTCCAATCAAGATGTCTCTTCATGGTTGTCATAAACCACTTTCCAACTGTCATGACAGCTCTACTTCTGTCACTAATTTGGTACAGCGCGGTGTGGCTTCGAGGCTTTAACTTGCTAACAAA
Source organism: Triturus cristatus (assembly GCF_964204655.1). Classification (NCBI taxonomy): domain Eukaryota; kingdom Metazoa; phylum Chordata; class Amphibia; order Caudata; family Salamandridae; genus Triturus; species Triturus cristatus. The sequence continues at coordinate 640,196,722 of NC_140595.1, forward strand.
TGTCTGGCATTCGTGGCCCCATGGCCATGCCTGGGCTGCAAGTACCGTATTGACCCAGCGCAGACCATTTCTTACTCTTTTGTCAGCCCTCAAGTATCCCTGCTGTGAGGCATCCCAAGGATCTTGTCCGGGCACTTGTCTCAAGAGTCTCTGCCATAAAGCATGCCAAGGATATTGTTTGGGCAATTGCCCTTTTACATCCTTATGTGAAGATATTTCTTGTTAAACCTCGTGACTCCCCGCCACACTGGGGGTGGTTTACTGACCACCAATAGCTGCCCCCATGACTAGTAGGACCAGCAGCACGAGTATCCTTACAAAGTTCAGGAGGAACACATTGGTCTGAGGAACCCTGTCACCTGTGTAATCAACAACCAGCAATGAAGGCATATGGCTGGGGGGGGGGGCACAGCCTTTTAACCTTGTGCCACACCAAGGGCCCCCATTGATTGGTCACTTCAACCCAAGCTGACCCATCTGTGCAGACGTTTTCCCAGACTTAGCTGACCGGTGACCTCCAACATTACCATACCTAACCGAGATAGTGAGGTTTGTGTCTTTGGCCTTCAAAAAATACCCATCTCAGAAGCACTGATTTCACTGGAATTATGCAGCAAGAAATGGCAACTATGCCACGTAATATTCTTGTGTCGTGGGCACATTACTAGTTATTTTGCTATCTTGTCTTTGTTGCCCCGAAAGGCCACAGGCTTCCTCCCCATCCTATCTGTACTGTATTTCAGTACCACCATTGTTGACTGAAGAGTGCTTGGTTGAAATTGCAGCACAGACTTGGTGCTCTGCTTCAACCCTTTGTATTTACTGGATAGACCCGACATGTATACTAATAGTTATAAGGTAGGTGCGCTAAACCCATCCTTAAATGGCAACTCACTTGGCTGATGAATCACCTGACATTAATGGCCTGGGGTCTAGTGCCCTCACCCAACACCTCAGATGTACCTCATTTGGAATATTATGTCCTCCCCATCAATATGCAAGTATGATCCTGAGCAGAGTTGCTGTCCATTGGTGTCCTGCCTTCCTTGTTCATTTGCATTTGCCACAGCTTCTATGAACAAAGTGAGTTTCATAATGATAACGATTCAATAAAGATGTTAGCTAGTGCATCACGCTATGATGCCATTTAAAATAAAGAAAACCTTCCACTTTGTGGGGAGATGGAACCACAATTTGTCACGCCTGGAGGTGATGTTTGTTTAATGTATTAAGCTATGCGTCTATCAGTTTGTTAGACCGCTTCACAGATGGGATAAGGTAACCAAGCCCATGTAAATGCCTATCAGGTGGGTACCTATCGCCCAAGCCATTCTTAAAGTGAACAATACAAATCACCATACTTGTAGCAGTGTGATGGTTTGTAGAGGTGTGGGTACTATGAGTGACCGCGCTGGTGGTTACAAGAGGCCCTTCAAGGTGAGTATGAGTTTAACTACTACACATGCTATGTCATGTTATAGGTACCTGAAGGGACACTAATTTAGTAGCCTGTATACATGCAATGCATCGCATGCTGACTGCATTATTCAAGCTCCTGTCATTCAAAATATGTTATTTGCGACTATCGCGCAATAGATAAACAATTTATAGTTAACTTAAATTTCAAACATGAGGACACGTGCTTGCTTGTTATAGAGCCGGAAACCGGCCTTACATTTACCTAGCGTGTGTTATGTTCATAGGTTCCTTCTATAAGATGTGCAACGCTGCAAGAAGTCAATATATTCTAAAAATGTCCAACTCAGATGGAATGTCCCTACGTGAATTTCCTGCCTAGAGAGGTATTGCGAAGTGCGTTTGGGAAGCCTGTGGTTAATTGAAAACATTTATTCTCCATTATAAATGAATCACAATACTAAGCAAACAGAACTCTGGTGTGGTTAGAACCTGAACGAGATGTGTTACTAAGGGTCCATCCCTGTGCTGCTTGGCGTTTCTGCAAAGTTCTGATAGAGCAGTAAGTTTGGAGATAATAGACTACGACAACCCCAGAGACCATGACGCCATACGGCTTCTCACACAAGTTTTACACAAGCAAAGGGTTTAACCAGTGCGCTTTTGTGTAGTGATTGTACTGAGCTTTACCTACGGAATCTGTATCCCACTTACATGTGCCAGAATCAGGCCTCAACCAAAATACAGCTACTTTGCTTGCTAATAGTTTTAGAAAATAAAACAACATTTGCTGCTTATGGCATTATGCGATAGTAGTGGGATTTAACTCTGCAAAATGGTACACTGCACCTGAATTGCCAATCGTTCCATGCCTACTCGAGTGGATAGTTGTGCCACTGCGCTGCACTCCCTCTCGATTAGTAAAAACATCCAGATGACAAAATTCCGGCCCCTCTCCAGGAAGAACATTAATCATCAGGTTTTGTCACAACTGTTTTATTGTTGCCATAAATTGCGGAGGCCGAGTGCGCAGCACCGTTGGGGCTGACAATTTTTTGGTACTTAAAGAAGCGCAACAAATACGTGTGTTTCGACTGCAGTATATTATCATTGTGAGGCCTGCATTCCTTACTGTGCTCAGACTAATTTAATTTGTTATCTCACTTGCAATTAGAGAAGTGCCAACACCTGCCAAGACCACTTGCTAAGCAATATCTGCTAGGGTTATCACCTGTCGTATCATCTGTCCACCTGCGATGATGATGGCCGGTTAACGCGTGGCCATCCAGAAGAACTTTTCTCCCCAACTTTACTTCTTCGACTAAACATACACGCAGATCAAGCACTTGCTTATTCGGCAGGCACCTGTGAGGTGAGAGCCGGAAACAAAGTACCATTGTCTATATATTTTGTAACTGAGCGAACAGTCCAAATAAAACCAGGAATTCAGGGGGAGGGCTTGTGGCCTCAAAAAAGATGGGCGCCTATCCCCGGAGCTCTGTATCACGACGGGAAATGCCACGGTGATTTTCACGGTCCCAGAACGTTTCATGTGTCAGAAGTGTCCCTGAGTGGTCTACTTTCACTACTATGGCTTTACTTCAGTTTTTTGCATGAAAATACCGCAAAACTACTGCAGATCTTCTACGGCCGCCATTTTGTTTTCATCTGGGATGCCATTTCTCCATTTTTTCTCAGGTACAATGCTTTTATAATAACTTTTCATCAGAAAATTATACAGTGCCTGCTACTTCATGCTTAACCAGTCTTTTTCTGGTTCAGAGGAAGATTTATCTTGTTACGTTGTGGAGTTTTTCTTCGTACGCTGTGAGGTGTTTGCGGGTAAACTCTTTTGCTCCCACAGAGTTTCTCCTCCCTTTACTTTATGGGTAGGAGTAAGAAACTGTTACTTACTAACAAGAGATACACCGCTCACGCTCCTGTGTCTGATTCCTCTCATATTGATTTTGCACTTCAAGATAATAACAAAATGGCTCAATTTGGATCTTCAAAGTCAACGGTCTCGCCAACATCTTCAATCAAAATGCAGACTCCAGCTTCTGCCAACCAACGTCTTAAACAAGACCCTCCATCTCCACCAAAGTCTATTTCTCCGATGTCTCTGGACATTGTGTTAGAGGAAATTCATGCTCTACGTCCACTTGTTGAGGAAACAAATTCCCGCTTGCAAGTTTTGGATACCAAATGGTCAATCTTGCATTGCCACAGTGGAGCAACAAGTTGATGACCTACAGAATGTATCCACCAAATTGGTTGCCATGGAGAGGGCGGTCCTCTCGTTGAAGAAATCAGCAGAAGATCTTGAAAATCGAAATAGGTGCAATAATCTCCGCTTGTATGGCCTTCCTGAGGGTTTGGAGGGTGATGACCCCGTTCATTTCTTCAACACCTTTGTCATAAAGCTTTTTGACCTCCCTGCATCTACAAACTTGAATATTCAACGAGCCATCTCCTCCTTCGAAACCACGGGTGTGCTTTTTCTATTTTTGAAATTTACAGACCTGTTACAAGTTTTAAAAGCAGCGAATCATAAAAAACAACTAGTTTGGTCAGGTTCTAAGATTTTTATTTCCTAGGATGTTTCTTCATCAACAGCTAAACAACGGAAATAATTCCTTCATCTTTGACCAGCTTTGCATACACTTGGAGCATGTTATGGACTATTTCACCTGTATTTGTTCAAGGTCACTTTCCATATATACTTCTACCTTCGAAGATCTGGCAGGAAATTCATTCACACTCCGAGACGTCTATAAAAATCTCTGGTCCTCTTTCTTCGACGTCATCCATACCTTGACTTTTTTCCTCTTTCATCACAGACAGGATTTGACTCGCTTTGACTTACCTAATGTTTTTTCTCTATAGGTTATTGTTAATAATTGTTGTATAACATGTTATGCTTAGTTTTTTATTTTTATCTTTTCTTCCCCCATATATCTGCAGATGTTTCTCTTTTGACATATCTCTTTATCCGTTTCCACTTTGTCTCATATGATTCCTCGTTGTGATGCCTTCTCCCTGTTGGTCATGTCGTCTTCTCCTATGAGTCGCCACTCCTCATGTATCTCTTCTTGTCTCTCCTCACAAGGTACGTATTACAGTTTTCAGTCCTTTTATCTCTTCATTTACGTTTATATTTTGTACTACTTGATGACATGTACTGTCTTCTCAATGTTTCTCCTATCACTTTCTTCCTTTTCCCTCCTTTTTTCTTTTTTTCCCTTTATCGCTACAACTCTCTCCTTGATCTTTACTGTCTCATTCTTCTATGGCTTTTACTGTTGATCGTGTTACTTCATATACCTCTCAATGTAGCATTGTTATTGGTTCTATTGTTCTATATGTATGGATTATTTTTTCATTCAGAGTTGTTACTTGGAATGCAAAAGGATTTATTAACCCTATAAAAAGGCAGAGAATTATTTCTCAGTTAGCCTCCTATACTCCTGATTTAGCTTTATTACAGGAAACTCTCTTGTAAGAAGCTGAGGCTCTTTAACGTAAGCGTAATTGGGTTGATTCTGTTCTTGTTTCTCCTACCACTACAAAGCAAAATGGTGTTATTATTTTATGCCATAAAAAGTTGAAATGTTCTGTTGTATCACAAGAAATTGACCCAGACGGTAGATGGATTTTAGTTAAATTACTTATTAATGATAATATTTCTTTAACTGTCTTAAATATTTATGGTCCAACTCAACCACATTATGCCTTTTGGCCTACTATTACAAATAAATGCTTGCAGCACAAAGATTAATTTTTTATCCTAGGCAGTGATTGCAACCAGATCATGGACCCCTTTATTGACTGTAAGTAAAATATTAGCGATTCCTACACATTCCTTAATAGTGCATCGCAAATTGCGATTCGCTATTAGGGAATGCTTTCCGATTCATTCCTATGGACCTTGAGGCCCATAGGAATGAATGGGAAAGCATTTGCAATTTGCGATTACCAAATAGGCAATCGCACATTGCAAATGCAATTTCAAGGATGCTAGGCACCATAAGGCCCCCCTGATGCACCCCCAAAAATGGTATGTGTGCACATGTGGTGCAAACACATGCCCTTAGGGCATGTGTATGCGCCACATGTCACTTAGAAAAATGCAATTTTGAAATTTTTTCTAAGGATTTGCAAATGAACATCAACTTGAAGTTGATGATACTTTGCGATTCCTTAATGCAAAGTCGCATTTTGAAAATGCTTCTTGCATTGCATTTAGGAAATCGCAAATTGCGATTCCCTTAGTCCATTTGCAAAATAGGTAATCACAAAAAATCCAATTGCCTATTTTCAGAATGTATTTTGGGTTGATGCATCGCAAATGGCTTTTCACCAGTTGTTTGCAACCGGTAAATAGCTTGATGCATGTGCCCTAAGACCATAACCATTGGCCCAAAGTGACTCTTAAGTCTCTTGCAGCCATTATTTGCTGATTCGTGCTGCTTCCTGGAACCAGCAGTTCTCACCTTCAGTCATGTACACAGCAGCTGTACATCGATTAATGCTACCAGGGAGTTGGGTGGGGGACGGCCTTAGCTCTAGAAATGACAGAAAAGGCATTTTGGAAAACGTTTTTTTTTTAGACTTGACCCACTGAAGATTCGAACCGGTAGCTATTCTTGCTGAGCCCGCCACTCACTTCCATTCAGCTATCGCTACTTTTCTGAGCATTTCACTTGTGAGATTTGTAGCGCAACATTTTTTGGGTCGTGAACAAAAATGCAACTGAGTCACAGGCGCTTATCACATCATACCGAGACCCTGTTGTAAAGGGGAATAACATACGTTTAGACGACCTGTAACAGACTCGTGTGACACCACCATATTACCATATTTCTTTGCCTTTACTCGAAACACTTGCAATTGCCCAACCTCTTACCATGAACCATTGTAACTACTAGCACATCACTAACTATGACTGCACCCAAGTTGTAACACACTCCTGTCCCCACTTCAGTGGCACAGTTGTGCAGAAACGGTACGAGTTAATAGTTAGTTTCAAAGTGTCCTACTGGCTATTCCATCACCCTCATGTTTCAACGTGATCCAATAACGTTCCGCTTCCTGGCATCTGCAAGATAGCCGCCCCCACACGGCTGCATGACTGGATCTCATTTACACATCGGTAACCAGTGCTTTAAATGGGCCGGCACTTGATTGAGCCCTTTGAACCCAAACTCCCTGGTCACTCGCTGGCCCTTTCCTTGGCGCACTCTTAGAACGGTGGGGCCGGCATCGGCCATGCCAAAAGTATGGCGGTCGAGCCGGCATCCTCCGCTACAGCCGGGGGCATGCCTCTCGCGCACATGGTGTCGCGGCAGGCGCGCCCCCTATCCCCATTGGCTCAGGCGCGACCCGGAAGTGATGTGAATCACTTCCAGGTCGCGACGATGGCCAAACGTCCGGCCAGACCAGCATTGGGTATAGAGGGCTGGGGAGCCAGGGAACCGGCCTCTTGTTTCCTGACTCCCCAGCTTGCCCCCCACGCCACGCTAGGAGGCGGTAACTCGTATTTTCCTTTGTTTTCCAGGTGAACATCTTTGGGGCTTCAAGGAGACTGCAGGATCAAGATTTTCAGGACATCGGGTTCGTGTAATGTCGCGTTGCTCGTCCACGGACTACAGGGGTCAAGCTGTGCTTCGGGACCATCGGGATCGTGAACGTCGCGTTTCTGGAGGTCGCGAACGAGTCAAGTTGCAGCGGGATCGCCGGAAGACGCAGCCAAGACGGTCCAAGTGCAGCGGCAGGGGCAGGAGCATCCTGAGCAGGTACCCTGTTGGGGTTGTGCAGGGCCGGTAACGGCGCGCTCCCCTCCGGTCTGACGCTGTGGGCTGTGTGCACCGCTTTCACGGGGGAGTGATTTCGAGCTTCCGGTGTGAATTTCAGTGCGCGCTGGTAGTGAGGCATCTTTGAATAGTCCAGGTTGTTTCCTGCCACGCGCTCAAAAAGATATTGACGCGCACGGGGATTTTTGTTCGCGCGTTCAAGCTCAGGAGTGTGCCACATCAAGTTGAGGTCCCCTGTTTTTTATCTGCTGCATAGTGTGTTTGTCCCCGTGGTAGCCTGTATGGTCTGAGACTCTTACTCTCATGGTTGCAGGTTCAATTCCCAGGGATATCTGTTCAAGTAGATCGCTTTAAGAAATTGCCATATGGATGGGTGATAAGCAGAGCGCGTAGGATCACATACAAACGTTTTTGTATTTTTTGGGAGGATTGTATTATTGTGAGAGTAGCCTAACGGTTAAGGTCTGAGACTCTTACTCCCAAGGTGGTATGTGCAATTCACTGTTCAGTCTGTTCAGGTTTATCTCTGTTACACTGTGCCATATGAATATGTGATCAGCTGAGCGCGTAGGAACGCAATACAAACGTTCCTTTTGGTATCATTGTATTATTGTGAGGGCAGCCTAATGGTTAAGGTCTGAGACTCTTACTCCCAGGGTTGCAGGTTCAATTCCCATTGATTCTGTTCAGGTAGATCTCCTTAATACTGTGCCATATGAATGTGTGATCAGCTGAACTCATAGCATCTCAAGACAAACGTTAGTTTGTATTATTGGCTGTAAGCAGCTACACTCAAGGTTGCTGGTTCAATTCACATTGATCCTGTGCAATTAGCATTCCCCTGTTTAGCCTTTGTTAAATCCATTTTCATCTTAACACCTTCACGGTTAAGGGGTACAGTTTATTGGGAGTGATTACATTATGGCAGGGAAGGCTAAGAGGGGGGAGCAGGGCTCTCGTATGGAGAGGCTGTTGGAGGATATGATGAAGAAAGTGACTGAGATGGGGCAGGATCTTGCTAATCTCAGGGAGAAAGTTGAGGGTCGAGAAGGAGAGAATGTGCCTCCCAAGGGTGTCCTTCCGCCAATCCCCAAAAGGGTGAGGACAAAAAAGCGTTCGCCTAAGGGAATGCCTCCACTCACTCCCCAGACCCCGGGAGGTAACGACCCAGTGCCACCAACCCCATTGCCTGTCCCTCTACCAGAGCCAGTGTGCCCATTGTCACCGCTCCCGGCAACAGCCCCGCCAGTACCTACACCGCCAGGGGCACCACTGATCCCACCTCTGCATCCAGAGCCACCAGCGATCCCCGTGGTTCCAGTGCCCCAACCCGCCAGTCCCCGCCGTCCCGGTCGCCGTTCCTCTACCAACACCCGTGGGGGGGACTCCACGGGGGTGGGGGGGGGGTCCCTCAGGATATTGTCTCACATTTGGCGGCAATTTTGCCATGGTTGGGGAAGGCGGGCATTCTCGCCCCAGCGGTGGGAGTAAAAGAGTTGGGTACCGATGCTTTACCCGAAGCAACGCGAATTGTGAATGAATTCAATGCAGGGCCCAAGGAACCGATCAATGCTGGGCCAGTTGCACCGTTACCTGTCATTTCAGGGGGGGGTTCCGGCGCTCTCAAGAACAAAGGGATGTCAGTCCCCAGTGCGGCGGCAGGGATTCAGCCAGAGGCACCAGGAACAACGGTAACAGGTAAACTGCCAGCATTACCGATGTTGGGCGTGGGCGAGACCAGCTCCGAACGAGAGTTTTTGGGCAAGCACGTGTCTCTTGAGTTGACGAACAGAATTTGAGCTGGTGAATATATTAACAGGTTTTCGTTACTGATCTGCGAAAGGGAGAGGGAGGAGTCAAGGAAGAACAAAGATTATATGCTCCCCAGAGAATGGGCCAGTGAGATGCTGAAATATAGGGTGGAGGAGAACTTACTCAACTGGATTAGAGCCTTTTCTATATTTATGGCAGTTACAGCTGAGCGTTTCCCAAACTTACAGGCACAGATGGCCTGTTACCAGAACAGGATAGTGCTGGCCCATGATAAATTCGCAGGCAGAGGGTGGTTAGTTTATGAAAAAAATTTCAGGGTGGCCAAGGCATCCGACCCAACACTGTCATGGGATCAAATTTGCACTATATCTTGGTTGGATCTTTTCGGGGGCGAGGGACAGGGGAACACAAAGAGTCAGCCCCTGCAGTCAGCTCAGCCTTTTCAGCCCTTTCGGTCACAGGGTAACACAAGCTACAACACTAGTTCAAGCAGTAATAGTGGAAGGAAGGGGACGTGCTGGGACTTCAACAGGCGGACTTGCACCAGACCACAGGGGCAGTTCAGGTTCAAGCACGAATGTTCCATTTGCGCCAACCCATCCCACCCCGAATCAAAATGCCTCAAAAGATCAAAGGATAAGGGTAGAAAGAAGCAAGAGTGAGATTGTGTCCCCGCTCAAAACGCGGTCCCCCATTGATGTGACGGCTCTGACTCCATGGCTCAACACATACCCATACCATCTTACAGCGAGAACTCTGTTGGAGGGTTTTCTGGGATGGTTTTAGGATACCAGCCCGTAACTATATGGGGTCATCTGAGTGCCAGAACCAACTCTCTGCCCGGACCAAGCCAGGTATAGTCTCCTCAAAGATTGCCAAGGAGTTGAGCCTGGGTAGGGTGGCGGGCCCTTTCGAGTCTGTGCTAGTTGAGAACTTTGTTTGCTCCCCGTTGGGGGTAGTCCCCAAAAAGGTAGAGGGGGAATTCAGACTAATACACAACTTGTCAGCGCCCAAGGGTAATTAACTGAATGATGCAATTGATAATGAGTTCTGCAGTGTTAAATACGCGTCCTTTGACCAAGCGGTGGAGATCCTCAGGGGCTTGGGTCCTGGTGCTTTGATGGCAAAATCTGACATAGAATCGGCCTTTCGGTTACTCCCAGTACATCCGGACGATTATCACATGCTGGGTTTTAAATTTCAAGGGAGTTTTTATATGGATATGTGTATGCCAATGGGCTGCTCTGTTTCATGCGCATATTTTGAAAAATTCAGTTCATTCCTGGAATGGGTTTTCAGGCAGAGGACAGGGCACCAGTGGGTCATGCATTACCTGGATGACTTTCTTATCCTGGGGACACGGGGCTCCCCGGAATGTGGGTGGGCGCTGCAGGAGTTTTGCGTGCTCATGCATGATTTGGGGGTTTCTTTGGCTGCAGGAAAGACAGTTGGGCCGGCTTCTACGATAGAGTTCCTGGGCATTGAGCTGGATTCTATTCAGAGATGTTTTAGGTTACCCATGGACATAGTCAACAAATTCAGGGCTGCTTTACAGCTATGCTTGGGCAAACAGAAGGTCACACTACACCAGCTGCAGCAGACAGTAGGGCAACTGAACTTTGCTTTAAGGGTCATTCCAATGGCTAGACCTTTCTCCAGATCCATCTCCCAAGCCATGGCAGGCCTCAAGGAGAAACATCACCACACAAGGCTGTCCGCTGAGGTTCGGCAGGACATGCGGATTTGGATGGCATTCCTGCAGGATTTCAATGGCAGAGTAGTGTGGCCCGGTCCACCCGCTGCGTCCGCGGAGTTGGGTTTAATGACTGACGCCGCGGGCAGTGAGGGATTTGGTGCCATACTCGGTACCGAGTGGGTGGCACAACGGTGGCCGCCTTGGTGGGTAGAGAATGGTCTAACAGGTTACATTAGGTTCCTGGAGCTCTTCCCCATATGGGTGGCATTGACGGTATGGCCTGAACAATTGCATAATCAGTCAGTAGTTTTCTGGTCAGACAACATGACCGTGGTTGAATGCATCAACCAGCAAGCGGCCCGGTGTAAGATGATTCTCCGCCTCTTGAAGGAGATTGTTCTCACATGCATGAAATTGAATGTGCAATTTAGGGCTAAACACGTGCCTGGTGTCCTTAATCATGCTGCTGATGCACTTTCTCGCTTTAAGATGCAGGTTTTCAGGGCCCACCTCCCGACAGCGGCAGAGTATGCCACCCTCTTCCCAGAACGACTCTGGCAGATTGGTGCCCCCACCTACCGGACTTCGTGGCAGCAAGCCTAGCACCCAGGACCAGGAAAGCATACGAAGAGGCGTTTTGGCAATATTGTTCTTTCTTGGGTGCAGGGTGGGCTGAGCGGTGGCACGACACTGGGGCACTCATTGCATACTTAGGTTGTTTAAGGACCAACGGGCGTTCGGCGGCAGCAGCTAGGAGACAGGTGGCGGCGATCTCCTTATTCGCTCAGATCAGCGACAGGGGTGATCCCACTAACAGTTTCACAGTGAGTAAGGCTCTGAAAGGGTGGCAATGCCTCCAGGGGGCGGCCCCAGACACGAGGCAGCCAATTGGGGTGGAGCTTCTGACGTCAATACTAGCAGCCCTTCCCGCACTTTGCAGCACGTCAGGGGAAGTGCAGTTATTCACTGTGGTCTTTTTGTTGGCCTTTTACGGCGCATTTCGAATTGGGGAGCTAGTGGCCCAAAACAAGCTTGACATGCACGGCGGGCTGCAGTTTGAATGCATTAAAATCAGGGCCGATACCCTACTAATATCTATCAAGAAGTCTAAGACCGATCAGGAGGCCCGGGGTAATGGGGTAGTTCTCCACCGGGCACAGGGTAACCCATGCTGCCCTGTATCACACGTGGAAAACTACTTACAGGTTAGGCCACTTAACGTAGGGGGGCCTTTCCTGATCCATGCGGATGGGGTCCCGCTGACACGCTTTCTATTCAAAAGGGTGCTGGACATGACAATTCTGAAATCAGGTGAGAATCCAGAAAGGTTTAGTACCCACTCCTTTAGGATAGGGGCTGCCACTGAAGCAACGGCCAGGGGTCTATCAAACAGCGACGTACAGAAGATAGAGAGATGGGTGTCCAATTGTTACAAACGTTATGTGCGCCTACACATGCTGTGAGTGTGAGAGCCACACAGCGCTGATGCATTGTTTTTCTGCTTCCATTACAGTTTCTCAAGCCTGTCACGCAGGGGAGAAACTCAAGACACTGCACCAGCATCATTCAGCAATGCGGATATCATCATCACGGAAGGACAGGCTACAGACTGTGTGGATCATAGGCCATTCATATGTAAAGCGTCTGTCTAACCTTTTTTCCACAGGTGATTATAGGGAAAGAGCACGGCAGGCAGGTTTTGAAATAGCATGCCATGGAAAAGGGGGGCTATGTTTTGATCGGTTCAGGGGTATCGTACTGGACCTGTCAAAGAAAAGGGGTCCGCCCCCTAATATAATCATACTACACTTAGGGGGGGAATGACTTAGCAAGACTGGGAAGAAGAGGGTTGGTGGAAACCATAGTCACTGAAATAGGCTGGTTAGCTAAGACTTGTCAGGGCTGCACTATCGAGTGGTCTCAGATGATACCCCGATTTCAATGGAGGGGGGGAGGATCGGTAAAGGCTTTGAATCACTCTGCAAGGAGAATAAATAACAAGATTGAGAGACTTTTCAGGGCTCCCCACTTACAGACCATCGCCCATGGATGCATGAGGGGTGAACCGTGCTTCTTAAAAGACGGCGTTCACTTATCCCAATAGGCAATGAGGTGTTCCTGGAGAATATGTTGGCATGGTTGAGGGGCCTTAGTCGTAAGGGATGACCTTTCTAGTGAGCACAGGGGGGGGCTAGATAGTCGGTCAACTATGCTAGCCTGAGGCGGTAAGGTCATGATTGGTGAGCAGTAAATTTAAGGTCCTTAGAGGGCGGCGCCATTCCCAAATGGTGTCGCCCAAGTGGGAGGGACAACTGGTCTCTGCTAGAACTCCAGGTGCAGTTGGGTGCGGGGGAGGAGGGAGTCACGCTTTCTCTAGGCTAATTGGCCATCCCGCACGTGCACAACGGCTGCAAGGGCCCCTTTATGGAGATCAGGTATAGAGCGTACGGGGGTAACCGAGGGGGGGAAGTACCCTCACGGTGAACGGGCCCTCTGCGCATGCGCACTCCGGCTGGAGGGCGTGGTTAGAAATTCATAAGGATCTGACGCCAGTTAGTGACCTTGCCGTAGGCTCTATTAGGTAAGCAGAAAATAAAGTTTGTAAAGATTAATAAAGATATGTTTAGATATGGATAGGAAACCTTTGTATTAGAGTTATGTTAAGGTTAGCCATCGGATATCTGTACTTATCAATTGTAATCAGTGTAAAGTATATTTTCTGCTACATTTTTTGTAAATATTGTAATTATGATTAATGTGTATTAATTGTATATAATAAATACGGCCAGGGGGTGTCACGCCCCCCACATCCAAAACTTCTCTCCTGTCACGTGTCTTGAATGGGGAGGATGGGGTGTAGGTAGTACCTGGCCATATACAACGGCGGGGCCGGCATCGGCCACGCCAAAAGTATGGTGGTTGAGCCGGCCCCCTCGGCTACAGCCGGGGGTGTGCCTCTCGCACACATGGTGTCGCGGCAGGCGCGCCCCCTATCCCCATTGGCTCAGGCGCAACCTGGAGGTTATGTGAATCACTTCCGGGTCGCGACGATGGCCAAACGTCCGGCCAGTAGGACTGGCCGGACCAGCATCGGGTATAAAGGGCTGGGGAGCCAAGGAACCGGCCTCTTGTTTCCTGACTCCCCAGCTTGCCCCCCACGCCTCGCTAGGAGGCAGTAACTTGTATTTTCCTACCCACCATCCCCTTAAAAGCAAATGGGTTTTAGGTGTTGCTTAGTCAAAGAATGTTTAAACTATGTTTATTTCCAGGAGGACAAGGATTATTGTCAAGGTTGTGTATAAATGACAATTTGGTTTATCACAGGTCTTATATCGTCGTATTTTGATTTCTGTTGGTCAGGCGGTAAGGTCATGATTGGTGAGCAGTAAATTTAAGGTTCCTAGAGGGTGGCACCATTCCCGAATGGTGTCGCCCAAGTGGGAGGGACAACTGGTCTCTCCTAGAACTCCAGGGGCAGTTGGGTGCGGGGGAGGAGGGAGTCACGCTTTCTCTAGGCTGATTGGCCATCCTGCACGTGCACAACGGCTGCAAGGGCCCCTTTATGGAGATCAGGTATAGAGCGTACAGGGGGTAACTGGGGGGGAAGTACCCTCACGGTGAACGGCCCTCTGCGCATGCGCACTCCAGCTGGAGGGCGTGGTTAGAAATTGATAAGGATCTGACGCCAGTTAGTGACCTTGCCGTAGGCTCTATTAGGTACGTAGAAAATAAAGTTTGTAAAGATTAATAAAGATATGTTTAGATATGGATAGGAAACCTTTGTATTAGAGTTATGTTAAGGTTAGCCATCGGATATCTGTACTTATCAATTGTAATCAGTGTAAAGTATATATTTTTGCTACATATTTTGTAAATATTGTAATTATGATTAATGTGTATTAATTGTATATAATAAATACGGCCGGGGGGTGTCACGCCCCGCATCCAAAACTTCTCTCCTGTCACGGGTCTTGAATGGGGAGGAGGGGGTGTAGGTAGTACCTGGCCATACGCGCCCTGCTGCGGCTATGCCCTTTGTCTGCTGCCTGCGGGAGGAGTTAACCACCCTCCCTCTAAGCTCGGCTGTGCCTCCCGGTCTGCGGTAAAAAGTAGAAACGCACTTAAAAAAATTACAAGTGAAGAGACTATGCATTATAGTAACATGGAATACACAAGAATGTCAAACTTCTTCAGATAATCTGCCATTGTCAGAGATTCCTGGGAGAAGAACTGTAACTGTTTGTGAAATTCAAGATAGTTGGGAATTTACTACAAACGTAGGCATGTGTATACTTCAGTGGATACCATTCCATTTCTTGTGAATCAAGCACCATATTATCTTTGCACTTGTGCAGGGGTGTAGCTACCAATGGTGCAGCAGGTGCAGGGGCACAGGGGCCCAGAGACCTTGAGGGCCAATTGAATCTTGTTTTTTGTTGTATTTTACTAGCTGCCCATCAGTAAAAGGGCTCATTTGCCTTGCTTGCACCGGGGCGCCCGGGACGCCATGGCTCTTATGGTTCTGCAGAACAGGCAGTGTTAGAAGTTTTCTGTAACCTTTCATTCCTTGATCTTTCAACTAACACAAAAAGTAATAAAAGCACAATTCACGTGAAAGGGCGGACATTCCTTGATTATTAAATCCTAGACTCCAAGGCCTTTAGGTGCTCTTCTAATACCAAGTTATATGAAATATTGCAACAAATGGGGAAAACAGAAATTAATTGAAACTATGGAGCAGGCAACTGGGAATGCTCCATCCATTTCAAGTTTTATTATATCAGTAGTATTTCTGCTGCCTCATCTCTCCAGTTCTGCCAGTTTCATATCACATGTATAAATATTTAGAGTAATGTTATGAAGTTCAATATAGAGGAGCAGGTCTCTCATATTAGACAAGGATTGCCAAAGTCAATAGGTCTAGCATTGTCCTCTAGCCTCTTTCATCTGCCAATGCTTGTTTTGTCATGTTTTTTTTTACAAATCTTTATTGTTGGAGAAGCTGTCAGGCCTCTGACAAAGCCAAAACATCTGGCTTACATGTGAGGGTCCCTGGATGCTTCCAGATATGCAGACAGTTATCCATCATCCGAGCACTCAATCACTCATTATTCATTCTCAGTCATTCATTCTTCCACTCATACATCTATTCATCCACCTGTTGACCCATTCTTGCATTCAGCCACTTGTCCGTCGGCAATATCACACACAGAAACTCACCAATGAAGAGGCACATTGAGTTAATAAGCAGAACCTGCAGGTTTTGCTGCTAGTCTATGAGAAGTGCGAGAGGGCTGCTAATTTTCTGCAGTGTGTGAAGGTATGTAAGAGTGTTGTTGGCAGTGTGAGACTGCTAGACTGTAAGGAGTGTGCAAGCGCTGCTGGTAGTGCGAGACTGCTAGTCTAGAAGGAGTGCAATAATGCTCTTCATAGTGTGTGACTGCTACTCTGATATATGCGAGATTGCTGTCAGTCCTGTGACACTTCATGTCTGTGAGGGATATGAGAGTGTTTTCAGTAATGTGTGACAGTAAGTGTGTATGGAGTGTGAGAGAGCTGTCAGTAGTGTAAGAATGGTACTCTGTGAGAGCACTTTTGCTATTGTGAGACTGGTAGTTTAAGGGGCGCGAGAGGGGTGCCTATAGTATGAGACAGCAAGTGTTTGAGGGTGCTCATGAAATTGTGAACGACTGTTGTGTGAGAAATCGAAGAGTGTGGTTTGTAATGTTACTTTTGCCAGGCGAGGAGTGTGAGTGCTGTCTGCAAAGTGACACTGACAATGTGTGAGGGTTTTTTTGTGCAGTTAGTAATCTAAGATTACTACTTTGATGGGTGTAAGAGTACTTCTGACAGCTTGTGCCTGCTAGTGGGTGAGGAGTGTGAGAGTAGTCGATAGTTTGAGACTGCTACTCCACGAGGAGTGTGAGAGTTCTGTTTGTAGTGTGAGACGTACTGCGTGGAGGGTGTGTGAGTGCTGTCGCTATTGTGAATCTGCTAGCATCTGAGATGCATGTGTGTTGTTAGTAGTGTGAGACAGCTGCTCCAAGAGATGTGGGAGAGCTTCACACGTGTGCTCTGCAGATGTGTCACATGCAGCTGTGGGCTGCCACCATAAGCAACAAGCATTTGCAATGCAATAGGTCTCGCATTTACGCGAGTTTGAGCTATTAGCACTGTAAATGGCAATGCCTTTTATTTATGTTTTGGTTTTCAAAGCATAAATAAAAGACACTGTCATTTACAATGGTAGTAGCTTAAACTCGCGTAAATGCGAGACCTATTGCAAATGCTTGTTCTTTCTGTATACACAGGCTAACCTAAACATCCTGAATCCTGTTTTCACAAAGTTCCCCAGATAATAATTGTCCTCCTCTCTTTATAGCCTACCGGTAACCTCTCAGATAGAATGCCAGTTCTGCCCACTGCACCTCTTAAATGTCGTCAGCACATCCTGCTAACAGTTATTATAAACGGCCACAAGCAGAAGCAGTATGAATTGTTTATAAGTCGTGCATCACTTTTCTATCGGTGAATAGTGCGCACTAATTAGTTAATCTAAGAGGTATGATTCCCTTTCCAGCTGCACCTGCACTTTGCCCTGCACTTTATGACTCTCCAGTGGCCGGTGGCAGAGGAGCTCTGCTCTGCAGGCCTCAGGAATATTCTGCCAGCTCTCGATTTTAAGACTAAACAGGAGTGTGTGAGTCAGCTTCAGCAAGGCCACAAACCTCAAGTAGGGGTGTAGCTAGCGTTGATGCAGCAGGTGCAGTGACACCGGGGCCCGGAGTCGTGAGGGAACTTTAAACCCATTGAACTCCTGCAATTGCTGTATTTTACTGCCACAGCAGAAGTCATTGTTTACTTTATTTCGGTCATAAACAACCATAACAGTACAGTGCAACGAAAGTAAATCACAAAAAAGACATCTTGCTACATGGAATACAAAAAATCTATAATACAATAAAATACATTTTATTTAAAATGATCTAGTGAACCAGGATGCCAATGGTTCCCTAAACATCGTCCAATTGCAAAAGAGAATACCCAGTCCTCTGTGTCTAGTGCATCTGCCCCGTGTGCAAACATTTCAAGGAAATCAGCAGAGACCAAGCTTTTGTATAAAAACAAATGCTACTTGGTGACGGAATAGTTTCAATGCCAAGACACATTTGAGTTACATGGCAAATTCTTAGTTCAAAGTTACGCATTACAGGCATTCAAAGCAACAGGGATCAAATAAACATGCCAACTTACGCTTTATAAAAAATGTATGTGTAACATATTAAAAGAAATACCATGTATAAAGTATCACAATACCACAAACATTGTTCAGAGGAAAAGCCAATCAACTATAAAGTTTCTAGCGCATTTAGGCCTATGTGCAAATCATGCAAGGGCGTTACATGTGCAAAGTCCAGGCTATTGTAAGAGAACAAGCAAATGTTTGGGGGAATAATCCAAAACCAGATCACATTTGGCTAACATATTAAAATCATAATTCATGATGGCTAATAGCAACGATTTATCATAGAGTAAGCATTACAGTGTAAAATGTGTTAAAAATGTGTAAACGACAGCAGTTAATGGGGTCATTTTGCTAGCTTGCAGCAGGGCCCGTGACATCCATGTTACCTATTCACCCCAGGGGGCCTCAGCACATACAAATAACACAGACAAACAAGCGGTCGTGCGGCCGCGAAAGTGAAAGTGATCGCGATCACGATCAAACATCAAAGCGGCCGTGAAAGTGAAAGTAATCGCGGTAAAGCGCGGCGCGCGTGCCCGCGCACATGCACTGTAGCTCTAGGCTGGCCTGGTAGCACTTTTTGGAGCCCTCTCCATAAGTCTCGCCAGACCAGCGCATGGGCTGGGTCAGGCGAGACCTAAAAATACAGCTACTTGTCAAAGCAGCTCAGGTTGCAGGTAAAACCAGAAGGGTTCAGAGAATGAAAGGAGGAGCAGCCGAAGCAGAAGGGTCTGTAGGATTAGATGGTCTGCCCAGGTCTCATCATGTTCCTTCCGTGCAAAAGTGTTCCACTTTCACACCTGTGGGCTTCTCCTTCTTGCAGCCCGCAGTGAGGAATGGACAAGGTAGGCATTACAAAAGTAGAGTAATATTAACTTGCAATCCCTTTACAGCACCATTGAAGGGAATC
The DNA here is from genome assembly GCF_964204655.1 of Triturus cristatus. Taxonomy (NCBI): domain Eukaryota; kingdom Metazoa; phylum Chordata; class Amphibia; order Caudata; family Salamandridae; genus Triturus; species Triturus cristatus. The sequence continues at coordinate 640,215,576 of NC_140595.1, forward strand.
CTTCTTATTAGTATACATTCTTTTTTAAAACATATTTTATTGGATTTTTTGCCAAAATATGGCCCAGGGGACCAAATTTTGATACAGTAGATCACCAGATAGATGGAACGGCATTATTCCCAGTAAGAAAACTAAGGATTAGTACAAAGAAAAGGAAAAGAAAACATCAATGAGACATGAACATGCGCACAATAACCCTCCAATATCCCACCCATCCCACTGCCCATAGTCCGACACTCGTATACTTTATGAAGCATGAGAGTCCATGCAGGTGTGCTGGCCAAACTGTAGAATTTCAGCTTCCAGTTGCATATCAGACAGCAGAGTGTACAGGCTCGAGAATCAAGACATGATAGACAGCCCATTGCTGCCAGATTTTGGGATGCTTTCGCGGGCATCCCTTTGCCTGAAACACAATGACCTCGAGGCCCATACAGAAGTCCAGATCTTTCTTACAGACGCCTCGCAACTGTGGGTTTGCAGTTTTCCATTGTCGGGCGATACCACATTTAGCAAGGGTAAGACCAAAGAACAACAAAGTATGTTTATATCTAATACTGCCTATTGCCTCAGTGCTATGTAGCAGAAGTAATTTCGGGATCATTGGAATATCCCACATGAGAACTTCGACCAAGCAAAAAACAATCTACCTCTAAAACTGGGCCAGAGCCCTGCAGTCCTAAACTATATGTAAGAAAGTGCAATTTTCTGACTGCTATATATCCTGCTCTGGGAGGCGATCCAAGCACACTAAGCCTCCTCCAAAAGCACCCTCTAATACTGCTGTTGGGGTAGGCCCAGCTGCCGACGTGCCATCCAGACCCCGTCTTCCCGACCACATGTCTCTAGGTCTATCATCTGAGCCTCAATCTGTGATCATTCTGTCACCGTGGTTTGTGCTTCGCCACACAAATACTAAAATACAAAATAAATAAATAAAATACAAGTTTTCAATTTGACCACCTTACTCGGCGGCAGAGGCTGAGAAGACCCAGTTGGCCAGACGATCAACCCCTATATCTTATGAGTGTCTTCAAGTTCCTCTGTGTGGGGCCTGGAGCACCAAAAAGAGCGGTACCTGTGACGGCGCTTCTCCTTAGGTTTAGACTTCTGTAGGCGTTTATCACTGGAGGATGAATCATAGTCAAGGAGCTGCAAAGCAGAGTATGAGGTTCAATAGTAATTACTTCAACCGCCCATGCGAACACCTCCTCAGAGGTATCAAAGAACAGAGTGTGGGAGTTATAGACCACTCCCAACCGGGCAGTAAATAGGAACATGAATTAAATGTTGAGGTCACTGAGGTGTTTTTCCGCTGCTGTGTAGGATTGACGCTTCTGTTGGACCATTTTAGTGTAATCAGGAAAGATCCTGATGCGATGTGATTCAAATAGTAGTGTTTCGTGGGTTCTTGCCAATTTAAGGATGAAGTCTCTATCATGAGAGTTAAGTATTTTGGCAATGACAGGCCATGGTCGGGAGCCGGGTGGGGATTTCTTTACCAGATCTCTGTTGACTCGCTCAATGAGGAAGCAGGAGGAGAGGGAATCTGATAGCATCCATTGGGAGATCCAATGGCCGATATCCTCTCTCTCGCAACCCTCTGGAAAGTCCACGAAGTGAAGGTTGTTACAGCGGGCCCGGCGTTCGCATCTTCTACTCGTGCAGCAAGCACTTCGGTCATAGTCATGAGGGAATTAACTTTTTGTTGCAAATTAGTAACAACATCTACCACATTAGAAACACGAGTCTCAGCCTCGGTGATGTGATCCTCCACCTTCCGGTGCTCCTGGCGCACTAATGTTACATTAGAGGCAGCTGCAGCAGCCAACAAAGCACCGTTGTCCTGTGTAGTGCCATGAGCCCCACCTGTATCAGCCCCTACCACTCCAGCCCCAGTGAAGCGATCCATCGTGCTCTGTTTAGATGCGGGCCCAGAGGGTTTGTCTTTGGTCATTGTGGGGAGTCTGTAGAGAAGTGGGTCTCAACAGCAAAGTTCAAGATCAATAGGGCACACCTACTGCCCAAGACGTCTGTACACAGGTACCCTGGTCAAAATGTATTGGGAGGCCCAGCGAATGGCGGGGGGGCAAGCAATGGTCACCAGCAGTGGACGACGAGGACTAGGGGGGCCGCTCCCCACCACAAACCACACAGAGACCTGGCCCAGCCAACCCAGCAGTCAGGAGTAGGCCACTCCTTCCCCATAATGGGCTCCTCACCTGGTAGTGGTCGTGTAGCCACACACCAGAGTTGTTCTTTTGGTAGGCCAGGCGCAGTCTTCAAGCGTCCTCCTCATGTTGTGTTAGACTGCTCCAGCTAGAGATTACCAGGCTGGCTGGGCTAGATGAAGCTGCGCAGGATGGTCAGGGCACCAGCAGTGAGAAAGGTCAGGACCCCCACTTCTCCTCTTGCGGCCCTTCAGCAATGATGCTGTTGCCTCACCCCACTCCATCAGGAAAATGCACTGGTACCCCGTGGCCACAGCACAACCAGGCACAGCCCGAGAAGCCTCCCAGGCTGCGGCAGATCCGAGAGCTGCTGGCTTGGCTGCAGCCGGATGTATGATGGTACAACGCGTACCATCACAACGCGGTATGTTACATCGCGGTTTTGACAACGCAAGTCGTTACATCGACTTGCGATGGAGGGCGCTGGATTTAGGAATAGTGTGAATTACTATTCCAACTCCAGTCTACGTACAGTAGGGAAGGTGTTGGAATAGTAATTCACACTATTCCTTAGTCTAGAGCCCCCTCCAGTGCAAGTCGGTGTAACGACTTTCGTTGTAAAAACCACGATGTAACCATACCGCGTTGTAATGGTTGCGTGGTAAAGGATGTTTCCCCTGTCGCCGCCCAGACCCTGCAGCCAACAACTGCATACAGCGCAAGGCCATTCGGCCCTATGCGCCAATTGGGTCACCTCCTAGAGCCTGAGGGGTGAGTCCGACAGCGGCAGGCCCAAAAACTCCACTGGACCTGACACAGCCGCTGACTCCCTTAGGATCACCCAGCTCAGTGTTGCGAGGCCGATCTTCAAGGCCCCTTCAACGCGTTTGCTTGATCTTGGGCTGTCGCCCACGAGGTCCCCATTCTCTCCCACTCGGGGAGTGGTGTTAGATGATAGAGGGCTGCAAATCCAGCAGGACAAGGAAAGTGGGTGCGTGTACGCCATGTTGGACGGCTAGGTCATGCTCCTGCCTTATTAGTAATTTTGTTGCAATTTTTTTTCTGGAAGTAAAAAGAAGGAAGCATGTTTTGAATATTAATTTTTCACTGCATACAGTCCAGCTTTCCTACTCTTTCTCTTACTGCAGCTTCTCTGTCGGTAGCTTTGCTCTGCCATTTGTGTGGAATGTACTTGCTTGTAGCTGGTGTCAATAATGAACAACGGGTAATAACATTGCCAAATCAGTTCAAAACAGATTCCTTATACTGCTTTTGCTATTCTCAATTATTTAAACTGGGATCATAATCAAGTGCATACACACGCTTGATACCCTACACACATCTTACATGTGTACGTGGTATTTTGGGACTAGTATTGCCTCCTGAGTCTAAATGACTGATACAGTGAAGGGGTTGTGAATATATGTCTGAATATCCCAGTTAAAACATTGAAATGTGACACTGGGTCTATTGAGTTTAAAAAATCCTGAGATTTTAGAGTTCCCAAATCCTTCACTCCACCAAAACCTTAAATTAAAAATATGAACAGCTTACTGGGCAAGTGTTTACATTTTCATGAGCGCAATGTGTCAGAATGGTTCCTCCATCTTCTGAAGGATGTTCCTATACAGTGCAGAGTCTTCTTCACTGAGGACGTATGACAACATGATGAACAGATCCGCGGTGCTTTCAGGCAAGTCCAGTATGGGCAATGTTTACTTTTTATTAGAATAAACCATGCAAACTCCTTCAAATACTGTGTTTTGGACAACAACTTAAGACTATATAAGATGCATGGAGTAATAATACCTGGTCAAAGGTTATAGAAGTGAATCATGTGTGTGATTCTTCTTGTTAGATATCAGTATAACAAGTCAGAACTAGTCCATGCCTCAACAAGTATCAATGCACAAGTTCGGGAGAGAAAAAGAGCAAGAGAAGGAATGACATTCCACTAGAATTTGTATGAGTTGAGGGCTTTTTCCTTTATATGATGAAGCTAAAAATATTTATTTTCGAAAGGTGAGCAAGAGCTCAGCAATATGAACGTGAAGAATCTGGGAGATCTCTTTGACCCTCAGTCAACATTTGCCCCTCCAGGTAAAGCTGCACCCAAGGCATCAATTTGCAGCTTCTCATACATCAAAACCTCTCACTGTTCTCTAGACCATGGATACTCATACACATTTGCCCACGGACCAGAAGGTTTGGTCTGTATTGTGACCGAGGGCAGCATTGATTGCAACAGGGAGGCGGTCAGAGAGGAGGCCGGACAGTGGGGAGAACGGTGGGTGTAGGGGAAGCGAAGCAAGTACGTCTAGTAGCTTAATTGCACAATGTGAAACCAGAACATCTGGGATCAATCCCAGCTTCCCCACTGGACCAAACTGTGTGATCCTAGGATATTGTTTTATTTCACTTCTTCTCCTTTTTCTTCATTATTACATAATAGAGGACCTCGAAATGCATGACTTCAGGATGTGAGCTGTACGAAACCATCTCCTGTGTTTGATTTAATAAACTATAATGTTCCTCATGTAAAACAGCAACCCATGCCACCCAAAGGGTATATCTAACAATTGACTTTCATCTTAGTTCGTTATTGGCATGGTTGTCAGGGTGGGGAAACGGATGAGTATTTCTAAATTCATGCTTGAAAACTATAACTTAAAAAAAAAAATACTTCACAATGCACTGTTATAATCTGATGTACTAAGGAGAAACAGTTCTGGATGTTCATGAAACATACGTTGTGAATTTTGAAGAGACTTTACTATATTTTTACACATTTGATGCAAGGTATCTTTAAAAATGAAGGTGTTCCTAAAGTTAAGTCTTGCAGGACATCCTATTTGATTCCTTTCTTTCCCTTCAATTAATCTTTAAATATTTAAATAAATGTTTGCCCTTAATTTATCATCTTTTTAATGGTAGTGTTGAGTGGAATAAACTTCAGCCCAGTGGTGCTCTTGACCAGGGGGCCGCATACGGTCCCTGGGCAGTACTTTGAGCATCACTGCTCAAGACGGATCACTGAGACAAGTTGTTCAGAGCTCTGGTAGATTATTGCAACCTCACATACATTGGAGAAGCTCATTAACAGGCTGCAAAGGTTCCAAAAAGGATGACATAGCGCTCTGGAACCTACAAGGATAGACCACTTTAAACCTACCGTGAAAGAGCTCCATTGGTTTCTGATGGAGTTGAGTAAATAAGTATATAAATGAATATCAACCAATGCCAGCAACCAGTGACCCACCACCAAGAGACATACACCAGTGTGATATATAATGCACTCTACAACATATCCCGACATGCCAATTCAGTTTACGTGCATAAAAAGATGTGAAAATGAACTTTTAGGAGAAACTTGTTTGCTGACTACTTCATCTCCATAGAGGTCAGTACAGTCCTGTTGTTTTTGAAGAATGGGATGGGAGCCTTTGCATAGAATTCCACAAATCTAACCTGAAAGACGACCACAGAAGTGAGGATTGTTCTTCAGCTCTCGGTAATCTGTCCCTCTTCTTCTACAGATACAGATTGTTTTTCAGATTAATCACTTTCGGAAGATAATTAAAAAGCAGGCATAGCAAGGTTATTATACAAATCACTATTTCAGATTCTGACTTAAATTACAGCACAAAAAGCACCACCAGGGGCCGTATTACAGATGGTGCCCCGGGGGCGCAAGGGGCGTTTACGCCCACTTTGCGCGCCCCCGGGGCACTTTGTTATTATAGAAGGGGACGAAGCCGCTTGTGCATCCCCTTCTATAATAGCGATAGTGTTGGTGCACTTAAAGCGCCAGCGCTATCAACAGAGGGAGTTTCTTCATTTGCATAGGGGCGTGCCCTATGCAAATGAGGGGATTCCTTTGACTCTGCGTCCGCGCCATATTACAGATGCGAGTGCAGAGTCAAATAAGCCCTCAGGAGGTGCACTGACAGCATGGGCGTAGGAAGTGTGGGGGACGCGGGGGATATATCCCCCCCAGATTTTGGAGTGGGGGGGACACGGGGGACAAGGGTGGGGGGGACGAGGGGACAAAGGAATTTCCCCTCTCCCATCTGTTATTCGCAGGGCCATTAGCACGCGAAAGCGCTACCTAATGGCCCTGCACTTGACCGGCCTGGAGTCAGAGGCCACCCGCCCTCTGCCTTTTGTTATGCTGCAGGAAGGCTCAGCCGTTCTGGGAAGGGCAGAGAACGGAGAAAAAATAAACGCTGTCTCTTTTCCTTCATGGCAAGGACCGTGTCCACTCCTCCTGATCTGCCTCCGGCGGCTGCCCTCCTCTCTTTATTCCTCCATCTCTTTCTGTCTCTGTCTCGCTCCTGCTTACGTGCTGATTTCAAGAGGCAGCTCTTAAGGTACTCTCTCTTGCCTCTCCTTTTCTTTATTTGTTCCCCTGTGAAATTGATCCAATAAAGGCGGAACACTTTGGCTGTAAATGTCCTCATTTTCTGACCGTTTTCTATTGAAAAGAAAAACCTCGGAATGGAGAGAAAAAATAGTTAAATACCTAAATAAAGCAATACAGAGTGGACAACAGACAGGCCAGACTGTTATTTACACCCACACACATTAGCGCCACTTTACAGAGTTTGCCAGTGAATGCGCTACTTTCTTTTTATCTTCTTTCTTTGAACAACAATGTTTTCCCAGGGTGGGTAAGTGCGCCATTCCTAAAGGGACTGCAATTCCTGGTTGATGGGTAGAGTGGAAACGTTTAATATGATCGTTTTCAACTTTTTAAATTATTTTATCTTATAAAATGCGGCTCTGTGTTTGGGGATGTGGTCTTTTTTAAACCAAACTGCATACATTTTGAAAGGATATAAGCAATGGACATTGAAAGGGGTCCCTTCCTGGTCCAGTAGCCATGTCTTGAACTTTTCAGGCAAAATCACTTACTGATTTCTGAAGAATGAGTTTAAAACCGTTAAGGTAACCATGTTTTTTTCTGATTACAGTTCACATGCTTTGCTTATTCTTGCATTCCCTATGAGTGTTTGCTTTTTCCAGGGTGTTATTCATTTTTTTTCAGGCAGCATTTTACTGTTGTCTAGTGCATAATTTGAATTTAGTCGCAGCACAATTGAGTTGTGCTGAAGGCAGTGCGAGTTTCTCTCAGTGGGGCAGTATGGTGTTCAGTGTGGGAGAGAATGTGGCACTCTGGCCAGAGCTGCTGAATTTGGAACTGGAGAACCATGTTCAGACCTTCATGACCAGTTCACCATACCACACTCCTGACAGAGCTTAGTCCGATGCTACACCTTAGAAGGCCTGATAGACCGTAGAAGCCCAGCTGTCTTAGCACCCGCAGGTGGACCTGTCCACCACAATCCATACTGCAGTTCACTTCCAGTCTTACGGGCAGGCATATGAAGAAGCACATCCTAGATCGACAGTGAATCTGTCACTGAGGTCACAAGACCCTTGAGGCCAGTCCACCTCACCCATTGGTACCTCCATTGGCCTTTTTCCAGCACTAGCAGTGCAACTTGCCAGGGGTTGGCAATGTAGGATTTGCATGCACACCAAATTTAGGGGGTGATTATAATGGCAGTGGGACCGCCACGTCACCCCGTCGGTGGCGGTCCCACCGCCATTGGTGACTGCATTACAGCCCGCCATATTACAATGGCGGGTGGTTACCTGGCGGTCGGAAAGACCAACCACCACGCACCCGACGGGCTTCTTGAGCCCGCCGGTGTGGTGGAGGGGCTCGTGGTTCCTACAATGCTGGTGGTGCCTACCATGCACCGCAGCAGGGATTACGATGTCCCTTACCCGCCAGCTTATAAATGGCGGTTCACCTGCCATGGAAATGCTGGCGAAAGGGACATTGGGGGCCCGTAGCAGGCCCCTTTACCCCTGGCCCCCAGACATGGGTCCTGGGGGGGCATCTATGATGCCCCACAACATATCACTGCACCATGTGGCAGGCACCGATATATTTAACATGTTCCTTTTTTTTTTACTTTGCGGCAGATGATGCAGCCAGCAGCACCTGCTGCAATGTAAAAGATAGGCACTGCGAACACCGTAGTGGCAGTCGCATTGTAATGCCTATCGTGGGGCCTCCACCTTGAAGGCCAGCGGTCCCATTCCCCGATTCGATGGCGGTGGTACTGAAGTCCGCCTGCCATCGTATTCAGCCCCTAAGTTTGCATTTTATGAATATGATTCAGCGGGAAATAAATTGATGTTTGCAATTTAATTGACTTTGGTTGGCCTCTTATCTATGAGATTTCCCTGTTGAATGTGCCTTTACATTATACATTTTCAGTTGTATGAATTGATTGCATACTACACTCTCCTACAGGTATTAATTTGAGTGTCATTAGGAGTGTCTGGGACCAATTGTTTTCTTAGGAATTGTTTTCTTTACTAACCTTTGCAAAGGGCCCTAAACTTCACAGCAACACAAGTCACATTTCTTTTAGTAATTTGGGATCCGTTTGAGCTACAACATTGTTTTGGAGGAAATCGTTAGATTATGCAGCAGATGATGTATTATGTGGCAAATATGATACAGCCATAGTTAAGTGGAAAACATTTTTCCACTTAATTTTGCCCCAACATTGTAGTTGATCAATTTGTAAGTTCCCCAAACCCAAAAGTCGAGTTTGGGCTAGGCCTGGGCGGTAAGTTCCGTTCCGTTCGCGGAATTTGCGTAATTTGCGTAATTTCGCGTTCCGCGGAGAACGCGAAATTACCCAAAAATCTGCGTTCCGCGACTTTGCGAAATTTTTTGCTTGTTCGCGTTCTCAATATGCGTGTTCGCGAGATATTTCACCCCGAGCACGCAAACAGCGATCGCGAACAGGAAAAAAGTATCGCGAACAAGCAATTCCGCGTGTTCGCGGAATTTCTGCGTGTTCGCGGAGATTTTTTACCATTTCGCGGAGATTTGCGTAACGCGATTACGCAAATTCCGCCCACCCCTAGTTTGGGCACAATTTGCATTTTAAAAGCAGCCCTATAACACAGGGCTACTTTTAAACTGACCTCAGGCTTCAGCAGTGCACACATGCAAGCGCAGAAAGGGCTGCTGGCCTCTGAACTGCCATGCCTTATTATATTCTAGGGACTTAAAAGTAGTTCTAATCCCCCTGCCCTATTATGTACTAGGGCCTTATAGGTGAGGTCATGCCAATCATAGGGGTACCCTAACCCATAGTGCACCCTAGTGTATGTAGGTGTTTTCACTGTATTTTGAAGTGCCTCTTTCAGAATAGCACTGGCTGTTTAGGCAGAGGCCAGGGTCAGTCAGTCAGGTACCACCAGTACCAGTCAGCAAAAAGTTGGGGAGTGCCCAGGGCGGCTTTGCAACACTAGAGAAACACAAACTCAGAATGTAAAACATAACACCATGGTTGGGGGGTTCTCTTCAATAATCAGAATTGATTTCTATCCTAATGAACCCATTTTCCAACATTAGGATAGGGAAAGACTGGGGAAAAATCATAACGTTCTAATCTATACATTGAAGTTTTTATGCAGCTCTTTGATGACGGTTATTAGCTCACTGTTCAATGTTAGGATTTAACTTATAAACTTCAAATGCCAAAAGAATATCTCAGACAAAAGCAGTAACTCACTGACCTTTTGAATTAAAACTTTCACTAGACAAACCTTCGATCTCTCTCAAAAAAAGAACATTAATCACCAAAGTTATCTTCACATTTTTATTGTTGCCTGAAAATTGCTTGAGACCAGGAATGCAGCAGCAGGTACTTTTCAAACCATAATGCACTTGCAAACACAACGCCCCCACCCTAAGTCAGCGGCCTTTGTTTGCTTTGTGCATTAAGATGTAAGATTCATATATATGTTTTTTTAAAACATTTGTTCTCATTACTATATGAATGTAAATAACAATAAAGCATACATGCAAACTGTGACTACATGCCTGCTTTTCTCAATATTTCACTTCGAAAGTATGCAATTGTATTTGTTTAACGGGCGGTGATTTGTAGAGGGTCACTGGAAAGTGCACAAGGTTGTCCCTGTCCCCCCCAGAATTTTAGTGTCTCCTACGCCCCTGACTGACAGTACGCCATTTAAAAGGTGGTGCACTGTCAGTGCGCCTCCTGAGAGCAGCCCTCTGCAGCGGGTAAAGAGGGTCCCATGGATACCCCGCAGGCATCCCCCTGTGGGCAGGTGCAGTCACTGACTGCACCTGCCTGCAAGGGGATCTCTAATCCCCTTTAAAAGTGCAGGCGGGTGCCGCCTGCACTGTGAAAACATGGAGCGGCTGCTCTGTGTTTTCACGTGAATGCGCTGCCCTGGGGACAACACGAGTTTGCGGATGCCTTAAGACAGCGCATACATCATTATGTGGCGCATTATCACTGTTTGCGCCCGGCGCACCTTTTGAAAGGTGCGCCAGGCGCAAACAGTGATAATGTGTAATACGGCCCCAGATGCGCATAATCAGCTCTACTTGAAATTTATTAAAGCTCCTATCGCTCTGACATGAAACACCAACATCAATTATTATTTATAAGCATCGTTTTATAGTTTCAAAATAAATAACTAAAACATTAGAAAATTGGTTTCTTTATTGTACAGTTAGGTATTATTTGTCACACTAAAATGAAATTGCCAGCGAATGTAAAACTGGCGAAAAGTCTACACTGCCCTTGCCTTTTTTTGCCTGCAAAAAAAGTTGTTTTTATTGCGTTTTGCACTATAATGCCATACATTGATGGTGTCTGCTCACAAGATATTAACGATTCAGCCTAAATCCGCTGTAAAAATCATTAAACCAAAACTGAGTGAAAGGTTAATCCCTCTGTCCACCCCTCCCCCCAAACCAAAAAGAATCAATGTTCCCTCCCTGTGAAGAATTCAAGCCTTACATTATGAGAGAAAGTAACTTTAGTCAACTATAAATGTAATTATAAGCTAATACTCCTTCTGCGTATCTCACATATGTACATCTCTTCTGATTTATTTGTAAGAAAATACGGTAGGCGCTGTAAGTCTGGGCGGACAGTGTACAAACAGAAGGTGCACTGAAAAGTATTGTGATGGGCTTTTTCTTTTTGCATATTTATATAGCGCGAACTCGACCCGAAGGTATTGGAGCGCTTTACATGGCACCGTATTTACATTACACATTCAGGCGCGGGGAGATTAAGTGATTTGCCCAGAATAACAGGATGTGGACGCGACCCCGAGCTCGAACCCTGGTTTCCTGCACCAGAGGCGGCAGCGCAGCCGACGGACCACATCCTCTCCATCTTTCCATAGCCAATAGGCTCCAGCCACTGATGACACTATGCAAGAGATGGGGCATCCCTGAGTGTCCAATTGAAGGCCAGGGCTAACTGCTAGCTCCCACACAGTCCATAAGAGAGCTCTATCTGACTTTGCTTGCTTTATGAATATGGAGAAGCATGGTCACAGGAGCAGTGTGACCAGGTCATTTGGTAAGGAATAGGAAAGGATAGTTTCCAGTGCAGCTAGGATCTCTGCCCAATAAGTCTTATTCAAATGCAATCTACCGAAATATGTTGGAAGTTACCCAGGTGGGCGAAAACCTTCCAGCAAAGTAGATTGCTCTGTGGGTAGAATAGGTAGAGCCTCTTCAGTTATATTTATCAGCCAACCATGGCTTTGTAATGGCAAATAAACATCACCTCTAAGGATAGTGCTAAAGTATATGGCATGTAGATGTATAATAGAATGGATTGGTGGGTTATGGGTTCATGTCCACTACTTGTAGGAACTGTTTCTATTGTTTATACATTTACAATAGTATTGAAATCTATGATTCCGAAGTTCTTTCCTTGTAGGAATTGTTGCTAGTGCCTATGAATTAATAAACAGTTTTGTAATTTTGTTCCAGAAAGAACTTTTTCCTAGAAAAAAACCACGTATGGATGTAGAAAAAATTGATTTGGAGGAATGTAGATTTGTGTCCGCTATGTGCATCAATTGTCTAAAAATATACAATGGTATTATAATCTGTGATTTCACATTCTTTCCATTTAGGAATTGTTGCTTCTGTCTATGAATTTATAAAATTTCTGTTATTTCAGTGTGATGGATGCAAGGAAATAAATGCTGAATTTTCATTCTGAAAGTAATGTTGTATCTTGAGTAGTATGCAGAGACAGACATATAGAGTAGTTCGAAATGATGGTGGTTTCGCGTCTCCTACCTGGAGTCACAAATGTGCATTTTGAAATGCTGCAATTTTAGGAGAAGTCGTCAAAGCATCTTGCTTTTAAATCTTGATGAAGGACTGGGAAATTAGATTGCAGAAACAACAGAAAGCTAATACTTTGGTGTGATAAACGTATCATTTAATGTTGGAGAGGCCACAGTATGGAAATTTGAATGTATTAGATGTGGTATGTGCTCACTAGATATCTAATGACGGATCAGTGTGATTGAGTTTCATTTTCTTCTTGTGCTGAGTTTAGATATCAGTTATTTTGGGCTTGCTGGATTGCAGGAATGACATCAGACGCCATGGACCTGATCATGTGTATTTAAGGAAGTGGTTTAGATGAAGAGAGGTTTGTTTTGCTATATGGAGAAGGGGCCATGCTGTAATGTACAGGTGAGGGGAAATATCATGGAAATGGATGCATTTGTGGTTACGTTGTTCCCAAAAAAACTTTCAATGTGTTTAGAAGATTAGCTGATACAGTGGAATACAGAGATGCATAAATAACTTTGGAGATTAGTATTGTATTGCAATATTTGGAATAATAGTTCTTCATCTAAATTTAGGATTAATATCTCAGACTGCCAATAATGAATAGGAATTAATTAGTTGGTGCAGTCCAGTATATATGATGATAAGTACCAATATACTGTGTCCCTGTGAATTAAAGAACAAATGATTAATCTACACATTGTGATTAACATGATAAAGCTATATACTGAATAGTAATTGTATACCCCTACCACTGAAGGAATTGAGCATACAGAGAATATCAGAAGGAAATCGAAAATGTAATAGCATACCTATATATGGGGAGATGATAAGAGTCTATTTTTAGGAGATATTTTTAATAGATTTCTGCCTGAAGGAAGTACTATGAAGAATGCCCTTATAAATATAGTTTGGGCCGGAAATACTTGTGGAATTAGGGTATAATGGAACATTATTGCAGATTGGGCACTTGATTACTATGAGGTAAGATATCTACAAAACCTATATTTGTTATATGAGTCACTTTGATAAACGTATAATACTATAGCATGGGTAAATAAATTAGAACTGCATCATCTCTTGAATTTTTTCCACCTCCTGGGGTTAATATGCGAAGATTATTTCTGTCAATTATAATTTCAAAATCATATTGTGCCGCACAGCATTGTAGAGATGCTATTGAGAGAGTTCCAATAAAGAACAGTGATTGAAACACAGGCCATCATATAGGTAAGCAGCTGTATGTTGTTTCTATGCAAACTTGTAGTATCAAAATGCCCCTTGCAGGATGATATGGCAGTAGGGCAATTAACATTACACTATGAATTATCTCTAATCAGTTTCAACTCAAAATCAAGATCATATTCTTATATTTATGATGGATTAATCTTTAGTAAACCATGGCTCACTTATACCTGCTGTATATAGCATCTACTTTTTCTCTTTTGTGTCATTGTTCATTCTTTTCCTCCTGTCGGAAACGGGCTTTTAAGTTTGAAAAACTCTATCTCAATTGTTTGAAAGTGACAGTAGAACATGGATTATGACTGCAAATATTCATGACAACTATAGCTATGCACATAATGTTGGTTAGGGCTAAATATCAGGGGTGGGTGAAATTGATGGACTTTTGGCCATTCCACGTTAATCTTTAACATGGAGTTCTGGCCAAATTCCACCAATCTTCTGCGATGTTCCAGAATATGCGAGCCGGCAAGCGTGAGCAAGATTTTGCATCCCCTAGCTTGGTTTTCTAAGGCAGGTGGCTGCCGGCATTGACTAGCAGACACGGTCAGAGGGCTGCCATTCGAGTAGATTTGCTGCTGCTCGTGTAGATTTTCAACTCGAGTGGCAGAAAAATCAATTGAATGGCGGTGCTCCTTTGCACAACACATTGTGCCGTTTGTACTGCTAATCAGCGCTGTTCATGCTACTGGCATGCATATTTTCGGCCTGTTGTCTGAATTCTGCAGAATCTCGCTGCGTTTTTCTGCAACTCCGCAGAAATACGCAGAGACATATTTTAAACATTGTATTAAGATATATATCTTTCAATTTGTTATTCTCACAGCCCTGAGGCAGTGACATCAAACCTGTGAAACACTTGTTGGCTGTACCCTGCGAGAATCTGCATAATAGTGGCATTCTTGGGTATATCTTGCCAAAGTAGTCAAGGCAGTCTTAAAAGCCTCTGATATCTCTGTCCTCAGAACCTTCTACTAGTGTTTTATAAGGTCAATGAGTAATAAGACCTGCTTTGTTTAAGATATCTTAAATAGTGAATATAGTGCCCTTTGAACCAGCCACTGATTCTATACATTGCTTGAAGGCTATGCGTTGTCTTATGGCTTCTTACTTCACTTTGGGTTCATTACTCAGTGCCTTGGTTCAGCATAATTTAATTGTTCTTTCTAATTGTTTTTAAACTCTGATTCACATGCTTCAAATTATTTGATTTGTGTAATCTTAGACATGTCCTGAATTATAGTAAAGCCTCCTTCATGCTTTCTATCAAATGAGACCTATTTAAGCACTGGGGTTAAGTCTGAAGTAAAGTGAATCCGAGTATAAATGGGGAAAAGAGGTGAGGGTATAATGTTTTTAATCATTGCTTCTCAAACTGTAAGAACTGCACCTGTTCAATGGCTAAGGTATAGATTAAGGGGCATCAAGTCTCGAGTTTCCAAGATAGATTCCATAAGTAACCTCTTGTTAGGACTTACTTCTTGTGTGGTTAGGGTTTTGTCTGTTTCACAGTGGGACATGTCACCAAGTACCCTTAGGTGAGCAGCATTATATTAAATATATATTACCGGGAGTCTCAAGCCTCCCTTTTCACTTTACTTTCAAAGAGTTCTATAGGCTCATTGTAGACATGTGCCCTTCCAAATGAACCAGGTGAGTGCTTGTTTAAGCTCCTGTTAAAAAATATTTTCTCCACGGTAATTGGAAGAGCCTGAAATAAATAGAGGAGCCTCAGAAATAGGTTTATTTTGACAACATTGAAGGTGTCCCAGCCATGACATGTTCTGGGGTACCATTTTTTAAGTCACAGTGCAAAGTGCTGTAAACTGTGGGATGTTTGCTCCATGAGGAGTGTTTAGTTAGAGGGTGAGGTGGAAGTGCCCCATATATTTGTGTACCTATCGGAATAGGGATAGTCCTTTCAAGGAGCTGACAGTTGCATGGCTACGGGTTAGATTGTGGATTTTATGCTGCTGGAATTGATTGTGAAGCCTGCCACATTTCCAAATTTCTTAAATGTACCAGTTGAGTCAGAAGTGAAGTTTTGGATGTCTGTATTAGAAGTTTCATGGCAAACACAAATGATGATAGTTTATGAATAACTTGGCGAAAAGAAATCCCCATCTTCCATCTTTTACACAGCCAAGGGTTCACACCTGAAATTGAAGAGAGGAGGTAAGAGATGACATGCCTGTCTGGTAACCTTAAGCAGAGGATATGTCCAAGACATGCTTTCATTCAGACCTACACTACACAGGGGATTGTGGTATTTAGCTAAGGCCATCAAGATACAGGCCCTGTTTGTACGTAACTTTGGAAATAAATTGTCAGCCAGCTAACTAAAATAGCAGGGAAGTATTTCATCTTGGGGAATCAATAAAATCCTATCTAGCCATCTTACTTGCTTAAAAGTCAGAACTGAATCTACCTATGGAAGAAGAGAGTGACACCATTGTATATGGCGTAGAAGGATGGAAGACAGTCAGGAATTGCATTTATCTTAGTTGAGTTTGCCCCCTTCTTTTTCATTTGGTTTTCTGCTATAGCTATATTATCTATGTTTTCTCTCACAAGTGTCACAACAAATTTCATGCTTTAATTTAGAGCATTTAGACCTTTAATGTTTATTGAAATTATGGGGATCTTTCCTCTATTTTTGTCAATTGAGTCTTAGCGAAGCTTCCAATTTCTTAATATATGAGGGAGAGTCCAGCCTGTAATCCTAGTTGGAAAATATACCTAGACTTTGGACTAAAATCCCCTCCCCTTTACCCAAGATACATGACCCCCCAAACTGAGAACTCAGATCATATAGTAGAACAGAAATGGTCAGCGATACATCAATAGATCAAGCACATAAACTTAGATAACCTGTCTAGAACAGTAAAAGGCTATTATAGTATTATATAGTAGTATTATAGTGCAGAGTCCCTCCTTGGGTGATGACAGAACATGTGCTCTATCTCCAATTTATAAGAACAGTAATAAAGAGGAAGGAGAATCCGACCCCCGATCTCCAGCCACTGAGCCCCAAAAAAGTATAACTGAACTTTGCAAATTCATTAGACCAACTAGTGGTGATTCCCTCCTTCTGCCTTCATCAGGGGAGAGAGAAAAAGAAGCAAAAAGTAGTCTATTGGCGTGAAATAATCAGCTCTCTACATACCTATGAATGATAAAGTCTACACTAGGGAGGTGGTGGATCATGCTACCAGGGAAAGAACAAGATAGACCCATTGGACTTTGGAGTTTAAATTCCTCTTTTCCCCATTTTGAAGTATTTCCAGTTGACCCTTCCACACTGTGATCTTGTGTGCATTTTTCCCGCGGCTGAAGGTTAACCTCCGAGGTTTCTCTTTCAGTAGTTACCGATCTGGTTGCCTTTGTTTTCCAAGTTTGTTTGAGGTGGATACTCACGTAGCTAGGTGGGGGCGGTGGGGGCGGTCCGCCCCAGGCGGCACTATTTTGGGGGCGGACAAAGGTATTCAGATAAGGCTCGGCTTGCTTTCGTGGACGTTCGGGGACGGGCAGAGAAGGAATAGGACTCGGGCAATGTCCTATTCTTTTTTGTGCTGGCAGGTGTCCCCCCTCTCTTCCTATTATTCCCTCTCTTTCTGTCTTGCTCCTCACTTACTGAAAACCGTAACTTGAAGAAAGGGTTCACAACCTCTTTCCTTCTTTCATTTAGTTGTTTCCCTGTGAAATGGATCCAAAAAAGATAAACACTCTTGCAGGAAATGCCCTTTTTCTGACATTTTTCTATTCCAAAGTGCAGCGGAATGGAGAGAAATAGAAGGTTTTAAATATGAAAAATAAATACATAACTAAATAAAGCAAGACAGAGTGGTTGCAAAGTGGCCAGATTGGTTTTATTCACATCCAAACACATCAGCCTCACTTTACAGACTTTGCAGTGAAGCGCTACTTTTGTTTTCTCGTCTTTCTTTGAACAGCATTGTTGTCCCCAGGTGGGGAAGTGCACCATTCCTGGAGGTACTGCAATACCTGGTTGATGGGTGGATTGGAAAACAAAATGTGTACCATGGCTCTGTTTATGGATGTGGTCTTTTTAAACCATACTGCTTACGTTTATTAATGATATAAGCAACGGACATTGAAACGGTTCCCTTCAGGGCCCTGTAGTCATGTCCTTAACTTTTCAGGTAAAACCACTCACTGATTTCTGAATAGTGAGTGAGAGATCGTTAAGGTAACCATGTTGTTTCTGCTTACATTTCACATGCATTACTTAATCTTGCATTTCCTATGAGTGTTTGCTTTTACTTTTTTTTTTTAGGCAGCATATTACTCTTATCAAGTGCATAATTTGAATTGAGCCACATCCAAGTGTTTATAGCGGGCACAATTAGGTTGTAGCTGAAGGCAGTGCGAGTTTCTCTCAGTGGGGCAGTATGGTGTTCAGTGGGGGAGAGGATGTGGCACTACGGCCAGAGCTGTCGAATTTGGAACTGGGGAACTGGGTTCAGCCTTCATGACCAGTCCATCAGACCACTCTACTGAGGGAGCATATTCCCATGCTAGACCTTACAAGGCCCCACTAGACCTTAGAAGGCTTGATGTCTTAGCACAAGCAGGTGTACCCTAGTGGTGTCAATTGTGAGTTAACCTTTAAGGCCTGTCCACCACAATCCATACTGAAGTTCATCTCCAGTCTTGCGGGCAGGCCTACGAAGCAGCACACCCTAGAGCAACAGTGATCCAGTCACTGTGACTCTGCCACTGAGGTCACATGAACCTTGAGCAGGTTAGGGCTGTGCAAACGGTGTGACCGCACTGGGTACCTATTTCGGGTGGGTGCGTTGTGTTTGCAAGTATATTATGGTTTAAAAAAAACTTGCAATAAAAATGTCATGATAACTTCGGTGATTAATGTTCTTCCTAGAGAGAGATCCGAGTTTTGTCTAGTGGAAGGGTTGACTCCTGGAAAGGTAGCACAGAGGGTTAATGTGCCTGCTGCAAATAACATGTACCATGCAGATCACAAAGTGCACTGCTTTAATGGGGGGACCATGATGAATGGTCATTTAATGTCAGCTGTAGATAATGGATCCCTGAACAGTGTCATGTATGTGCATGTTTGCATTGTGCTGAGGGGATTACTAGGTAATTGTTCACGCAGCTCTCTGATGGAGGTCACATGCGGTTTTTCTGAGTCCCCAGATAGATCATGCAGTCTGTGTGTTCTCTTTTGTACTGCCAGTCACCGGTGTATTCAACTGTGTAGCCTTGGACCGTGTCAAGTATGTGCATGTAACTTGCATCATCGAGGTAACTATTAGTGGCGATACTACGTGTCTCTCGGTCCTCTTTCAAGTGCTTGCCGTCCTTTTTCCCCATCAACCCCCCCCCCCCCCCCCCCCAGGGGCGGCAATCTGAGGGATAGCCCCGGGCACCAGAAGCTCTAGCTATGCCTCTGCTTCAGCAGCCTTTTCCTTGGTCTTGAAATGCCATTGTTTATTTGCATGTTCTAAAGTAATGCCGAAAGGGACTGCTCATCGTTATTTTCACATTGCCTGCTCTCATTTTAACAATCTGGAATCCGTTTTCAGTGCTTGGAGACCCGAGCAATAGCAGCCTTAATGTCTTTGTGCAGTTCTGATTTGAAGGTCGCAAGGCTGATAATCAAGTCCTCTTTGGTGAGCTCCATTATATTCTGTAATCCCTTATGCAGGATGCACAGCTGATGGGACTTGCTCATCCTGGGTTTGACCTGATGTGGGCTAGCCCACTTTGTCTCTGTGTGTTTTTTTCTTCCATAATGAATGCAGGACTTGGGGCATGGCACAAGGAGCCCGCTTTCTACATTTTTTGTCCCATTTGCGTGATCTCGCTCATCTCGTCAAACCGGGAAACTACCTTTACAACACAGTCATTACATTGCACTACCTTTACATAGCAGTCATTACATCGCAACATCATTTACACCGCATGTCATTACAACGCAGCCATTACATTGCATGTCACTACAACGCATGTCATTACAATGCATGTTACTACAACGCAGGCATTACATCGCAAGTCATTACAATGCATACCATTACAACGCATAGTACCCTTACACTATCCAACACTTACCCTACTGTTGAACTCACGGGAGTTAGAATAGTAATTTTTACCCCTACACTATCCAACACTTACCCTACTGTTGCACTCACTGGAGTTAGAATAGTAATTATTACCCCTATACTATCCAACAATTACCTTAAATGGGATGTAATGCTATGCATTGTAATGGTATGCGTTGTAAAGGTATAATGCGATGTAATGGAATGCGTTGTAAAGGTATTTTCTGAAAACGCGATATAATGGCATGCGATTTAAAAGAATGCATTGTAAAGGATGTTGCGATGTAAAAACTGCATTGTAAATTCATGCATTGTAAATGTATGCGTTGCAACGTCATACATTCGTTGTGCTATGGGAGGGATTCCAGAATTGGCAGTGGTTTTTATTAAATTAGAGGAGTTTTTGGCTTATTGGCAGTTATCGTCCGAGCGCGTGATTCAAGCGCACTTTTGTCCTCTGACGTGCTGTGCCAACTTGACATGGCGGCTATATTGGTTTGGACTAAGCCCTCAGTCTGAAACCCAACAACGCTGCGTTTTCATGTTTTAGCAGCGCAATGTGTGGCAGCAATACGCAGCTCTAATTACTGGCTACTGTTGGATTTTAGTTTCTGATTGCTTCCATTTAACAGAGGACTATTTTTTAAGAAGGTCATTTTATTATTCATATTTTACGGTATGTCTGGAATACAGTAACTTGTTCAGATGCAGCCATTTCTACAACATCCTGGTAAGCCTATCTATTTTCACACCCTCTACAGTGGGTGAAGGCTAGAAGGAGTATTTTCACACCGTCTGCAGAGGGTGAAGGCTGGAATGATTATTTGGAGGCTATCACAAGACTGAAGAATAAGTTTACGGAACAACCTAGTGGCCTTCGAGAAATATTTAATTTTAATAAAAGGAAACAGACCCTGTAGGAAACAATTGAGAAGTATATATCTGCACTTGAAATTCTTGCTGCAAAATGCAATTCTGGATCTATGTTGGACACAGCCATCAGGGACCAGTTTGTCTTTGGCTGCAATTCAAGAAAAATACAGGAACATCTTTATTTCTTTCGAGATCCCACCTTAACTGAAGTACAAGATATTGCTAAAGCTATAGACCATTCTATTATGTCTAGGAAATGAATTTCAGCAGACCTCAATTTATAGCCTGTGACCACTGTGCAGGTTTGAGATTCTGTTAATAATTTATCATACAGGGGGAAAAAAACAACCAGTTTTTGCAGAAAAGGAACAGAGCATTTTGCTATAGATGATATTTGAAAACTCATCTTACCAATTATGCTGTGTGTCCAGCTGTTGGAAAAAGATGCACGAAGTGCCACAAAAGGGCTCATTTTCAGGTTGTCTGCAGGAGCTGAAGTTGAAGTTGAAAGGGATTTGTATAGCGCTCTATTACCAAACGGTTTCTTGGCGCTGCGGAAGGAAACTGTAACTGAGGAAGGAAGAGGGGTGAGAATTTAAGAAGAATAAGCAGAGGAGAAAAGATGAGTTTTCAGAGCTACTCGAAAGTCCAAATAGGAGGGAGTAGATCTAATTGCCAGGGGAAGAGTGTTCCAGAAGAGGGGGGCAAGTGTCGAAAACCTGGAGTCACCCGATTTCTTCTTGCGAAATCGGGGGACAAGGAGAAGGAATTGAGTGGAGGAGCGAAGATTTCTGGCAGGAACATATACATTGATCTTAGATCTAATGAATGCAGGGACAGTGCCAGCTAGAGACATGAAGATCAAACAGCCCATCTTGAAAAGTGAGCGCTCCCTAATGGGGAGCCAGTGAAGAGCCTTAAGCAGGGGGGTGGTGTGACTAGATTTGGGGAGTCTATAAATGAGGCGAGCCGCTTGATTTTGGATAAGCTGCAGGTGACGGCTCTCGTAGGCAGGGATGCCCACATACAGGGCGTTGCCATAATCTAGGCGAGATAGGATCATAGCCAAGACAATGAGTTTAAGGGCTTCGACCGCGAAGAAGCGCAAGACTTTCCGGATGGTTCTTAAGGCCAGAAAGCAGGAGGAGACTGTCGAGCTTATCTGGGGACGCAGAGAGAGGTCCTGGCTGACTTTGAAGCCCAGAGTTTTAACAGAGGCAGAGGGAGACGGGGGGAACCAAGGATGGAAGGCCAGAAAGCAGGGGACCAGGTATTGGAGGGACCACCAATGAGAACCAACTCCGTCTTATCGGGATTCAATTTTAATTGATTGAGGTTCATCCAGTTGTAAATAAAAGTAAGTGTGGAGTGGACCCTGGAGACTGAATCAGGAGAGGAGGAGAGGTTGAAAATGAGCTGGAGGTCGTCAGCGTAGTTGAACGCCATGACCTCGATATCCTGAAGAGCAGCAATGAGGGGGTGTATGTAGAGATTGAATAAGAGGGGGGAGAGGGAGGAGCCTTGGGGTACCCCGCAAGAAACAGAGCGGGTGGGTGCAAGAAAGCCTCCCAGATGAACCGCCTGAGTACGGCCTGCTGAAAAGGAGGTAAGCCAGGTCAAGGCCGACCCCCGTAGGCCAGCGCCCCTGACACGGTCGAGGAGGATGGAGTGGTCGACCGTGTCAAAGGCGGCAGAGAGATCGAGAAGGACTAAGGCCTGGGGGAATTGGTGTTGGCACTGCGTCTGAGCTCATCAACCACTGAGAGGACGACAGATTCCGTAGAATGTGCAGGCCGAAAGCCGGCCTGGTAGTCCGCCAGGAGATGATGGGCCTCAATGTAGGTGGAGAGTGAGGAGGTGATATGGCTCTCCAGGATCTTGCCCAGGAGTGGGAGGAGCAAAATAGGTCAAAAGTTGGAGGGGGCAGTAGGATCGGCACCGTTTTTTTTAATAATAGGAATTACCGTGGCTGCTTTGAAAACATCAGGTACAATTCCTGAGGTAATAGATGTGTTAAGCAGGGTAATAGGGGGGGGGGCTGGACAATAGGAGAAGATCTCCCTTAGGATATGGGCCGGACAAACATTAGCGGGGGAGCCAGTTTTGACTTTTCCCAGGAGAGTACAGAAGGCCTCTTCTGAAATCAGGGGAAATTGGTCGAGAGAGTAGGGGGGCGGGGGTAAAGGAGGGCAAGAGAACAAAGGTGGTGCCATGGGAATGTTCTGCTTTGTAGTGGCGATCTTCTCAGTAAAAAAGTCATTGAGGGAGTTGCAGAGGGATTGGGAAGGAATGGGTCTAGATGCAACTCTGTCGGAGGCAGCAAGCTCGTGGATGATCGCAAATATCTCCTTGGATTTGTTGGCTGCCTGATGAATTTTCCGGGAAAAGTGTTCAAGCTTGGTGGTGAGTATGGCTTTTTTATAGGCCCTAAGTAGCGTCAAGTAAAGAATTTTAAGGTCAGGGCAGTATCTGGGGCGCCACTGGCGCTCAGCCTGCCGGAGTGCCAACTTCTGGTCTTTTAAAGCATTAGAAAACCATCTGTTGGCATCGTGAGAGTGGCGCTTTCTGACCCGTCTAAGAGGCGCAACATGGTTGCAGGCCTCTGAGAGCCAGTTATCGATAGTGGCTACCTGCCGATTGGGAGGCAAATCTGTCAAGGTAGGGGCAGAGGAGGCTAAGGAATGGCCTAAGGCGGTCAGATCCACCCTATTCCAGTTGCGAGCGTAGATATTTTTAGGAAGAGGGGGGGCGTTGATCTCCCCCAATGGAGTGGAAAAGGTAATCAGGAAGTGATCGGACCAAACACAGGGGGATAAAGTAGGCAGAGAGATTGACAGATTGGCGGACCAAACTTGGTCAAGGGTGTGCCCCTGAGCATGGGTAGGGGAAAAAATGTGAGGGGTAAAGTTGAGACAATGGAGGGTGTCGGAAAAATGTTTGGACATGGTGTCTTCACGTTGGTCACCCGGCCAGAAGTTGAAGTCACCCAACAGGAGGACCGCGGAGTTGTTAACCACCAAAGTAGCCAGTAAGTCCTGTATGGCTGGAATGAAGTGAGGCATGTGTTGGGGGGGGCGGTAGAGGAGTAGAAAAGTGAGTGGGAACGCAAGATTCGTGGAGCGTGCAACCAGAAAGTCGATCGAGGGAATGGGGTGGTAGGAAAGGAGCTGGAATTGGAGATTAGAGCGTACTATCATTGCCACTCTGCCACCCGTCTTCCCCTCAGGGCGGTCGGCGCGGAGGATGTAGTAGGGATCCGGGAGGGAAGTAAGGATATCGGGGAGGGAAGTGGCAGTGTACCAAGTTTCCGTGAGGAACAGAATCTCAGGTTGGGTGGTATCAAGAAGGTCAAAGAGCTCTAATTGGTGCTTGACCGCAGATCGAGTGTTAAGGAGAGAGATTAAAGCCGTGGGGGAGAGGCTATCAGGGTGCTTAGAGCGGAAAAGAAGAGGGGCAGGGCGTGACGCCTCCTTGCGAAAACTAGGATGTGGGCGTAAGAACTTGGCGCGATCAGGCTGGGCGATTTCAAGGGAGTTAATCCGGGCAAGAGTGTAAGGGCTGATGGACCAGTCAGCATGGCATGCCAGAAGCTGGTCAGGTGAGTAGGTAAGGGGGCGGACAGAGTGGAGGGCCCCTGGACCCGGCCTGGCGCGGTCGGGCGCAGACGGGCTTGCCTTTGGCACGCCTTTGGCGCGCCTTTGGCGCGCCCGCTGCGCACGTCCGCTGCGCGGCCGGGGAAGGCACATCATTTAAGAGTAAAGCAGAGGGCGTGGCCTAGCGGCAATGGGCGTGGCCTGGGCTCAGGGCATTCCGGGAATGGCGGCAATCCTTCTGCGACCCGCAGCAGCGCCTTGATCGGCTGCGCGGGGAGAAGAGAACAGCGAAGGGTAAGGTCACAGCAGCGTTAAAAGGAGAAATACAATTTTAAAAGAGCGATACTCCCGGCTTCCGCCTCAGGAGTCAGTTTCCATCTAATACGCGCAAAGAGGGAGGCGCGGTTAATATAGAGGGAGGGGGCGTGGCCTAGCAGCAGTGGGCGTGGCCTGGGCTCAGGGCTTTCCGGGAATGGCGGCAATCCTTCTGCGACCCGCAGCAGCGCCTTGATCGGCTGCGCGGGGAGAAGAGAACAGCGAAGGGTAAGGTCACAGCAGCGTTAAAAGCAGAAATACAATTTTAAAAGAGCGATACTCCCAGCTTCCGCCTCAGGAGTCAGTTTCCATCTAATACGCGCAAAGAGGGAGGCGCGGTTAATATAGAGGGAGGGGGCGTGGCCTAGCGGAAGTGGGCGTGGCCTGGGCTCAGGGCTTTCCGGGAATGGCGGCAATCCTTCTGCGACCCGCAGCAGAACCTTGATCGGCTGCGCGGGGAGAAGAGAACAGCGAAGGGTAAGGTCACAGCAGCGTTAAAAGCAGAAATACAATTTTAAAAGAGCGATATTCCCGGCTCCCGCCTCAGGAGTCGGTTTCCATCTAATGCGCGCAAAGAGGGAGGCGCGGTTAATATAGAGGGAGGGGGCGTGGCCTAGCAGCAGTGGGCGTGGCCTGGGCTCAGGGCTTTCCGGGAATGGCGGCAATCCTTCTGCGACCCGCAGCAGCGCCTTGATCGGCTGCGCGGGGAGAAGAGAACAGCGAAGGGTAAGGTCCCAACAGCGTTAAAAGCAGAAATACAATTTTAAAAGAGCGATACTCCCGGCTTTCGCCACAGGAGTCAGTTTCCATCCAGGAATGCAGGATATACCTCTCATCTTGGCTCTGTGGACATAGCCTCTGTTACAGAGGGCTGCACACTGAATTTATCGAGAGTTGTCCTTACATTTGATGTGGACGCAATTGATGTGAAACCTATGAATGGGCCACTATGTCATTTTCACATTGGTCCTGTTAAGCTTTGATATGAAGGCTCATTCAGGAGCACCCATTTCAGATACATTGTATGATCAAAGCTGGGCTAACCTTAAACCATTACTACACAAACCTGATCTGTTTCCCAAAGCTTATGGTGACCAGAATATTGAAATGGTTGTTTTTTCATAGAAAATATGAGGTGTTGAGGTAGAGAAACAGACACAAAAATATATGTGGCTAAAAAGGCTCATTTATTCTTGGTTGGCAAGATTTAACAAGGTTGGGGTTGATGCTTGTGCCTCGTTCACATAATCCAGTCAGGGTGTGTGAGGTGCAAATGGCTTCAATAGAAAACACTGAATGTCGCATCTTATCAGAAATTATGTGCACTTTTCCAGACGTTTTACTAATAAAATCATTACAATCCACACGTTTGAAAATAAGATAAAACTTTTAAAAATTACTATTACCTTTTCACATAAGGTTAGGTCTGTGCCTTTGTTAATGAGATCTGAGCTCAATATATTACTTGAGAAGCTAGTTAAAGACCTGTTGATTGTACAGACTGATTCTTCAGAGTGGGTCATTCCCATTGTTGTAGTTCGCAAGAAAGATGGGAACATAAGATTGTGTGCAGACTTACACACACTCAATAAAAACCTGGTAATTGAGTGCCACCCTTTGCCCAAAATTGAGGATTAACTTTCAAATATCAGTGGAGCTAAAAACATTCTCTTGACTAGATCTTCACTTCAATTATCATCAAATCACACTCGCTACAAACTCACAAGACCTCACAATCTTTGTCATTTCTTTTGGAGCCTACAAGTTTCTAAGTTTGCCATTTGGTCTTACATCTGCAGCGAGCATGTTCCAGAAGTTGATGGACACCATTTTAGCTGATATCCCAGGTACTCAAGCTTACGAGGATGACATTTTGATATTTTCAAAAACAGTAAATGAACATAAACATGCGTTACAGAAGGTTTTGGAGGTTTTCAGAGAAGTAGGTATCACACATAAGCATGAGAAGTGTCACCTACGCAAGGCTGAGTTAGACTAATTAGGTCATCATATCTCTAATACTAGTATATATCAAATTTTTCTTTGGTACAGGCCAAACAGGATGTTACTCCTCCCAATGATAAGGACACCTTGAAATCTTTCCTGGGAATGAGCGAATACTATTTCAAATTCATACAAGGTTCTGCTATTATTGCACAACCTCTTAGAACATTTTTGCTGAAACATCAATTTGTCTGGGATGATGCAGCTGACCAAGCTTTCACCACAGTCAAGAATGTAATTACGAATGCACCAGCCTTATCTGCTTTTAAGCCTAATTGCAAGTGCATACTAACTGTTGATGCAGTCAGGTTGGGATAGGAGATGCTTTGGCACAATGTTATGAGAACAGTGAACACACAGTGGCCTTCGCCTCCAGCTCTCTGAAAATTTCTGAATTTCATTATAGCACGTTAGAGAGGGAGGCGTTGGCCAGTTCTTGGGCCATTGGAAAGTTCAAGACCTATCTTTGGGGTCTGAGTTTTGTTCTTTTCACAGAGCCTTTAGTTCATTTACTCAATGTGAATGGCTCAGGTGAAGCTTCAGCAAGGCTAGTCAGACTTCCTTCATGCATACAAGAGTACAACTTTAAAATTAATTACATCCCTCGTAACAGAAACTCAAGGGCAGATTTTTTTTTAATCAAGAATGCCCCTTCAAGATGTGAACTACACTCATGAAGAAGTTGAGTTAGTGGTAGCCACTTTGGAGGATATTTTAAGCACCTCTGAGCTTGTTTCCTTGAAAGATTGGTTGACTGCCATTAATGAGGATGGTGTGTTAACCTTGGTAATGGAATTTTCAGCAAAGGTTGGCCTAAAGAAAGGTCACTGTCCACCCCACTCAGACCTTTCTCACATATAGCTAGTGAGATACAGATTGTCAATGGACTGCTTTTTCACAAGAATGTTACGGTTCCCCCAGCTGCAGTTAGACCTAAACTCTTTCAAGCCTATCACCAGGGTCATTTAGGGGTGGGAGCTGCTTGCAAACATTTAAAGCAGTATTTCTGGTGGCCGTCTATAGATTCTCAAGTGGCTAACTAGATATCTTCTTGCACTACTTGCCTGCTATCAGACAAACACTGGGTTACCCACAACACACCATTACACATGGTCCCATTTCCTGAAGAACCCTTGTCAAACGTAGCTCTAGATTTTGCAGGGCCATTTGATTTACTACTCTCAGACAAGACCATTTTAATAGTTCTTGTTGATTATTTTTCTAAATGGGTGTTTTTAAAGTAAATTCCGGTAGCCAACACTTCTTTTGTGGTGAAGGTTTTAAACAAGATCTTTTGAAAATGAAGAACCTCCTAAGGATTTGGTCACCGATAATGGGACTCACTTTTAGGGGTGGGCGGAATTCGCGTAATTGCGTTACGCAAATCTCCGCGAAACGGTAAAAAATCTCCGCGAACACGCAGAAATTCCGCGAACACGCGGAATTGCTTGTTCGCGACGCTTTTTTCCTGTTCACAATTGCTGTTTGCGTGCTCGGGGAGAAATATCTCGCGAACACGCATTTTGAGAACGCGAACAAGCAAAAATTTCGCGAAATCGCGGAAAGCAGACTTTTGAGCAATTTCGCGTTCTCCGCGGAACGCGAAATTACGCAAATTACGCAAATTCCGCGAGCGGAACGGAATTTACTGCCCAGGCCTACTCACTTTGTCTCTTTTCACATGAAGGAGTTCATACAGAATCATCACATCAGACATTTGAAGGCGGCCTTGTATTCACTGACCGCAAATGGTCTGGTGGAAAGAATGAAGAGTTTTTTGAAAGAAGGGATACAGTCTTTTTTGACTAGAAGGGTGCCTGTTGATATTTTTAGATAAAAGGTGTGGGTATACCACCTCACGGTACATTCTACTATAGGTGTTTCTCCTTTTTGTCTATTAAGGGAAAGGAAACCAAGGTCTGAGGTCTGCCCGGATTGGGTGAAGGATGTAATGCCCAAAGACAAAGATTGCCAATGTGGCATTGTTAAATTAGTAAAGAAAAGAGTTGAGGCAGCTCAGAAAAAGCATAAGATATATTATGACACCACACATGGTGTGAAGTGTGTTGATTTTTATAGTAAATGACTGGTTTTTGGTCAAACCACCCACTAGTGTTAAAAAATAAGAATCAGTGTTTTCTGACCAGGTTAAAATTGCAAACGTTTCAAAAGGTTCGATCATGCTGAAGGGCAAAGGTGGGTGGAGTAAGAGGTCTCTTGTTTGTTTGATGCCTCAAGCGAAGTAACTCCGGCTGGAGTACAAGACACAAATACCTGAGCTGACAAGAAGCATACTGCTGCTAAGAATCCAACAGTGCTGCCAAATTCAAGAGCCCTGATGAGAGTCTGCATATTCAATATTAGAGACTGGAAACGCGTTGGCTTATGATGATACATGATAGAAACACGGAGGAATTATGAATTTATTTTCCGTCTACATATAGAGGAAAAGTCCCATGTATTAGACATTAATGTGTTCCCTGTGTTTCCCCATTCTTCCTTTATTGAAATTTAGATGCACACAATATCTTTAGAATGTCTGTGAATTAACATTTAGACTTTGTTGCTAAAGGTAACATAAGATCATTAACATAATTGGATGGTTGTTTGTTCATGATTTCTTCTCATGTATGTTTGTCCATATTGTGTATTCAAAACACATTATTGTTGTTTAATGTCTTGTGAATCAAATGTACATATGAACTTTCTGTATATAGACTTTATTGTCTCTTTCTGTTTTTGAGTATACAACAAAAAATTTAAAAAAGTTAAAGAAAAGGTATAAATAAAGTACCGGCTCAAACGTAAATAGATTGTGTGATCTAGCGTGAATCAAAAGACGCAAATCAAAATAAAACAGGTTCAGGCATTCCCCCTTGTTTCACATATATATACGGCCCAGCCAGAACCTGGCCTCTTGGGCCTAACTCCCTTTGTTATCAATATTTCCTCTAAAGGTATAAAATTTGGCACTAGTGCCAGTCGGAGGTTGTATAACATCACCTGACATTGGGCTTCGTTGGTACATACAATGATAAAGGCAGTGAGGAAGGTACAACAATCTACTGGTACATAAAGGCACCTGTCACAAGGATTCTAAGAAGTTTCCATGAAAAAGGGTGACGCATGGGGATAACTCCAAAAATAGAAACTCTGATTCTCTGAAAACATTTATGTAAAATAAATTATTCTCCAGTGGAAAGCTGATGATGCATACTGAGACTGGAGAATAAATAAGGTAAGTGCTGACGTTTTGAAGAACGACTCCTCTGGTGATTTTAAGCAGAGCCCCAGCACAGCACTAAAGACCACTCCCTGGAAGAAGCAGAACATCAATCAGTTTGTGTCTATAATGTGAATGTTCCCGTAAGCTGTACGTTCTAGTTTATTTATTTATTTATTTATGGGTTTTTATAGCGCTAGAATCGACTCCAACTGGAGTATCTCTGCGCTTTTGGGCAGGTTTGTCCTTCATCAAAGTGAAACAGAGAGGGAGGGACTAAATCTCATTTTTAAACAACAAGGTTTTAAGTTGTTTTCTAAACATCAAGTGTTCAGAGCATAATCGAATAGTTACAGGGAGACTATTCCACAATATAGGTCCCATCACTGATAGAGCTTTACTTCCATGCCTAGCCTTCTTGGCACGTGGCACTACCAGCAGATGCCCATTACTAGATTTGAGCGACCTGGAAGGAATGTAAGGAATGAATTTCTTTTCCAGGTATAAGGGACCTTGTCCATTTATGCTCTTATGTATCAGACAGCATGTTTTAAATGTTATCCTTTGACGGATTGAGAGCCAATGTAGGTTTTCTAGAAGTGGCTTTGATGCTGTTCTTGGAGGGGCATTAAGGACAAGGCGAGCCGCCGTGTTTTGTATGACCTGGAGTCTGGCCAACACTCCCTCATTTGCAGAGAGCAGCAGGCCATTGCAATAGTCGATCCGACTCAAAACAAGGGCCTGCACTAGAGTTTTCCTAAAGGGGTCCGGTAGCAAAGGGAAAACCTTGCGTAGCAGGCTGATAGTATGGAAACATACGCCTGCAACATAATTTGTGTGTTGTTTTAGTGACAAGTCCTGGTCAAGGCGGATCCCCAGGTTTTTAACGACCTGTTTGGGCTCAGGTACTTTGCCCAGATCAGGTGGCCACCAATCAGGTGTCCAGAGTATTTTGGCTTCTCCGAACAGCATAACCTCAGTTTTGCTGACATTGCACTGTAGGTAGTTGGTAGACATCCATAGTGCTACGGCCTCCATGCCTGCAGAGAAGGAGCTCCTCAATTCCGTGGTGAGGGTTTTGAAGGGGAAGAGGAGCTGCGTGTCATCAGCCTATGACACGGGGATGAAACCAAATTTACGCATCACTCTTGCCAGGGGAGCCACATAGATGTTAAAGAGCGTTGGGCTTAAACAGGAGCCCTGTGGTACCCCTTTCATAATTTCTACCTCCGCTGAGCGGTACGTAACCATGGTGACAGTCTGGGTACGATCGGAAAGGAAGCTCCTCAGCCAGGCAAGGGCTTTGTTCTTAATTCCTACGTTCGACAACCGGTTAATAAGGATGTTATCTTACCCGGTGTCGAACGCTGCCGACAGATCTAATAACACTAAGATCACAGAGTAGCCTTTGTCTTGGAACATATGCAAGTCGTCCATAACAGACAATAGGGTGGACTCAGTGCTGTGTTTTGGCCTGAACCCAGATTGAGAATAGTCCAGGCCGCCAGCAGTTTTGATAAAGCTAGATAGGAGTCTGTTGACATACTTTTCTGTTAATTTTCCCAGAAAAGGTAACAGTGAGATGGGCCTTAGGTTAGCTAGTTCAGTCCATGCAGTGGTGGTGTTTTTCCTAATAGGCCTAACTAATGCACGCTTCCATTCTCTGGGGACGGATCCCGTGCTAAGAGACAGATTGACAAGTTTTTCAATCGTAGGGCATAGTGTTTCAAATAAAGTGGGCATTAATCTGGCTGGAATAGTATCATCCGGGCTGCCACTTTTAATCTGCATGGCCAATACAGATAAGTCCTTGGGAGTGATGGGGAGAAAAATGTCTAAGGTATGTGTATTATGATTAAATTCCGTGTCTTGAAAAGCAAGAGCTGTGTCAGTAGTCATGGCATTATTTGAATCAACTATTTTCTCATAGATAGTATCTATTTTGTTTGAGAAAAACGATGATATTCTATCATAGAGCTGTTGAGACGCCAGCTCCGAGCTTTCACATGCTACAGGTTTGACAAACGATTGAAGTACCTGATAAAGGACCCTAGGAGAATTCCCTGCAGCCGTAATTTGAGATGCTATATGAGTTTTTCTCGCACTACGGATGGCTTTGTGATAGATGGATAGTGAGTCCCAATAGTGAATTCTGTCACTCGCCAGATGGGAAGTTCTCCATTTTTTCTCTAGCTTCCTAGCTGCTTGTTTTAGTGTTCTAAGGTCATTAGAAAACCAGATTTCCTGTTTATTGGCGGGCCGGGATTTAAATTTTTTTAAAGGGGCTATGTTATCTATGGCCAACCTATTTGCTATTTCATACTTCCTTAGAACACTTTCGATGTTCTCTGATATCATAACAGAGGGCTCTGTGAAATTACTTGTAAAAACTTCTTTATTGACTTTATGCCATTGACGTCGTTTACAAGGGATGGAAATCGGTCTGTGTAGAGTATGTTTAAGGTGCGAGGTATAAAATTCAATAATAAAATGGTCAGTCCAGCTTACTTGAGTGGGGGGTAAACATGTAACTGTGGGAAAATTTGCTAAAATCAAATCTAATGTGTGCCCTGCCTGGTGTGTTGGCCCAGAGTTCAGTTGTGTTAGCCCAAGTACAGATACATCGTTTAATATAGACTGTGCCTCCTTACAGTCTTTCTGGTCACTATGTATGTTAAAGTCTCCTACCAATAGGAAGTCCCTGTCATTACTGATATATGGGGCAAGGATCTCAAGTAACATGTTAGAGAAGTTCATACATGGACCCGGGGGACGATAGATTAGGGCACCCATCTGAATATTCTTAGGGGAATGATAGAATTTAAAAACCAATAATTCCATAACTGAAGTGCTTAGTTCAGCTAAGATGGTACAGTGAATTTTTTTTTAATGAATAATAGCAATCCCTCCTCCTATTTTCGTAGGGAGATCCAGCCTGATTATTTTATAGCCCGTAGGAATTGCTAATGCAATGGCCGGGGTCGAGTGGGGTTTGAGCCAGGTTTCCGTGAGGAAACAAAAATCTGGTTCACTGGAGGAAATTAGGTCCCATACTTCTGATGTATGTTTAGGAAGCGACCTTATATTACAGAGTAGATTTTTACTTTCTGTGAGAGTTTTAGTTATGTTTTTACTAGCATTAGAAGGAGAAGTATAAGTAATAGTACTCTCTTTAGTGCATGTCTCATGACTATGTGTTCCAAACTGGGCTCGACAGTAGCGGCAAGAAAATGGGCCTTCAAATATGAGACGCCCTCCCATTACACAATCTTGTAATTGTTGTTTCCCGCATATATTTCGAAGTACCTGAGCTGAATAGGTCGTCCTTATGCAAGGGGATGGTGGAAGGTTGATAATGATAGGTCCCATTGCCCCTTGCCCCGTCCTGTCGTGGACGGGCGCAGACGGGCTGGTCTTAGGCTAGTCTTTGGTGCTGTCGAAGGCGCCCCTCTGCACGCAACCGCTGCGCACTAGGGCCGACGACTGGCTAAATAGTCCTTCCCAAGTGGTGCTAGAGCGCTAACCGCTCGACTGCCTCGAAGTTGCTGGGCGTGTCTGGCTCTCACCTGCCCCGCCCTCCGCTCAACGGTATTGGATACCGAGTCGGACCGGGGCGGGCAGGCTTGGACACTGAGCACAGACCGGGAAATCAGTCCCTGGTGCCCCTTACAGGTCTGGGGGGAATCGGTCATAACAAGAGTGAGTATTTCAAGTAGCTTCCAATTTATAAATACAGCGTGCAAATTACATTTGTTAAAATTTTGTCAAGTAGTGCAAGTGATTTTTAAAACATCGCAGTCAGTTACACAAAAGTTCAACACTCTCTATAATGTTCCGCTCTGGAAAGTAATACCTGGCACCAAGCGGTAGGGAGACACTGCCACTGTCCTCCCCTTACCGCCTTCACCGCTACCACCGTTACAAGGCCTTCACTGTTGTACTCCCTTCTTGTTAAAGGTTTCCATGGAAGCAGCTGTGATGATACTAAAAAACAGCGAATAAAAGGGTGCAAGTGCATGCATACTAGCCTAAGTTGTGAAAATAAGCCCTCATAATTTCCAATTTGATAGACATTGTAAACACACTGTTAAGGAGTTCAAGTATTTTCTTTCATTTCTGGATTCCACATCAAAAGTTCTATGCAGTTTAATTTTAGAAGTAGAACATCCTCTTCTTCCTTGTGAACTAGATGAACACCACACTCTATGTCATTATGGATACAGCTTCCAGTAGTGGGTTTATGTGTCAGCCAAATGCATTCTGGCTGTTGTAATCTTGGTTTGATTTCCCTCAAACAATTAGACCTTCACATCTGATAACAATGATTTGCAGTTGATAAATTTCAGGGCTGGAAGTTGTGTCACTGATGACATGGAGTGTGGAGGTCGCTCTATAGTGTTTGTCATATCCTCAGTAGAGGAGTCAGAGTTTTATTCAGACTTTACGATAGGTCTTCTTGCAGATTGTTTGTGATTATTGCGAAAAACCAGCCTGAAGAAATATATCCTGACGAATATTTTTCATTACATTTTTTATGACAAATGTTTGTTCAAGAATGACTTTCACCAGGCCGATGAAACCAACCTGGCGAATGACCTTGAAGGCAGTGCTGATTTTGAGTCAGTGGTTTCCGATGCTCGGCACCTGCACTTAATAGTCAAGATAAGCACTTATGACAGTCTACCACAGTCTGCCACATGGTGGCGCTGTCCTGTTAATTTAGAGATGAGCACAACAATAGTTGATTAATAATTAAATATCAATTAAAAATTACTATTAATTACCACCTAAATCATTTTTATTGCTTTGGGTGACCTGGAGTAGTCTGAATTGTCACACTTGTGTGAGTGTGATGGTCAGTAGTTATGGTGGTCATTGGAAGTGCTGGCTAAGCACCATTTGAAGGTCAGAGCTACATCCGGGAGTGTGATGGATGAAGAGGTCCGCCACTTTACGAGTTTAATGCTGTTGCTGTAGGCCAAGACATTTCCTCTGATTGTATGTGAGAGCAACTTCGGGGGGAAATCTAAATGACAGTACTTACACCACAACTGTACACAGAGCTGGCCTTTGCTAAGATATCGCCCTGGGCAGAGAGAAATTTGGCACCCTGGCTGATGACAGTGAATTGAATCAGGCGGCAAGGGGACCCTTTTCTGTTCACTGGTCAGTACCTGGATGAGCAGAGACTGGCCCCCGAACACAAACATTCCTGGATCTCCCTGATCTCATGTGAATCACCAATAGCTTAGCTGCCTTACGCAGATGTTGGAGAGGATATCACATTCAAATTCTAGTGACATGGAGAAACCTGATTAATGAACGTGCACCAACTACACGTTCAAGAAAACATGACAAAACAAGAGAATTTTAGTTACTGCATCTTAAAAGCATACAGAAGAGGTATAATCTAGATGATACTATATGTATAAATAATATAGATTGTGATTTACTAATAAGTAAATAACTATATGTTATTAATGGAGTGATAGAGATGTGTAAATGGTAAATTCGCACATTATGGAGTTTACCTCTAATCTAATTGTTCTTTATTTTCAGTTATGGGTATGCATAACTGATGTAGAATCAATCAAACTTTAAGATTAACATGATCATGATAGCAAATGTTATCAAAATATATCTCCGTGTGTGTAAACGTGTGCATCGAAATGACAAATGAAAAGTAGGTGCTACATATTTCAAATTAATAATGCATTCATGAAACTTTCATAGATTGTATGTTATACATGTACTAATAGTATACGCCTAAAAGAATAGTATGATTCTATGTCGTAGAAATATTTACACGTTAGTATTTTGGAAAGCAGAAATCTATCATACTGACACGCATTATTTGTAACCATACTAAATGATTTCAAGTGCATCAGAATCGTACTAGAATCATGACAAATCATATTCTCTATGATTGTATGCTTATTAATCATATTATCTTTTATGTTATATTAGCTCAATTTAATGTAGGCCTGACTGCATATGTAAAGACTCTTGACTTGTTTGAATCTACTGTTCATGAAAGAATTCCTCAGTATAACAAGTGATGTAAATCAGTGTTTTCTTCCTGAGTTGTCATGTACTGTACAAGATACTTTGCTACATTTTTCGATACAGCCCTGAACAGCTGCCTGGGAAACTGTCCTCTTGAACTCGCTTATGTGCTCTTGCTAAAGGAGCATTGACCTAACATTTCATATATTGGATTGCTTAAGGACTGCGTAACAGTCCCACCTATTTCTCTACATTTTGTGTCTTTTTTATGTCACCTGCCTGGTAACAAAATCTAAACAATGTATCTAATTATGTATATGAGAGCGCAAAAGTCACAATACAGCCCACAAAATCCCCAAAAGTCTCATAATTGAATCTTTCGCATGGGGTTAAATATAACAAATGTATTAATTTTTGTTAACAAATACATAATTAGAGACATTGTTTAGATTTTGTGACCAGGCAGAGTTTTGTCTCGTTTATAGATTGGCGTATTTCCACTGAACCTGCTGGTATCTCCGTTTACAGGGGCCCTCTGTGCTTTTGTTTTTGTTTCTTTATGTCGCCTGACACCCATCTATACGAACTGACCAATGGACTGAGTGGTCTGACCAAATGATGTTATTACAGGAGGTGTCACCCCAGGAACTTTAAGAATATAATATTGGTCGGCATACCGGGCAGTGGGTGGAGGCGCGAGCGGCTGTTGGCGCTGGATGATGATGGATGAGTTGCTCATTTTTTCCTTGCTTACTAAATTTTTTGCAGAACTTTCCTTTGACAAACTGAACTTGCCCAATTGCGAACTCACCTGTCTTCCTTTCTGAACTGATGCATACGCTGTGTGAGTTTAGTGGTCTCTTCCTTTTTGGGAGACTGCTTGAACTGGTATGTTTCATGCCCCTTCCTGAACTCTTGAGCTTTAGCATCTTATTCAAATGCCTTTTTAGAATTTGACTAAATTGCCTATAACCTGATTTACTGATGCACTTGTTTACCTTAAAATTCTTATACACTAAACTAAATTACCATATCGATTCAGCTATCCTGATTATTTCTCTTCAATTGAGTGTGCATTTCTAATGGGAGACTAATGACCAGAGGAGGTCATATCAGAGAGATCTCAGAACATCAAATAATAATGTTGTTATTCAGTGTAGCTTTATCGGCACTCTCAGTGTGTATGATTTTGGCTTGCCTACGTTTCTTCAGGAGATTTGGGCTTGCCATGATAATCTTTTATCTTTATAGTATCGTCTTGAGAATGATCTATAGATGCTTGATTTCTAGTTTGTAGTTCAGTCATTCATTTCCTGGTCCTCATTGGATGACTGTTGGAACCTTTTATAATCCAACCCCTCTCAGCACCAAACAAGGTCGATCGAAGGACCAAGAGGGACAGAGCCAATCATTGACAGGGAAACAGGAAAAAAGTTTTCAGGTAGAAGATTAAAGTGGCCTAGTAACCCTATAGCAATGGTTTTGTCGATGTGTGCTGGCAGGGGCCAAGAGGTGAAGGAAAGGCAAGGAAGAGGGCTAAACGGGTGTTAAAAACATCACCTGCCCTATGATAATAAAGGAATAAGACCACTTTACACTAGCAAATCAGACAGAAACGAACAGACAAGGACAATCCTGGAGCAAGGTGAGGAGGGTGCTGCTGTTGGCAAAACCTTAATGCACACAACTCCATGCACCCCTCAGACAATTGCCACCCTGGGTCTGGGCCCAGCTCACCCATGCCAAAGGCCGGCCCTGCCTGTATGACATGGCAAAATACCCATCACAAATGTGGATGGGGAAAATCTATTAGCATAACTTCCCCATCCCACTTTTGAGGGTACATTTTCAGTACCTAGATTATCTTGGGAATTTTGTCTCCGAGCGTCAGGAACATTTGCAAGTCTTCCCATGCCAGGGTGGAATGATTACATGGTATACAAGGACGTGATGCTGTCAAAATGGCAACTGTCGGACACAGTGGTGTTGTGAATCCCCCCCCACGCTTTTGCTGCTTAAGCGGGGGTGGTGTTGGCACACAGTTATTTATGAGCCTTTCCTGTCTGTAGCTCTGCAGACAAAAGCTCTTAAAAATTCGGACAGTGATAACAAAGGTCAAGCAAGAAAAGTTAATTATAACAAAGAAATGAAGATGAAAAGAGAGGTAAAGAGAGAGAGAGGGCTGGGAGGAAGAGAGGAAAGAAGGGCATATGAAAATAAGAAACTGTGACGAGAATCAAGGGTAAAAAGGATGAAAGAATAGATGCAAGGCCGAATGGACTGATGGATGTAAGCATAAAACAATATTTGCATGAGTGAGAGAAAGAAAGTGTCTGGAATGATAAAAGTCTGAATGAATGGGTGAATAGATGAATGGTCGCCTGGATGGAGGTGTGGAAGGATGGATTGTTGTATTGATAAAAGGAGGGTGAATTGGTGGATGGACGAAGAAAAATGGATGGATGGGTAAAAGGATGTATGAATGTTTGAACGTTTGAGTGGATGAATTGATTGATGGATGGATGGATAACTAATAATGAAAGGATGGATACAAGTATGAAAAGATGGATAGAAGGATGTATGGAAGGGGTTAATAAGGGACCTCATCTAGAGTCGGTGGGGCTTGCTCGTTTCCCTCACCCAATGCCATTCGAGGAATGGATCCAAGTGGGGGGCATTTTAATTTGCTGGTTACTCCCATGGTCTGACGTCCCTGAAGTACGCGGTATCACAATCGTCCAATCGGTTTGCAACTGCAGAGTTAGGTGCGGCTCGGATAGCAGGAACCCCGTTGCCCCTGCACTGTAAAGAAGGAAGTGAAATAGAGAGGTGGGCGGCCTGGCCATCAGTCACAGCTTGGCAGATGCCATGCTGCTGCCCACTGCTGAATCAGGCGTTTGACCTCCGGGCTAAGTATTGGTCTGTACAGCAATATAGCCCATGTCATCCCGGCCTTGCAACGCCTCAGACACAAAATTAAATTCAGGAATGTCCTCTGAATTTGTCCTTTGACTGATTCCGGTGTCATTTTTTAACAGAGTGCACTGTGCCAAGCATTGCGATATTAATATATCATAAACCTCGGGGCGAAGTAACCTGTGTCAATACTCAGGGGTGAGCCTACACCATAGATAAATCATTGCTTGGAGGGTTAACTCAATTCTTTCCCTGCAGTTGTGCGGCTACATAGGCATACATTTCCCTGTGAGGCCCTCCCTGCTCCCCCTGAGCACCCCTTCACCCCCCCCCCCCCGTGCTATTCTTCTTGTAAAGTGTGAGCTGAGGAAGTGGAGTGTTTGGCACTTGGCCTCGTCATGTTACCTTTGACAGACACATTCATTTCTCAGCTGTCCAGAAGTCTTCACAAAAAGTGGGTGGTAACGCCTGGCCTTGACAGGCCACTCCTGAAACAGGACATGCGCAGCGCTTCGGTCCGGAAGGTTGCCTAACAGTAAGGAATTTCTAAATGTGAAATCTAACCTGGGTGATAGAAGCGTGCCTGGTTATTCATTCACACATAGCGCTTCTGCCGTCATGTATAGTTTCTGATAACAGAACTTCTGCCACTTCCGCCCCAACGCAAACACACAGACACGTGCTTGGTATATTTATGTTAAAAGCTCAGTGCAAAACGCTATCGCTTTTAGATGCTCATACATTTTACATATGTTCAAGAGTCAGATCATTACTAGAGCTCCCTTGAGCATGAACATTTCATACACATAGACAGACAAGTTAGGATCATTACATTTGCATAGCATGACAACACACTAGAGCTGATAGACGCTGTACATCACAGCTGGAAGCTAGGCTCTAGTAAACTTTATGGTCCAAATGAATTCATTTCAGTTTTCAAAAATGTAATTAAGGAAGCTCTTGTCTGTATTTCTGTTTAAAGGAGACCTGGCCCAGATGTTCAGGGTGGACCATGTCTTTTGGGCCAGGCCAAGACTGATTTACGTGTAATTGATCCCTTTCTGTTAAGCTAGAGATGAACCTATTAATAATAAGATGGAATGTGTCCCAGAGTAATTACCTTTGGCTGACCCGTCACTCTTTGTGGCAAGTGAGTTTCCCTAAGTAGGAGGGTCTCCCCAGATGAGGACCCCATGGCTGCTCTACCTTATGACCTAATCTGTACTTCAAATTATTGCTTAATTTGAGCCTGCGGTTGTGGTTGCAGCTTGAGCCATCTAGCACTCATATTTGAAGTCTGAGACTTATTTTTCACCATCAGATTTTGACCGAGAACAAGAGAGAGAAAGGCAGAAAATGAGGAAAGAAGAATGAAGACAAAGTAGAGGAAACAGACAAAGGGAGAAACATAGGATGCAAAATTACCTGCAAGAGTGACATAAATGGACATGGAGTGTTGGGTGGTGGTTGAAAGAGGCATAAAGTGGAATTATGCTGAACCTCAAAATTCAGCAGCACCAGCAGCAGCCTTCTATGGGAATCTTTATGTCCTGGCACTTTTTTTTTTTTTTTTTACAGATTAAGCACTGATTCAAGACCAACATTGCAGAAACCGGTCTCGGGTTGCTTGTGCTCCCATTCATAGGCGATCTGGCCTAGCAGTTCAGACTGGACTATCCATTTTAGAGCAGGCCAGGCTGGTTTGCATGTTGTTGATCCCTGTCTCTAATGGAGCAGACAACCTCAAAACAATTGGATGGAATGTGGGCCAGAGTTATTATCAGTGTCTGAGATTGATTCAAGCATTCAAATCAGGTGTAGCAGTTCAGGCTTGACCACCCCTTTTGGGAGAGGGTCGTGAATTATTTGCAAGGGATTGGCCATGGTCTGTAATTGCATAGACCAGCCAAAGAATGATGGTGTACATAATGACCTGAAGGAAGTGACCCGAATTGAGTCACCCTGGTCACTCGCGACCACCTCTCTGCCTTCCAAGGAATGAAGAGTCAGGTAGACAGTAGAGAATACAAACCAAGTTATTTATTAGTAAATGCGCTGCAGCGGAGTCCGGTCTGACCAGCCTCATGGGATAGCTGCTGAGGGACTGACTTCAGAACACTTGGTAAAACATAATATGCATTTCCAACACCCACAAGACACGCCTAGGTTCGAATTTTCTATTGTTTAGTTATAAATAGATCTTTAAAAAAGCGATATGGGATTTCCATTCTCAACTTTAGAATAATTCTTTGATACATTTATTAAATATTCACTTTTGTGATATAATCACCTATATAAAAGTCCAATTTATGAAACATTCAGTATCTTTCCAAATATATCCAAAATGTTCCTGAGTAGAAAACAGAAGCATGGTTGTTCGTTTTTCACTCACATAGCACTGATTAATATCATGTGGTTTGGCAGATCAATGCTTATATTCCACTTTTTAAATTGGCGGCTGCAGTATGTGGCCACTATCATGCTTGCATACTTAGCATGTTTGAGTAGGACCATCTTGTAGCCTAAAATTCTGTGTTTTCTCAAGGAGTTATGTTTGTGATGGCTCTCAGTTGTTTAGCGGCACTCTCAGAATCAACGTGGATGCTCCTCCAACTGTGCCTTTTTGGCAAAACAGAAAGAAATGACTATATTTTGAGTGGCGTTCTCCCTGATTTCTGCCTTCTGTCGCTGAACCCCTTCTTGCTGGCATTTGCACTTTGTGCACTTCATCCTGGCTAACCAAAGTCAAAGGGTGTATTCTCTTACTTTTAAAGCATGCTTACACTGCCATAAACCTATTTGGCACATTTAATTTACTTATATTTCCCCAGTATATGGTACTATGTGTGCATAAGGCCTGTAAATTAAATACTATAAGTGGGCTGCAGCACTCATTGTGCCACCCACTAGAGTAACACTGAAAATCACGTCTACAGGCCTGCCCTTGCAGCATGTGTATACAGTTGTAAACTGCCCTTTTGACTTGGCAAAATAAACATTTGCCAGGCCTAAACCTTTATTTTTATTACTTATAAGCCACCTGTTAGTTTGGCCCTGAAAGCTCATAGGGCAGGGTGGATGGAATTGAAAAAGGTAGGATATGTATATTTCAAATTTGTCATGTCCTGGCAGTGAAAAGTGTCCAAAGTTGTTGTTTAGGTATTGTGCGCACACCAATTCCGCTGTGCTTGTGAAATGTATTATAATTAATATACTTCCTACAAGGGATTTACATGCCGCACTCTCTTTTCATCGGTTCCTGTGCTTGACACTTACTTTTCCTCTGTTTCTATTGGCTGTTTCATACTATTTCCTGTTGTTTTCCTC
Source organism: Triturus cristatus (assembly GCF_964204655.1). Lineage (NCBI taxonomy): Eukaryota > Metazoa > Chordata > Amphibia > Caudata > Salamandridae > Triturus > Triturus cristatus. The sequence continues at coordinate 640,257,515 of NC_140595.1, forward strand.
ATGTGCTTCTTTTATTAGTCACCTTAAACCCAAGTACTCCTTTTCATCCTTGTTGGTGGGTGGAACTTCTTTTATTCTCTTTCGTTTGCACCACGTTTTTGGTTTAGGTTTACCTAATCTCTCCCTGTCTGCACGCATTTGAAGCGTGCTTGTTGACTCCATGTTTTTCACAGTGCCCGCTGCTCTATGTGTATCCCCTCCCTTTGTGTGCTCACAACCCAACCTTGTATTTGCAGCCCAAGTGCTCATCTCCACTACAGTTCTTCCGTGGGCACCCACTGTTGTACTGCTGCCGGTGGTGCAAGCCACACTGCATAGCCAGTGGCTTTAAGTTGATGCGGTGCAAGCTTCATCATTTATTTTGCACAATATAATATTAATTTGCAAAAAAAACTTCCTTCAATATTTCATTTAATGTACATTGTAACATGTAGGGTGAACGTAAATTAAGAGGAAATGTTAAAAGATGCTACAAAATGTATATTTTTCCCCAAAGTTTAATATTGAATGGGTGACTCTGGGTAAGCAAAGATGGCGAGCTTGCTGATGGACACCCCACGCAGTAGACTAAATGACCTTGAATCTTTCATACTGTTTCTAGCCGTACCAAGGCAAGCCACATTATATTAAGTTTTCCCCCAAACCTCATTCCCATGTTCATAAACTAGAGTGAGTTGACTGACCCTAACATGGCCGCTCTTCTCATTTGCAGTCTTGATGTTTTTTTGCACAAACTCAGAAATTATTTGGTAGGCTCAGTCCTTTGTCACTGTTTATGACTGTCTCCTTTGCAGATTGTGCTTTAAAGTTGTTGTAGTACTAGACAACGTGTCTGAGCACCTTGTGCGTTATCCTGCAAGCCTGCTGTAGACTGGTGTGCTACACACCGTGAGAGCACACATGGGATGGGGTACGTCTTGCTTTTACTGTTTATTTACCTTTCCTGTGCTGCATCACCAACTCGGCGCTGCAGACCACACAAGGTAAATTGTTTTATTTATTTAATTACTTACCTTACTCCTGTCCGTCGTATGTCGGACTCTACTACCACCCCACCCTGCCCCTCCCCGCACCGTCCCACTGCCCCACAGCACTCCCTCGGCGAGCCACCACTGCCAAAGCATCATGACACAGAGCAGTGCAGAGCCCCTCGGAGTGATGCAGAGTCATGCTGCACTGTCCTCGATCAAAGTCAGAAGGTAAAACTACCACTGGGATGTATCTGGCCTGTGCTCCACTGTGGTTGGTCTGAACTTGTGACTTTGTCCTGATCCAGCGTGACCAAAAACCCGCAGTTGGCGCTTCGTGCTTTTTGGTGCTATTTTTACGTTAAACTTTCATGGTTCACTCTGGCAACCAGGGGCGACTGCTCCGCAATGGCAAAGGAGCGTCGCCCCACTCATCAGAGTCAGTCAGAGAAAAATGAAATGATAATGAAACAATATCATTTTATTTTTCTTTGACTGATTTGGACATACGTTTACGGGGGTGGGGGTTGCGGGCCGGGCCATGACAGGCAGGTGGTGGCACTTAGAAATGTGTATGTATGGTTGGCTGGCTGTCCCAGGCCGGCCAAACATACATGTGCACATACATGTGCACTTCTATTTCACCAACTTAGCTATGTTCACAGCCCGGTTGGAGAAATGATTTAGGGTCACTGTAAAGTAAACCCTCCACAAGGTTGGCAACCTTGCAATTCAAGTATGCAGAGTAACCAAGTACTCCAATGCTTGGGAGGCCAATTGTAAAAAACATTATAATGCAGGGCTATAAGCACGAGAAATGTATTTGACCCCGAGAAATTTACCTCACATGTACTTCTGCAAATACCCAAAATCAGGGTGTGCGCAAAAAATAATTTTTGCCTCAAATTTAAAAAAAATCTGGAAAAGGTAACTAGATTACAGAGATATAGGTTTAAAATGTAGTTTGACAGTATTTTGGGTAACTTTTTTCCGGGTGCAAACCCTGCAAAATATTAGTAATAGACTGGTTCGAGCAGATATCTTACAGCATGACATTTTTTTTTTTTACACATAACAGTCTTCCCTAAGTAAAAATGATGGAAAATTGCACAATTTTGAAACTGTGGGAAATTTTGCGAATTCCATGAAATATGAAGTCGCGAATTTCGTCCTGGCCTAATACACCAATGGACTGAGCTAGCAGCACTCACACCATTAACCACTCGTGAAGAATAGGCAAAGAATTTCGATATCTTCGTGACATAAGCGCCACGCGCCACACCATTGCCACTGCTCCCTCAGGTCTGTTGCGTGCTCCTTTCATAGAGCCCGTTGTGGAACAAAAACACGCCCTTTTCTAGGTATCAGTGCACACTTAAGAGTGGATTTCAACGTAATCTTGACATCCGATGTCTTGGTCTGCAGTTTATCTCCTGAGCCCCGGATTAAGAGATCAGGCGGTGGGACTGACGTGCTTTCTTCTGCGAGTGGCGCTGACAGCTCGCGCTGCAGTATTAACGTGCTCTCAATATACATATAATCACTTGCGGGGGCGTTTGTGACACCAATCTGTTTCATTTCGAAACCAGACACTGTTCCATACTAACGCAGGATCGCACTCATCAGTGGGAGGCATACCAGCCAGCTGAACTAATCACTCCAGACAAAGCCCCGGTGCATTGTGGGTGCTAGCACCAGATGTGATGGGAAGTACAGTTTTGTGCTCGCAAACGCCCCTTGAAAGATGTAGTGCATTCTGCTAACGTTTCTGTGTTGTTTACAGCATTACCTCATCCTGCTTTTATACATTGGAAATTCTTAGGAAAATTCTCCCTTTCATCCCTATGCCCCTTAGGAAAATGGTCGTTACAGCTCTGATCTTGTCAAAAATTGTCTACTGTAACTCACTCTACCTTGGATATTTAAACTTCAGACTTTGCAAAATGCGGCTGCCCGGCTACTATTAAAACTACGCAAATTTAGTCCCATTAGTCTAATTACTCGAGAACAACTACACTGGTTGCCCATTTCGGCCAGGATCAAGTTTAAATCTATGTGTATTTTACACAAGATTCTGCACGGCAAGGGACCCGTGCAGATCAGTCAATACATTAAGCGCTACACCCCACAGAGATGCCTCCATTCAGCATCGGCATCTCTGCTTGTGGTTCCAAGGGTAAAAACGCTGAAATGGGGTGGCAGAAGTTTCCGATACTTAGCCCCAAGGCTATGGAATTCTATGCCCCTGCACCTCAGAATTCAAAACAACCTATTACAGTTCAGGAAGGAACTTAAAACTTGGTTATTTGTGTGCACCCAATCGGGGTTTGATTTTCCGGTTACACTCTATGGCAGTAAGCGCTAAGACGCCACGGCAAACACGCGCTCTACAAAAACCCATTTTTAATTTCATTTCGTTTATGTATTTTTCACCGGTTTACTCTTGACCCCTCATCTGTTCAAGAGTTCCCAGTCTAGGCAGTGGCGGAGCTAGAGTTTCTGGCGCCCGGGGCTGTCCCTCAGATTGCCGCCCATGGCTGGTAGCGGCGGGAGGGAGCGGAGGGAGGGTCTGGGGAAAAATTACGGCGAGCAGCAGGGGTGGATTGGCAGGGTTTAAGTTACGACGCCACTCTCTACTCCACTTCATGAGAAAGGGCGTGAAGCTGCGGCGTAAGCATAGAGCAATCCTCGAAGGTCAAGTTTCAGTTGATGAAGGCCCACCAGCACTGAAATAGTAGCTAAATGCATAAGTAAATGTATCCCTTCCTCCTCTTTACATCACTCCATACTTAACTGCTGCTACAAGACCACAGCAGTCAAACCACCCGCTAGACATCAAGCACAACACCAAAACAACTCCCACATAGGTCACACTCTACACCCACACTCTACCAAACAATGACAGTATATACAAACATAAGCAAAGCTATAGCTATCTCCTTTTTGCTCCACTCCATGCATGTCATTTAAGAAACACCCCTCAGGTCCTTATGCATGAAACCAATGTCACATCGGCCACACTATACACATTCATTCTCCAGACTAACCACAACTAAGGGAGTAGCAGGCACCTCGTCCACGGAAGGGAATTAAGGGTTCCATCAAGGGTGTACGTGCTACACAAATGCAACTACAATGCATAAAGTGTATATTCAATGGGGAAGAAATCAGATGCAGCCCCTGCAGCAGCCCAGTTAACTGCTGTAAGGACTGGAGGTGGGCGAGCCAGCGGACTTATATAGAGAGCCAAGTCCTAGCCGAGCCGGGAGCCTGTCTGGGCTGTGAGAGGCACAGAACAAGCGGAAGCATCAATAGGCTCATACAGCAAATACCAAATAAAATATGACAAGCTGTCTTTCACATCAAAGCAGGTTATTTCGTCAACACTGGTGTTTGACTTTAGAACACTAGATCATATCACCACATTACCATCTGCGAAAGTTATTACATTTTAAACATGAGCTTTCTCCCACCTCCTAATATGCCTTCACTGTCATTAGTGCAGCAAGAGGTATATCTTTGTCATTTCCATTGTATACAGAGACAGTATCGTTATACTATGTGCTGCTACATTATTAGATATTAAACCACATTAAAGTGAGATTTTTATATAACACATAATCTGAACTTAATTTCTTCCTCAGTTTGCCTAAGGTTTGCTGCTCAATCACAATGAGACTCCGTGAATAACACATAATCTGAACTTAATTTCTTCCTCAGTTTGCCTAAGGTTTGCTGCTCAATCACAATGAGACTCCGTGAAGTAAACAGATTTGCACAGGATCCACAATTCTGTCAAGAAGCTGTGATTTCAAACCAGGTTTCCTGGTTGTGCATTGTGTGGATCTGCCACTGGATAAATATATATTCTTTCACTTTCATCCCCAAAGTATAATATTTTGTGTTCAGTTATTCCTTGACCCAAATTAGTTCACTGTGTTCAATAAATACAAGTATCACAGGTTACGAAAGTTATATGTATAAACTGTTTCTTGAAAAAAAAAGGTGTAAGGAAACATTGTTGGTGTAATGAAATGTATTCCTACCTGATGCTGCTTCAGTTGTATCTCGACTGACTTTATTAGACGTCTGGTTTGACAGTTTTGATTGCTACTTTAAATGCGGGGTAAATCTAATGTTTCATTTCATTAGCAGTGCCCCTGAAATAGGCAGGTCCCCCCCCTACCCCCACCAGGGCCCCCTCGTCAGTGCACCGCCCCATGGGCGCTTTGAGCTCATATCATGGAGCTATATATTCTGAATGAGCCTCGCATACCCTAGCTCACGAGGAGACGAGAGCAGAGATTCGAGCGAACATAGGAGCAGCGCGGATATTCAGCGCTTTCTTATACTACAGTGAGTGCCTTTCTGTTTATTTGACTTTTTCGGAGCAGTCAGTGTCGCACATGGGGCATAGGACCACTTAAAAGAAACCGAACTAACAAGTGCAGGTCTATCCTAACTAAAGCTTTCCTGAGAATTCTGTGCTATTTCATTCTGGCTGATTCAAATCGCTAGGGCCTCCTTATGTAGGCTTGGAGCGGTGGTTGTCGGTCTCAAACTAAGTGAGACTGCTGCTGTTCTTAATCTTGCTGAACTGTCTGTCTGCACCAAAATGCCCAGCAGCACTGCCAAGACTCCGAGAGCGCGTATTGGTGGCGCACGCTTGCCTGTCCCTGCTTGCATTTTAACAGCACAGCGCGGGGGCTGGCCCAAAATGATGCCCAGGGCCTTCAATGGTGTAGTATCTGGCTGGATACATTCTAGTGTTTCACTCACACTGAACATCCACCCCTCACAGGCGTCACCAGTCAGGTGACCCTGTTAATAAAAGGGGCCGGAGTGCACGTGCTCCAGGCCAGTTGCAGTATCATACCAACAGTGTCCATGTCCATGATTTAGCAGCATGTGGGCCCAGGGCCCAGGATGCCACAATGGCGACGAGCGGGTCAGCCCTGCGCGTGTGCTAGTTGCAGTCCCTGGTGGGGAGATGAGCAGCCAGGTCACAAGGCGCCTACTACCAGCATGACCGCGATTGAAGGGAAGCAAGAGTAAAGCCTCCCTGAGAGCGAGCACGCCGTTGCCCAAAAGCAAAGGTCCGCAGCTCCCACTGGCAGCCCCCACCATGCTGACAGGCCCTGCTGCGAGAGATCCGTCGAAAAGAGTAGGGTGCCGAAGCCAACACCGGGCTGAAGCGCACGCAGGCTGCCTCCTGCACCTACCATGACTGTCCCAAGTGCCAGCAGAGGAAAAGGGAACAGCATCAGCCTTTCGCCGTAACCAGAGCAGTGCAGAGGCCCAGCGAGAGGCCAGCCGACTGCCTGCTGAGGCCCCGCACACAAGGGAGAGGTGCGTGGATCCGCAGTTGCTCCCACGGTGAGTGTCACCACCACGCAGCGATAAAGACAGTGCACACATGAAAATGAGCCATAGCCCGCAACTCGGGATAGACGGTCGCAGCCTGCCATTGGAGGCGTCCGTAGTGCCAGAGGGTAGCTATTGTACGGCACCACATCAGGGCCAGACAGCGTCTGCCTGCAAAGTCTGAGACCGCACACTTCCTGCACCGCATGCTCCGAGCTGCACCCTTCCTGCACCGCATGCTCTGAGCTGCACCCTTCCTGCATTGCATGCTCCAGCACCCCGCAGGCACAAAGGAAAGGACCGAGGCCTCCTTCAGCGGGAGTAGGGCCAGCCCCTGACGCCTCCTGCATACCCCGCCGGCAGGGTAAGGCATGAACTGCAGCATGAAGGAGGTTGCCGCAGCCATGTAAAGACTTTTCTGCGCCATCCGACGGTCAAGGCTGCAGAAATCTGACTATACCGGCAGTGTCCGCAAGGGCGGAAGGACCCGTAGCAGCAAGCTTCCCTGCCGACCAGCATTAGCAAGGAAGCCGCCACACACTCCGCAAGTCAGCTGTGCCCCTACCTGCCAGTGAGTGAGTCTTCCGCAAATGCTGCCGGCGGCCACCAGCTCCCATCAGAGGACCTCGTGCCTCTCACCCGCACCGCTACAACCCCAACGGTAACCAGGCCCGCAGCATCAGGAAGGCTGTTGTGGCCTTGTGAAATATTGCACCACCACCTGGTGGTCAATAGGCCTCACTGCACTCGGCCAGGGAGATTGCTGCTGGAGCACCTACGCTTGTGCAGCATACAAGGCAATGCGTCCAGAAGGCCAGCAGTGCCCCACGACTATGCTTCAGTAATGCACACTGCCCCACCTAACACAAGGCTGAAAACAGGGACATCTGCAGCTCTGTACCTCCCTTGCTCAACGGAAACTGAGGCTGCGAAGCACAACCAGTACAAGAACTGACTGCACCCAGCTGTCCTGCAGGAGAAAGGCACATGAGAGGCCTACAGTGTCTTTGTCCCTACGCAGCAAGCCCAATGCACCATGCAAAGGCATGCATGAACAGACTGCTAACCCCTTCACAAAGCTCCTGCCAAGAGAGCGGCCAGGAACACAGCAAAAGCCAAAGCTGTGAAGCCACGTGC